>NC_051187.1:26822946-27422946 GCF_015220075.1 Falco rusticolus | reverse complement strand
GGAAAGGCTGACTTCACGTGCTTAAAGTTGTCTAACAGTTAAGAGATTGTATCTTTACTTTAGCAAGGGCTTCCACATGATGTGACTGCTGTCTCAAGTAGAACTAATACAAATCTGGCATCTGAACAGCTCATTTCGTCAGTTCCATCCTCAGTATTTTTGGATGGTTTTCAGTGTGGACAGTTTGAACTCTCTAGAAAAGAAAATTAAAAACCGTTTTGCAAGCCGAGCCACGTGGTGTGTGTGCATGAAACTCCTGAGCTGAGCTACAATGAAAGTCTGGGGTATCTATGCTATGAGAACACACCTGCTTAATGGTTTTATGTACAGCAGAGAAGGATCCACAAGTCCCGTAACTGAAGAGTGATCCAGAATACGTACCAAGGTACCCAGACATTTTAACCCAGTACATGCACTAGAATGCATTGGATTTGAATAATTTCTTTTTAATTTTTAAAAAGTGCTGTTGACCTGAAATGGAAAAGTACTGTCTTTATGTTCACTGTAAACTTTTCAAAAGGAATCTGCTCTTTAAAAACTGTGCTAAAATAGTCAATTTATACAACAGAGCACTAGATGAAGCTACCATAAATTCCTCTTCACCAATTATTACTCTACTGTGTCAGTTATAGTACTGCATATACGTAGAAGAAGCAAAACGGTGGTAGCTACTATTAGTGAGTACAACAAACCAAGTGAATAATTTGAGTTCAATGTTTCCATGAAGTAGCAGTAACATTTAAACCACAGGACAGTTAGAATTCAGTACTTTGAAGTGCATAAGAGTCACACTGTTGACCATCAGCAGTACGGAGAAAGGTTATTATCAAGTCAGCAGTAATGGTTGGAAAGAACATGGCAACACGACAGATTAAAGGTTATCCAACATGGCAAGTCTGCAGCTCCTTCCAAGTTGAGGGGTTTCTCGGTATCGCACACAGAAGTGTCATCCTAGCCAGCAGTAACCATTTCAGTCTCCAGGCTTGGCACACACCAAACAAGGGTATTGCAGAGAAAGCAGGACCTTCCTTCCATCAGTAGTTCTAGAGTAACGGACCACATTTTAGACACCTCCGGGGTGTGGGAATGCATGGGAGCAATATGCAGCCTCTGCGCTTGGTAATTTCCACCACTGCTAGGAGCATGAATTCACTTGCCACTGTTCCAGTCTTCGCAACCTCCAGAGACAGAGTTCTGACATTATCCCACGCTGTAAACATCTGTTCTTCCTCTTCTAAGCACATCCCACGTCCAGGATTGCACAAAGTAATTCGTAAGGATTCTGTGAAACTCAGCATGTTCACCAAGTAGCTTTCCCTAAGTGAACTCCATTCTCTGTGTCTCCTACAGACCATTGCTATTCCTGTGGCTGAGTGGTGGTTTTGAAAGCTCTACAACTGTTGAGCGAGATTTATTGAGAAACTTTGGAGCTCGACGCAGCAACCTCTGTGCCTCAGTAAAAGCTTCTGTCAGCTCTTTTTTCCACTGAACAAATTCTGGGTCACTCTGAAAGAGATACAGAAGTAGTTTGGCACTTCATAGTAAACTGCCAATACCCTCTTCTCTCTTAGATAGCGCTTTAAGCAACTTATTTTAACTTTCCGAAGCAATGAGTAACTTTGGATATTGAAAATGTACGGCCCTCTGCTTCTCCATCACCCTGCTGAAGCCAGGCAAGGCAGCAGCAACTACAGCCGGTCAAAATATTCTGAGGGCTTGTGCGCTTCCTCCCTTGCAAACGCATCGGCTACCACCAGCTACTGCAGCGAGCCACATGCCAACAAGGCCTTCGAAGCCCACGCAGGCTGACAAGTTTCTTTAGCTATTTATTAAACTGAACCCACTTTGGCCCAAATACCATTGAAATCCATGACAGAAACTGGCATAGCTGCAGGTTTCCTACTTGCAGAATTTGTGTGTGATAAAAACTTCCCGGTTTTGCTTAGATTCAGCTTTCCTTCATAAAGCACCCTTAGTTAACGCATAATGGGAGGGCCTGAAAAACTTTTCCATTGTTTTATCATATGCAAAACAACCTGATTAAGAGTTACGGAAAAACAAGCGCCTCACCTCACACTGTAGGACAAACTGTTTTCCTCCTTTAATTCTCAGTAAGATACATTTCTTGTCTTTAATTTGTGTTTCTTCAACAGATACTATTTGTTCCATTGTCAGCAGGTTTTGCTGTAGCATTTGCAAAAAAGCAGAGAGATGATGCAAAAAAACCTGTTGCCCATCAAATACAGCCACTACCTAATTTTTCTGGACTAGTCACATAAATCAAGTTATGAACAGTAATAGTCATTACACAAACTTTTCTTTATTTCTGAAGACTGCGTCATGAACTAAAGATAGATTATAAGGTAAGAGAGAAATTGAGCAAGGGGCTTGGTTGCTTCAACAGAGACAACAAAACATAAGCTAAGCAAGCCAGTAATGACAGCATGAAACAAGAATCTACAAGTAGGTGTGTCTACAAACAAAATATTCGCTATCTTCCCTCAAGAGAGGTGCACATAATTTTATATTTTTTCCACGTATTACTGCTGCTAAAAAAATAAAAAGGACAATCTTACTATTTCAACAAGCTGAAAGGGAATATTTAAGTACTATATACTCACAAAGAAGCAAACATACACAACAGTCTGCAGAAAATCTTTCCCTATAGACTGTAAGAGGACAACAACGTTTTGAAATTCCAAAACCTTATTTAACTAAGTATACAAATGATCTGCCTAGCACGTGATCACAGCTGGACTAAACTAAAGTTACTATAGCATTTTCTTTAAAATAAAATGCTATAGCACTTATGACCTTACCAGTTTATGTTTTTTTGTATAAATAGTCCAGAGGTCCTAAATGAAAAACAGCACCATGAACTACCAAATTCCTTTAAAAACATAACAAAACAAAGTAAACAGGTTTCTCAAGTCAACTTTATGTTTCATCAGTGCAGCATAGCTACCCATTAACTAAAGCAATACTCAAGGTAAGTTACTCAAATCTACTGGTCATTTACTCGGACAAATCTTTATTTCCACGGGAGGTACGTCCGAGTACGAGTTCTCAGATTTGCCTCAACGTCCACCTGCCTTTCACGCCCCTGAAAGCTCTGCTCTCGGGATTAACCTCACTTACCCGGGACTCTCCTTCCCCTCGCCATTCAAGCCGGTTTGGGAAGAGGTAAAAGTAGCGACGCTGCCACTGAGTCAAGAATGGGTTCCCCAATTTCAGCATGTATCCGTGCATAATACAATCCTTCCCAAGTGCATAATCTATAACAAGAGGAAACATTAGTATGGAAAACAAGGTTCTGCCTAAAAGCATTCTGCGAATGTGCTGTGTTGAGCAGGGACACAGCCCTGAACACAACGTGACTCCGCGTTGCCCTCCCCAGGCTTGCAACAGTGCTTCTATGTGCACAGGCACAGGTAGACCCAATTCTGCCTTAATGACATGAACTCATGTGGCTGCAGTGGAGTAACCAAGAACAGAATTTGGTTCTTAAAAAAGCTATCTAATTAACTATTAAAAGACACATATGTTGCTATCCCAAAGTTCAGAGTTTGTGATGCAACATCCTTGTGCAAACAAGTGAAGTTTGCTGCAAATGACCTCCCGCTTTCTTTCTCAGCTTCGTCACGAAATCAAATCCCCCATGTACTTTTCTGAGCATACACAGTAAACAAAAACAATGAAAGGCTGTACACGATAATCTTTAAAAGAGAGTACGAGTACAAAAGGTTTTCCATAACATTATGTCATCATACAGCATTTCAAAACATTAAGAAACACGATACTGACTAAATGAATTCTAACAATTACTGGTGAATGACAGTAATATGAGAGTCTGTTGTGTGAAGCTTCAAACACATGAATTACTATCTAGCAGCAAAAGATGGAGAGAAGTGTATTTGACAGATTACCTTCCTCGTGGCCAAGCTGCTTATTTTTAGCCCTTTTTCTGGCCTCAATTTTATCTGTGTCTGCATTTACTGCATCATAAACAGTTTCTGCTACTTCTTGCTGCCAACGCTCCGATATTACCAGAGGGAAGTTCTTATATAATTCCTGGTCACTATCAAGCAACTTGCAAGAGAAAAACAACATAAAACCCCAACATTTTAATAACTTGTACTGTTCTTATCCCCCATAGTTAATAGTTACCCATGTAACAGTATTATTTTAAAAGATGTATTGAACTCCAACCTTACCAGAACAAACAGGTGCAAACAATAGAAAACACAGATACTACCTGAAGCAAAGATATTCATTTATATACAGAGAACAGGCCACCTGTTCAAAACTTGTTTGATGGCTCTAAAATCCTTAATCAGCATTGTCTCATAATGTTCTCTAGATTTGACATTTAAATAATTACTTAAATGTAAGCAGCAGTATTCCTAACTTTGTTGCATAAAAGCTTCCTCAGCGCAAAAATTCCATTAATAAATGAAAAGATACTTTTTATACAATGCCTTCCATGTTTCCACAGCTTAATTTTACATTCTTTAATAATTAACCTTCAAAATTCAGCAGTGCATGCTGCAGACCTGATTTTCCTGTTATATTGATTCTTTCCTCCCTTAAATGCTTAACTATAGTACTTAAATTGAACTGCACTGAAGGGAACTAAAATGACTGGATCTTCAGGGCAGGACTGTTTGTTGCTTGACGCAACTGCATTCTGGATTTAGCCACAGGGCACTTTGTTTTCCCTATAAAATTATTAAAGGTTTTCATTTGGAGATCAGTTGAAACTCCCTACGGCCAGCCCTCAGTTGCTTCAATTTCTGTCCATCAGTAGAAAAACTAGGGCTTTATTTCTGGCAACAAGACCAAGCAGCATCCTTTGCCCAGCTGGCAGAGCTGCCCCAGGGGAAGGCAGATCCCAGCCAGGGCGCACGCTGGGCAAGCCCAGCAGCTCCGGCAGCTGCAGGAGCGGGGCAGGAGAGCCTGGCTTAATTCTCCTGCAGCCAGGCCAGACACTCCTGGAACAGACATTCTGCTCCTTCTCAGAGATCCACAGTCGTATCACAGTAGGAAAACCCATGGTGGATCTGAAGGCAGAAGACATCTCTGCAATTCTGTACAGGTGGCTTACAGGGACTCCTCATGGCATCGAGTAAGGGGAAAGCCACGGCCATCCACTGCTGGCTTTCCAGTTCATAACCTCAAGAAACACACGTTCACCTCAGTGTCACAGGACACTGCACTATAAATATAATCCACAGGGGCCACGGAGGAGAGCAAGGCACTCAAAACTGGCATCCTCACGGGCAGGGACATCTCCTGACACCTTAATGGAAGCTCCGACTGCAGCTGACTCAGAGGCACAAATTATTCAGTCCCTTGTAAAAGACTGTGACATCTCAGCGAAAGTACAGAGCGAAGAAGCTGTACATGATATCCCTCACTGACTCATGACTTAGAATAAATTTATCTTATAGGCAGCCTGAACAAAGATGGCCTGGAAGTGATCCGGCTATACGATTTACAGGCCTTGCTGAGAACATCTGATCCCCTCACTAAATACAAAGACCACCTGGGATCTCCACATAAAATGTTCCTCTTAATTATGGCATTCCAGAATTGCAGGGAACTGGAATCCTGTTAGACTAACACTGACACTGAAGATGCAGATTTTCTTGGATAAAGAACATCTTGGGTTCTCTGCATTTCTCTTTAAACATGTAAAATCTTTTCTGTGCCAACTTCTGTAATTACAGCAGGTGACACTGACAGATAAGATTGTTTTTAGGCACAGTGAGCACTTAACATTTTTTTTTTTGCTTATAAAGTTGAGAGCAATTAGCTTCTCTCTTGACTTACTTCTGCAATAACAAGAATAAAGTCTGATCTACTGAAGAACTGTACGATACAAATAACAAACGGGACAGACCCAAGACAGGCACCGATTCCCCTGTTGTGTCAAAGTGCCAGGGAGGCTTCAGAAGAGGGGATGTATACGCAGGGTACGTCACACCACTTCCATGCAAGTCAGAAATGGGCTGGGAGCTTTTACTTCTCACTTTTTCATTTACATTGTTTTCATTAGATTTTGCATAATACCAGAAGGTGAAAGTTTCTTTTAACACTTTTCTAACTTACAAGGTTGCTACTATTAATATAAAGTTTGTCCTTTTTAAGAGTGAGGTAACACTTTTAAAATAAGGTGTAGTTCCATTTATCCAAGCTACCAGAAATAAATTACAATTTTTAAAACTACAAACCATTAAGTATTCTTGAAAATATGAGCATTTCCCAAAAGCTGTCTGACCATTTGAAATATTTGCTTTATCATAGAAAACTTTTGATAGGAAGGTAGATTTCAGTCAGTCTAAAAAATAAAACATAAGGATTTGGCAAGCAGCAACAAACCAGCCACTGGCCCAAGCTACCTCTTTCATAACAGCGTGGATTAAGTTTCCAAACTTGAAAGCAATTCCTTGCACATTCAGTAGCCCCTGAGGCAAAGGAATGGCATGTGCACATGAAAAGTTCAGCACAGCAGTCACAGTGCCATTTTCCACCTATCATTTAAACTTGTATACCTTAATGCCTTTAGTGTCCTCTTCATCAAATGACCCAATATCAAAAGCATCTGCTGCATTTACTTCTCCCCGGGGAGGAATAAGTGGTGGAGGATACTAGAAATTAAAAGCAGCATAATTAAAGACAAATTAATGGACGTGTATTTAAATCCATTCTGTGGATATAATCAGCCTCTCTGTTTTTTGCACAAATTACACCAGACTAAGTCCCTTGAAATCAAACTTCAGTGCAAAGCTGTTCTCTGTCCCCCACTCCTTCAATAAATGCTCCCCCACAAATCTGGGGGAAAAAACCCTACAGTTTAGAGACAGCTAAGCAGAAGAAACCATGCAGTTGTATGACCCTGAAAAAATAATAATTTAGTACTACCCATCAGGAAAACTTGCAGTAATGAATATACAGCAGTTTTCATCAACAGTCCTCCACGTATTTGTGCAAGTAAATACCTGTGCTGGGGACCGGAACCCTGAAGTTTTTTGTCCATTACCCATCTAGGCTTATTTTCCTTTTACTGCTTTACTAAGTTAGCGAGGGTCACTATCTTAATCCTTTACCTTCTGTAAATAGACTTGCTGCCAATCAATGCCTTTGAAGAATGGATGTTCTTTTACTTCTTGTGCACTGCAAAAGAGAAGTAACTGAAGTCAACAAGCTGAAGGGGTTTTTCAAATGTATTGGAGAAATATAAAGCCTTCAAAGGTCACGTTTCTGTCCCTTGAAAACATCCGTGAAATGCTCTTTTTCTCATCGTGGGGGGCAGGGGGGGGAGAAGTCTTCTTAAGTAAACAAGAGAAGAGAATACTTTCATGTGGAAACACTAGAAATAGTGCTGTAGGTCTGGCAGGCAATCACTCTTGTTTTGCTATGGTATTCCATCATTTCAAACAACAAACAATGCTTGTCTGTTGTCAGATTTCATACACTACTTTTAAGTAACGAGCTTACTCCACACCATTTCCTATTATACATATTTTATGGCAAAACAAGCAATTACTCGATAGGCCCAAGGCTCAAAAACAATCTCAGGTCATTATCATAGAGGGCTCCATGATAAAAAAGCCCTCTGAACATCTCACTAGAATTAGAGCCAGCCCAAGTCTCACGTGTGACTGTCAATTAACTGTTGCCACATATTGCCAATGGTTTCTCAACAGTTATTTACTCCTCTCACGGTTTTCTCTCCCAGTCTCATGGGAGGCACACACTGGCTTCTGAACAGGTGATAACAGCAATCTCAGCCAGCAGCCAGAAGCAAGGTAAGCTTGGCAGGAGCAAGCAGTGTTTTGTAGTCAATGAACAAAAAACCACCACTTTCTTTAGCATCATGAAATGAAACTGGCACATCTGAAAACAGAGGCAACCCAAAATGAAGCAAGTATTCACAGCTTTCTGTGCTTGGTGGTTCTAGGATTGGGGGTTTTTGTCTGTCATTTGCTCGTATCATTACAGATACAATACAAGCAATAAATTTTAATGATAGGGATGTCAGAGTCAAGTAATATGACTTCATCGCAAAACAGATCAGGCAAAAACATAAAAACAAGACAGGGATGAAAAGTATGAACACCACTCAACATAAGCCTGACTGTGGAGAACTCGGGGGAAGTCTTTAACAAACATAAATTGTCCAAAAATTTGTCCAAACCAAAAGGAAGCTGAAATATAATACCATGCAAAAGCAATTTTTAATGTTCTCTTTCCAAAATTAAAATAATCACAACAGGAGGCAGGTTTTTACTTGAAATGAATTCATTCATTTACAGAGAAGTGGAAATTTTTAAAGGCAGTGGTCCAAGGAGAAGATAACACCTACCTTCTTCCTTGGCATCCAAGTCTCTTGCTAACATCCCGTTGCAGGAGCCCTTCCAAAAGGGACTTCAGTTCAGGAGAAAATGAATCTGGTAGCTCCACATTCTATGAAAAAAGTAGTATAAAAAGAGACATTTAATTATAGAAGTAGCATGATCTGCTTTCCCCGCACAGAAAAGCAGCTTTTCTTTGATAGTGTTTGTAAACAACCCTCCCATGTGTAAATACAGCTTTCTCAGCAAGCAGGCTATGGAGTTCCAGTTTTTAGAGGAAATGGGAGTTTACTCAACAAGAGGAATGTAACTGCAACTGTCACCAGGATCCTTACCACGGTGAGCGTCATCCGGTCGATCTCATGCTTATCTTTGGTTTTGTGCTGTCTGAAAGGACTGTGACTGTAGAAATAAGAAAATGCACTAATAAATGTAATGCCATAACATATCAGTTTACTTCAGCTGTGGCAACCCCAGGAAAGAGTTTAGCATTCTCCTAGTCCCATGCTTCCACCTCATCAATCCTGTCCTGCAGAAGAATACAACAAGTAGTAAAATATTTAGCATTCACAACAAAAAATGAGACTTCACACACTAGCATACTGTGGCTACTCACTACCTCAAAAGTGTCAATGTTCAATCTCTCGCAACTTTGCTCTCTTTTGGTACTACAAAGACCTGCACTGCTTTGCAAGAAACTTTATCCTTTCTGTTCTCAGTGTAATTGCATGTGGTGAACATAAAAATCAAATTCAGAGGAAAGTAACCATTCAATTTCTTTAAAGACTACACACAGACATCCCTGAGGATTACCAAACTCTGGGAAATCTGACCTAGTTAGTCCATATAAAGGCAGGCAGAAGGTTAGTTAATTCTTAAATGCAGTGATCCGTCCTTCAAGATGGTGTTTCAAATACCTTACTCATTACATCTATGCCTCCCAAAACCCAGAAACATTTCATCTAACAAGAAAATCCTGAACAGCTATCACAACACAGATATTTACAAATATTGACCTATATATGGAAACTGAGTACACCCACAGAACTTACCTCTCATCAATATGGAAAGAATAAAGGAAGACCTTCAAGTAAGGAGATGAAACAGAAGGTAATCACAGATACCACAGCATTAGTGACTGGGAAAATATTTGATGATATCTGGTAAATTATCAGCTTTAAACCCTTTCCTGCTTTATAAGTGGTTTGAGTTTGAATTTCTCCTTTTAGCTACAGAAGACCTTAGAATATCACAGATTTATTATGTAGTACTTAAACGGCAGCATTAAAGAAAGCAGAAACATTTTAGTATGAGATTTTTTAAAATTCGATTTAGAATATATTCCCTGTTTCTTAAGTTTTCTTCAAAACCTTGAGGGTACAATATTTTTCAACATTACAATGTTATTTACTTATAAATACATTAATTAGCTATTATAAAACATTTTGTCTTGCCACATGGCAGTGTGTACTACCTGGTTTCAACTGGGGACCTGCTACTCAAGAGTTATTTCCCCTTTACCCTCAAAAACTTTCCTCATTAATGGATCTGATGGAGAGACCAGGATTTCCTTTTTTCTGTTTTTAAGCATGATAGGTAAGAAGGCAAAAGTAAGTGTCTAACATACAGCCTCGCGTACTTTGACTACAAGGTTCTGAATAGATCAGGGAAGCAAATGACTCACTGGGGACTTATGGGCAGATTTTATGCCAGACTAAATTTACTAAACACCAAGAAATGGCACCATGTGCCCAACCCTTGTTTTGGGATGTGAGTTGTTTAATTGGCTTCAGAACATATGAGGAAGGATAGTGCACAATGAATAATGCTCTGGCTTCTGGCCGACCACTGATACCACCCCACAGATCTCTGTCGGGAAGAATCACAGCCCGTAAAGACTGAGATCTCCCCACCCCACAAGCCTGAGTTTCCATGGTAAATGGGATCATTTGCCCCTAGGTGCTAGTTCTTCCATCACACAACTTCAATCCTGTGAAGGAAGAACGACACCAGAGTCAGTCAGATGCGCTACTCCTCTGTGCCCAAGTGACTCAAAAGGAAAAGGCCTCAAAAGAAAAGACGAGGAGCCCGCAGTGGCCCTGCGTATGAAAGATGCTCTCCCTCCTCCCAGCAAACCCAGACCACCATGTTTCAGAATTCTTCCATGAGTGATTAGAGAGACAGAGTACTGCTCAGCTGCATGATGCTGTCTGTACTAACAAATACTTCTCTTTGGCAATTTAAACAGGGTTTCTTTCCTTATTTGCACACTCATATTTGATCTATTTTGTGAACAATTAATGTTAAATTGATATAGCTCTGTATCTCAATTCAGAAGTCGCACGCTTACCTTCCTTTGCACAGTGTCTGGGATAGAGGTAAGAGCTTAAAATTAGTTATGTACAAGGACACAGGATGATCTGACTAACGATCAGTCTTTACAGAGAATCACTCCGAAAATATTAGGTTTCTTCTGTATTGCCATTAACAACGAGGATGCTATTTTCAACAAACACTTGCCAAGTCAGTGCTTACTGACTGATTAAACCCGTAATATTAATAAATTCTATCTAGCCACATAAGTTTACTGAGAGGGCAAATTACAGCTGACAAAGCTGTAATTAGTATATACTTTTGTACACCCATACGATAACAGGCCAGATTCAGCAAATGCAAGCACCCACACATCATAACTTACACAAAGACTACAGAAGGGAAGACTGAGTATTGTGTAAAAAGGGAACAATGCAGCAGAGAGTTTCACCAGAACAGCAGGTCTTTAGCACAAAATGCAAGTCCGTAATTTAACAGGACTGCTAGTGTATTTAAGCAATGAATAACATTGTATCATTTAAAAGACTAACAGTTGCCAAGGGATGAGTAAATTGCCTATAGGTATAAGTCAAAAGAGTGGCTAGGGCATCTGCTTTCCTCACTGCCCCACACCTGTACCTACTAAAGGAAGCAGGGTTTTTGTTTTATTTGTTTTGGAAGCAAAAAGAGCCTGTTTTAGTCTCACGTGCAGATGGGTCTATATCACAGAGATGGCAGTAAGATAGCATTGTAGATAATATGCAGTATGTTACATATTAGGTGTTTCAAACGACAGACAATGATGAGGCCCAGCCTAAAAAAAAAAGGCACATGGGACATAAAACTTCACTCACCCTCTTAGAAGCTTGAAAAGCATGCAGCCTAATGAGAACCAGTCTGCACTGCTGTCGTATGCTGTTCCCTTCTGGAGCACCTCAGGAGCCATGTATCCATGGGTACCGCTGAGAAGCAGAAAAGGACAAAATCTTGGTTACAACCAGAACTATCGTTGAAAGAAATAAATAATAATTAAAAATCAATTTTCTCAATACGACAACCTAATTTAAAAATAATTAATTTTGAACATAATTTTATTTTGCTTTTTCTTTGGCCACACACACACACACATTTTTGTTTGTGTCTATCTACTGAGAAGATACCTTAAAACATGAACAACAGAAATGCTTAAGAAAAATGAAGCAGCTACAGCGAGACTTAGCAGAATCAGTACAGGGGTCAGCAAGGAGCCTTCTGCCTAAGAGCGAAAGGCAAGAGAGGTGGAAAGGTTGTGTATTCTGTCCGCTCCGCTTACAGGAAAGACAGACACCAGGACACAGTCAGGGCTCCTGCTATTACAAGGCCAGATCTCTCCAGCCCTGGGACCTGCAAAACCGAGACCTGCTCCCACCCACCACCCCAGGAACAGGGCGAGCACAGCTGGCTCATGCTCTCATGATGTACTTCATGTGTCTCCTTCCAGCTAACATGTGCCAGATTTAACAACAGGACACCTCCAGAAGTCATCACTGGTCACCAACAGAAAGTAGTCACCACATACTGCTTTTACCCTTGATATAATTGGAACATACGAACTTTTTCCTGAAGCTTTCCTTTTTGCGTAAATTCTGAGATTAGATCAGGGCAAATGAGGATCTGAGAATAAAATGTGCCAGATAAGATGTGGAATCCACACACAACCCAAGAAATTCAGATCCCAGTTATGACCTCATGCCAACAGGCAGAAAGGAACACAATTTCCCTCCAGTTCTCCAAAGATCCAGAAAGAGAAAGACACAAAAAATCCTGTTTTTTAGTTGGGTTTGGAATATTTAATTATCTGTTTAGGACAATAAAAACAATCTGGTGTTTAACTCAGGTTCTTATCTTCTCTGAACAGTGAATCATCTTGAAATAATGTGTCATCTTCCAGGCATGCCTACACATCAGCTGCTACAACCGCGCAGGAAAACAGGAGGGGACTGAAAAACCTTATTAGAGTATCCAGTTTATAAAGCAAGCCTGTGCCACACAAGTGTTACTTTATTCCTCTAGGCAAAGTTAAATTACAAAGACACATAAAGGACAGACTTAGCCATAACTGCATGTGCAGCAAAGCTCCCATACATAATACTTACACACTAGCATGTGGCTTCTTTTTGGAAAAATCACAAGCCAGCCCAAGGTCTGATATCCTCACGTGCCCATGTTCATCCAACAAGATATTTGCAGGCTACATGGACACAGAAAGGTTACTGTTTGGTATTTTCCGGTTGACAAAACTACAGATTCTCAGAGCACAGTAACTCAAGCATCAATAATATCAATACTCTCTAGTAAATGCCGCCTTTTTTTTTTTTTTGTCAATGTAACAGACACTTTCCAGATAAAATCTACATTCTAACAGAGCTCTACCATCTCCACAGATTATGAAATACTGAAGAATAACAGAGAGAAAAAACAGGCAAGGTTTGAAACAGAAAGCACATGAAAGAATAAATCCATTTCAGTCTCAAGCCCCCACTGCTTTTGGTTCTTTCACAGAAGGGTCTGTGTATGCCTGTTACATCCTTTATTTGCAGTCTACACTCTGTATTCCCTGTGCAGACTTTTTTCCCCACTTCTGCTGTCCCTTGGCTCACAGACACCCATCTCAGGGCAGTCCTCAGCTGCCCAGTTGTCAGTTAAACACCCTTGACCAACTTTTCCTATTGGTCTCCCATCACAAACACTCCTCCTTCAGGGCTCTCAGAAATACATTGTCCTCTCTAAATTAATAGTGTCGTTAAGATGGTGAGATCATTAATACTGCACAGCATTTATTCTGACCCCAAGGAAGCACCTCCCAGGCCCATTCAACTGGATAACAGCACAGATTAGGACTATTTTGAAAAATTACTAGAAAAATCAGCCAAAGACAAGCAATCTGTATTCTTCTCAAGAAAAGGTTTCAGGTAAGATAATTCATTTAATTTATCAGTAGATCTGGATTATTTGCTGCTATCTAACAACCACCTGTGGGAATGCAGTCACCATGTTAACGATTACCTTTAGGTCTCTGTATACAACAAAGCGATTGTGCATGTGTTCTAAACCCAGGATGATTTCAGTAGCATAAAATCTCATTTCTTTTTCAGAAAACACTCCGTGCTGGGAGAGGTGGTAGTGCAAATCTCCTCCTAAAATTAGATGAATTGAGATGTAATTAAAAGAACAGTAAAATCCTGCCTCACAGGCAGACGGTATGACGTTGTGTGGGACAGCATAGCATTTGTATAGGTTCTTATAACCTGTGCAGCACACAGAGACCCAGACCTACCCTCTGCAAGTACATGTGGTGACAAAATACCGGAGAAAATAAATAAATCTGATCCATCTGAAACTTCATTTAAAAAATACATTTGCTCCATATACATTTGCATTCAATGACCAATCCAGCAACTGAGTCTTAATGCAAAGGCTAGGATTTCCACAGCAAGTAAAATGCAGCCACAGACATAGGTTTCTGGATAAATGAATAAATTAGCATATAGAACAGCCCAGGTTGGGATGGAATGTGAAAGGTCATCTGGGCCAAAATATTCAAATATTCACGCTGGGGATGTTTTCACACCTTCCTAGTCAAAGAACAGACAAAACACAATGTCACTCTGTGAGCTAATCCACACCACCAACACATCAAATTGTGAATATTCCTAGAAAACTGTTTCTGATCAAGCTACAGATTTAAAATAATCAACCAGTTACTTGAATTTGACCGACAGCTTCGATTTTAACGCAAATCTTCACTTGTGAAACACCAAAGCCTACAGGATATGAGTTCTATTTCTCAATTAAACTTCCAGCTTTGCAACATGGTACACACAGATGTATCCAGCATCTTTAGATGCTTACTGCAGGACCACATTTGGAGTTTGAGCATGAGTCCTGGAAGTGCTGAGCATCATCAGCAAGTAAGGGCACTGCAGTATCTTCTTTCTCTTAACTCTGTCGATTCCCCTCTGTGTGTTCTCACAAGAGCTATGCTAAGCATTCCAGGTATCATTTCATTCCTTTGAGGAATACTTCCCCCATCAATTTTCTTTGCAGAGCTCTTTTATTTTTACTCTGAAAGCTGTGTCCCTGATCTCCTCGTAAATTTCTACCCGTGACTATAATTTCCTTAAGCTTCCAGCCTTGTATACCCTTTGACATCTTTATTTAAGTATGTTATAAGGTAACAAACATTTTCCAGTCTGTTCTACAATTCCCTGGTTTAGATCCTGGTTTACCCCTCCTGCTCGCAGGCTGATGCTTCACACCTCAGATTATTTTTCCCTCATTCTCCTTATGATCTCAGCAAGTCCTCCTGCCAATATTTCTGTAATGTTATAATCATCCGCATGAGTCTTGCTTACCATTCATCAGGTCCAGAATGAAACAGAGCTTGTCAGGGGTGTGGAAGGCATAGGTCATACACACTATAAAAGGACAGTCCTAAAAGGAAAGGAGCAAAGAGTTCATCTCAGACAATACGCAAAGTACTTCTTAGGAAAGCTAAAAATACATGTGATGTTCTTCCCATTATTTTTGCCAACATTCATAATAATTTTCTAAAGCTATTTGTGTACTAACCTACATACTGGGTTGTTTCACTTCCAGTTTAGACACCTTAGATTTTGCTATCTCATTTCAATAAAAAAATTAGAAAAGCTATGAGGAGCCAAAGGCTTAAAAAAATGCAGGTAGCATCTCTATCTTCTAAAGACTTGCACCTACAGCAGCTAGAAATATTCTAAAAATATTTACCTGAGTTTACACTAGACTTACATGAAAGATACAGCAAAGCTAAACCTTTAGGCCAGCTGAGAAAAAAAATTAAAGCTGTTCCCCTGACATGTGAAGGATACACACTATTTCTCACAATTGCATGGTGAACGTTCAGCCATCGGAACGCTGACCAAGAACATGAGTCACGTCACATACAAAAACCCAGAGGAAAGAAAAATTTCATCCCCACCTATACATTAAATGCAGCTATACCAGTAAGACCCTGAACATGCTGCTGCATTGCCCCTGCAGAGAGGTGACAGCCAGGCCTTCTGCCACCCACCGCTGCCCTTCAGCTCCCCAGCAGCATTTGCAACAGATAGTTAAAAGGAACATAAATACACTAGGAAGGAAATCACAACTCGGATGCGTATGCAATGCACGAGAAGCAAGAACAGCAAGGTCCACATGATGCAAAATGCAGAAAGAGTGCGCTGGGTGCAGATTTAAGAACGTCGTTGCAGAGCGGCCAGGGCAGGGATGGATTACATTCCCACCTCCTGACACACCTGAACCCTAATGCAGATGTTTAAGACAAGCAGCCATAAAAAATACAGCTGGACAAACACCTCTTTACTGCCACTGATCTCTTCAGTGTGCTGGCACCTCTGCAACACAGCAGAAAGTTGGCAGACCTTTCTCTCTTCGTTAGGCTTATATTGGATGCAAGCGGCTAATTAACGGGGGTGGCTACTACTCTGTTGACCCCTTCTGCAAAGCCATATGAAACCAGGGCTGCCTGCAAGGAAAACCTAAATAACGGCTGTGCTATCAAAACACCCCATAGCACCAAAAGACAACGGTCTGACCCCAAAGCGTGGAGGCCAACAGGAAGATGAACCAAGACAAGCTTAACTGCTGACGAGCAAGGACGGCACTGGAGGAAGCATGAATGTGCCCTGGTGTGACTTAAACAATGTGTTAATTATTGCAGTATTGATAGTGAAAGCTCTGGGAATCTCTATCAGGAACTGGTTTCCTTCCCAATTTAGAAGCAGCAAAACACGGCGGCCTTGGGCAGAGGGGGGGCCGTGGGGGCTGCCTCAGGGGGCTGCCTCGCCGGCCTGGCCGGGCGGAAAGGGAGGGGATGGACACCGGCCCCCCCGGGACAGGTCAAGTCCGTTCATACTTCCACAAGGCAAAGCCATGCAAGGTTACAACAGAAAGCTTTATCTACTTGACTGCAACCCCCAGTGATTCCCATGCCCCTGCTGTAGCGTTCAAACCTGTGTTTTATTGCATGCAGTATATATTATAAATTCTGTGTATATTGTATTTATTGTGCAAATACTAATTCCAAAGGCACCCCCTGCAGAACACAGGCACATGTCTGAAACACCCTGCACAACATGCACGAAAAATGCCTGATTGCTAAACAGTCCTGGAAATACAGAGACTGTAGGCAAGGCAGTAAGGCATCTAACAAAAGACACTACATCTCCTTACGAACTCTGTATTGCTCCTAACTACAGACTGTTGTAGTCACCACTTAGCTTCAGAACAAAAGCTTTAGTAGAATTATTAACTTAATTTTCTGAATCAACTAGATAATTCAGAAGTGTCCCCGAGTGGGCTTCCTAAAACTTCAGAGCAATCTAATTACTCAGAAGGATTTAGTGTTAGAATTTAAACACCATACACAGAAAAATAAAAGGGTGTTTCTATACCAGAACATAACATGCCCATATTTTTACGGATCTCATTTTTAAAAAGAAAAGAAATCTGCATGTGCAACTGTGAATGCATAAATCATTTTTGTGTAAGCCTTCCTCATTTAATCGCTACCTTCTCATCGTTTAACAGAGAGAAGGAATTGTAGTACTGTGATATTTTTCTGATGCAAAAACCACTGCAAAAGACTACTTTCCAGCACAGAAATAAAACAAACCTATAGGTACTTTTTTAAAATGAAACATACAGCAATAAATCAAATTTCCCAAGATAATATTACTTTCCTGCAATCAAACTTCTGGTCTGAAAAAAAAAAGTGACAGTATGACAATGTGTGAACTAAGAATAGTTCGGAAACAGTTCCTTTACATCCAAACAATCCTGGATTAAGTCCAAAAAATATGCTGAAGACAAATGAGTGGTAATAAATTATGTGGAAGGTAAAAAAAAATAATCATAATAACTATACAAAATTGTAGGAATGTAGTTTTAAAGATGTTAGCACACTAACAATTACTTTAGGAGGAAACCTTTGACTGTGACTCCTTCCCATAACCCGAGCACCCGGCTTTAGAGCAGACCCTAGAAATGACACCAAAAAGATAAAAACCTGTTCATGCTGTAGAGCAGCTGTGCAGCACTTCTAACTAAAGGGGAGCTCGCTCTGATGGGTCTCGCTCGGAGAGATGTACAAGTCAAGGCTTAAAACACCAAGCTACTATCTGCCATTCCCAGATATTCCTTCAAGTGACTATCAAGATTTGGGAAAAGATTCCATTTTTGAGTGAAATCGAGACTCCTACAAATCTCGTTACACGTGAAAACAAAATACCTGTTCCTCTCAAAAGAGCCCAACTTGATTTATTATCTCGGATGTTTTATTGTTCACTTTTGCTGTACCTCCTATTTATCATCCCTTGGAGGGAACCTTGCATCCAGTCATTAGTCAAATTATCTCAAAAAGAGCTGAGTAAGACAGCTTAACTGCCTCTTTTTTTTTTTCTAGAACAAGAGAACTGGAAGACACAGTGGAGCGGAGGCACAGCCCTGCAAGGCTCCTGGTCCTGCAGCAGCCTGCTGGAACGACTACCTCCTGACTGCCAGGAAAAGATTTATTAAATAACCACTTCCTACCACAAACAGCACCTTTTGGCAGTTTGGTTTTATACAGCCTGCCAGCAGCGATGGTCTCAGCGATTTCAGTGTTCAATTTTTGAACAAAAGTTAGGCAAATATTGGCTATTACAGAAAATATTTTTTTCTTCTTTTAACAGAAAGTAGAGTATTTTCCCAACAGTGCTACCTTCTAAGAACTGCAAAATGCATTTCCAGCCTCCAGACTGAACATCTTTATGGGAGAGAAAGACAATGCCTGTATCTTGCAGGAGAGGAAACACAAACCTCAGCCACAGTTGGTTACACCAACAGCTAGCGACAAAGTCAATATACCCATGGCAAATCCAAGCAATGCTGAGCCCAAGTTTTCTATTAATTAGGCCAACCCAAGCAGTTCCCTCTGCTCTGTAGAGGTGTCTGTCATACTTCTGAGCTGTAACATTACCATGAAAAGTTATTCTCACAACACAGCCATGACGTACTCAAATTTGGGAGCTCTCTACTCAAGAAGTAGTTGTGAATGCCAAAATTTGAGGTGGATTAACAAAAATGATTACACAAACGTATGTGTAATCTGCACAGCTGTTACTATGCATTTTGCAGAGACATCTGGATTCCCTGTTAAATGACTAATTGTGCTATGATGAACTTCCCAGTTCCATTTTGTTGCGGGCAGCACATCAATCCTGTTCATTCAAACCTAAGAGCTTATATTCAGGAATGAAATGAATTATCTTACCCTACCACTTTCAAACCTATTTAATTCTGCATATTCAGAATGCTTCAGCATCTCTTGCACTGGCAGGTGTACCTAACCTGAATGGGTCACATTTTGTATAAAATCTCTCTTTTCAAACTCTTCCTCAAATTTCTGAGAATCTAAAAGAAGTTACACTCTAATGAGCTGATAATCCTTCACAAAAAACACCAAATGGTCTCCTTGCTTCTTTGTTGCTAAATGACTAGCTACGTGCTATCATATAAGAAATCTGGCTCCACCATTAGCATCCTTGCGAATAATTTTGTTTTCGAATTGCTAGACATGAAAATTCACATTCAGTACTGGAGCAACAGTATCACAAATTAAAGTTAATAGGAGAATTATTATTAATTATCGTTATGGCGAGATGGCCGTCAGTCTCTTCTCCCAGATAACAGGTGAGAGAAGAAGAGGAAACGGCCTCAAGGTGCACCAAGCGAGGTTTAGATGGGATATTAGGAAAAAAAAATTCACTGAAAGGACGGTCAGGCATTGCAACAGGCTGCCAGGGATGAGGTGGAGTTACCATCCCTGAAGGTGTTTAAAAGATGTGTAAATGAGGCACTTAGGGACATGGTTTAGTGGTGGGCTTGGCAGTGCTGGGTTAACGGTTGGACTCAATGATCTTCAAGGTCTTTTCCAACCAGAACGATTCTATGAGTCTATAATCTATACAGTTCTTGTTTCTGAGAATAAAGCACAGCCTATGCTCTCTCCCATTTTGCAAGCCAAAGCAGTAATCCTCCTGCACCACAGACAGTACGCTACTTGCACACCAGTTGTGCAAGCCTATAACAAAACCACATGCCAATTCCTTCCCATGCTTTAACCGCACTGGGAAAAGGGGACGTGCAAACCAAGTATTTAATTCCTACATCACAGCAGTCACGAGGAAATTTAACCTTTTTACCAACATCACATGTAACCATGGTGATACAAGCCGATTGTCAAGTTTTGTTGAATGAGGGCAGCATACGCGGTAGGCTCTGGCACTTCAAAGCCTGCTCTGAAGCTGTCCGAGTGCAACTCACTGCGGCTGCTGCCCAACTCCTCTTCTGCTGGTAACATGACGTGGTCTGGTGAAACCAGTGCCCATCGGGTTGCTTTTTATGCACATTAGTGATACTCCTAGTTTAAATAGACTTGTATGCTAAAGGGGCAGACTTATTTGGTACACCTTGATAGGTACTCAGCTAAAGCATATGAAAAAAAAAAAAGGAAAAATTGGATAAGCTAATATCAAAGTCACAGGAAAGGGAGGGCGAACAGGTAACTGAAGTTCTTCTCTGAACTAGCACTCTATATACTACAAAAGTAGTACATAACTATAGCAGAAAAGGGAATTATTTTACAAGACAGCCTAATGTTTTGGGTAAGTTTCAGATAAAAATACTAGAAAAAAGAATATATACAAAACCACAAACGGAGGGGGAGAGAATCAATTACCTAAGAAATGGGAACCTCCTCAAGCCTCTTTAGCCGAGACACTCACTTGTGTAAGCACCCAAACTGAAAAACAAGCTTGCTTTTCAATTTTTCTTTCAGACACATTACTAGAACCAGGGGGAAGGTTCCAGGGGGGTTTAATTTTGCGTGTCACACAGCCAAATAGATAGAATATGTATTATATGTAACAGCCTTTATATTATATGCAAAGAAAAAAAAAAAAAAAGGAAAAGAATAACAAATCAATGATACTTACCCCTGTGCTGACAAGAGACAGCATAATTCTTTCATTTAAGGCTAATGTTTCTCCTTGCTTCATCTTGATTCTCTTCTTATCTAAACATTTCATTGCATACCTGAAAATATTAACCATGCAGAAAAAGCATCAGAAAAAATTTCCTCCTATGCTCAGTATTATTCAGTAGCAGTTATGCCATGCATATTTACAGTACAAGCTCTTTAAAGACTTAAACCCGGTACTAAAACCATCATTACACGACTAAACAAGGAAACCTCAAAAATCTCCTCAAGTTAAAATATTTTCAACAGAAGCCTCCTAACAGAGAAATGTGCTTTAACAAGTAATTCTGCATTTGAGCAACCACGGTCATACAGGAATTATGTACCATACATTCAGTTCTTAATACCTACAAGCAAGGATTTGCCATATGAATTAAGTAACAGACTCTATTACAGTTCCATTTAATTCTAACAGTTTCAGCTCTGCCAGGAAAGCAATATCTTGAACACATGCTGAGTTTTATGGGTATTTTTTTAAGTTTTCTTTCTACTCAAAAAAGGTCAGATATACACAGGAAAGCTTTTTTAATTTTCTACCGTCTGTATTACATAAACTAATAAAATTTTGCTCAAAAAAGAATGTTACCCCTAACAACCATCAAACGAGAGCAGGATATAATATAGTCTGGATATTTTTTCAAGATGTTAGGTGAGCCCACTATTAGACAACAGCAAGAAGGACACGTGTGCTCCTGCACAGAAGATTTCTAGACATGGGCAACCACGGATTTTTAGGCCACCGGTTTTAAAATACGCTCAGGAAAACACCACGTTACAGCCCTGCATCAATGCTAATCAACTGCCTACACTGTGACAGCTCTGTACAGAAACAGGGCCTCCTGTCACCTTCGCCTTGCACTCCCTAAAAAAGCCACGTCATTCCTTGACATGCAAGTGTTGTGAGTGGGGGAAGAGTGAGCGTGAACATACTGGAATTTTAAGCTTCCAAAACAAGGAATATATTCACAGCACGTGCCCTTGCTGAGGACTCTGTAAATGACGACTATAAATAACATTTTACATGCTACCCTTTATTTATGCTTTGACACCGCTGATCAAAGCAATGACTGGGGCCATTGAAGGCTTGTCCAAGTCAAGTATCTCGATATCTACGTGCTCAAAAAGCACAGCTACCCCTCCCCCTTCGGACTGCTTTCTGCATGGTACTTCTGGCCCCTGTCAAATGTCCTTGAAGGAGGTGATGTGAAAGAAGCCTCAGGTGTGTCTTTGTGGGTTAGTGAAACACCGATGGCATTTACCTTCGAGGGGTGGCTTCCCAAGCTCCTTGCAGGCAGTAAGTGCAGCAGAGGCAGCCATCTAGAGTGGACGGGATCTGGATTAGGGATGGGTAAACAGGTTTGGATTAAGAAAGAACTAAACCAAACCTCTACCCAGAAACTGAACCGAATCTAAAGGTTTGCTTCAAATTTGAAAAAGGTTGGTTTTCCCACATTTCGCTTCCCTTTACTCTATTTAAAAATACTCTGATAAAAACTGTCCTTTGCTTCACTTGCTAGTCCCAAGGTTTATCCACCTCCTGCCAGAGTAAAACTCAGACATCAAAACGACTTGGGATCTGAGAGCTACCGCTTCAGGGTGGACAACTACTTAGTGTGGCTCAAGGTAAATAAAATGTTTATTTTTGTACATGGACAAATTGACAAGTTGTACATGGACAAAAAAGTATCAAAGCAAGAATAAAGACAGCATTGTTAGTGATAGCATTAATATAAATACTTGAAGTCACTGCAAAAACACTGAGCATGATTGCAACATTAAGATGTCTTCCACTTGTTAATAGCTTAGAAGTTTATTATTATCAAGGATGCCAAGCACACACGACTGCCAGTGAAGCCAGCTGTAATTGCAGAGACTTGGCACTTCAAACACGCCATGCTTACTTAGAAGAGAATTGTTTAAGGATGGTCCCTGGACTAAAACTGTTAGGAAAAAAGTGAGATGAAAGGGGTTGGGTGGGGTGTAAATAAATAAACACACAGATAAATATTGAGAACAGTTTGTTGAATCAATGCCTAGGTGTTCAAAACAGAACACAATGTGCCTAGAAATTGAAATCTGATCAGAAGAAGTGTGTGAATAGTAAGTCCAGAAAAAGAAAAGAAAAAACCCACAGAGGGATGATCTTGGAGTTCCCACTGAGAGCTCTGTTAAACAGAAGTTCAACACTGGAACTATAATCTTCCAAACATAAGCAAGGGTCACTGCTTTTGCCAGTGAAACGTGCTCAGCAGGGCAGAAACGTATGCAATTACACAAATCTGGAACACCACATTCAGAATCTGCCCAGGCACAACCCTGAGGTCATGTTCCTGTGTCATCCTCCGACCCTTCATCAGCACCAGCTACGTGATGCGCTTTGTGGCGAGAAGAACAACCTTCACCAGACGAGAGGCAACACCTCGCACAATCACCACGGTTTCCACAAGAACATCGTTCTGCACTGTCAGGCTCTGATCCAGGAAATCATTTAAGCACATACTTAATTTTAAACACATGTGCAGTTTCCATTAATTTTGACAAGACCATTTAAATGAAGGATGTGCTTAAGAGCTCTGCTAGACTGAAGCTCCACTGCATGGCACGTAACACGATCAAATATCAAACTAAACTTAATGATGATCCAGAAATCAGAACCTCTTGGGATAAAATTTAATTCAAAGAACTACACAGTTATGTGACACTGCTTTCCAGTGATTTTGTAAGAAATTATTGGAAGGATTTCCTTACTAGTTCAGAGTTTACAACTACCTCTAAAATAAACTGTGTGTATATATACTCACATTTTTCCAGTGTCTGCTTTTCTGCAACCATACACTTCACCAAATCCCCCTCTTCCTATTATTCTATGTACACTAAAATCATTCATGGTCAGCTGTAAACGCAAAACAAAACAAAACAAAACCAGACTTCATTTTTCAGCATTCAAAAACTCACTGTAAAAAAAATTTAAGTAATCTATTAATGTGTTAAGATACTTAACTACTGTAATTTATATAGCACTTGTTGTTTTGGAAAAAGGAGCCCCTTAGTGTTTATATTTCAGCGAACGTGCAAGGACTACAGTCCGAAGTATAAAGAGGACGGATGGGACTGCCGCTGGCAAAACCTGTCAGTCCCAGTGAGGTTACAGAGCGCTGTCACCGAGCACTGCAGGGGGACAGAAGCAGAGGCCGGGGTAAGGGGTGCTGGGGATGGCAGAACTGTAGGGGGGAAAAGGAGACAGAGGGCGTCGGGGGCTGTTAAAGAGCAGCAATACTGGCAGTTCAGGTTTTTTCAGCTATTATAAAAATCAAAAGCTCTTAACCCCAGACGGGCAGAAGGGACGTCCAGAAAGGAATCGTTAGGACTGTACATCTAAGAATAGAAGAGCAGAGAGGTAACGTTCACCGTACTCCTTAATAAGACCTTTTCAGAAGCAGTATTCAAAAGCCAACATATTTCTTTCCTGTATCAGCCTTTGACAAGATAAATACACTCGCAAGTACTTACATGAATATTTAGTTCTACATTTTTCCATTGACAAAATCTAGTAAACTTGTCACTGTGGAAAAAGAAGTTTAAAAGTTGTCTGAGACTACTGTGTAAAGTATTATAGTAAATGTCAAGACTCTTGATATTTAAAATAAAGTTTGTGCTAGGGCGTGTTGCAATACTTAGTAAATGATAGCCTTCCTTTCAAACAACTGTAATCTTACCCCCACCAAGAAAAACAATTTCTAGGCAGTGCACACTTAATATTTTACACCCTTACAAGAGAAGGATATCAGATAACTTCATTTCTGTAATGGTAAGTGCTCGGTATGTTCTTGCAGCTCTCTTTCAGATGGTTTTTAATCTTTAAAAACAACTAAGTTTGGAACTAGCAAGCATTTAAATTACATAAAGATAATTATAAGAAAACAGAGGCAGCTTGATTTACGTTAATGAACCTCCATATACTCCAAGGAATGCTTTAAACTCATTTTATCTTCAAATAGGAAAAACATCAATAATACCACAAGCTGTTGCCAAAAACAATGGTTTGCCATTTCTACATGAATAATTAAGTATTTGATTTTCAGAGCAAGAAATACCAGTTCTATGGAGGCATTTTCACATTTCAGCTTGGTTGCAGAACACCAACAAACCATTTCACACAGTGTATTTGGCTGCTGCTGGACGAGAGCCATGCTTTACAGTCCCTGCACGCAAGAGCAGCTCCCTTAAGGCTAAGGGGGCTGCTCAGCTGAACCAGGTCTATGCCTAGTCTTTACTAGACCATTCCTGCTGAATTGCAAGGTGTCCAGACACTACCCAGAACGACTGGGTCTCTCAGTCACACGCACGAGAGAGTTATTCATGAGAATATCCCCTAAGATGAGGATAACAATATCCTCATGAGGATACTCCCATATGAGGATATCCCCATAAGATGAGGGTAAGAATCAGATTCTCTTACTCTCCTAAGAGGATATCCCATAAGAATATCCCCCAGAACACAGCTCTGCATTTTTAAACCTTTGAGCTCAAACTGCAATCTGTTATTACTGCTACATGGAGTGACAGCAAAATCTATCATCTTTACAATTTTCTCCGGTCATACACCCTGACATTAATCATGATATACATCAAAGCTAGTAATTTGCAGGAGCTTGCTGATAATACATTATTAATTAAACTAAGTTGATCAAACATTTTTAGCCTTATTTTACAGCAACACAAGGGACCTGGCTCCCTGCTACATTAAGAAGAAAGCTCAGATAATATGTCACGTTCATACCTTTCCATAAATTTTTGAAATATTTTTCCTCGGAGACTATCACAAATTTCTTCTATATATGGCTAAAAAGGGTTAAGAAACACGATTAGTATTTAAATGTACAATAAATTGGTATGCAATACAACCCATGACATACAACTCATGTTGGCCCTATACAAATACAGCATTTACTGTGTTTTCTTTGAAAAAGGCTCAATAAAGCATTTAAGCTTCATTCAGCTTTTGGAACCTGAGCAGGTGGCCTGAAGTCAAACATAAAATACTTTCAGGAGCTAGAAAACATTAAATGTTTGCCGGGGGGGTGGGGGGTGCTGTACAAAACCTGTATAAAGCACCTGCCCATGGACAGGAAGTCTGGCAAAACAACCTCAGTACGGTCCTTTTTTCAAATATATTTAAACAGAATAAATGGACGCTCCTGTGGATTCTGCACTTCCCAGAGTTGTGCTCCGGCTTCATCTTCTTGGTGCTTCTCTCCTCTCTGTCCTTACTAAAGAACCAGCACCTTCAATTCCCAAGTGACTTTTTCTAGAGAAACACTTTCTCATGATGTGTGATGGCATGCAAGCAATCTCCAATCCCAACCCAATTAGCGGTGAGATATAACACAAGCAATGTAGCTATCACTTTGTCAGTTCACTTAATTGCAACATTAAAAACTGTTCATTGAGCAGTGAGAAAAATCAGGCAGAGGCAATCTGCACATTTTTGCAATATATAAAAATATGTAAGATTTACATCAAAGAAATTTAAGCTCACAAGCACTGCCACGACTGATGACGTTCATTATGTGCCAAACCACACTGCTTTAAGGCACCTAGCTATAAAAGTTAGCATATATCTAAATTCCTTGTCTTGTATCTATGTATATTAGAGCTGTAACAATACAAGAAATATTCCACTTCTCATTTATTTTCTAAAGTAAAGAGCAACAGAAATGATGTATAATTTCACAAACGACCCAGAATACCATTTATTTTTATATTCAAATGGAGAATATGCTAAACCCGTACTTTCTTTTGGCAATCCAGAATTTCAGAAACTTTTTAGAAAGCATCACAATTTTAATGGTGCAGATACTCCTGTGTGGATAGCTAACTTTGGATTTTGTCTTGTGGAGAGAGAGAAAAACATGTGAGATCACAGACATGCTTAATTCCACATCAACAACTACATAAACAACAATTTAAAGTAAAAGGAAAAATGTTTTCAAAAGACTTCACATTACTGAAACGTTAAGGCAATTTCTCCACTATGCAGTTCGGTTTATCCTGACAGGATGTATATCTTCCTGATGTAAAGGGATTTCCTATAAATCATTTAATGGCTTAAAATTACATAAATCTAAAAACTATTCTGTTCATATACCAAGGTATAGTTTGTTTTCATAAATGTGCTTAAAAATATTGTAGGTAAGAATAGTAATTTGCATTTTTTATTTGACTTAGAAAAACACTCTAGTGTCACCATTACACCAAAGGGTATGTATCAGTACCACTTATTCTGTCTCCTGAAATAATGAGTACAAAGTCACTTACTGTCAAATAAATGAAGAAAACTTGAACAGACTGTCTTAACCTCACCTGAAAAAGGCTGGCTGGCACTTGTTTCTTGGCTAAATGCGTTTGTACATGATCTACAGCTTGTTTTGAGAAAGGCTTTGGGGAAAAAAAAAAAAAGTATTTCAAACGGTTACAAATGTAAGAAGTTTCATTTAAGATGTGCAGTACTGTTTTCTTTTAACCACAGGAAAAACACGCGTACGTCAGAATGAATGCGATATAGCTTCCCCTTAAGTATATTACTGTGAAACATGCAAATACAGATGCAGACATGGATGTTTAACCACTACAGAGCCAATAATGCAGGCTTAACAAAAAAGTGCTTAAACCCTTCATCCAAAGAACCATATCACTAGGGTAAAACACACGGCAAGTTCTTCTTTGAAATAAGAGCAAATGAAACTGTTAATACAGACCAACGGGCCAAAACTTCAGCTGGAGGAAAGGTCTGTTTTCATTGACTTTAATAAAGGTGCATCCATCACAATGCAGCCTTTAACTCACCATACCGAAGCTATGAAGTGTACTGCCCCTAGTATGGTATGAAAGACTGCTTTATGACCAAACAAATAATAAAAACCCCCAAAACCCAACTATCTTTGTGCGACCAGTTTTAAACAAAATCTCAACCTTTACACTGAGCTTTCAGAGACACCGAAGTCCAACATCCAAACTGTCCTGCAGAGCACCAGCAGCTCACATCTCTGAGGTTTTTGGGGGCAGGGTAGTTGCTGGGTTGGGGGGCAGGGGGGGTTGGTTAATGTATGTGTATGTGTGCAAGTATATATGCACACAAACTGCGCTCACTGCATCATATTTTAAAATAAGAGATTTAGTTTGAAGAAATATAAAACAGATCAATCTCCAAATACTTCCTTTGCGTATTACCAAGTTTAATAAAACCCGGCACACACCGCCAATATTTACACCTCGTTACTGAAAATAAAACCCAAGGAAGGAAAGCACTCCGCCAAACCCAGCCCCACAGACTTCGAACAGAATTCCAGGGCACTGCAAGTATGTGAGCAACAATTCCTTCATCAGTAGTCTTAATTGTTCTCTTAATGAAATAGCAGTTATATTGAATTACCACTGCTTGACAGCTACTCAAGTAAGGCCAAGAGCAGTGTGAAACTGGGATGATACTGGGATGATACACACATGCGAACAGGAGAGGAGCTCCTTCATTATGTACGTGTCATAAATCTGCCGACTTCGGGTCAGACGCTCATCCTCAGAATCCAGTTTCTCATATTCTTTTATCTGCAATACAAGACAGAACAATCCATTAGATGAAGACATTTCTAACCATTTTGCATTACTTGTTTGGTAAAAACATGACTTTGGCTGAAGTTTTATTTTACTTTATTATTTTCTTAATTAACACTTAAAGAAAAAACCACCTGCAATACCACAGTTACAGTGGACCTTAGATTTCCCTTCTATCTTCGAATTTTTATGCAAGGCAACCGATTTGCTTAAAATTGCTACAAAGCTTTATTTTCTAAAAATTGAAAAGGACTGAGCTAAAGCAGCATGTTTTCCTCCATCTAACTTTTGCCAGAGTACAAGCCTGTGCAGGGGAAGCCAGAAGTTAACTGCACGAGAAGACTGGACCGTGCAAGGAAAGCAAGATGAGCAAACGTGCCCGGCAACCTTTCTGAAGGTTTTCTTCCCCTCTGCTCAGCTCACAGATGCAGAGCACTGACCTTGCTCCTCTAACACTCAAGAGTGCTGACCCCTTTCTCAGATTATTTCATGCAATGCTCTGGCTATCCACAGCACACCAAAACGCGCCCTTTTTCCAAGCTCCCAGGGCTAGCAGAAGAGTTGCAATGTTATCCAGGCAGCGCAAGCATCACCTGGTGAGAGCTCTCCACTGCCAGCACAGTGCCCAAGCACCCTGCTCCAGGGTAACGACAGCACAGTAAGTACAGATGTCCAAGCAAAAATATAAAGCACATTTCAAAATGTTCACGCAGTTCAGCTACATGTTGAATTTGAAACCTCAAGGTGGCCAGAAAGACAGTTTCACAAAATATATCAAATTTCTTTAGGTGTGATACAGGAGGTCAGCATGTTCCGGGTGAAGCAACAGCAATCCCATATGGTTTGTTTACAGAACAAAACCCGATAACCAGTTCCAGAAAAAGCCCTCACCAAGTCCAAGGGTCCTTTGGAGTGTGTTTAGGGAAAGAGTTCTTCCAGAACTGACAGAATGTGCAAAACCGTCCAAGATCTTTAGGGAGAATGCTCAGCTCTGACATGCTAGACCTTCCCAGCACCAGCCTGTGAGGTCCCAGGATCCAAATAAATCTCAGTGTGCAGACATGCTCTGGACCCCTACACTGACTCAAGAAAACCAAAGCAGAGTCAGACCCAGCTGGATTTCATTCAGTGCTTGTTTGAGAAGGAACAGGCCACGTCAGAGCTGTCTGTACTTTCAGCCTACAGAATAAAGCCTGCACAAACGATGTACCAGAGCATCTCCTTCTGAAACAGGGAGAACATGCTGGCTGGGCTTCCAGGGACACAAAGCAGGGCTCCGCTGTTCTGCCAGCCACGCTTCAATAGCAAGAGCGGCACTGGGGTTAACAGAAAGCGCGTCACTGAGGACTTCTAAAAGTAAAGATTTTTTCAAAAAACGTGGTCTGCCTCTATTTCACAATATACTTCTTTTTCTTCTTCATTCAGAGGCTGCTCCTTTTGCATGATGAGCTGTACTTCACAGCTCTTGAACAGGTCTCCAGGTGACAAATTCAATCTGTCTTCGAAGGTGAAACACCATAATTAAACTCTGTATTCTAGCTGTAGTCCTCTTGTTTGCTGACTGTGATAAGGCACCAGTTCCACCACGATTCACCATCTGTGACTTCTTCCCCCTTGGTACCAATTTATAATTAAAATCATTCAAAACATCTTTGCAAATAAATATTTTTTAATTAATGCAATGCCACAATATAACTGGAAGTACAGGAGAAAGCCTGATGCACATCACACTGTCCAACTTGAACACAACCTCCTGCCCTTCAATATTTGGGTTTTTCAAACCACCTCACTCCGCACCCAAAGTAGAGGGGTCTTTACAGTGAGCTTTTTAACCAAAGTCCCTTCATTTTGTAAATGTTTGAAGGAAAGGACAGCAGGAGACAGAAGTCCCTATCAGCGATACATTCCTGGGCAGGCAACTCGCTGTCTGACGCCTCTCATCACACAGATGACACACCTCTACTATGATCACATTTAACACACATGCCTGACATATTCACAAGCTAATTTTACATGTTTATTAAATAGAACATTACTGTACCATGCCAAAAAAAGATACAGCAATATGCAGAGCTAAGAGCATCACCATTTATAAATGTAACCTGTCTCTTCTAGCAGCAGTTTCCACAGTATTGTTCCTGACCCAGAGATAACAGACTGTCACCATGTATTTCAATGCTTCCACAGCAGACTTCAGTTCACCTCCAGAAAAGTGTCTGACAAAGTATCTTTTCAAAAATCAAAATCAGAATGCATTAGTTTTCAAGCACCGAGAAGTTGGTTGTTTTTTTTTTTTTTTTTTCCTTGAAACTTATCTGGATGAATCACTCATCCAGTTAAATGCTTGATCGTGACTTAAGCTGCAGTAACATGAAATCCCTGGAGTACACAGCCCTTCTACATCACGCGATTTTTAATGTAGCAATGTACTCAAATTATTCTATATGTAATAAATGCAGTCAGTAAATTAAATACATATAAAAAAGAAAAGCTGCTGAATCCAGTATGTCACAGAAGAAAACACAATGAACTTCTCTTTAAATATCTTTAATGGGATTTTTTGAAAAGTACATGACAAAGCATTTAAATTCTTTTTAGGTTACACTTTGCTAATAACCTAAAAATACAATTCCAAATTGTTTCAGAGATAAAGAGGTGGCTAAAAATATCTTGCTAAACAATCTGTTACAACATGCCTTTTTGATTACTTATGACAGTGATATCTTCAGCAGATAAAAAGATGGAAATGACAGAAAAGGATGATTCTTTATTGACAGCGAGTATCTAATTTGAGTGGGGGAACCGTAAATGGCAAAGGGTTTATCTCCAAACTGATAACCAGCTTAGCCTATCTGGTGCCATTAGCCTACTAGCAAGAAAAATTTTAAATCATCAGCTTAAGCGTAATCCAGACAAAAGGTTATCCCAGGCAGCATTTCTAATTAATACTGAGCAATACAGGCTGCCTTTTAATAGCAAGTGTGCATGTTTTAACTGAAACCAGCACCTATGATAGGATTAACTACAGTTTTATATTTAGAGTGTCACAAATATAACAAGGAATGAATGGAGCGATTAGACTCATCAAGTTTCCTGAGCGGTCCCTGCAGAAGCGCTGACGGGGCGCTCTCAGCCATGGAGAGCTGTGGAAGAGCACGACGCGCTCCTCCCGTGCTCCTCTGAATTATTTATCCTGGATGCATGCCTGCCTGGGGCACGATGTCTGTTTCTCCATCGATTATTCTGTGACAGCGGAGTACAACTGACCTTATCGATCTAAAGCCACCTCTCGTTTCACTCTTTGGATCCCCTTACCCATCTGCAGCACTCGACAGGGCTTTTCTGCAACCCTGCCACAGCGACTCCCAAGAAATCTCAGAAGCTAGCACCAGCCTCAGCTGTCCTTCCATCCCTCCTGCAACACCACGGACAGCTGTACTCTGTTGTCTTTTCTACACGCAAAAGGATGTGAGAGAAAGGCATGAAGCACTGGAGAGCGCAATCCGAAGAGCAGTAACGTCAGTCAGTCGCACCTCCTCTCCTACAAGCCCAGGTGCTCAGCTACAGACAACAGAGCACCGTCCCCTGTCTGGGGGATGCTGCAGAGACAGAGGTGCCTGTGACTGTCAGCACAGCATTTTGGGTGTCTCATTGAGGCAGAGAGAGCACAGGGAAACCCTCAGGGAGCAAAGCAAGGGATGCAGAGGACCAGATATGCTGCATCCACTGGTGAATGAGACACGGAGCTGAGCCAGAGGCTGGCCATGACTCCCACAGCACCAGCTGCCAGCCACGCCAGGGATGAACAAACGGCATCAGGGAACCATGCCTGATCGCCTGCTTTCGCTCTTTGGGACAGTATAAGATAAATCTGCTTTAATTTTAGGCTTTCTGCCTTTAAGGAATATCTCCACTTTGTGCAATAGATACAACTCCGTGCCCCATGTCAGCTGTAATAATAAAAAAGCACTGGGTTTGCTTTCAGGTCTTTTTGAAAGAAGGAATCCACTGTCGTAATTCCACTGAGAGCTGGCAAATGTTACTTGCTTTAACTTCATCTCTGTTTTGTGGCAGAACTAAGATTTATCATCATTTTCACAGGATCAAAAGCTTATCCCATCTCAAGGGATCAGATATATTTAACAAGTAGAGACTGAGATGAACCTAATTTAAACTCATTTTTTATGAGTATTTCAAATGAACTGTAGCCAGAGTGTACCTTATGATAGAAAACATCAATAAACCTAAAGATATTTTTACCTCTATCAGTAGTCTTTCCCTTTCCATCATTCTCTCAGTATTTTCCAAGTCATCTTCTGACACGTGAATGTGGTGAATGAACATTTGATTAAGTGGTTGCTCAGGTAACTTTCTTCCATTGTTTTGTTTCCAACATATTATTCCTTAAAACTAAACATACTTAACTCTTGAAGGATGAGAACTGCAACAGTAGCTTTTAAAATGCTTTGTTAGCTTATATTTAATAAAAAGAAAGTTTCAGTACATGCTAATAAAAGCACTGTTAGAAGTTGAGCAAAGTAGATTTTTTCCTGCAAATATTCTAATTTATAAGGGCAAAAAAATCACTTTGCTACTCCCATAAAATACTCTGTAAGAATACTGTACCAAATTACCAATTTGATTAAATAGTTACACTGCTATTTTTAAAAGTATCTTGGAAGTTTTTTAGAATGTTAGTTTTGTCCCTTTGCGACGCAATCATTACTATATAAAATATTGTCTCATGAATCAACCATTCCACTACAATGTTGCAATGACTCAGAACAACATGTGTGCGTCTCCTTCCCTGGCAGGATCCCCTGCCCGAGGACTACAGGGACAGCCTTCCCCAGCCTCGCTGCCCTGCACAGTCCCAAAACTCCAACAACGGCTGCTTACCTCTTCATAAAACTTCAGTTGAGGGACAGCTTCATCAATCTCGTTCATGCAATAGTCTTTAAAAAGCAAAAATCCTGGAAAGAAAAAGTAAAAAAACAAAGAATTTCAGAAAAATAGGTATCATTATTACAGTAACTTGTAAAAAGGGATACAAAACCACCCAGGTAACATCATGAATCGTATATACCGGTGTTAGTACTCCTAATTGACAAGGCTTGGCAATACTGATTACCAAGCTGGCTCTACAACACTCTGAGCAGAAAGCGATCACAAACCTCACTCACCTCCCAAAGTCATATTAAGCATATTCCAATTTCTACCTGCTGAGAATTGTATGAGATGTTTACATAATGCACCAAAATATCCCATTCCTCTTCACGGATCAGATTTGGGTGACATTTTTATTTTTGAGAGTAAAATCTAGACACTATTCTCAGTTTGGTTTGGTTTTTTTTGTTTTTTTTTTTTTTTTAATAGATTCACCTACATTCTGTTGATAAAAAGCAATCTCTCCTGCATACTGATTTTAGAATCACTGGGTAATGTCACCTCTAATAGGTTTTATAGCACAATAAATTACATCAGGGTCTTTATAGTTCCTTTGCAAGTCATTTAAGGCATGACCTCTGCAGCCTGCTGATGAGTGTTTTCCATTATAAGCATTTTAATGCACCATTACAAGCTTCAGCTCATGGAAGTACTGTCTTTACATGCGCCTGAGCTGGGACCTGCTACCCTTTTACTTATGTGGGGACCTCTTGTCACGGCTAATCTTTTGAGCTATCTGCAAGCCCCTCCAAGCTGTACCTGAACATGCTCTCAGTTCACTGCAGCAGGCAACACCTTTCCTTGTTTAGGGTGACTGCACAGTTCCTGAAATCACACCCAACTTCTGGAGGCAAGCCCACAAAAACGTAAATTCAAATCACAAAGCGAGCAAGAGAAGGCAGAGCAGCTAACCCAAGGGCTGGCACGGGCTGGGGACTGCTCCATCCCGCTCTCTTCTGCTCAACTCCTCTCCCAACAGGGCAGCACATCAAAATATAAGATGCCCCTTTTCAACTTAAAATATATACGTACAAAAGACCTACTTTTTTTTTTTTTATTAAAATGTCATTGTAATTTGAAGTTACAGCAAAACTGTATTAACAACAACAACAAAAAAGCAGCACATCACTGAAGGTTCAACCAAGAAATAATACAGCCACCACCTACAACATCTCACGCTTTCCAGAGTATACCATCTTTAAAAAAAAAACAAAACCCACTTCACGTGCTACATAGTAATTTCATTGTAGTATGTACAGGAGAGCATTTAACTGCCAGTTAAGAACATCATGTCCTTTCAACTCCTTAACATCTAATTTTATCAAAGACCTAAATAAGAAAAAAACCCACCAACTCCTCAGAAGCAAAACCATTAGTCACAGTAGACAAAGCAATGCTGATGAGGCAAACAGAAGCTTTACTTTATAATGAAAACATTTCTTCCCGGTAGCCCCTTTAGCTCGATCTGGATCCCAAGTTAAATTTCCTATTAGAAGAGCTTGCTTTCCTGGGGTCCCCTGGATTTATGTTGTCAGAACCCAGAACCAGAACACCAGAAAAGGCATTATGATCAGATAACTCCTATACTTCGCTTGACTCATTTAGTTGATGAGGATATTTTGATATCTGGGTTTTGTTCTCTAAAAAAGGACAGAAATCTTATTAAGAGATTCTCTTATGAGATTCTCCAAACTTTCTAATGATTTTCAACAAAAAGAATCATTCTTGAAATATTTTATAAACAAATGTGCTTTTTTGAAAGCAAACCACCCAACACCAAATTTTCTGTTCCTTAAAAGCAATTTGCAATTAGAGTGCTTTTTTTTTTTTCTCTCTCCTTTTTTTTTTCTTTCTTTCTTTTTAAAGGGCTGGTCTTAGTTCCCTTTTTACTGGAAATGTTCTTAATAAGTTGCCTTCCCTTACTGCAGAGGAGACAGGAGCAACACACCAGAGCAGACCCGGTGATGCCCGTGCCTCACATGGTGGCTGGAGCTCCCAGCCAGCCACCAAACCAAGTCAGCCGTCACAGCAGGGCCACAAGGGCTCCCCCCAGGCAGGCACCCCAAGCAAGTCACAAACCGTCCCCATGGCTGCCAAAACCCAGGCAAAACCACCCAAAATCACTCATTGCTAGAGACAAATGGGGAGAGCACCCCTCCCTGTGCACTCCCCTGCCAGAGCAGTAACCGTGGCACGAACCCGGTTTTGAGAACAAAACCTGCCACTTACAGAACTGAACCTAATTCATTATTTTACACATGATTGAAACAGCAGTAGCACCAAGCAAAATAATGCTGAATTGGCCAAACTTTTATTTGGACAATAAACCAAAGAAGATTACAGTCGTGTAATTAAGAGACCAAAGAGTGGCACAAACAGCAATGAATGCAGTGAAAGAAAAAGCCCTGGCGTGGTCCCAGCTACTGGCTGTTTACCAAAAAAACCCACAAACAAAAAAACCCAAAAACAAAATAACCCACAAAGACAATTGTGGGAGGAGTGTGAAAATATACCAACACAATTTTTCAACAATGCCATGCCAGACATTTTAGCCCTGTTTAATGTCTTCCAAACTTTTTAATTTAATTATTGCAGAGAAAGAAAAGGTTCACAAGACCAGAGAACAAGCAACAACAGCAGGCTTATGCTGCCTGGGTTTTACAGCCTGCTGCTCACCAAATCTTTTTTAAACTGTATTGCTATGCAAAAAAACCTAGAGACATTCAAAACAAGAAGTTAGAAACTTTTATAAGTTATTAATATAGTCATAATGTTACAGCCATATGAATAAATACTGAGAAAATGCTGTCAGTCAGGTTCCAGCGAAGATGAGCAGAATTACTACAGCAGCATTTTAAAGCGTATGATAATTTTTTTTTTTTAAATTAAAAACTCTGCAGTAAAATAAATTATAGCATGAAACATCTCTATTCCTTGAAGTTACAAATGTTGTAATTATTCACTAGCAGCACACCCAAGATATTCCAGAATCACAGAATGGTTTGGGTTGGAAAGGACCCTAAAGACCACCCAGTCCCACCCCCTGCCCCGGGCAGGGACACCCCCCCCAGCCCAGGCTGCTCCCAGCCCCGTCCAGCCTGGCCTTGAGCCCAGCCAGGGATGGGGCACCCACAGCTGCCCTGGGCAGCCTGTCCCAGCGCCTCGCCGCCCTCATGGGGAAGAATTCTTCCTGATATCTAACAAATCAACCCTTCTTAATCTTAAAACAATTATTAAAACCATATCTAAAACAGGCTTGCAGGGAATGCCAGACAGTGGTTCCTCCAGCCTGGCAGCACCCCGAGGGGCAGCAGGGTAGTGGGGAGCGGACGGAGGGAGCGGGGGCAGCCCCTCGGCCCCCGCGGGTGGGCACCATGCACGGGGCTGAGCCCCCTCCCTGTCCTTGGCTCAGCCACATTTGCTACAGCAGGAGGTCACAGGGAAATTCTCTCACAGCCAGAAAAACAGTGAAGACCTTTTTTTTATTGTAATTTTTACAAGTTTCGGGGGGTGGGGGGTGGGGTGGTGAGTGGTAAAAAAAAAATAAATACACCAACCCACACTTTAAAAGGTCAGTAGTATCCAAGATGAATATTATTCAAGCACTTGAGGAGTGTTTAACAAATAAATTAAAGCATCAGCTTTCCTCAACTATGCACCACTGTCTTTTCAGGGGGAAAAAAAAAAAAGATTCCTTGCAAGAAATGTTGTTTGATACCAATTACGTTGACATAAAAGTAGCTATTTCAAGTTTCCTTTGAAGAACCTATGGACTGGAAGCATTTACGTACCTATATTAAGATATACTGTATACACACAGGCAGCTTGTACAGTCAAAAAACCTGAATTTCACATGGACCAACTCCCCTTGACAGAAAGGTTTCTAGCATTATTTTTTAAAAGATATGCTCTAATGAACAAATAAGAAGTAATATGAACCATAAGCTTTCCAAGCAACAGTTTTGAAAGCTAGACACTGCTCTGCAAATAAGCACCAGGTTATTTCATCTACAAGTTTTCTATGTCAGTGTCAGTACAGACCCATACCTTACAACTGGAACCCACATATTTTGATTACTTTCAGGAATACGTTTCTAACAACTATGTGATGGTGCCTGCACCGGTCACCGAAATACCATCTGGTGGCTTTAGCACTGGAAAAACACTCTAGAACTGAAAGTAGATAGCCAGCTGCGGAATTCATTACTGCTGCTGAGGCGGCATTGAACAAAGCAATTGCTCGTCCCGCACGGGAGCTGTGCCAGCCGCCTCCGGCGAAGGGATCCAGGTGCTGCAGCAGCCCTCTCCCCTCGCTGGGGAAATGAACTTCCTCCCCACTACGACATTTTACATGTGATTGACAAGAATCAGATTCTTTTGAGGTTTTTAAGTATGTCCTAATGCTTGGCTAGCACTAGGCAACCGTGAGTGCTCCTCTTAAAATTAGCAACACAGACATCGGGGAAAAAATTGTAGGTGTCCAGCATCACCTTTTTCTTCAGCAGCCTGTATCTAGAGAAGGATAAACCAAGTGACGGTGTTCTTTTTAATTAATTGATAATCTCACAGTTAATGAGATTATTTTTTTCCACTTGTCTCATGAAAACAGGGCAAAAGGGTGTCAGGTCAGATATTTCCTGTGTCAAAATGACAGTCACATCAGACAGCAAAATGCAGGCAGCAAAACGCATCCCTCCTTGCCCTGCCTGGACAGAGGGCTGCTCTTCTGCGCAGGCTGGCTGCTGGCTGCCTGGAGCAGCTGGATCCCATGGCTGCGCCGGGAAGCAGCTGGAGGAGGCAAATCGCTGCCACGGTGCCAGGAAGACGGGAGGTCTGATGGAAAACTTTATTTCCAGGGATGATTGATCAGAGGCTGACGGCTAGGGACAATAAATGAAGAAGGATCTGGGGACTGTAAGATACTCTTGCAGAGCCTGGAGGAGAGGTGCGTTAAGGAAAAATCTTTGGGGAAGCCGACAAACAAAAACAGATTGCCAAGCGATGAGAGCGGGTTTTAGTGACTCGTAATTGCTTCACTGAAGATTTACAACAGAGGAAATCAGAATCAGAATCTCCACTACCCAGTCAAGAGTACTGCTCCAAAGGATCTAAACATCCCAAGTATTAAGAAAAATTCAGAACATTTCACGGGTAAATTCTTCATTTAACAAGTCCTACTATTCCCCAGTCTTTTTTTTTTTTGAATGATTGGCCTTAAAACCATCAGCTTTTCTACAGCACAAATGCAAATGCAAACATACTCCTCCTCCTTCTCTGTTCTGTGCTTGCAGCTTGTCTGACCACACAATCCACATCCCCAGGTATCAGCACACTGGAAATCTTCCCACTGTCCTGAATTCAAACAAATCAAATTAAAGCTTAATGTTCTCCATCGTGGAAGCATTTGTTTCAACCTCCCATTGTATCAATGGATTCTGCACTTCCACTGCAGCATAAAGGAAATCTCTTCTTTTACTGATGTTCTTAGATTGAGTGAAAAATTATTAGCCAGAAACTGTAGCTCTCAGATAATAGGAAAACTAATTGACAGATGCACCATTGAATAAGTGACAGTAGTTTCAAGAAGTTCAAGGAGAACTGACAAAAAGTACAATAAGCACAGTTAGCTACACGGAAAAATAAGACCAAGAACAGAAAGCAGGAATTAAAAAAATGATAGCATTAAGTAACAGATAAAAGGAACCAGCAATTATTTATGAAATAAAGATGCTGACAGCTTTTGCGTTAAAGATTTCTTCTTCTATGCTATGTAATTTCTGCAACAACCAGATCACTAGTTGTTAAAGGAAAAGAAAAATATTTTTTAAAAGCTTTTTCTGGTAACACCAAAGTGATGGATGATATCAATAATACCTACATGCGACTGTGAGACAGCACCTAGCTCCAAGCCTCTTCCTTCCCTGTCTCCGGACAACAAATTTTTCCCCATTATCTTTTCTGGACAATCCTGCACATCTAAGCTTGTCAAATGCCATTAATTGCACTAACTCTGATTACCAAGATAAAATGTCTTTCAAGGAGGGATAAGGAAGACCCTTGAGTTTTGCAGCTTAGTCTTAACTGGATGCTCGCGACTGGGTATGGATGGGGAGATGCGGTGAGCAGCCGAGCACCAGTGGACTCAGGCGAGAAAGCCTGTGCCTGCTCGAGTAATCAGGCCATTCCCACAGCTCATCCCAACTGGACACAGTCCATTTCACAAGTCTGGGGGGGTAAAGGAGGGAAATTAAGTTAGTCTATCTCTTTTTTAATAGACCATAATTTTTACTTCAATACTTATACCACATAATTATGTTTTTCTAACATGATTTCAGAAACTTTACATGAAATCCTGACTCTTAAGTCAAGGGCAACCCCCACCCCACCCCTGAATTCATAAGCCCTGCTTTTTATTTCCGGAATTCAGCACTTCTTACAGTCAGGCCTGGGCAGAGAGCAGAAATGCAGCTGGTGACCAGCCTACACACTTCTGCCAAACCTGGCCTGGCCACTGACACCATGTTCCGAGCTGATTTTGGGTTATACTGTTTCATTACTCCAAAGCAAGCCTTCCACACTGATCCTCGTCCCACGCGAGGTTTCTACACTGCCCACGCCACCTTTCTCCCACCGAGGGGCCGGCGGGTACCCATGCCAAGCTGCCTGTCCCCCACGAGCCTCCAGCTCCTCCCAGGCTATCCCAGCCGACAAATTCATCCATTTAACACACTCCATCAATGAAACTTTCAGTTCACACCTCCACAGTTGCCTCGCTTTGATGCCAGCCCAGTGCTTCTTAGCAGCCACCCTCGGCTCCACAGCGAGACCAATGCCCGTGGGCTGCATCCACCCTTGCACAAGCAATGCTCCACCTGGAGCCCCCCCCAGCCAAAAACAGCCTCCCAGCACGCGACTGCACTGTGCCGAGACCAATAGAACCAGGCACTGCTTTGCCACGACACAGCATATTTAAAAATCATCTTTTGTTAGCAGAGCCCTTTTTTAAAAAAAAAAAGAAATAAAATCTGCAACGTAGAACCCTCCTCTTACAGTTTTAATAAAGATATGTTGCCCTTTCCACTTGTAGGGATTAAAGCTGCCTGATTTACAGCTACTTGTAATTTTCCTGCCCTGCTACTAGTGCTATTAAAGCAGGATGCCTTGCCCCATCGGCGGGCTGGGCAGGTGCTGAGCCACCAGCAGCACGGCAGCACCAGAGGGGCCAGTGCTGGCCTTCTGCCTCCTCCTGCAGTCTAAAGGTCACTTCTGCACTCATAATGCCGTATCTTGGTCTTCACGAGAATGTCAATTAACTGAGAGCATGGAATAGTAAATATATTAAAAAAAAAGTAATAATGAGGAAATCCATAATAAAACAAACCTTGCAGAAAACTACTTATCTAATTCTAACTGGAATTTTATTAGTATCTGATTCAAACACCCTTTTAACAGGAGTAAATAAAAATCTTATTAAAACAAACAGAAGTGACTAGGTGAGACAGCAGAGCTAAAAATAGACGTGTTTAGCACTGACATAAGTATTCATAATGTCACTGATTGAAAGGAAGCTGCATCTATTTACAGCAGACCTGAATTTGCTCCAAAATGCTGATGTAGACTCTTCCTAGTGCGCAAAACAGCAAATTAGAAAACAAAAATATGAAGCCGTTTCCAAACCCTAACTAAACGTGCTGTGTATAAATACAGAATAATGACAAACAAATAAGTAGTGACATCTGCACCAAAATCAGTTCAGGTTCGTTTCCTGCCGGCTGCAGCTAACAGCTCCGACTCCCAGGCAGAAAAAGCTTCAGCACAAGCTTCCCCGAACCAGACTGCCTGGGAATGCATGCTCATGCTCAGCAGACTTTTCCTTACGTATGGCACTGTCCTCAGTCCCTCCAAGATCTCTCCTGATCTTTCTTAGTTGACCGAACTCAGACAGCAGCATAAAGATGTCAGAGAAGCGTAACCAGAGGGACACCTGCATGTGGTGTTATCACAGATGGCTTGTCTCCAGAAAAGCCTCTTGTGCAGAACTGCCAAGGAAACGGCAGGACAGCATGCAGCGATAGCAAAACTCAGCTAACACACCATGGTGCCCAGAGCAGCTGTGGGTGCCCCATGCCTGGAAGGGTAGAAAGCCAGGCTGGACGGGGCTCTGAGCAACCTGGTCTAGTGGAAGGTGGCCCTGCCCATGGAGGGAGGTTGCACTAGACGGTCTTATAAAATCCTAGAATGGTTTGGGTTGGAAGGGTCCTTAATCTGAACCACCTGAAATGGGTCTCACCTGGAGGCAAGGCTTTGTTGCCCTCAATAAAACAGTACAACACCCTTGAGCTCTTCTCCAGCACGGTCTGTAGCATCTGTACAACAGCGAGCCAGGACCATAAACAGGATCACGCTCTTGACTTCAGAGCTGGAAAACTACCAGTTCTTCCCAACATGCCATATCATGTTTTATCCCACTTTATTTTATTTGTCTCAAGGAATGAGCCCACCACTGGTACCAGTAACAGACCTGGGTCATAGACACATAAAGTTAGGGGTAGAAGTCTATCATTAAACCATATGAAAATGGTAATTCGAACCAGCCTGCAGCTGTCACAGAATAGCCAGTCAAGTTCAAAATCTCGTTCTATATGGTATACATGTTCAGTTGCCATAGCACAGGGTAATAAGACCACCTAAAAGCTCCAGAATTGAAAGAACCACCAATCTCCTCCTTCAGGAACAAAGAGACTTCCAGGGAAAACTCAGCTGCGTAGGAATCACAGCTTTGGCTGGGTACAAAGCCACAAAAATCCTCACAGCCCAGAAGGCACCACAGATTTCACTACTTTTCTTTCCAATTATGAGCTATTTGTCCTTAACCTATTTTTCCTAATAGAGCCTAATGTACATTCACTGTTCATTAAAAATAACACATCATAACAAATTAAAACACATCTCTGTGCATAAAAAGCAGGGTAAAAGAACAAATTATATTTTACAAGACAGGACTTGCCATATGATGGTGAAAAGTGCAGAACAGTTTCCCTAGAAGAGAATCAAACTGAGCTCAAAATTAGTCTGTAAGTTGCCAGGTAGCTTGTTTAACGATGTCTATAAATAATAATGTGAAAACAAACTTTGGCTAAAAGGTTTCAAGTGTCTTCAAAGAAAATCTGTATTTCCAGGCATATTTTCCAATAGCTTTTCACCCAGTGAAATCACTAACCCTTGTTAAAAATTGGTCAGCCACCTTCCCGAATGCCAGACCTGCATGCGGCTCAGACTCTTGCAGCCACAGCAGCAGAGATGCTGTACTGCTCCTGCCACACACGCACCTGGGACACACCGGCGCAGTCACAGACTGCCAAACCTCGATCAGCCTTACAAGGTAGAGGATCTTAAGCAGCTAATAAACCAATATACCAACTTACTGAGAGCGTTCAATTATTATTCTGCTTCAAGTCCATAACATCAGTTTGGAGCAAAACACTTGAGGTGGATTAGAGAGCCTGCATTTGCAGTAAACACCCTTCCAGTCCTCTGACAGCAGCCAGGAGTACAGTGCTTTCAAAGGGTAGGACCCGCAGCTGTCAAGATGTCAAGCAGTGCCCCACCAATTCAAATGATAAAAGGATTTCTAATGAAAAGAAGAACGTGCTCTATTTTTAACATGCGGCTGTAAATCATTAAAAAAAAAATAATAGAGATGTCTGCACTTCACCCACCGCAACTGCCACTGGATCTTTGTCTCAAAAAAACCAAACAACAACCAACCCACCACATATCATCTTAATATCTTCATGAAATGTACCTCTGAATATTGAACATGCAATAAATTATTTTTTTAAGCCATGGGGGAAAAAAAAAAAAAAAAAAAAAAAGAACCTTACATCTCAACCACACTTGGTACCGATCTTTCATGCTCTGGTCTTCCTTAACGTGTAGAATTTCAGTCAACTAAAGTCAGGTATCAAAGGCATTGGATATATCAAAGGTGAAAGAAAACACAGGGTTGTACATATGAAAAACTACCTCTAAAAGATGGAAGACTAATATCACTAAACAAAGATATGTAAAAATATTCTAATTTTTAACAGACAACTATACACAGAATTGAAGGGTTTGATTTCAATCAGTTACTACGAAGAATGTGATTAAATTCCTTCACTAAAGCTCATCAAGAAAAACTTAGCACTTGAGGTTCTGTTCTTTTTTCACTTGGAAATACAAGAAACTCCCACCCCCTTTGCAAGTGGCATTAGCAGCTACTAGCAAGCTATTAGCAAGCTAACAAGTATTAGCAGCTTAACAATCATGATGGTTGTTTGTGGTATCAGCTCTTTCCCCATGTCACAGAATATTCAGTCCCTGTGAAGGCAGTAACAGTTGTTACTTTCTCGATCAGTAGTTTTCCATTATACAACTTCTTAAAATTACTTGAATAATGCAAGCCAGTATCCCTTTGTTACTGAAAAGCACACCATTTCTTCTGCAATGCTCTATGCTATGAACCATGCACTGTTATGAATGATTTAACACACAAAGTACACTGGGAGGTGTATTTCTACTTCTTAGAAAGGTTTGAGGTCTGTGTGCGCTTTTTCTTGGGGGAGAGCGAGGTGACAGGATTATTTAGCAAAGACAGGAATAATTTCACAACAGAAGAGTATTCTCAAGTCTCTGATGCCAGTACTCACCTTCGCAAGTACTGCTCAGTATTTTAACCACTGTAAAGAATCAAACTGTTCTGCAACAGCATGTAGGAAGCCTGTTATACTGTGCTTAAAATCAACACACAAATACCAGTAGTATTCAGTTAGTAAATACACACAGCACTTAAGTAGAGAGGAGCAAAACCACGAACACAACAGTGGCAGAGCACAGATTATTCTCCTACGTGATTTTTAAAGCCTTCCGCTAGTTCATTCTGTGTGCTCTAAGAAGAAAGCTGCTGAGAGCTGGAGGTTCAGAAACAGATGGTTCTACTTCTCTTCATACTCTTTCCCCTTTTAATCAAAGAAATTGTTGACAGAAGTAGCTAGAAACATCAAGAAACTGTTTTGCATATTTCTGAACCTACCTATCCAACCACCAGAGACATGCACGCATCTGAGGGCAGAATATTATAGAGGCCCTGACGGGATGTAATGCTGTCAGTGGAAAGAGGCCAGGAAAGAGAGAAGCAACTACCCTATAAGGTTACTGCTCTGTTCCCCTCCAGAGTCTGAAGATTTCGGAGGTCTGGTGGTGTACATTACTCACCTCCCGACAGTGCACCAAGTCATGTTCTACTGCAAGAACCTTGCAAATCCAGACCAATTCCCAGGCAGGTTTGCAGGTCGTATTATGCATCATTCTTTTACAGGACAGACACTGGTACAGAACAGAAAAGCATCTGAAAGGCTTATAGTAAATACCTATGTTGGTTCTCTGCTCTGCAGATGAATTTACGAGGTAACCCATAGCCAGAGCTCTCCAGCATCTCTGCTCTGCAACTTTGTAGCTGCTCGCTCTCTTGAAAGCGCTGCTGAAAGTTAGAAGACTTAACAGCTTCAGTAATTTAGAGACTACTTAACGCTTCTCCTGGTTTCTGAGCTTTTCTCCTGTTACTAATGAGTTATCCCACTGAGATGAATGAGTAGCACTGGCAGGACCAGCGAATTTGCTTTATTAGTAGTACAGAGCTATGCAGGTAAATCTCATTAAAGTCATTATTATGCCACATTACAGACATGGAAAACTAATATTTACCTATTTCACAGTGGTGTTCAGAGAATTAATTAGTCTGTGAATTGTTTCAAGACACATTGATAAAGACTCCATGGGAGTGCAACTGCTTTGGACTGACGGAGAAAGTGCTGGGGGGCAGGAGGGGGCAATGAAGATCAGAGGCCATTGCTGTTTATTTTATACACAGGTAGAACACTCCATCAGAATGAGTTAAGAAAGCTCAAGCGAGCACAAGCAGATAGAAAACACTATCTTCGATGTGGAAGTCACTTTGCACTGTATTAAGGATGGGTTTAGAACATTTTAGTGCAAAGCCTTCCAAACTGGTCTTTGCAACCCCTTCTTGCAATCGGGTAGTAGACCTGGCAAGCCACAAAGGTCCCACCCAGCAGCAGGACCTAACTGTGGAGCCCAGCGATCCTCTGCCCCAGCTGCACAAAGACCGGGAGGCCATGCAGCCCAGCGGTGTGCTGGACGTGCCATCCCTCGCCAGTACCCATGCAGAGAGCCTGAGGCCGGCTGCCCTCTTCTCCTCCTCCTTGGCTCCCCTGGCCACACCAGCAGGCAGATGCCATCTGGCCGCTGCAGGAGAGTGCTGCGAAGCCTCAGGTGTGCGGCTGCAGGATGACCAAACAAATCACTGAGAGCTCAGCTCATCTGAAAGGAATGAGTTTACGGACATGCTTCCTGGGGAAAAACAAACCAACCTATGGAATGTGCACAACAAAGTCACTGCAGGCTTTGTACGAGCAGCTCAGAGTTTACTGTCTGGTATGTATACTTGCTGAAAACTTAACCCGGGAAACATCCAACTGCAATTTCGTTCAAATAATTTATAATATGTTACCTCTATATGTTATATTCGTTATTTATCTTGCTTATCTCCTCTCCTATACTACTACTTCTGGAGTTCAGAATTTCTAGTCTGCCTGGAATTCTCAATAATCTTCCCCAAAAACTGGATAATTACACTGCTCTGCTGAGATAAACACTATTTCCCCCCATGGCTTAAGTCTTCCAAGAACAATACTGTATATAAATGCTAATATATATGAGCATGCGTGCATTATCCATTGTGTGACATTTCAGATGACAGGATATATATTTTTCTTATTTTAAAGCTCAGACTTAAATCTGCAACTCCACTGGGAAATCACACAACTGAGTATCTTCAACCCCTCCACAAAGGCAGGCATGGGAGCATATCAGGCTGCATCCCAACAAAGAAACACTCAATTATTTATGATAAGAAGAAAACCCAAAATGAATACATACATTTTTTATAGTGACTTTGAATACTGTTTGTCCCTGACACACAAGACAGATACCTCCTTAAAACTGCCTGCAGGTAAAACGCACATAACATCAACAGGAGGAAGCTTCATCAACACCCCTCTAAATGATCTTCAGTGTAATTCATGCAAGTATCACTTTTATTTTACCACAAAATTAAAGTATGTTGAAAGAAATGTAATCTCCAGTAACATTTAAATTCTGACATAAAAACTAGATCGTAATCCAAACACTAAATCAGCAAAAAAATATTGCATATAGCAAAACAGACTGGGTTTTATAAGAAGAGTGCATGTTTTCTCTCTTTTGCTGTCCACACCCCAGTTTGGTACAAGTGGAGAATTGCTGTAGAGGAACAGCTCCCCTGTGAAATGTCTTACTTCAATAGTTTCCGTTTCGGTTTACAATCACACAGTTTCCAACATCTACTTGTGGTTTGGTTTTTGTGTTGTTTTTAACTGATCATATGAAATGTGCAAGGAAGGCATGGCTCCGATAGATTCATAAAAGCCTTCTGCAGACTATCCACAGTCCGTTTTAGTTTAAACTTCAATTGAAAATAAGAAGTAACATGAGAAATAAGATCAATCTTCAAATGGTATTTTCAATATATTTTTTTGTTCATACAGTTACTTCCCAATTTTGATGGTGTCTACTTCTGTGTGGTGGCTGTCTTCCCCAGGTCAGAAACGGAACCCCAGAATAAAACCACTTGAACAACCAACCCGCCTTCATGCTTCTACAGAAAACCTGCCAAGCAATTAACTATTTTCCCTATTTCACAGCTGCACATTATTTAACATCAATATACCAGAACAGAGTAAAATCATCGCAGTGCTACAATTCTCATGAATACTGTTAAGAAGTCCAAGGCTTTGACAGTTTCAATCATTCAAGTTTTAGATCAGTAGCTAACGTATGCCCCTGGGTGACTTCAGCTCTAAAAATACTCTCCATTTATAAAGACACATAGCATGGGGTTTTGTGCAGCCCCCCTACTCATCGCTGCCTCTCCCCAGAAGGACAGAGGACCTTGACCCACCCCTGCAGGGACTCGCACCCATCGGCTCCCCAACACGCTGGGGGAGTCAGCCCTGCGCTGGGACCACCACCACTGGACCACCGCTGGGAACACGCCACTGGCATGATCCCCCCTCCCCGACGGTGCAGGCTGGCCCGCAGCTCCAGAGTCACCACCAGTGGCTAGAAGCGACTAGGAGCAAGATCTGCTAATACTTTTGTCATCCCCTGCTCATTTAACAGCCAAAAACTCAGGTGCTTTTCTTTATTCCCAACCAAGTTTTATTGCTTTCATTGTTATTTCCTCAGAGGACTACTTAATTAGTTCAAAATGCCAATGGCACATAGATCTTATGCTTAAATTAAACAATAGCTTAAATAATGCTCTAGGGAGGTACTTTTCCCAGCCTGTTATTTTTAGATATCTCGGGGAGCGCAGTGCTACCACATTGGCAACAGAAAGAGGAAGAGCGAGAATGTTTTTCACAACAGAATTTAACTCAAGATCCATCTAATGATTAGCATCAAAATTCTGAAATAATGAAATATGCTGTGTCCATAACTAGAGAAACAAGCAACAGAAAACATGATTCATTGCCCTAAAAAAAACCCCAAAAAAACACTTTAGCTGTTCTCACCCTAGTTTGGGGTTGGTGGTTGGGTTTTTTTTTTTTCAACAGAAAGTTGTCACTGACAAAACTGGAGGAAACAGCAGCCAGAACGGTCAAGAGCACGTTTCCCTCTAACTGCAGAGGGCATGCAGAAAAGTCCCTCCCCACAGTCGCAGGCTGTCTGTGCAGAAGGAACTACAAAACAGACCAAACGTTCATCTGCTCTGGAAACTCGGCTAAAAAGCTACCAGAATATACATTAGCTATACTTAGCTGTAGCAGTGTAAAGGGAGCGGGTAAGAAGCGAGAGAGGCCCTCACAAGACAGGCGTGTGTAGGAAGAAGCACTGATACAGATGGCAAAATGCTCACCCCGGCTGGGAAGACCTCCAACTTGGAGCCTGCTGATTTAAGAGGATATGAAAGACAGTTAAATGAATTGCCCAAGAAAGATCATTCCTCACTACACAAAAGCGGATGGTAAATAGGGAAAAAAAAAAAAAATGTTTGTAACTTGTTACGTCAACTACAAGTTTTTTTAATTGGTTCTTTTTTGAAGTGTTATATTCAAGAAAATAAAACAGAAATTAGATCCAACTTTGGGGAGAACAGAAGAAAAAAAGAAGTTACTTACTAAGCAAGGTGAAAATTTTATATTGCGGTATGACCAGCTGCTGAAACAGCTAAAACATGTTCTGTTCTCATCTTTCCCCAAGACCCAAACCCAATGGCTCTGTGCAACAGATGAGAAACAGAGAAGGGTGTAGACAAACTGCCATGTCCCACCAGCTTCCATACAGTCACCAGAGAAGCCAAGGCTGAACCTAAGCCAGGACCTGAAGCTGCAGGATGCTCTACCATCATACCACTGAAGTTCTACACCAACTTTATTCCCTGCCTACAGGTAGATTCAATTTGTCAGAAAGTCCAGTCTCAGGCATCAGAGTCACTCAACCGTAACTCACAAAAACTTTGCTCAGAAGCATTTAACTTTAATAACCATGATAATCCTTTTCTAAGTGGTATTATGACCTAATTCACTCCCTTTAACACTTGACAGTGACACTGGCCACAGCAGACCCCAATCCACCCAAGAGCTAGGCACACCAGAGTTCATTTCAAAACTGCCCTCGGAAAGCAGCATTTTTAAACGTGCAGGGGACCACAAGAAGAACCTCATGTGCAATTTTAACACAGTCATGAAGCAGAGTGGATTCCATGTGTGAGTTAGAGATACTGGGATACCAGAAAACGTCTCTTTTTCTAAAGCAAACAGATAATCTGGTGTTGTAGCAAACAGGATGTGGTAAAAAGAAAACCAGCTAAAGGTGGTTATGCACTCCGCTTTGAGACATGCTGTACTTCCCCATAAAGCTTCTGCTGTGGAGGAAGCAGCTTCTGCAGGAACAGCCGGCTGCTGGGCTATTAAGCACTGCCAGAGCATTTTTCTGTGTGGCTCTATTATCTTCATGTCCTCTGACTCATTAGGCGATTCTTCGAGAGTTCAAGATCATCGTGAAGCATCACTCCTGCAGTCATGCCATCTTCAAGAAATGTGAGGAACCTATTTGCCTTCATGAAGAAAAAGATTTAAACAGAGGACAGATACTTGTTTATGCAAATCTTATGAAGCCTCCAGGTCATTTTTATCCCTGGAAAGGCTGCTGCCACACCACTCGCTGATGGAGCTTCCTGCTCCGATTCTGATCTTAAAGGGCAGAGCAAAGGTTTTGGTTTCCAAGCCCAAACTGCCCATGCGATTCCCTGCAGTTGCACACCTGGGGTGAGTGGCAGGGAGGGAATTTGGGCCAATCTTTTATAGTGGGACCTGGAAAGCACTGATCCTAAAAGGATTTAAGGGCTCATTAAGGATAAACACTTGCAGCTGGTAAGACCTGCACCATAATTAGAATACACATAGGAAAACATCCAACAGGAAGGACTCCATACATGACATCAGAAAGACTTGTATCAGACAGCTGATCAAAGCCCTGTTTTTTACATTTGAAAGAAGGATATTCAAAAACAGAAAAAATATTACTTGGAGCTGTAAGAACGAACTGTGGTCTCGGGGAAAAAAAAAAAAAGAAAAAAAGCTTAACAGTCCTCATCTACATCGCTTGCCAAAGGAAAAAATATGTAGCCTGATGAAGTTTTATAGTTAGTATATAAGTATAAAGCACCATATACTAGATGGCTCTTTAACTGAGAAAATAAAGGCAGAAGAAGAGCCAGCAGCAAGGGGATGAACCAGCAGAATTACAGCTCATGATCAGAGACTCGTTTGACTCAGATCGACCTGAACTCCTTCGAGCAGGGGCTGCCTCCTGCGGGGCATCCACCCCAGACCAGCATTAGCTGCAGTCTCTCCACATCCCCACCACAGAAAGATACGACAACAAGAGTAAAAAGGTGATTAGACTTTTAATTACCTCACCATATTTATTTTCACAGCCTTTTGCATAATGCTCGCCTAAAACTGAAGGTACTTTACCACAAGCAATTATGCTAATGTCTGGAAACAGAACTAATTTAATGGCAAAGAACAAGCTAGAAAATGCAATAAAATTTAAATAAACAACCACAGTAAGGAAATACAATATTTTCAAGTGCAATGCAACGTCTTCTGTTAAAAAGTCATGTTTATCTTTAATCTTTTTTTTTCTTCCATTCTAAATCCTACTTCAGAAGAAACCAGCTTCAGAAGTAACTGAAATTCCAGCAAAGTGGTCACAGAAGCCCTCCTCATTTCCAGGTAACAGAGGGCAAGTACTGCTATGACTGTACCAAGGGGAAAAGAGGAGAAAAACTCTCTGCACATCTATGAACTATGCATCTCAAGATGTAAGTGAGAAACAAATATGCTAATGAAACTTTGGACTCTAAAATTCCAGGTTCAACAGCTACCAGCATGGGGGGGGGGGGGGGGGGGGGGGGGGGTAGAAAAAAACCCATACAATCCTTCCAACTATAATTGCTATAACTTACCAAAATAACTGCAACATTCTTCACTGTTCTTTTGAACTGACTATTAATGAAAAGTATTCAATTATAAAAACAGAACTATCCATTATATATAAGTGTTCTGTTTGACTTTTTTTTTGGTGGGGGGGTGGGGGGGAAGGGAGGAAGAGACTTCTTAATTTCATTGCCACCAAACAGAATCAAACAGTTAAAGTCATCCTGTGCTTGGTCCTTAAAACTCCACTTATTTTGCAACTACCATGCTACAGCAAAATATTAATGATTCAGCACAGACATCTAAACTGAAGCACACACTGAGAGATGTCAGTACAAGCAAATGAGGTATCTATGCATTTACAGTATAAAATTTTTGACCAGAACAAAAAGTCATAGTTTTTATGCACACATATACAGACTACACTTCAATTACTGCAATACAATGGAAAGCTCCATGGGACTTCTATGAACACATATGTTAGACTGGTGTTTCCACAACCCTCTTTGTATGAAGCTATGAAATCCATTAATGGCAATCTGTGATACTATACAAGAACACTATTTATTTTAATCTGGCAATACTTAAAACTCCCACTCCAGAATATTCTCCTACCTGCTGAGCCACACATTTCCAGGCAACCAGGAAGGGAGAAGACATTCCTGCTCCAACCATGGAGACCAGCTAAAGCTCGAGCAGCCCAAAGATGCCCCATTGCACCACCTTCCCTGGGAAACGACGTGCAGCAGCACTTTGTTCGTGGGCATTTGCTTCCACAATTAATTACAGTCTCAGTGTATTTCAGACAGGAACAGATCCATTAATCTCCCCAAGTACTGCCAGCCCGTTTTATGGTTTTGTCCCCATTTCACAAGACAAGAGCAGCCATACTACCCTAACAGACACATGCAAACCCCCTCATGAAATCCATTCCCCTGCTTTACTACCTGTCCTACTCCAAAAATCATTTTATTCATATCCAAATTTTTTTTAATTCACACGCTAAGCCTTTGGAAAATTGACTAACCTCACATTTCTCAAACAGCTTTTCTGGTTTTGAAGACTGTTGAACCTTACTTCTCTCTTTCATGGCCTACATAGTACCCTATTTCAATACTTCCTTGTAGGTCATATTTAGCAGACGGCTCAGGGCTGCTCACTCACACTGCTCTTTCCCAGACTCTTTCCAGTAGGTCCATGTATATTTTGTAGTTCGGTGCCAGGATGGACATAATATTCTGCCAAAAGAGGATTACTGCACATGCCTCACTGGCTACAATCCTGATTTCATATTAGTTGTGTGATCTAGCTGAGACAATAACCTACGGCTCACTGTAACAGCCAAGTCAATTAAAAACATCTACCTGATCAGTGGTTCTCCAGCCTGTATTTGTGTAATTTGTCCTGCAGCACAAGTGTAGAGGATGCTGCTGGGTTTAACCAAGAAGCACTGCATGTGTCCCCCCCTCCTCTAGTTTATGGAGATTTCTTGTAATTCTGTCCTTGTTCTCAGTGTGGTTACAGCACACAAGCAGAATACAGAGGTTCTTCATCCCAGCACTCACACTGTTAACTAAAATGCTGCACAGTAACTGATCTTTGATGCTCTTATGCAAACTCCCTGGATACATCCTTCCATGTTGACAAGGAAGCACTGATTCCTCAAGTCAATTTTCCCCAACAGTTTCACCCCCCCACATGCAGCAGTTTCACCCAGGCCACATCCCCCTGTGTTGCGAGCAAGAACATGATGTCAGACAGTCAAGACAACACGTATGGTATTTTTACTACTGCTCCCTTACCAACAAAGCTTATTACCCCTGCAGAGGAAAAAAAAAAAGTTTAACTGATGTGACACATTATACTGTTGACAAGCCCATACCAAGTAATATAATTTTATCCTCGATGAGAAAATAATTAAATTACTTGGAAACAGTAGTTTTCCAGAAAATGAAGTTGACAGATTGCCTTGCTTCATCTTCCTCTCTTTCACAACATTTCATTTTATTGAAGACCTTTGTTTTACTAAGTCCTGTCCATACTCCAGTGTTCTTCAGAACATCTACAACACCGATTTCTCAGCAATCATTACAGAGAAGTGGCAGGCAGGCCAACCTTAAAAATATTTACACGAGTAACATTTTATTGAAATAGGACTTACCAATTTTCTGATGAAAGATCTTGTCAAAGGTTAATTCACCCCTTTCCTCAAGGTATTTCTGCATAACACTGCGTATACTGAAAGAAAAAAAGAAAAAAGAAAAAAGAAAAAAAAGTTACTTAAACTGCTTATTTTAAACCAGACCTTTAGAGACAAGGATTACTAAAATGAACAAACAGTGTGAAAGACTCATGTGGTAACTGCCTACCTATCGCATCAACTCATAGCACAACAGGCATTCTGCTGCTCCATCTAAAGACCATGAGAGTCCAGAGGGCTACAGCCATTAACGGCCAGCAAGCCTGTCATCAAGTCACAAACACAGGTGGAGTCACCATCCCTGGCGGTATTTAAAAGACATGTAGATGGGGCGCTCAGGGACATGTTTTAGTCATGGGCTTGGCAGTGCTGGCAGGATGACATTATACTATCTATCTATCTATATGCTTAAGTATATAATCTATACTTAAGTAATAAGGTTTGAGAATGCCACAACTGACCATAAACTGGAAAAAAACCCCATAACACCAGTGACTGCACACAGTTCCCTTTGCTGTATCCACTACAGAAGCAAGAGCACAAAAGGAGAGCTCCCAGCCTTTCCCCGGGTTTGCCCAGCTGGGTTTTTATCCCAGTTAGATATTCCTGGGTTGAATGGAAGGGTAGTATGGGGCGACTGCTGCTGCAGCACCAAACAGGGGGTGTTTCTCCTTAAAAGCGGAGGCTGCAGGCAGAAGCACACAAGGAATACAGGTCCCAGCACTTCCCATGGCACGTTCTGGTCATCGCTTCATTTCTTTACTCTCGCACCAGGTTTTAGTTTGCACAATGTAAAATAAATGTGCAAGTTGATCAACACTACATTGGGCTGTTAACACTGCAATTGCCACGTTCCATTTAGAAAGTGAGCCAACAGAAGCTCCATTAGGCCCCCAGCTTGGCTGCAGCGCACTTAACATCTACTTTGCCTAATTTATAATGTCACAATCACTCATTTAAAGCACGTTAACAAAGATTTCCTTTATTTGTCAATGAAAGTAACCTCAATATGCATTTTAATATAATGCCTATAAAAATTTCATAAGGGCAACACTACAAGTACACAGATTTTTAAATCAATGTTGCCCAGCAGTACTGTGCCTTGGTAAAACAACTATATTCCTATAGTACTAAGTCAAAATTCCACTTTTCTGTTTCCAATTTTTAAATTGGTAATTTTCATATCTATTCTTTATTTTTATAAAAATAACCATAAATACCCTGTAGGAAGTACCCATGCCTTAAACAAGACTGTTAAGTATCACTCATATTTCTGCAGAAGTAAGACTGAGCACCTAAACCCTTTTAAAATGTGAACTCTGAACTACTTTGTCAGGAAAAAACTGAGCAGGTAAGCTTCCAAAAAACCTCACACGTTAATAATCATCCCTTTCATCGTCTTTGAGGGAGGAAAGTATTTGTGCTCCTCCTCAAATGAGGACGTGAGACGAAGTCTGAATACTTGACCAGAAAAAAAAAAAGTCTGTAATAAAAGCCAAGAAATTACCTCAAAGGCCCTAAACCCCCACCTATGAAATTATTCTGTTGATAGTTTTTATGTAGATCCCAAAGCCCCACATGGAACACAGATCTACGAACACCATGATACAAAGCGAGAACTGTGGAGGCGAGCATTCACATCAAGTTAAACAAGAATTGGGAGGGCTAAACATTGTTAATCAGGTTGAGATTATAAATTATTCAGTGCAAACTTTTTAGTCTTTTTACTTGTTCATTAAAAACTAGGTCTACTCTCTGCACATTTTAACAACCTAAAGGAAATACTGATTTCAGACAAAGAGGAGGCACTATCTAGAGATCAAGTTCTGTACTTGGGAAAAGCAAGGTAGTAAAATAAAATTTATCACTTAATCGGTAGAATTGCCGAATTGGGCTGCCTGTTCTATTGGTAGATATTTAAAAATACACATCCTAGCTTAACACATTCAAGGTGGTGACCATAAAACTTAATTCTTCTCCTGAACCCATAACAGGTTAGCACCTTGATGGCAAAACACCTCCAGCTGTACTGCTGCCATCCCGTCCTGGTGAGCAGGGGCTGGAAGAGCCACACAGCTCCCCCCGCTGCCCTGGGCTGCGGAGCGGGGTGGGGGGCTGGCAGGACCAGGGTCCCCCCGCTGCCCTGGGGGGCTGGCAGGACCAGGGGGTGGCCGGAGGCAGGCAGCAGCCCTCAGCCCAAGTCTAGGGCTGGAGGCTTAGGAGAGCCCTGCAGCTCCACCCGCCCACGGGCTCCTTCCCTCTGCATCCCTCTTCTCCCAGCCAGAGCTTCCCCTTGTCTCTCCACGCTTACAGGAACACCCACTTATAAATGAAGATGTTGTGCATCAACAGCAACCACAGCCTTCCCTCTCCTCAGCCTCCGGGCTGACCCGAGCCCATCGCAGCGCCTGCATGCAAAGCACTCTTCAGCAAAGTCCCATTCCCACTGACCGCTAGACCATTAGTAACATAATAAGCCTCTTTAATAATAATGACATCAAGAAAGCTTTCCTCTGCTCGAACAAGTGCACTGCAAGAAATTACATAAACATATCTTCGTCTAGACAATGGGAAAAGATAATGAAAAATTTAACGTATGACTGAAATGTCAAGGAAAACACTCTGATTGTGTAATGAATAAATCCCTCCAGCACTTCTCCTCCTCTCCCTCGATATGTAGTACTTCTGGTCTGATGGATAACATGTCAAAGGAACAAAACGTTTTTGCAGCTACAGAGTCTGAACAAATCCGTGAAATGATCACAGGCTACTGGACTCCACACTGCATTCCAGCTTCTGAACCCCCTTTAAAACCATTTCTCTCATCCATATGAATAAATAGGAAAAAATTACACGGAGCGAACTATGATTACCCAGTTACCTTCTAACTCTCCCACAGAAGTTAAAGGTAGAAACCCTACTGAGTTCAAAGGAAACAGAGCCCACATAGCTTTCAGAAGGATGGAAAATTTTTAAATGGAGCCTAGCACATTCCACAAACAGGAAGGAAGGTTCCCTCTCTGCTTTGGTATATTGAATCATTAGTTGCCTACACGTAAACAATCTGGGATTAAAAGCTGCATTTCACAGAAATGTAGCCATTTCTGAAAAGCTTTCCATATCCAAATATGCTTTCAGGGCAAACAATGCACTAATGCGAGGAGTGGACTTTTTGCATAAGTTCATCTCAGTTCACAGCCTGATCTACCTTAATAGCAACACTCAAAATAAGCAGAAACAAAAGCTGTCTAAAAACAAAATCCATGGAGACTTCAGAAACAAAAGCATATCTGACTGTAATACTTTTTGTCCATATATTTTTTATTTCAGAGAAGAAAATAGCAAACAACAAAAATTACAGAAACACACAGTTTGCAGTCCGCGTATCACAAGTCAACTGAAATTACAGGGCAAGTATATTGTAGGGGAACAGTCAGGCTTAAAATTTTGTGAGAAATGTAACTTGGACTCCAGATACCTCTTTGCTGGTTTAATCGGGACCAAATTTAAGGGGGTACCTGGGAGCACGGTGCAGCCGTTTGCCCTGATCAAGCAGGCAAGCGAACTGCACCAGCCCCAGGGCCAGGCACGCAGCAGCACCCATGCCAAGGTCGGTCAGAGAGAACTAACATTGAGGTGGCACAGTAAAGAAGTTCTGGAAGAGTTTTGGGGTTTTTTTATTGCAAATAAAAGAAGCATCTCGATCCCTGGCAATGCAAATGGTACCCACGTAGCGCTTCATGCTGATGCCGAGGGGTGTGGGCAGCCGGGTGCTGCAGCACGGCCGTGGGCGCTCAGCAGGCTCATCTCTTGCATCCCAACAGGAGACACTGCCCTTAAAGAAAGAGCTGAACAAAAACACCAGGCTTGCGAAGCAGCTCAGAGCACGCCGCCTGCCCAGAAGCAGGCAGAAAGATGACTATCTGCATTGTCATCAAACTATAAACTTTGTGAACAGCACAGGTCGCCCTAACCAGGCCAGCTCCTCCACCTCCCCAGCAAAGGGGTTTATTACAAGCGTGAGCTGAAGAATCTGTTAAAAGGTGCTTTAAGATGCATCTTGAAGCTCTAGTTACTATAGCCAGCATCCTGGCCTTTCAGAGCTTATCAAAGAAACGCACTAAAAAGCAACCTTCAAGGTTAAAACACTTTCTGTAATTAAAAAGGTCTCACTGTCTACAAGCATGCATGGAGGCATGCAGCCTGACAGGACGCAGACAACAGTCACGGTGCCAAGGTCGGTGCAGGCAGAAAATGTCTACTTGAAAACACATCTTCTGAAAAACTAAGGAGAAAACACATTATGTCCTTTTAACACAGGAAAGGACATGTGTACAGCAAGAGCACCACTCATCCGCAATCCTCTCTCTCGGGCGAGCCACACCAGGAGCAGCAAACCAGGAGGTCCCTTAGGGAGGGAGCCCACCCCAGAGCCAGGATCTGTCCTTGGCTGCAGCCAGAACCACGCACAGTGCTGGCAGCAATCATTCCTCCTGCTTTCCCTCCACTATAAGAGATCAGTAATATTCTGCGAGTCCCAAGATAAGCATACCTATCAGAAAAAAACAAAACTCCCGCTGGGTGTATGACTGCATCTGCAACCGCACAGCCTGCAGGATGGCCACCGGCGCATCAGGCAGCCAGGAGCACGACCACAACGGATGTATGCAGAAACCAGAAGTTATGGAGGACAGTAAAATAAAGAGCATTCATTTTGACATTTCCTAAAACTTCTGCTATTAGTTTCAAAGATGCATGGATTTTGTCCCTACAGGTTTGTTATACTAAATTATGCAGGAGGTCTTTTGAAAGCATCTCGCAATTAGGAAATAGAAAGGGTAAAGAAACATGCGATGGTATGTATACGTATACATACTCTTACTGTATGAAGCTGCTTGCTATTGGCCTTCTTACTGTGGCATCTTAAAGGAGGTTTTAATTACTTATCATAAAAGCATATTAATTTTTCTTATAAATCAGTAAGAATTCAGATTTGTGGTATATTATCTATTGTACAGATGCACACATGCACACCACAGCTAGAAAAAAAAATAAATTATTTGCCTTACTGCAAGCATTAAAGAAACTTACCTACATTAAGAATGCAGTTACACTCACTAATATATTCACCTATATGCTGAAACAGAAAAAGGAGAACAGAAAAACAAAACAAGAATGAAACGGCAGCTTTACAGAGACTGGCCTGAGGAGAACAGAGTTCAGTATTTAACCCTATCAACATTTCCTGTACCATCTCAGACAAGTCATAAACTTTATCTGCCTCAGATCCCCAGTCTGTAAAATAAAGCTGTATTTCTTTTTTTTTTTCTCCTTTTGTCATCAGGGCAGGTATCGTCCCCCTGCCATGCATGTATCCAGCACCCAGCACACTAAACTCCTGATGGCACACCCAAACACTACTCAAATTATAATCACTTTTTCAAGAAAATGCCAGATACTCAGCAACTAGATTACCACTGCCTTTGCCAACCTTTTGCACTACCCCCACCACCTTCCTGCCCTCCACACTGTGAGCATCCCACTTCCGCACCCGCCAGCACCTTCTGCTTTCACCTCTTCCTTCTTGTTATCACTCCCTATTTCCCATTTTCACATCTCTCATCCTTTTCTCACCTGGCTTTCCGCACCATATTTATCACGTCCTCTCATCCCTTTCGATCTTCAGCTTTCGTCTTTCCCTCCTTCTTTGCCTTCTCACTCTGCACAAATGCACCAGCACGCACACACAGGGAAGTCTCACAAAGCCAACAAAGACCTGAGCTTGCCACAGTCAGAAAATAACCAAGCCCACTTAGACCCAATTTCCAATGAGAAGAAAATTTGAAAGTATGAAGGATAATACTGCCAATGCATCATTAGTAATATAGCTTTGCCTTTAAAGTATTTTACTGAGGTTTTGCAGAGTAGGAAAGAAAACAAGTCACATAACAAAACGACAGGGAGAAGGAAAGAAACATCTCAAAATAAAGAGTAAACCTCTGTGACTGATTACTAATGATGATATTATTTTCTTGTAGTACGTTCATCACTGGCATGAAGTACCTCTCCAACTGAACAGAAAACTCCCCTCGAACGAGATCATAAACTGCAAGGAGTCACTGGATCACAGTCCCTGGATCAGCTTCATGATACACTTTGGGGGCGAAAGTGAAGCGCAGACACCTGATGCAACCCATCAAAAAGAATTAGCTTCCCTCCTACATAAGAGGTAAAAAAATAGTGAACATACCATAAACCATGCAATCCAGTTCCCTTTGCTTTCTCTCAAACTCATACCCAGTTCAAAGTTCAGCGGAAGTTAATGCTTCTCTAAATTATTTTGTTCTCAGATGCTGGAAAATACACATTGCAAGTTTTGTTCGAACAATTAATGGGGAAAAGTAAATTCCCAGCATATAAAGCCAGAAAGGATCATTAGATAAATATATCAGATTAGATGGTCTACTACTTGTAAAATTCCATATTTGAAGAGGAAACAAATCATCAGAAGACTGAAAAAACATTTTTGGACAACAATGAAGTGACATTGAGAAAAAAATATGTTCCTTTTATTCTTTTACTTTTTAGCATCCTGTAATATTACTAAAATACCCCTGATGGCAACACAATATCCAACCGACTTCATTATGTAACAGAGATATAAAAGTGATCATTGGTGCTACATTAATTAGCACACATGCTCGTTCTACTCATAGTCTCACCAGCTGACAAATAAAGCAGCGATGAGCGACACCAAACTTTCATTTCTCTCCCAGCACGTCCGTGTGCATGCCTGCACAGCAACGGACAGCGCATGCAGAACACATCTCAGTTATTCTTGCACCAATGTTACACAGGACAAGAACAGGGCTCTGCCATTTTCTGCCCCAAGTTCACCCATTTCTACCCCATTTTCTGCCTTTGCGCACCCTCTAAAGTTTATGCTAAGCCCACTGCCAAGTCACTTCATAGCAGTGAACTAACGCCCTTATAATTGTCAAGAATGATTAATAGCATATTCCACCCAAGAACCGTATTTGCCATGGGAAGGATTAAAGCTCAGCAACACTTTCCCACTTCCCCGCAAGCCTCCTCCGGTGCGGATGAGACGAAGCAGCTTCACTTATGCAAATTATATTAATGGAGAAAGTTTACAACAAGGGTGCCAAAAGCAACAGCTATGTAGCTACGATTTCAAAATACACAGTATCCTCATGTTCCTTCAGGATCATTTGCATTATCATTGCTGAAATCTGAAACTAACATAAAAGCTTCTAAGTACATGAATTTTTCTGGAATAATTACACTGAACTGCAATGTCAAGGACTTGCCCTTCCACCAGAATGCTGCTATTGAGAAAGTAAAAGAAGGAGAAATCTGAGCAAAACCACATCTCCTCGCTCCTACTGCAATTACAGTAATTCGCCAATCATCTTTTTTTAAAAAAAAAACACAAAAAAACAAATACAAAATCACTGGAGATGTGCCAATTTTTTCTAATCTTTCCATAGCTATGAAATGTTTAGAACCTTCTCTGAAAGCAGCATGCAAGTATAAACATTAACTGAGCTACCAAGAACTACAGCCAACGTTGACCAAACACATTACATTTGCCTGTAATTTATTTATTCATTTATAGTCTCAGGATGCAATTTTACAGAGACTTCAATGTTTATTTGCACTACCCAAATCCATCACAAAGCTGCTAAAATTGGAGCAAAGATCCTGCCCCAAAAGCCTTTGAACTGAAAGCACAACAGGGTCAACAAGCACAATTGAAAGCAATGGCAGAATGGCACACAGCCGTCACAGCCAAAACTTTTTTTTTCTTTATAAAAGTGCATCTAAAAGGTTCAACAATGCAAGACCAATCAAAAGTGAAAACTATTAAGAAACATTTGGCCTAAGAATCGAATCTTCTCAGAACTCTTTTAAACAACAAATTAAAAATATAGAAAATTCCCCTTAGTTTTTTCTCCCGCAGAGCAAACAATCCCCTCTGAACAAGCAAGCATTCCTCCAGAGCCTCGCATCCCAAACACTTCAGCAGCAGTTCTCCTACAGCAAAACAAAAAAAAAAAAAAGTGTAAAACTGCCTTCATTGATTTTTTTTCCCCTTCTTATTACATGTCTTAATCTAGCAGTTATTTTAAGGTCCCAGAAGCAAGGGAGATGTGAACAAAGTAACTGTAATCATTAGAGCAATCTGGAAAGAAGATTGGGAAAATCGGTGGGGTGTGGGGTGGTAAAAATAATTTAAGTGGAGGATGATGCACAAAGCTACAGAATTGCTCAAATGTGAAAATGGGCAGAATGGGATGGGGAAGCCATAGGGCAGCCAGGCCAGTGACTTAGGAAAAACAGCAAATTATGAGAAAGCTCTGAAGGGAAAGTCACCTCAGAGGCACCACCTCGGCTACCCTTACTGCCCACCGAGGGCTGAGAATCAAAGCCAGGACAGCCCAAACTCCGAGGCGTAGCCAGCAAACTGCAGCCGCCTGAACCAAAGTCCCTCCCAGCCAGTTCTGCTCATGGCACAGCCAGGCTTATTTTACCAGATAATTATGGGCTCAGGAGTAAAACCCCTACCCACGTTTTACCTTCTTTTCAAAGTTCAGTTTAACCAAACCTTGTACTTCATGGAGCTTGCTTTCCCTTCTGAAATCAAGACAGAAATTGAACAAACAGAATAGCAGCCAAGCAGCATCCGCAGGGCCGTCACGTCAAGGCTGCGTTCTGTGCTCAGCCCCTCGGGAGAAAGCTGCCTGCCTCTAAGGTTTGAGGCATTGAGTATTTTATTGGATAACCCTCCGCTTTTTAATTTTCTGGGAGAACATGGAAGCTACCAGGAGCTCTTTCCTCACCTGCACCTTAAGCCCAGGGAGCAACTCCTCGTGGGTAACAGCAGCCATCCGCTCCGGCTCCATACAGAGCTTCTGCAATGTGCATCCCCGCGGAGCCCCCCACGCTGCAGCAAGGTCGGAGTGCAGCCAGTGCCTGGCTGGTGCGGCGTGTTGCAAACACACAGCATCAGCCAGACTGAATTTCTGTTGGCATTTAATGAAGGCTTTGATCTGCACAGCTCTATCAGATCCTGAGAAATCTGCCCTTTCCCCAGTTCCTTTCTCAACAGGACATGACACATGCTGACGGGACAGATTCCTGGCACACTGGAAGGAGACTGAGGGGTTCTATATGGAAGCGGTTTCTTCTAACACTATCTGAATTTTTTATTTATTTATGGAAGGCATAATTATATAGGTGTTTATTCAGTATTGGAATGATTTCCTTGGAGAAACTAGTAAGTATGGGGTGAAGCTCTTTCTGTGGAAAACAGCTGCATTTTCTAAATCTAGAAACTGCTGCTTTTACATCAATTTAGTTCAATTAAGTTATGTTATTCGGTTTATGCACCTGGACCTGACGGCTCCTGATAGGCTTCTTTCTAATTGTATTAACTATCAAAAGAGGAAAGAAAAGCTATTATTGATATGAAGATTAGACCAGGACATTCCACATGATTTCACCAGAACAGAAACTAAGAGCTGCACACACTCATTTCCTGATGTTACAGTCCCAGCATTTTGCTGAAAACATTTCACATGGGAAGGTCCAGGCACTGAAAAGCCACCACACCTATAAAAGGAGTAACAGATATAAAGTTTATTAATTTTAGCGAAAAGGCCAATATGCCTGCACCTATCTCCCACCACAAACACCCAGCGCGCTCCGTGTGCCGAACCCTCACCAGCCAGTGCACCCAGCCCTGGCAGCTGCTCGGAGCAGGTGCCAGCAGCACCCGCAGCCCGTCCACACCGGGCACCCGCTCCGCATGGGATCACGCAGATGCATTACACCTATAATGCAACATCACATTACAGAAGCTTTCCCCCAAAAACACACTTAGAAATATCCCTCTGTTTATAGCATAGAAACAGAAGGCTGCACACTGCTGTTTTCCTAGATCACCCTCATTTACCTTTTTTCTTAATTAAGGTAATGACACCCAAGGGAAGGTCTATGCTTCAAAACATAAGCTTCAGTCTTACAGGTTCCCCACAGGAGAATTAATTGGAACATCGCTCTTAAGGCCAGATCTCTCCTGTGCCCAGAGATGTTCCAAGTACTGTACGCTGAGGAGCTGAGACAGCTCCACAGCTCAGCTGAAGCTCAGAAAATCTTACTTCAGCTCCTGCATCTGCCAGATGTCCTATGTGTGAGCACAGGAAATAGGTACATCACTTATTTTCTAAATGGCTTACCTTCCAATCTGTACAATACAGAAAACAGCAGTGCCCTCCTTCCAGACTCTCATTTCTTGTCTATTAAAGCTGCAAAAGCTTTGCAACAGGCCCTTTACCTTCCCATGCTCTTCTTTATCAGCCTGTCTTTTATTAAGGCATCAGAAACTGCAGTTACAACAAGTAACAACTGGAATTCCCAAGTGAGAGAACTGGTGTGGAGAGCAGCATCCGCAGCAAGCAGGAGCCCTCCTATACTGACAGTCCATATCCATCCCTAAAGCATGCATTTTTCCTAAGGAAGTGCCATAGTACAAAGCTCACTTGAGATAAAACGCACGTACACTTTGTTAGCAGCCCTACATTTCTGTATGTACACTCATCTATTTTGAGAAAACCATTTTTTACTACCTCTTCAACCACACGCTTCTACTGACAGCAAAGTTAGGAGGCTGAGTTTCTAAACAACATTTAACTATTCTGTCATCTATACCCACCCTGAGCAGGACTAAGCTATTCCACAATAAAACACAAATGTTCCTCCTTCCATGCAATGCTAGTTCAGACAAAAAACAAGTTTCTTCCCCCTCCTCAAACAGTTACCGTATGAATATTCAAGAATGCCTTTTCCCCCAAGCAACATTAAGATTTAAGATAACCTTCAGTCTACATACTTCATCGTTCCTGAACATGTAAAATAACTTTTGAAACATATATATTCTTGACCATAATTGCCAATAACAATTTCACACTTTAAGTAAGGCAATAAAAGAACAGAGGGATAGTCTAGGACACAAGACAAGCATGATGGGCAATGTGGTCACACTGCTCCCTGGACACCCTTCTGAGCAGCAGAGCAGCACTAGTGCTTGGGCAAAAGGCATGCTCAAGTGTCTCAAAAGCACTCTCGTGGGGATTTTTAACACTTGAAAGCTCTGCTGTCTCACTGAAATGAGAAGACATTCAGCACCTCAGAAATACTAGCTGCCCCTACTAGATGGCAATGGGAAGTACAGTAACATGGAATGCATCTGCTCAAACAGCCTTCTACCTGCATCAAGAAAGTGCCCAGTGAACTATGAGAAGCTCTGTTTAACAGGGACACTCTGACCTTGCAAAGTACAAATCCATACTGCCTGCCTCCAAAACACACCTACTTCAGGTTCACCTATAGCACTTAGCCTAGCTCTCAGAGTATCTGCCTGGTGTACATCACACATTTGGCCATCTTTAGCTCTCACCAAGCTTTACCTCCTTTATTTTTCCTTAAATGTCCAAGTCAAAATTGTGAGATATAATATAGCTGCAAAATAATGCATTAGATCATAAACCCATTTCATTTAGAATCCTTTTGCCTTCTGTAGTTTCACAAATTACCTGTCGATGAAACCATTTCGCACAATTTCTGAGTGTCCTGCATGTTGGTTTTAATTTCTTACTCCAAATTTTTCATTTCAGTTTTTAGTAAGTCCTGGAAATGGTATAAAAATACCAAGAAACAATCCTGCTTGACACTAAAAAATAAGTAAATGTCAAACAAAAAGCTAAACTGTTCCGCAATTTTAGACAGCCAAGCTTAAGAAGTTCTACTAAAATAATTCAGTCATTATTGCTACAAGCAGATGGAACAAGCTTCAACGACGTACCATCACCTTCAAGAGCTAAAGTTCCCATTACATAAATTCATCCGAATTAACCAGTAGATCCTTCACCCTCCATAGCACCTCTGATTTAATTGTGCGCTCACCAGCACCATTTCTGTGCAAAGCCCAGTAAATGCATAAGCCTTTGCAAAATCCTCATCTACTTTTTTTCTGAAACCAGGAAAACAGTACTTTTGAAGATTTCTACCATCTGCATTCAGATAGCAAGGAAGAAGTGTAATATAGCACAAGGCTTCCTGAGGCCACTATGTTCTCTAAAGAACCTGCATATAAAGTAGGGGAGGTTGGTGTTAACATCACTGATGAGACCCTGTCAGACCCTGCTATGCTGTGACGCAGACCACCACCACAAAAAGGCGTTCCAGGTCCCAGGCTTGCCATCGGAGACAAGCAAATGCAAACAGATAGAGGGAGACAGACAGGACACAGCATCCGTAAACACGACAAACACTGCACCAACACCTCCAGCACTGGCAGATTAATCACAGTCAAACCTCATAAGCTTCATAAGAAGAGAGTGTTTTAATGAGGGATTCAGGGGAGTTTTGTACACCTGATGGCAACAAACAGCACAGACCGAAGCAGGCAGTGCCTCTTGACTCATGCAGGGGAACGACGGAAGCTGGCAGCACTCTCCAGCTGCAGCAGCTTACCATACCATGACACTGAGCAAGAGATGTTCAGTGAGTTGAGTGCCACCTGCAGAAGCCCAAAACTGAATGGTGTGCTTGAAGCAGCAGAGACAAAGAAGAACTCAGAAGGATGCAAAAGGGATGACATGAGCGTAATAGCAGCAAAGACGAAAATTACACAAACAATCATCAGGAAAATTTTCCTAGAGACAGCACGCTAAATGAATAAGCACAACAAGAAAGCATTAAACAAAGCCAGAGAAAATACCATCAAAGTAACCAAGACTGACAGCAGAGAGATAGAGGAGTTTTAGCCTGTAACTTACGAGTTGTTACGTAAGTTTCAAGAGGTGCAAGACCAGGCTGAAGGACACATCGAAGAAAAAAAGCAAAATTCAGAGAAAGAGCATAGCAACGCCAAGAGAACAAAATTGAAAAAACGGCAGCAATAGAGGATAGAGTAATGATGTCTAGCTCCTAGTGGGAGATGTCACTTGGGTTTCAACAATATTCAGCACTGTAACAGAAAGAAAGCAAATGACAAATAGCTCAGGACAGAACTGGAAAAGAAAAGGCAACCTCTGTGCATCCAATGAACATCAATTAAGAGTTTCAAACAAGCTAGCTTGAATACCAGGCAAGAAAGCAAAAAGCTAAACTGCCCCGGCAAGAAGCAACTGGGGCACCAGTTCGTCAGTCTCAGCTCTAAAGGTAAAGTGAAGATGGGATGATAACCAGAACAATGTCATGTTAAAAGTGTGATTTTTAAGAAAGAACTGGCTGCAACATGTTTCTTTTTTTTCCCCAGAGGGGCAGGATTCAGAGGAATATAGGAGACCAAAGAAAGAGGTTGGGAGAAAAAATAAGAATTAATTTGAAAGAGAGGTAATTACCAAAAGCAGGTTAGAAAAGGAGAGATGAGATGAGAAACATCTACAACCACAGCCAGAGAAGCCTGGACAGATGCATGCTATGTTTTGTTACCATGCCCTTGGTATTTGTACACCGAAACCACCCTAAGCTTACGTGATGTTTATAGTAAGGAAGCTTTAATGTTAACTTTCCTGGCGAGGACGGCCGCAGCCAGCGTGAGGACAGCAGTGCTGTACACGAGCCTTCTGCAAGCCCTGCGCCCTCTTTGATTCCAGTTACCTGATCTCTTGGACTATTTTCTCAACTTCACATTATGTAAATCCTTTACTCAAAACAGAAGCAGCTGCTGGCAAAAGAAAAAGCTCTGTTACATAGTGTTCTTCCACTCCTGTTGACTAAAATAAGGAAAATCTAAAATTTACAGGGGAAAGTGAAAAACTTCAGAAGTCTGCTGAATAGCCTAAAAAATTGAGTGCAGCTGACGTACTCCTTTCCCCCCAAACTTAAAATATTTGACAGAATATTTTGACAAATATTTGACAAAATATCTGCAGAATAAGGTTTCATATTTACTCACATTTCAACACGTATGTCTTCTTTCCCATTTTAGGTCCTATTTCTGCAGGACATTCTGCCTTTGACAGCCCTTCCGTCCACCCATGCAAATCCACCCGCAAAACAGGCTTTTAAGAAACAATGTAAAACCAAAAGATATTGCAGCTTTCCCAGTTCTTGGCAAGGCTCTTAGGAACGAGAAGAGGAAACACAGAAGGGAAGGAAAAGCAGATGACAGAGGATGGAAAAAGGGGTTGTTTTGTTTTGGTGTTTTAAAAAAACAAAACACACACTAAGCCTCTTCCTTAGGCACTCTTGTCTCATTAGCGTTTTCTGTCCTCTTTCTTCCCAAACTGTGATATTTAACGATTTCAGTACAAAAACAGTCTGAGGGTACTTCATGTAAACTCAGCAATAATCAGCCGCACGGCCAATAAACTCTTCACCCTCATAGTTTATTTGCTGCTAAGCCTTGGCCTGCAGCCTTGGAATTTATTCTGCCTGCACTACAGCTATTTCCTTGTAAACAGGAAGCCCCCTCAAATTTGCATTACAGTAAACTCATTTACTTCATTTAGTGTCAGTCTTATCTCAGAAAGATAAAGCAGCGAGGACAGGTGTACCAGGCTCCAGCAGAGACAAATTGCAATAGGGGGGTAAAACCTTTGCAATATTTCTTGAGGAGATAACATCAGAAGCAAAAGGATGCTGTTGCTGGGCTGTGGTTGCCCGCCAGAGATAAACTGAACGCATTCCTGCGAGAAGAGTGCTGCAATAAGGCAGAGACATTTATTTCCAAGCGTGGATGTGATATTCCAGTGACCTTCCTGCTGTCTGTCCCAGTGACAGCCAGGAGCCCAGTGCAATGACGGCTGCTCACAGCCCAGCGTTACAAAGCTATGCTCACGCTGCTCCGAGGAACTGCTCTCACACACAGCAATAATAAAAAAAAAAAACATGTGGAAAAACTGTTTTGATTTCAAACCCGTGTAAGAGAGGACTTTGTGTTGGTTTTGGTTTTTTTTTACTGTTACTATATCAACCTGCATTTAACCAGCCGATTTATATAATTTGAAATGAATCACTTTGCCAGTGATACAGAATATTTAAGCATACTCAACACACCATGTCTTTTTTAATGAGAGGTATCAAAAAAAAAAAAAAAAAAAACCCCAACCAGAAACCAGTATGAAGACATCTGACACCAGAATAACGGTCACAATTTCCTACTGTATGAGGAAATCCCAGGTTTCAGTTAGAAGCTGAGAAGTTCAGTCATTTCAAGCAATCTAGAGCCGTTTGTGGTCCCAGGCTTAGGTAAGTCTCTGTTCTCATTTATGTCCATGTTTCCTCTCGTTCATCTGCTGAGCTTTCTTACATGACCCCTGTCCCACGGCACCCTGGCACTGCGTACAGCTGCAAACCTCTCCCTTGCTTAAGGCTTCTCACCTTCTTCAGAGCATGACAGTTCGGGGAGGGGGGAATGGCAAACAATCTTTTTCCTTTAATATTTCATGTAATCTGCAAACACGTTCTTCCACATGCAGCTCTAGAAGCAAGGCATTTCAGCCACCTAACCCTTCACCTTTCCCCCTACTCTGCAAAACTTCCTCTTGCACCCAGCTGCTGTCTCCTGCCCCGCGGAGCCGAACGTGGGTAAGCCATCCCTCCGAGCTCAAGGAAACTACCAAACATCAAAACCACGCAGATCTTGGAGCAGGAGAGCAGTACAGCGTGGGTTCCCCAGGCCTTGTGCTGTGCTGCAAGGTTTGCCCCACACTTTGCTCAAGGGGATGTTGATCTGGGCAGCAGTTTTTGAGCCTCCCCACAAGCACCAACAGTGCTGTTATTTCTCACAGCATCGGAAGGACTCCTCCCTGGACACCCTCCGCATCCCCACAGGGGCCACGTCCCCACTGCAAACAAGGAGCACATCACTAAGCACAGTAACAGACAACACCAAAGCACGGGTAAATATAAAGCCAGCAGCGCTGGCAGTAAAGCATACCGTACCTCAGGTTAACAGTGTGGGCTAAATTTTCTGGATATTATTTTTATAAGCATGTACACATACCAGGAGAAAAATGGGCACCTTCGTCTGCCCAGCAAGCCATCCTCAATCGGCCCTTAAGAACGACTGCCAAACTTCTTTTTCTGAGGCTTCACTGCCTCTGCATGGGGGATTAACCCAGGCTGGGCACCCCTGTGCCCCTCACCCTCCCCTGCTCTGCAGCCTCCCTGCGCTGCCCTGGATTCAAGCATAAAGGCAAAAAGCAAGGGAACAAGTGAGAAGAGGGCTCTGGTGCTCCGTCGTTCATGGCAGGCAGCGAAGCTAGGCCACCAGCAGGCTTGCAAACTGCCTACACATTTTTGCAGTAAATTTCGGTTTAGATTTTTTCTGTTGCAGTACTTGGTCTGCTGTCTAAGTCTTCGTTTTAAATTATATATATATACACAGAGCCAGGAAAGAGAAATAGCTCAACATAACAAAAAAAAAAAAAAAAAAAAAAAAAGGGAAATCTTGCTTTTAATTTCAGCAATAAATCAGCAACCGATGCTCATTTTATGAAAGCGTGCAGACCCAGGCACCGTCGTTCAGAAGAAAAGCTGCTCTTACCACCGACCCCCAAGGAAACGACCCGAGCCGTGCCGAGGCAGCCGCCCGGCGAGCCCCGCGGTGGCCGCCGCCGATGGAGCCGGGCCGAGCGCCCCGCGGCCCCGGCCCCGGTCCGCACCGCCGAAAGCCCTGCGGGAACGAGCCCGTCTGGGTCACTTCGCTCACAGCCCGAGGGACTCCTCACCCACCAAACGCAGCGTCCAGTTTAGGGCCAAATAAACAGCCCAGCCGTGGGGCGGGTGGATTTTTTCTTGGGTTTTTTGGTGGGTTTTTCTTTTCCTCCGGGAGAAGCCGAGCTTCTCCACACCTTTCCCAGCCCAGAAACACCGGCAGAAGTTGCTCCGGAGAACGGCAGGCAGCCCGGCCGCCGCGGAGGCCGCGGGGTGCCCGGCAGCGCGGGAGGGCCGCCCGCCGCCAGACCGTTATGTCCCGCGCCCCGCGGGGCCGGCGCGGAGCGGGGGCCGAGGGAGCGGGGAGGCCGCCGGGGCCGGGCGGAGGGGCTGCCGTGCCCCGCGGGCGGTACCTGGGCTCGGGCAGGGTGATCTTCTTGCTGGCCCTGGCCGCCGGGGTGCTCTTGCTCTTCTCCATCGCCATCAGGTAGCTGACATCGGCCAGCACCGCCTCCAGGTCCGCCATGTTCCCGCTCCCGCCGCCGGGCTGCAGATGGAGGCTCCGCCGGGGCAGCCGCCCCCGAGGCGGGGATGGCGGGGGGGGGGTTGCTGGCGGCGGGCGGGCGAGGCGGGCGGCGGGTCCCCCTCCGCCGGTGCCGCCGAGCGCCTCCCGGCTGCGCCTGTGCGTGTGGGTGAGCGCGGGGCGGGCGGGGGGGGGGGGGGGGGGGGGGGGGGGGGGGAGGCCGCCCCCCCGCCCTCCGCGCCCGGGGCTCACCGCCGGCCCTGCGCGCCCTCAGCCCGCGGCCGCCGCGGCGGGCGGCCGGGAAACCCCCCCCGGGCCCGCCTCCCGTGCGCCGCCCCCGCCGGGCCGGCCCGCAGCTCCCCCGCCCGCCGGGCCCACGGCGGCGGCCCCCGCCGGCGGGTCCGAGCGCGGCCACGGGCGGCCCGGGGAGCCGGAGTGAGGCGGGGGCGGCCCCGAGGGGCTTCCGCGGGGAGCCCGGCGGCCGGGGCGGGGCGGGGCGGGGGGGGGTGGCGCAGCCAGCAGAGCCCCCGGCACTGCCAGCTCCGGGTCGCAAACAGCCGCGGCAGGGGGTCCGCCGTGCCTGTTGCCTTCAACCCCGGCTGGGGGTGCAGGTGCCCCCGGGATGCGCAGGCACCGCGCAACCCCCGAAGCCGGCCTGGGCTTGGTGCCCCCAAAGGTTTTTCTTCTAACCTAAATAATTCTGTACATCCACGGGGCTGCCTGCCCGCCTCAGCACCGGCCCGGTGCGTCTCTTTGGAAATCTAATTTCCTCGTAGTTTATTGTAGCGTGATGTGCCTAAGGAGAACAGGACACACAATAAAATACATCTGCGTGAAACCCTGTTATTGCCCGTCAAAACTCGTCTGCTGGCAAATCACGGTGCGAAAGGCGGCTGGGAGCTGGAACCGAAGGGCTCGCTGCACCAGGGGGCTCTGGCACAGCTCCCCACTCGTATTCCTGGGTAAAAATATAGTAATAGCTCTGCTGCAGCCAAGCAGATATGCAGATTTCAACTTCTTTTCTGAATTTCATCAAATATGTCATAAATAATTGGCTCAATGAAAGGCTAAGTCAATGACAAGTCTGAAGTTGAAAACTCAGCTTGTTTTGAGCTCTTTTCAAGTGCCGCCACTCCTCCTTCCTACAGCTTTATGAAAGTTAATGATCTGATTAAAGCTAGGTGGAGCATACAGCTGTGAGGATTTCACCGTTGCAGTTCATTACAAACCATCTGAGAACCCGCTTTTTGTTGAAAATGTTAATTTAACCCACCCTTTTCCCCAGAACAGGTCCGTTGGGGAAGGTTTCTCCTCTGCCAGTGAAGTTCCTGATCACGGAGCAGCGCTGAGGCTTGGGGTGTTTGAGCAAGGAGCAAAGGAGGACATGGGGCACGTCCCTCTTGGAAGCTCAGGGTAAAGTTTCCCACCAGCCCTGCTTGAAGTTTTAACTGAGCCAAGCTATGAGATGGAAAGGGGTATTTTTTATTTTCATAAATCTGCCGGGATGGTAGGGAACGCCGGGTCCAGCTTGTGGGCCATTGACATGGTTCCTGTGACGACTCAGGCTCAGTCTGGACCCAGGGCTCCCACTCTAAAGCTTATTTCAGCACCTCTGCCTGGGCTTTCCTTTTGCAGTGGCCGTGGTTGGAGAGACGTTACACCTGGATGCAGTGATTTGGGATGCTTTCCATGGCACCTCTCTCCCAGCCTGGCAGAGTAGTCTTGCTCAGTCCTCCACACAAGAGCGGTCCTGTTGCTGTCTGTGAAGCCGTCCAGGTACATCCAGCCATGCGCTCTTATCAACACTTGCAGAATTATTGTCTGATGAGTTGTAAATACCAAAGTATACAAGATGCCCTGTGCTGCAGTGTGCTAATCTACCAACTAAGGCAAAAACCATGGTCTGCACCTCGTCTGTGGAATGATTTTACAGTTTTAAAATGTTTGAGTTCCGTTGAGAAAGGCTGGCATGGTTTAATGACAGGCCCAAAACTGTTTGGCTCCACGGTTATAAGGAACACTCTGATTTGCTTAACCAGGAATAAACATTTGTCACCCTTATTTGCTGCATCCTTAGCCTGGTTACATGACCAGACACGTGCATTTTGCTGGTTCTTCCGAGGGGACGGCTAAGACACAGCCTGGGCAGCCGCTCTGCCCCTCACCACTCCCAGATATTTCCATGGAGAGAACTGGTTTTCATTTCCTGAAGTGTGAATGTGCAGAAGAAGCAAGAGCACGGCAGGGAGGTTGTCAGTGCTGACCTGATAGTGTTGCTAAACACCACCATCACGATGCAACCACACCGAGAGGAGGAGAAAGCAAACAGAAACCCATTACTGCCTGCCTAGTGCTGCCTTGCCAACAAAGGCCCTTTTGTTATCTAAAATATTTAAGTTTTACAGGGATGATGATAGCAACAATGGTCACGAAAACACCGCTTAGGATTCATAACGCTCTCCTTTTAATTCCTGTTCCACATTTTCACCATTGTTATCTGAATATTGTTGTAATGTACTCTTCAAAGGCATTCTTGATGACAATTCCAAGAAAGTCATGTTTGGTGATGGCTAATACAGAAACCCAATTAAGAAACTTGTTCTTTCGTCTTTCCGTTGGTGCTAGTTGGCGTGGCCACAGCAGCTGGAACCAAAACAGCAGTGGGTTATAAGGAAAGGTGTTCTCTTCACCATTTATTTGAAAAGCATATTTGCAATGCAGTCAGAGGTGATGGTGTGACCCTGTAGCCACCCCTCTGCATGAGCTGGTGAGGTACCCATGCTTCTGGCTAGCAGAGTCCAAACTTCCCTTCTTCCACCCAGCCGGAGCTGTGCTGCACCCGCATGGGAGCAGGGGAGAGCTGGTTATTAATCGTTACCCATAGCAGCACATAAAACTCACTTGTTCTGCAGTTTTACAGTCAGGGGTTTTGCAGGTCATTTGGATGGGCTTTTTTTTTTTTTTTTTTTTTTTTAATTATGGAGTGGAAGCATACCTGATTTCTTTTTTTTCCCTGAAGCTGAAGCAAGCAGAACAGGTAGCACTAGCATCCTTTGCAGGGAAGTTCAATTCCCCAAGTGCAAGTCTGCCACTTTTCTTAGTGTTTGTATCTGGGGTTTAGTGTTTGTATTTTATGTGGAGTTTGCTCTTTGTGTGAGGGTGTTTTGTTTTATGTGCTGTGTGTTGGTTTCAGTGTTTGTATGTAGTATTTGTGTGTGTGTTTGTAAACAGTGTGCTGTGCCAGTGTGTGTTTTCCCCTAGGTAAAGGAAACCCTGAATTAATGTCAGGGTTAACAGCAATCAGAGTATGATATATGCATACTCTGAATGCTTTTAATCATCTCCTGACATTTCTGCGAATGCTGATTGATACTGCTCAATCAATTTAAGCATGTCTCAAGGCCTGGCTGGGCTTGAGTGCAGGGTTTTGTGTGCACCCATTGCAGAGCCAAGAAACCCTGCCTCCTCCCTGGTGTTTCTTCCTTCCGAGGAGTGAGTTTCTCCTACCATCTGTGTAAGATTTAAATGTTTAATTTTGCACTGCTCTGGTTCACAGGCTGACAGATGATATTACAGAGAGTAATGAATCTGAAGTGGATTTATTAGTGCGCCTTATACTAACATCTCATCAAGATAACGGGGCAAAACGGCACACCAGGGCAGGGGCATATTCATCCTGCTGCCCTCAAACCTGTGGCAAATCTGATAACAAATAAGGTCTCTGCTACTGTGTGTGGCTAATGCTAACAATGATACCTCTTGAGGGAAATGTTCACATAGGAGATTATTAAATGCTGGGGTTTTTAACGTTTCTCATACATTGCCAGAAACGCACATAGTTTGAGATTAAGGGCATTAAGCAGTGTTTAGCTCTGTTCCCTCTGTGGGATGCTGCTGTCTACAGAGAGCAAGCCAACAGCCAGAAACCCACTGCATTCTTTGCTCCTCCACAGCAGCGCTGGTAGAGGATAATACATTTATTTGTGATGGATCCCGATGGGATCTGACTCTCCGTGGCTTGTTTGTGTAATAGCCAAGCAGAGAGGTTATGTTTTGCTGCTTCCTTTACTTCTAGCAGTGCTGTCTGGGGTGTGACCACGTGCTTGGCTGAAAGGGAGAGAGCAGAAATCCCTTCCCCACACCGCCTCCACCGAGCTTCTCTCGCCAAAGTCTTCTAAATCAGCTTCCAACTGCAGGGTTACCTGGAGGTAAAGAACAGGAGCACCAGCTCCTGCGTAATGAGGCTGTGTGAGGATTCATTAGTAGGCAACAGTAAAGTGCCCACAGAACAGTAAGAACGAAAAATTGCAAAATATTCTTCATAAAAATTAGGTAACTTGAGCCCCTGTCAGCCTGCTGCATTTCCCCAATCTTGCCCTGCCATGGAGGCAAAAAGGTGCAGAGTCACCACTCCCACGCTTGGCCGTGTGGGACACGGCAGAGAGGGAAGCTTTTAGCCCAGCATCCCAAGGAAACGGCCTCACACTGTCCCCATTGCCTGTTGGGCTTCTCCGATTTGCAGGGCTCGGGAGTGGCTCTGGCCTCGATGCAGAGTAGGGCATGAGGCACAGCGGGTCAAGCACTCGGGCATTCCTCTGCAGCATCCACACCGAGGCTGAAGTTGCATCCCATCTCCTTAATGCTACGCTAATAAGCAGTGAAAGGCAATATGGAAAACAAATAGAGTAATTAATGGCCATTTCTTCTGCTGCTTTTGTTCACTGACTATTCCAGAAGGAGCAATTTTACAGAAGACAGCCTCTGCCTTCACAGTGCCATTGCATTAGGCAACCGGAATCCCAGGAGGGGAATAAGCGCTGCAACTCCAGCCTCCTGGAGAAACGCCATGGCTCCTCAGCATCTCTACAAATTCCTCCAGCTTTCTCTTGAATGCTCTTAACAAAGGTACTTCAACCACCTTTGATAGGTAAAGCACTCAGTGTAGTTGATAGTCACCCTGTTCCTTTTTTTGACTAGCCGATGTGATGAGAAGGGAAAGTTTTAATTGGGAAACAAATGGCAATTCAATTCTCAAAATTATTTTTCACCATCAGACATTTGTACTTGAATAGTCTGTCTAGTAATAATAATGTCCTCTGGGGATACAGATAAGAACAGAGTTGAAAGTCATGCAATGTCTTAAGTCTTGCATGAGGAAACACAGGCATGAGAGGTATAGGTCCTTCAATTTGCGATTCCATCACACCATTTCTCTCACCACTATAATAAAAATATCTTTTGGACATTTTCCTCTGCACATTTTCTTAAACCAACACACCACATAGAAAAGCCCTGTTGCTTTCTCCTTCCTCAGTCTGCGCCTTGCCGGGCTGCTGGTTCATTATCCAAGGCTGCTATTTCCTCCACGGCCACCTGAGAGCTGGGCAGATGTGCCCCAGGTGTGCTCTCAGAGTCTCCTGCCATTTTTTTTAAACTTCAAAATGGTCCCATAGGGGCAATTTAGAAGAGTCACGTTGTCTGTCGCAGGGGCAACCAGTGAAGGAGGTTGCGCTGAGGATGGCAGGAGATCTCATCCGCTCTGCTCTGGGCAATGGCAGCGCCTGGCCGGACCCCTGGCGTGGCTTAATCCTCCAGGAGGAAATATGTGTTCCTCTGGAATTGAGTGAAATGGTTTTAGCAGTATTTTTAGTTCAAAATAAATTGTGAAGAAATAAAAAATCTGGCTCAGATGATGGCAACATCAGAATGCATTCTTCTGGCCCCTCACTAATTCGATTGCCAGCCACACAGGAACTTCTCCAGTACAGATCATCTCATAAAAACTGGGGCCCAAATCTTGAGCAGATGTTGATTTATGTGGCTACTCTGGCTTTGGAGAGCCAATACCAGTGGCACCCCAGACATCTGGCCCTCCTGCCTCTCTGCTCTCACCATGCTCACCCTCCGCAAAGGCCAAGAGTGCCCTGGGCCAGGAGCTGGTGGCTTATGATGGATTCACTATGGGCCTGACCCAACTCCCCTGGCCATCTGCAGGAGCCTTCAGCCCGACTGCCGTGGGCTTGCCAAACGGCCACGTGTGTTCCATGAGCAGCGCAGGGACCCGTCCTGCCCACGCGCCACCCCACAGGGCTTTCAGTTCTTGTAAGTGGCTTCTGTGCAACACCAGACCAGAAAGAAACACGTCGTGCCTGCCCAAATCACTGAGCAAGGCTACAGGAAGAAAGAAATAGCTTCCAAAACTGCAGTGCCTGCCTCTGGTGCTGCCAAGCAGAGCACATTCCTCCAAGCATCCAGCACAGCACGTATCCTGCTGGGCATTCGGAAGTGCCCTTACTCCAAGGCACAGCTGGACACCAGCGATAACCACTCTGATGTGTTGTTCTGTCCATTCAGTGAGGAATAAGAAGAAGGCAGGAAGGATCCTCTGCAAATTCCATTTTTTTCTCCCTGAAAGAATGGTCCATGTACATCAGCACTAATTCTAGTAATAATCTCCTTCTGTAACAGGCTGACAGTTACTAATGTCTGCGCTGTCTGGGCTACAGGCCAATATTCTATTCCATATCTGTCATAGGTAGAGATCCTGGCTTTTGAACTGAAATAGGACAACTCTGCAAAATGCTACAATTCAGACCCTCCTGGTGTGCAACTCGCCACAACCCCAGACGCTTTTTTCCTAGCAGTGTTTCTGTAGCATGTTTGTGTTCTGCATTCCCAGCCTGACAGTGTCATTGAGCTGGTCCCTTTACCTTCCGGTTGGACTGACACTTTGGCAGTATCTTCTCTTTAATAGCCATTAATGATCATTAATAGCAATAGTAAACATCTATTTACTGACTGACTCCAAGTGCCCCACTGCAGACAAGATTCTGCACTGATGGTTTATGTACCAGCATGTATCACGAGATGGGGAGGCTCATCATGTACCTGGAGCCTTTTAACATGGTATGGATGTCAGGCAGAGTCCTAAGGCAAGCCAAAACCAAGAGGCATCCCAGTCATGTCCACCTTGCCTCCGGTTCCTCCCAGTTTGATAGAAGCCAGCTGAAATCCTGCCTGCTCTTCACATCAGCTACCAGAAGCCAAAAGCCTCCGTAGGGCACCTTTTCTCTTGGCTTGTGGATTGCTGTCCATAGGGAGAGTTGTACTTTGGGATCACTCACAGAAACGGTGTTTTCAGGTGTGCTCATACAGGTGGCATTTCTCTTCTGGATTACTGTGCGTTGAGCCCTTCATTGGGATGTCTGGCTAACCAGGCGGTCAGACCGCATCACCTAAATCATGCAGCTCGAGTGTTAACTGTTGAAACCTTCAACAATTAATTTCACAAAGTTAATCTGCAGGTTCAAAGCTACATACATGAGTGATTTCTTCATTTTGGATAATAAAATTATTCCAATCCCAGTGTTGGCGAGACTCGGGGGCCAGCAAGAGGTAAGACACAAGTTGAGTTGTCAGCCATCTTGTAGCCTACACAGGGATTTAAAAATGAACTTTCTATAAAGCATAAATAAATTGTCATGTGCGGGAATTCCTGCATTAAGGTATTTTGAAAACTGGCCGAATACAGAGTGGTCAAATTTAAGCAGTTCAAACTCAGAAAGAGACTTTAAAAAGGGAAAAAAAAAAAAAGCATGCTTGCTTTCTTTAAATAAGCATACTGTTCCCTCCTCTGGTATGACTCTAGATTTTTAAGGCAGTCTCTACTATTTATTTCCTTTTGCTTCCTTTCAGTGAGGGAATGGAAAGAGACACAAATGAAAACACTGAATGTTGTGAAGAAAATGCAGAGGGTTTTAAAGACAAATTAAAACAGATAGTAGGCACCTATTCACTAGCACAGAAGTTCCTGCAAGAGAACACCAGCAGGCTTGGGTGCAAATCGATCACGAAATGGCACAGAGAAAAACGGGGCTTCGGTTCCCTCCTGCCTTGGTTTGGCTCCCTCTTCTGCAGCTCCGACCTGGGGTGGGCTGCAGTTTCCCACCGCTCCCATGTCTCCATCGCTGAGCAACAAAATCAGCCCTTCCCCTGCCCAACAGATGATGGGGACTGGCTCCAACAAGACAGAGAGAAAAGCCAAAACAGCAGGCACCCCTGAGCAACTACTAACAAGCCATGGATCCCTCCAGGGTTGGGTTTTTTTTTGGGAAAACCCTCAGGTTTGGTCCTTCAGATGAATGGGGAAACCCCAGCCCCGGGCATGGGAAAGCCAGCTCTCACTCACCTCCAAAGCAGAGGGCATCTGCCCTCCCAGGGGGCAACACTGGCAGTGGGGCAGGTCAGCGTGGAAAGGGAGCGCTGGGATGGGGACTGAGGGGTTCCCAGGGGCAGGGGCCTGACCAGAATTGCAGCGCTCCCGTCGCATTGCTGGACTGAAATCGCAGAGCTCCTGTTGCTGGCTTCCCCGCGGCAGGAGATCACACTGGTTTGCTTGTAGTCAGGACCAGAAGTGGTCTGGGTGGCTTCCTAGCAGAGTGTTCAAATCCAAGTGTAGTGGGCTGAGCCAAATCATTTACTGGGAAGAACAGCAATTAAAGACTATTTATTTATTTACTGACAACCAAGCTGTAAATGGGGAGAGGAACATTTGTGTGCTGGAAGAGACCCTCACCTGAGGCCACCCACAGAGGTTGAATGTAAAAACAACCTGAGCACCTGCACAGCCACCACTAGCTCCACAGGCATGGCACAAAAATAGAGTTTTTCCTTGAAAACATGAGTGCCAGCCAACCTCTCCCTCCCAGCTGTGACACACACCCACTGCTGTGCAAAGTCCCTTCCCACGGGCTGTATTTTTGCTGTCCCTACAGCCAGATGCTCTCACACTGCTGCCGGAGCTGGCCGTGACCTCTTGCCAGTACGCATGGGAACGTTACTAAAACTGAGCACAGCAATGAAACAGCTTTCTTCCCCACCATGCACACATCTAAAAAAAGAAACATGCCTCTGACCTGGCCAACGCAAGCTTAGAAAGCACAGGAGCAGCATCCCCAGTGCAGAGCAGGTGCTGGATGGGCCAGGGCTGCAGAGCCATCATCACCATGCCAAAACCAGCCCAGGCAGAGCATGCAGCTGAGGCACAGGGGCCACACTGGTGGTACTAAAACACTCACTGCTGTAGGAGAAAGGCAGTTAATAGCCCAGAGAAAGGCTCTTAACAGCCCCGGGCTAGACTAATACCCAGCCCTGATTCTGCCTCTTAAACAGCATCTCCTAGTGCCACCTTGCACCCACCCTGCATTCCTCTGCAAGGGGGGCTGCCCTGCACAGAGTGTCACAGGGCAGGAGGGGATCAGGGAGAAGTTCAAGCCATTTCTTCACCTAAATCTCCACCCTTGATCGTCCTTACGGCTTGATCACAGTATGGGCGTAGCTCCTCGCTCAGGCCTTGCTAGAGGCTCGGTGCAGCCCTGCCTGGGGGGTTAGAGGTGCCTGATGAGAGCCAGGAGAAGTGGGGCAGTGACCCTCACAGCCCCCCTCCGGGGGTCCCAGAGGACCTTCCCCATGTCCCCCTGCCTGTGCCTTCCTTCACCCAGCTCAGAACTCACCTGTCTTCAAGACCTCCCTGACTGAAAAACAACAGAGTATGTTGTTACAGTTTAAAGCAAATAAACCCAATGAGGACTGTAACAGCAAATGTTTAAGACATTTAAAAAAAGAGACCCCCTTCAGCTAATATCAGCTGGCGTTAAAGAAGCATCTTCCCTGTACAGACTGATTAGACAAACAGATGTCAAGCGGGAACCATCAAGCATTCACTGTTCCACAGTCTGGCTTGAGTGTAACTTGATAAAGGAAAGAAAAATCAATAATTGACTAATTTAGCTATAAATTTTGAGAGCTAGAAAGAGAAAAAACAACAACTGTGCAGATATTGAAATGGCACAAGTTAATTCAGATTCTGTCACTAGTCTTACGGAAGGTAATTCACCCAGTGCTGAAAATAAAAGACCTCATCTCCTGGGTGGTTTTGCTGCCCATTGCAGGTGTATATCAGAAGGACACAATTAGCTCTGGCAGGCAGTGGGAGGGTGTGGGGCTTTCTCCAGACGGCAGCACCCCAGGGTGATGCCGAATGCACCAGGCGTGGTGGAAGCAGGTTGGCATCTGGAGGGTGCAGGGCTCCAGTGCCGCTTCGCTGAAATTCCCCCCGAGTGCCAGCAAGGCTGCCTGTGAGGAGCCAGCCGAGCCAACCTGCTAGAAAACCTTTAAAATATGCTCCTTGGAAACAATTCTAGTTATGTGGGAAATGCTTTCTAGTTATTTCTCTTCCCTGGCTTTTTGTACTCAAAGGGTATTTGCACACAGATTGGCATTTGCTGCCCTGGCTGATCGTTCACCTGATCCAGCATTACACATCTGGTCCCCGAGATGGCCCTGGGTGCCTGATGTCACCGCAGATGACAGCGGTGTCAGCCAGAAGGTGCACAGTGGCAGAAGCCAAAGTCGTGGTCCCCCATGGCTGAGCTGCCCCTGAGCTGACATCCCCAGAAGGTACTCAGCACCAAGAGCCAGGCATCAGCATCTCGCCCAGTGGGGTGCGGAGCTCTGGTGCCAGCGCACATGCCCCTGGCCGCGCTGCAGTCGGGATGGCCCCTTTTGTCCAGTCTGGCAGCTCAGGCTTGGTCTGGGCAGAGCGGAACCAGGGCGGGTGGCTCAGCAGCCCCCAGCACATGCAGCCCCCCTGGCATCTCAGCCGCTGCCCGCACTGCGTCCACTGACGTCTTGCTGGAGGCAGGAGCCTTCTGGCCAGTGGAAGGGGATGCCTTCTGCCTGCAGCACCCACTGTTGTACCACAAATAAAGGCATGGAAAGCGGCTTATCTCCGTCAGCTGCAGCTGGAAGATGTAAGACCCAGGGGAAAGCCAGGCTGTCCCAGACACCTGCTCCTCACTGCCTGTGTCCCAGCCCTCCTTTCCCCCTTACCTGGGCTTTGTGTTTGAAACCTACATGGGAAAAGCCCTCTCTCCAAGGCTGCTCAGAAGACTAGAAGGGAAATCATGCTGTTCTGCCTGAGCCAGCCATTACGCTGTTAATTTTTCTACTTGGCTGCATCACTCCCTATTTCAGTGAGAGAAAATAACTCTGCGAAACAGAACAAACCTGGTGCTTTCCATGTCTTGTCATGGTGCTGCATCATCACAGGCTGCTCCTCCACCTTGGCTGCCCTGCTCCAGGGCACCCCAGGTGCTGCGGCTCAAGCCCTCGTGCACATAAACCCCACCAGAAACACGGGGTGAGGTGGTAGGAATGTGCTGTCAGCTTAGGAACAAAATGGCATGGAGTTTATTTGTACTTCTATCACATCAAAGGGGCCCTTGTTCTAATTCTTCTCCCTTTAGCCTGGAGGAGAAGAAGGGGAAAGATTGGTTCCTATTAATAGCCTCGCATCCCACAAGATCCAAGCCTTGTAAGAAGCCATAAAAGACTGCGGCATCTGATTCTCTGAGTAAATGAGGTAATTTTGGAAGAAGTGTGTGCTCAGCAGCCTTAGTTGCTGCCTTTTCCGCTTTGGTAATAACTAACTTTGGTGTCAGTAGCGCCCAGGTCCCAGAGGGGCTGTGCAGTGCTGCTGTGCCCTGAGAGCCCCCAGCACGGGCAAGTGTGCTGCTTTTTCCCCAAAAGTTCCAGATTTTTGCAGCAAGCACCCCCAGGACAGGCATGGAGTGAGGGGAAGGAGCACCCCAGCAAGCTGATGGACTGGCAAAGCAGAGGGCACAGCTTACTGCAGGGATGCTGAGGGGCTGGTGCTGGTGGCAGGGCAAGGGGATGCTCGGGAAATCATCATACAAGGGAAGGAGCCAGCAGGGAGCAAGGCTGTGAGGTGGCTCCGGTCCCGCACCCCCAGGGACTAACAAGGCAAAGGCACTGGGGACCTCCCTGCTGCGGGGAAGGGCCAGGGACTGCGGGCAGGCTGGCCATTTCAGGGTCATCTGCTGCCCATCTGCAGGCACCTGACATCATCCCTTATTCTCTCATCGGCTGTAGGATGGCACGAAGGGGTGTCCCCACTGTATCAGCTGTGGGCAAAGCCCATGGGCACACCATCCATGAGCACTGGCTCCAGATTAGCAGGAGAGCAGGGAGGGATCTGGCCCCATGCTGCAGCGCATGACCTGGCAACACAGAGAATTACGTCAGCTTTCACTTAAGCAGATTTTTAGGCCCTAGGTGCCAGCTTTAACCCAGACACCAAAGGTACACACAGCAGCGGGTGCCTCCAGTAGGCAGCAACAGCTGCGTCATCGCCTCGCACGCAGATGCTGGACACTGGGTTGCCCTTTGTGTGCCAGGTGTGAGGCCACCGGAGCCACTGGCCATGGCATCCCCGGGATGCTGATTCAGCCCTCGTGCTGGCACGCGATTCCCTGATGCCTGGTCAGGAGCAACACCACAGGAAAAGTCCACGGGGGAAAGGAGCCCACGATGGCTGCAGAGCAAAGCTGTGGTCCTGCTGCGCTGCACATAACAACAAAGCAGAAGGATTTTCAGGATCATAACCCATCCTATCAGCGGCCCCATATGCCAAATAATTAATCTACTCTCTCAGTGCCCTTGTAAAGCAAACCAGTAAATTATCTTCATTTCACAGCTGAGGAAACACAGTTCCAATGAGGCCGCTCTGCCCAGGGGCGCATGGAACAGGACTCTCCATGGATGGGGTCTGTGGGTGGATCCGGGCAGATCACTGCAGCATCCCCAAAACAGCCTGCCTGGGAATAAATGGGACAATTCACAGGGAAAGTTACATGTCAAAAAAGCATAGTGAATAATCTGTCAGTGACCTTAAAAGCATCTTTCTGCTAAAATGCGTTCACGTGGATATAGCATCTTGAGCTGAGCTTGACCCCTGACACTGGTGGAAAGCACATCTCCTACAGGACAATTCAGTTTGTCCTCCAAGAGAAGCAGTCATTACAATGCGCTGTACTAAGAGCAAACCAAACTCAGATGGGATGTAGAAAAGACACTTCTTTCAATTAAACGCTAAAAGCCATGAACTTCTTTCTGCTTGGGTAGGGCAGAGAAGGACCAAATGCTTCTAAACCACACATGGGAAAATGCAAGCTATTAATTACTGTTGTGCCGGCGCATGCATCACAAACTCAGCAAATAACACCCTTCGCATTGCCTTTGCTGTGTGAGAGCAGCAGCGTGGCAGGCACATGGCACACAACAGGTGTACAGGGTGCTTAAACCAAGCTCTGAAATCACGTATGCTCACAGTTCTCATGCAGCCAGGCTGCTGTGAGAGAATTGGGACTAATTCAGGTACCAAAATGCCATTACTGTGGCAAGGGAAAGGCAGCACATGGACCTGCTGCCGTCCACGTGCCAGCATCCTTCCAGTGGCCACCATCCCTGCGGGATGAGAGCTGCTGTCCTTCAAACACCAGATCCATGTCAAAAGGGACTTTAATAGTTAAAGCGTCCTAATTCCCCGTTGGGCTTGGCCTCTTCCTTTGGAGCTAGTCTCAGCAGATAATGGACTTTGCCTTCTGACTTAATCTTCTCTAAATCTCTCTCCCTTAATTGCTCATCATCCGGAAACCTCAGAGTGAGCCAGGACAGACACTCCCCCTATGTGATATAGTCATCCTCTCCCTCCCTGCCATCATCCTGCTGCCAGCCTGCACCAACCAGCGCACCCAGAGCACCCAGCACACCTAGTACACCCCTGCACCCGTTTGTTTCCACTTGTGGCACATCGCAGTCAAAATCTGCAGTGGCATGAGTGGCACTGGCAGAGAGCAGGGGCTGCTTTTTAATCAGCTTCTCTGAAGATGCTTTCCATGTACAAAATGCCAGGAGGTTTTTTTAGCTGTGCTTCCCGTAACCGATGCCGCTGTGTCGGCCATCAGGCCATTGTGGCGCTCAGCAGCTCTCGATGGGAATTGAAATCGCAGCTCTCCCATTCGGTTCCCAAAATGAAAGGGCTCTGTTCCACCCCCTGCCATGCCCCAGCTTCTTTCCACCGATAGCAGAGAAGAGAAAGCCATCGGGAAGGCAGCCCCCAAATCTGCTGGTGATAAGTCAGAAGCTGGCAGGACCCAAACCACCCCTCGCAGCACAAAGGCTGCTGAGATCTGACTGGGGACACAAGCCCAAATCAAGAGGTTGATTTTACTGGGAGCTGGTGAGTCTTTCAATGGAAAATGTCCCTTACAGCAGCTGCGAGCAGCATTTTGTTCTCCTGGCTGTTGAAGGAGCAATCCCATCCTGCAGAAGGAAGACGTCATGCGATGGGAAGGTTGCTAAGCGAGCAGTTCCCTCCTTATGATGCACGACTTCATTACTCCATTCCCTAAATGGATGTTACATATAAATGACATTTGCCTTAGAGCATATGAGTATCCCAAAATAGTGTGTGCATCTCTGTGTTATTTCTATGGGTTTCTGAAGAATGTCCCTATTGTCTGCTGGATTTGCAGTGCCCGATGGCTGGAAATTGCTGCCTGGCACTGAGTAAACCCTTTTTGCGTTGGGTTGGCTGCGGTGCGGGAGGGATGGGGACCCCTGAACCATCTGAGCTGCAGTCGGGGTCTAAGCGATGGGGGACCTGCGGGGTGGCCCTGTGTGTAGGATGGGGCAAGCGGGCTTGGTGCTGCAAGCTGGGGGCCATGGGCTACAATGCAAGTTTCCCTCTTGCTCTGATCATCTTTCCCTGCCTTGAACTTCTTCTTTCCTAACGCTTTCCTCCGTGTTTTTCTACAGACCAAATGTACAAGTGGAAGGCACAGCCTGAAGGGAAGAGCCTCTGGCTGCTGCACCGCAGGGATGCTTGCAGACACAGCCCTGCTCCTGCACAAGCCTCCCACCGCTGCTGGACTCCTGACTCTTGCAGAAGGCACTGCTCTACCCCAGGGTCTGAATCCTGCTCACGTCGCACCTTCCAGACCCCCCAGCAGGAGCAGAGGAGGCACAGAGGTGGCCCAGAGTTGGCAGAGGGGACAGTCACCATTTCATACCTCCAGACACCCGGGCAAAGCCGATTCTTAGGAGCTGCAGCCTCCCACCTTGCAACCACAGCCACGCAGGCAGCGCCTGGGGACCGGGAGGGACCAGCTGCTCATGTGGCCATTTCATCTAAAATTGCTTAAACTCAGCTCAGCACAGGCTGTCTTTTTAGATTAACTGAACCATATAGAGAAAAGGTATGGCACCAGCTCCTGCATGTTACATAAGGTACAAATTAAGAAATAATAATAATAAAAAAAAGGTTACGTCCATCCTGAAGAGAGAAATTTGTTTTTCATTTTTTCCCCCTAATTTCATAAGAACATCCACAGCAGCTGATCTTTGCAGCACCAACATAATTCGGTGATATGTTTTAATCCCATTATGTTGCCATGTGCTTGCTTGAAGTCCGCCTGGACTATGAGGAGCAGATGTTTCCTAATTGGCACTTCTGCTGCCCAGGAGTTTACATCACTGAAAATAGTTTCTTTGCCTTTCATGTTGACATTGAAAGCAAGACCCCGCCATTGGCTTTTACAGCCTCAAATCATATATAATGGCATTGGCTGCTCATATTCCAATTAGCCACCTTGAGCCACTATTTCCCTTACAAAGGCGGCAGCACTGGTAGCGGGGTGGGGGTGCGTGGGTACAATGGATGGGTCACACTGTGTTTGTTGGTGATTGCCAGAGTTTAATTGCCAGCTCCGGCAGCGGGACGAGGAAGCAATCAGGGCTGCCCTGGCCACTTGCCCGGAGGGAAAGACAACATTTTCTTTTTTCAGATGTGTTTAGGTAAAGCCGTCTGATGCAAAGCCCCGTCCCATGGCAGAGTACGTCCGGGACAAGAGTGGCTGCGAGCCCTGCGCCGGTGGGGACGGGGGCCGAGTGCAGCAGCCAACTCATTTCCCAGCACATACCTTTAGTTTTTCATATTATTAAAGCATTTTGATTCTTTCCTGAGCGTTTCACAATCAAGCACTGGGAAAAATACACCAAGCAACTGAGTGTCGCACATGGGGCAGGAGCACCATCGCTGAGCCCATGCTGCTGCTATAATCTCCCAATACATTTTAATCCCATTATGACTCCATGTGGCTGTTTCCAATTCTAGCCTTTGACGAAGAGATGTTTCCAGTACTTCAGCTGGACATGAGTTTTACTTGCAGCAAGAAGCATAGGAATCTGTAAAGCTTTCTTTCCTTCCTTTTTCTCCCTCTTCGCACTAATGTTAGGAACGAAAACAAGCAGCAGGAAAGCAAACAGGAGCCTGGCATTCTGGACAAAAGCATCCATCAGCTCCAGTCATCTGCTCCCGGCACAGCACAGAGCCTCAGGTACCACAAGGTGATCAAGGTGCATTTCTTTCACTGGCTGCTGGACAGGACTTGGTATTACCCCTACTTATAAATATAAGAGATGACCGCCGCTGACCCGCGTGGCCGCTGGTAAGACAGGAGAAGCCATAGTCCAGGCTGGCACCAGTGCAGCGATGTGAACAGGTCCTGAGCCAGGGTCCAGCAGCCATCAGCCCTAGTTTGTTTCCTTTCCACTTCTAATGCTGTGTTTTGGCTGCCAGCATTCAGAGCCTGAAATGGAAAAATTACTTGACACCATCCCACTCTTCATCTAGGAGTATTAAAAACTGGTCACTATAAACAGAGGTGATTTTATAAAGCCAAGCCAAGCCAGGACATTCTGCTGGCCACACGGCATCATGCCAGTGCTGCTGCGCCCAGCCCGGCTTCTCCACCCTCCCCCAGCTCCTGGCCACCGGCAGGGACCCACCACACAGCAGATCCACTTGTTCACAGCGGCTGTTTTTTCTCCCCAGCTGTTTTCTTTAATCAGAAAAGGGGGAAAACAAGGTGGCAGAAGCCATTGGGAGCTCAGCCTCCAGCCCTGCTGCTGAGCCCTGCTACTCCCCATCGCCCCGGGGCTGGCAGGAGAGGCTCCTCTCTTGGCTGGAGAAGTAACACCGGGTTATTTCTCTCTTGTCCCAGCTTTCGCATTAATCAGAGGTGAGATTACTTTTCCACATGCCAAAGCTGAGCACTGATACATCACAAATCTGCCCTGAAAACCACAAGATTTTAATAATACATGCTGGATGCCTACTTATTTTTCCCTTCCTTTCTTAAGCCTTTAGTATTTGTGGCTACGGTCTGCGTGCATGGACAAGCATGAGGCTAGAAGCTCAATTTAATTTAAAGAAGAAAAAAAAAAGTCAAATCTAAGAATCTCACATACTCCTATGGCTCCAGAAGCTGCAGAATTAAACATAACAATCATTTTCAAAGGTCAAAAATCTGTGAAACACGCGGTAAACCTCTAACAGTTGGCAAGGCACATTCAATACCCAAGGCATCCAGGCTGCAGATGAGATAGAAATCACCCCACTATAACTAAGAATAATCACTTCTCATTTCTCGTAAGTTTTTTTGCCAATGATTTCCCCTACCTTGGCGTGTCTCCCAGGGCCTCAGCACCCTGCGCACAAGGGGCGCTTCACCCAGCTGCCACCATGGGCTCTGCAGGAAGGCGAAGGACAGCCAGTGTGAGCACATGGGCACTTTTTCCACACTTATCATTGCATTTACCTCCTCCTTGCCAGCCAGTCCATCCCACCTTGGACATGGTCCCCCATGAAGGCACATTCCAAGGACAGACAATAGCCTATGCTTAAGTTGAATAATAAAACAGGAAGGAAAAGGCACCTGAACCTCAGATACGATTTACCCAGGGTTTTGCACTATCTTTATTCTTGCATGAATTGCTCCGTGGCAAATTGCTGCAGGGCTTTCCCTGCAAGCAGTACCTGTTCCTGCCTCCAGCCTGCGGGCACAGCCCGGGCTGCTGGCACGTGGTGGGGGGTTCGCCCACAGAGGGTCCCAGGGGATGCCCACCACCCCACAGCACCTGCCGCTCCTGCCAGCACTGCAGGCACTGGGGGAAACAGCCAGCTGAGGGGGGGTGAAACCCAGCCTGGCTGGTGGCGATGGGGTTTGAGCCCCCCCCCCCAGTATTTTCTGGGTGAAAAAAGAAATACTTTGCCAGTCTGGAGAACAGCTTTAGCTCTCCCGTCTATTGGCATGACAGCAAAACCACCCACCCGCCAGCAGAGCCGTGGGACCGCTGAAATATCACCAGCCACCACCGCTGACAGTGCCCGCCGTTCCCCCCGCCGGCAGCGAGGTCTGGTGGGCAGCGGCGAGGGAGAAGGTTTAAGGGATGTGGTTTGGTGCGGCCGGGGGCAGAGAGCCGCTGCGGTGGGCAGCCCTGCCGGCGGGGACGGGAGGCGAGCGGCAGGTAGCAGCGTGCCAGATGGCACCTCCACAGCTCGCGTGGGATGGAGGCGGTCTTGTGTTTTTGAATATGATTTTTCTTTTAAATTAAAAAAAAAAAAAGAAAGAAAGAAAAGAAAAAAAAATTCCCAGTACATGTCTTTCCGAGCCAGCAACAGCGTCTGCTCAGCTTGCCGAGGAGCAGCACCTTTGGGGTGACCACGTCTCCCGAAATGCTGGGGTCAATGGTGATGTTTGCAATGGGGGTGAGTTCCCCCGAAGCCAAGGGTGCTTCCTGCACAGGTTAATTGCCTTCACCCCCAAACCCAGCCCTCGCTCCTCAGCTCAGTTTGTTGGGTTTGCCAGGCTGTCTGCTGAGCTGAACAGCCTCAGGCTCTCAAATTTCTGCTCCCCCCTCAGGTCTTTCCATTTCTACAGTTTCTCCAAAGGGGAAAGGGGAGCTGGAAGGAAGAAACATCCCAGAGGAGGACACAGAGCTGGAGCAGGCAGCCCACGCTGCCTTCTCCAGTCCCACACGCCTGGGTGGTGGATCCAAACTTCTGGGAAAGCTGTAAGTGGCTGAAAAATGATCCCTGTGAGAGGAGCACCAGGAGGGCTCTGCAGCTGACAGCAGTGCCTGTAGCATTGCTCTCCCAAGAGCTGAACCCCGGCTTTCCCCCCTCCCATGGTGTGGCCAGCCTCTTGCCAGGGCAGGGGGTGGTAAGTGTCCCTGTCCTCCTCCCCCCCATCCCAGCAGCCCCACGGGTGGGTGCCACAGCCAGGGATGAGTGCAGGGCTTGTTCATGCCGTCACCTCCTGGGCACTGCTGGCAGCCCTGGGCAAGCGGGGTGGCAGCCAGACCCCACCGCGTCCTGACCATGCGCTGGCACCTGACAGCTCCCGCCTTGGGGTTAGGCACAGGGTGACACAAGACCAGAGACCTGGCTCTGCCCTGGGGCCTGCAGCAATGGGCTGTCGCTGTGCACCAGCCTCTTTGCCTCTCTCAGCCATGACCATGCCTCTGGCAAACCTGGGAGATCTGCCCACCCTGCCCGGGTTGCCTGCATTGCCGGGCGGGTGGCTTCGTGTTCGTTATCTCTGCTTAAAATTGCAACCAGATGGAAAGTGGCTCTCTCCAGAGCTATCCCTGCCCACAGCAGCAGGGAACAGCAGCGATGCTGGGAGGATGACAAGGGAAAACCGCCGCTCCCACCTGAGAGGGGAGCTGGGGACCTGCCAGCAGCATGTCCGTGCTCAGTCCCAGCCGGCAGCATGGTGGCACAGCATGGTGGCACGAGGAGTGACAGAGCCACGCAGCAGCCTGTATGCAGGACGGGAGGTGACTTCCTTCAGCCAGGGCAGGTTTGGGGGCTGGGGTTACCGGTGAGCAACTGTGAGTCAGAATGGGAGCAGCTGCCACATAACAGAAACCCTCGCACAGTCAGGAAAGCACATCTCCTCCTGTCTGATCCCCTGCACAAACCACCGCTCTGGTGCATGGCCACTGCCCTGCAGCAAGCTGGGTGCAGCCCCCGCACCGGTGCAAAGTGCCGGGCTGGAGGCCAGGTCCTGCTCATGCCACAGCTGCTGCATTTCGTCCCATCTCCAACTCAGGCCACTAAAACTTGGGGCCAGCAACCAGGAGTGCCATCCTGGGGCGGTGATGCCACCAGGCAGGATCCCCCAGGTGGTTGGGGCATCACCGAGTCCCCTTGCCACAGGCACCTGGGGCAGCGCGGTGGTTCCCCATACCCTGGGGAGCACCCTGGGGTCAGAGTGTGGAAAAAACCAACTCAACAGAGCTAAAGCTTCACCAAGGTGCTCTGAGGGCACCCACCCAAGTGCACCCAGCCACCAGATGAGGAAATTCCTCCGACAAGTCCCAGATGAGCTGCCTCAGGGCTCAATCACATTTTCTTCTTCTGCTTTTCAGTGCGTTTACCCCCAGGACACCGCTGGCTGCTCACAGCCAGGCTCTGTGGTCCCCGAGGGGGTTGCCCTGGTCCCCAGCTGCGGGGTCTGGGGGTCTCTGCTCTCCGCCTCGTTGCTGATTTTAGCCGTTCGCACCCACAGAAGACACCATTTCCCACGAACGATTCACAGCCAAACGCCCAGACAAGGCAGAGCTCGCCCATCAGCAGCACAGCGGGGAGTGTCGCTCCTTCCATTAAAACCCCTTTTTTCATGAGAAATTTTCAGGGCTGGGATCGCTCTGAATTTCCCCCGTTGAGGGAAAGGCACAGGTTTTTGCAGGGAAGCGGCTCGGTCGAGGCGACACGGCAGCGTGCTGCCAAAGCACGACTCACCGATGAGCTGACATTTTGCAGCAACATTTGGCAAATGATTAATTCAGATTATCGCCCCGTGAGAGCTGGGCCTTGCCAAACTGGTGATTTATGCCAGGCTCAGTCATCCTGAGCACAGCGGAAAAGGCTCTGAAACGCGGAGGATTCAGGGGGCAAAACACCCTCTGCCAGGGCGGCTGCGCGTGGGAGCTGGCCGAGCGGGGGTCCTGTGTCCTCGTCGGGGACCCCGTGTCCTTGTCTCCCTGCTGCTCCCGGTGGTGCTGGTGCTCACGACGCAGCGCTGCAGCCGAGCAGGTTCCCGCTCCCCGGGAGCTGCGGTGCATGGGAGGGCAGCGCAGCGGGAGCCAGCGCAGGGGGTGGCCGCGGTGGCCCATCGGATGCCCGTCACCGGGGCTGGGAAGCAGCGCCCCGGCACCGCAGCCGCCCTGCGCCCGCAAAGCTGCAGTGACACACAGCGGCTGCCGCGGCCGCATCCTGCTGGCGGCGGGGACCGGGCGGGCGCAGCAGCCACCACCGCCACCGCTGTCCCCAGCCCCCGGCCGGGCTGCGTGAGGCTGCGGTTCCTCTGCGGGGCTGGCGTCCCACAGCTTCCTTTGCTCGACTTACGATGCAAATAATTAAAGCATTCTTAAGCGCTATTAATGCTAAATAAAAGCATTATTGCTAATTAAGCTTTACAATGCCTAATAAAGCAGTTATTTGGCTTGAAGGTGTCCTGATGGAGAGGGCAAATCCGGGCAAATCCCCCAGCTGTCACTGCGTCTGCCCTGGCACCACGGTGTCCCAGGGACACCTTTGCTGCCCGCAGCGGGATGCACGGCTGAGGAGGAGCCGCTCGCCCTTGGCCATGTGCCCCAGCACAGGGCTGAGCCCCACAGCCACCGCAGTGGGGCTGGACTCCCCCAGGGCTGCTGGAGATGTGAGCAGCTCCCGTCCCTCCCGCTGAGCCCCCAGCTCACCTCCCTCCGGGCACTTTGGTGGGCTGTCAGCGCCGGGCAGTGGACAGGGCACTGCCGCTGGCCATGAGCAGGTGGAATGCCACTGGGGTGCGGCGATGGGCCCCCCCTCCCCACCCAGGAGCATGGGTTCAGGTCAAGCATCCCGCTGTTGGGTCCCTCTGTGTCCCCCAGGAATGAAGGGGCCAGAGCCGGGACTTTGAAACTCCAAGCTTTATTCAGTTGCTTCAGCAGCGGTGTGCATCACACGGAGGGAGGCAAGAGGCGAGGCCACCGGCGGTCAGCGGCGGCTGGGGGAAAGCTTGCTCTGCTCCCCGCGCCCCGGCACGGGCCGGGGGCTCTAGTTGGTGGGGTGGTAGGCGCCACGCTGGTGCCACTGCATGTCCCGGATGCGCCTGACCGACTGGATCTGGGGGTGCTGAGCGCCGAAATCTGAGCTGTCCTTGTAGTCCCCCTTTTCAAACAGGTACTGGTAGCCTCTGTAGCCAGGGTACTGGTATCCCACCCACCTGCCAAGGCAAGCACAGGGGTCATGCACCGTCACCTGGCCTGGCAGCCACGGCACAGCCTGGCACAGCATGGCATGGCCAAGGCTACTCGGCCACATGATGCTCCATCATCACCCAGTTCCCACCACTCCGGTACTCACGTGCCACTCTGGACCCGCACGGATGAGACCTTCTCCTGGTAGCCATGCGCATGGAAGCTGGGTACATCGTCATCTATGATTTCAATCTTCTTGCCGGTGAAGCTGGGGTTTTCATAGAGTACAATCTTGTGCTCCTGGCTGTCCTGCAGAGGGGAGAGCAGAAACAGGGTGTCAGCGGCTGCCAGCACCCAGGGCTGGGCAGGGGGGGCAAAGCCCAGGGCTAGGGGGAAACCGAGGTGAGGGGCTGGCACAACATGCCACCACTCCCACCAGTGCCAGGGCTGCTCCACATCCCTCCATCCAGCTCAGAGAGCCGGCACCTGCACGGGCACTGCCAGACTTACCCGCAGATGTCCTCCGCTCTGGGGTCACCTGCCACTGCCCCTGTCCCCGCGCTCCCTCCGCCCCCCCACCGGCTCCCCGGGCCCCGAGGGCTGGGGCGAGGGTGCGCAGGAGGGGGTGCCCCTCTGCCCGCGGGGCTGGGGAGGGCGGGGGAAGGCTGGGGAAGACTTCTGGCTGCAGACCTTGGTCTGGCGGGTGGGTAGTGGCTGTCTGGGTGCTCTCACCACTTTGATGGGTCTCAGGGAAGTGATGCTGTCGCTTCTCCGGCTGTTGGTCCAGGAGTCCCAGCGGGGGTACTCCCCCTTCTCAAACACAAACTGCTCCCCTTTGCAGCTTGCTTGCTCATAGCCCACCCAGCTGGAAGAGAGCAGGGGATGAGCTTCAGATGGGGCAGTGGTGCAGGGGCCAGCACCCCAGCACAGACCCCAGCAAACACCCTCAGGATGTGCCCCCCGGCAGGGCGCAGACCCCTCTGCTCCCTCTTGGAAAATGGAAACGAGCACCGTGGTGCCAGCTGGGGGGCTGGCGGCAGCGCCAGGGTGGGAGCAGGCAGCCGTGCCTGTGGGGCAATGCCTGGGTCCAGCGCACGGGGCCCGGCACAGCCAGTCCCAGGTCCCTGCTGACAACAACACCATAGGGCTTGCCAGCGTGGCTGCTCTGGACACGGTGGCCACTCATTCTTGGTCCCTGGGGACCCGCAGAAGGACAGGATCACCCACATGTCCTGGCTGGGGCTGTGCTGCCAGGGTGCTCCACAGCTGCCCCATTGTTCCTGGGTACTGCTGGCTGCAGGGTGCAGGCAGGGAACCTACCCTGGCTCTTCCCCAGGCACTTTTCAGGGGCTCCCCATTGCCCAGAGCCCCCCACCTAGGGACCACAGCCTCCCTCTGCGAGCACATGCAGGGGTCAGCAGGTGGGTGGGGAGAGGGGGTGCCACCGGCAGCACCACGCACCACCAAGGTGGTGCCATCCCCAGCTGTCCCTGTGCCTGAAGAGAAGGAAACCAAACTGCGGGTAACACCACAATCCAATCCACACCCATGCCCACACCCCTCCAGCCTCCCCCGCACCGAGCAGGGCTGGGGGACACCTGCTGCTGGGCACCCCCTGCTCACCCGCTGGCACCCCCACCACCAGGCACCCGCAGGGGCAAGGCAGGCAAGTAGCACAGCAACGCTGGCTACATGAAATCTGGGGTGCAGTGCGGGTGCCGGCAGCAGCAGCGACATCCCCTTCACATCCCAGCCCCTGCCTCCCTCCCACGCATTGCCATGCCCCCCCAGCCCCCCTGGCACATACGGTCCAGAATGCACGAGGATGGAGCCCACTTTCTCCACGCCGGCTTCCTTCAGGTTGGGGCAGGCACCACTGAGCTCATGGCAGCGGCCCTGGAAGTTCTCCTGCTCGAAGATGGCGATCTGGAAGAGAGCGGGAGCCTCAGAGCAGGGCATGCTGTCCCTGGCAATGTGACACGGGGGGCACACACTGTCCCTGGTCACTGGCTCAGCACAGCCCCATGCCTGCTGCAGCCCAGACCTCGTGCTGCTCTCCAAAACCTGCACTTCAGCAGCTTTTAACGAGCCTTCTAGCATGGACCAATGTTTCCAGCTCTCTGAATATGCAGCTCTCACTACTGGATGTCTGTGATCTCTGCCAGCACTGGCCCAGCGCCCTAGTACAACTCACAGAGGGATGCCTGCGCTCACACCAGGCTTCAGGTGAGTGACCCCCAGCTCTGGCTTGAGCATCGTTGCCGCTGGTGGGACGCAGTAAGCAGGACATCCCGCACACACGGGGAGGGCACTAGGGCAGTCCCGGGGACTGAGCGCTGCCAGCTCAGCACAGATTTCATGGGTCACGGGGTGGCAGGAAGCAGATCTGCTGTGTCTGCAGAGGTGGTGGGAGATTAGGAGTTGATCCGTTCCCACCCGCTCCGCCTGCACCGGGGCCATCAGATGCCAGAAAAATCTGAGCGTGTCCTACCCCACTCCCCGTGCCCTCATCCGTCTGCAAACAGCTCTGCTCCGCAGCCGGCCATGCTTGATGCCAGTCGGGAGATGCTGGCAAGGGGCTGCATCGTTGCAGCTCAGCTGCTCCCCAGAAGCGTCCCAGGGGGATGATTTGGGCACTCGGTGAGGCCGAGGGTGCCCCGGCCCCACTGCAGAGCTGAGAAGCCACACACTGACCTTAGAGCTGGCTTGCTGCTGCTTGGAGGCTGGCATTTGGTGCTCGGAAGCCATCATAAGCTGGGTTGTCCGCTGCCTTGGGAGGAAAACTCAGTGGGTTACAAGCTGCCACTGAGGATGCACCCAGAACCGTGCTCACAGCCCCCTGTCCGTACCCCACTGCTTGCCCAGCGCCCGGCCACCGACTGCTCCTTGCTGCTGAGTTGCAGGGAAAGGGAGAAGGGGTGCCAGGGCTATGGCTCACGGCAGGGTGGGCACAGGCTGGGTTCACCAGGACCAGTCCATACTCAAGGCTGCTGGGCACCACAAACCTCCCCAGGCTCGTGGAGGAGCCCAGGCAATGGTCCTAGGGCAGCATCACCTGTGATGGGACCTGCAAAGGGTCTCCAGCCCAGAGGAAGGGGACCCAGGAGCCCGGGGCATTTCCAGCAGAGCCCAGCCCCTGCAGTCAAGGCTTTTTGTGCTGTCCCTGCCCAGCAAGTGACAAAATGACAGCTGAGGACTCCCTGTCCCACACAGGTGCCTGAAAGAGGTGATGGGGAGAAGCACCAGGGCTCCCACCACCAGCCTGCCGTGTGCGTCCAGGGTCACTGGTGCAAGACCTCCCAGCTCTGCCCGGCACAGCCGCCCCTACGAAGGACCCTCATCCTCAAGTCCAGTGGGATGCCCTGTATCTGATCAGGCTACAAACCAGGCGAAAACGGCTCATTCCCAATAAAACAAAAACCGAGCCATGGCCGGGCAGCAGTGCTCCTGCTTTGGCCGCCCGGTTTGGGCTGCAGGGACAGGACCATCCCCATGGCTCACCCCACTGTGTGCCTGCACCCCACTGCCAGCCCCGCACCTCTGCCCAGTACTGCAGGAGGGAGCTCCAGCACCCGGGCTTGGGAGGAGGCAACGACGAAAAAGAGGACAATAAATAGAAAAGTCTTACCAGTTATACCAGTACCCGCTTGAGCCAGTGAAGGGCTGGGGCCGAGAGGTGGAATTTATACCGAGCCACAGAAGAACGGTGCCAAAACTATTTACAAAATAGTTAAAGCATGATTCAAAGCGAGAATGCTGGATTAAAACCCAATGAAAACCAAGGTCAGCTGATCAGCCGCAGCCTTTGTCTCCCCAAACACCAAGTCGGGGAGTTATTTCATTAGCTTTCACATTCGAGTCGCCCGCTTTGTTGGGTTTGTTGGCAAGGAGATTTGGAGTTTGCATGCATCAGCCGAATGCATGCCAAGACCCAGACCGGCCCTTGCAAACAAAGCGCCCGCCAGCCCTGCTTCAGGAGTTTTGGAGCCAGAGACTTTATCCCTCCAACAAACCAGCAAGCCACCCCGCCGCTGGAACGGCCGAAAACTGCTGAACTTGGCTCTTTCCATGCGCGATAAAACGAGCCTTCAAATAACTGGTAAACGTCTGGCTTTGCCCGTCTGCATCCCCAGCGAGGGAGCGCTGCCGAGGGACCCTGCGAGGCTCCTGAGCCTGGGGGCACCGCGGCCACCTCCCACAGCCAGCCAGGGGCTTTGGGGACAGCCAGGGGCAGGAGCTGGTCCTGGCAGCAGCAGGGCAGCACCCTCAGCCTGAGCGCGGGGGCACCTGCGTGCTGGGCTGCTCCCTTCGTATCCCCCACCCTTCTGGGGCCCCGAGAAGCACCCACCCCGCGGGGCAGCAGCAGCAGCAGCACGGAGGCTCCTCCATCACGGCGGGACAGAGCCAAGGACAGAGCAGGGGCTCACAGCCTGGGGCACGCCCCCATAGCCGGGCTGTGGGTTTAGGGCAGCAGCAAAACCCCTTCGCTGGCATCTTGCTGCCTGACCTGGGGAGACGCGTCAGGCCTGTGTGCTGACTTTTGCTGCAGCAAAGTGAGTTTCCCAGTGGGACGGGGGCATGACAACATGGCTATCAGACTCCCACAGCTCCCTCTCACCTCCCAGAGGAGTGGGTCACTCCCTTGTCACCCCAGCAAGTGTCACATAGTGCTAACGTGGCCCAGAGCAGCTCTCTTGCACACAACATCTAATGGGGGTCCTGCAACAGATGATGTGCTGCAGCTCCCCTAGCAGCACTTCTGGCTGCTAGCTCAGCCCCGGCGCCCAGGACAGCCACACACAGGGTCACCCCCATCAGGGTGTTGCCACCAGAGCCTGCCCTGGCTGTCATGTGCTGAGGGGTTTGTCCCTGTGGTCTGCAGCAGCCCCAGCCGTGGACGATGGGGCCTCATGGGGCTGCAGGGGCCATGGGCAACTGTGTGGCTCTGAAAGAAATCACGCCACGCCGTGGACAGGTTTTGGCAGGTAGGTTTCTGAGGAAGCCCCTACAATGCTCCCAGCTCTGCCGCCATCCTTTTCTGTTCTCTGTGCCTCCAGCTACAGCACTACAGAGGGATCCAGCTGCCCTCCCCATCTTCCTGGGCTAATTCATAGCGGTCCCCAGCCCAGGATCCCCACGGACCTGCCCCAGGCCCCAGCGCAGGGCACGTGCATCCCTGCAGCTGCTGTTGGGCATGTCCCAGCCCCTCATGCACCCCAGCAAGTGGCAGACACAGTGCTTGGCACAGCTTCTGCTGGGCTTCGATTCCTTCCCCTTGGCTCTGCCAGGCTGGTTTTAGTTCATCTCAGCCACAGGCAGCAGCGATGCTGCAGGCAGGCACAGCCACCCACGGCCCCATGGACTGTCCTGGAAGCATCGAGTGCGGCTCAGGGCCATAAAATGTCCTTTAATAGCTGCAAAGCCAGGCCAAAGAAGAAAAGCTCTGGCATGGCTGTTTGTTGACCGGCACAAAGTGCTTAAGCAGCCTGGAGCCGTCTCCCATCTCTGCCACCAGCCCCGAGCAGTCCCCCAGCGTGGCTGCTGTGACCCGCAGCAGGGCTCTGCACCTCTGCCTGGACGGCCAAAGATGCTCAATGCTGGGATGCCCAGCTCCCTGCCAGCATCCTCAGAGCACGTGGCTCGGGGCCAGGGCGGGGAGGGGGTGGGCGCGTCTCTAGCCCCTGCCTTTGCAACCAAAACAGTTGCCCCACACGTCAGAGAGATCATCCCCAGGGAGCAAGAACCTGGGTGCGGGGGAAGAAGCTTCCTCAGGGCCGGGCTGGATGCCCTGTGGAGTGCTGGGTCTGGGCACAGCCCTGGCCTGGGGTGGGTGTGCCTTTGGGGTGCGTGAAGCCTGGCAGTGCCTGGGAACAGCCGTCCTCCACATCCCCACTGGTCCTGGGGCCACCCCGGCCCCATGGCTGCCAGTGTCACCCAGGATCCCCCTGCCACCACCATGGTCTTTGGGTTGGACACCCTCCCGCAGGGGAGCGGGCAGGGCTGAGGAAAGCGGGAAGGAGCCATGAGCAGAGCTCCTCCGGTGATGCTTTGAGAAGGGGCAGAGGTATGGGAAAAACCCCAGGCAAGTGTCCCGAGACCACCCCCCGGGCTGGGCTGCCCCCAGCATGGGGCTCACCACTACAGTGGCCACGCCAGCACCACGCCACAGTACCACCAGGGGTTATTTTTGGAAAGCCTTTATGTAACTGCAAATACTCGTTCTTTTCCTGCGTCTGCTGTGCACGGGAGATGCTGGGGGCACTGCCATGGCACCCATCCACATCTCCAATCATAGCACCCCCCACCAGCATGACCCCAGCCCAGGACCAGGCAGGCCCCCGGCAGCCTCCAGCTCAGAGCTTTATTGAGGTTTTTGCACAAAAAAACACTAAGGTCATGGCATGAGCCGGCGGCGTCACATCAGCCAACCCCCGGCACAGGCAGCACGGGGCTGGGGCGTCCCTCAGCTGTTCTCGAAGCAGCCCCGTTGGTGCCACTGCTGGTCCCGCACGCGACGCACAGACTGGATGAGGGGCTGGTTGGCATCCCACTCGTTCCAGTGCCGGTACTCGCCCTTCTCAAAGACGTGCTGGCGGCCCCGGTAGCCAGGGTACTCATAGCCCACCCACCTGCAGGGGACAGAGGCAGTGCTCAGCAGTGCCCCAGGGTCAGTTCCATTGCAGCTCCCCACCCCGTGGGCACATCCCCCACCACTGAGCAGGGGCAATATTCCCGTACCACCCCAGAGGCCAAGGCAGAGGCACCGGCAGGCAGCCACACGATGCTCTATGGCACTCTCCAGGGCCACTGCTCCATCGCCACTGAGTGCCACTGCAGCAAGGCTGAGAGGCAGAGCACGAGTGGGAAATGCCACCCTGGCAGGAGCGGCTGGAGAACCCAGGGAGAAGGGGCCTCGGCTGCACTGCTCCAGCAGCAATGTACTGGAGGAGGTCAGGGCAAGGAGCTGTCACAGGGCCCTAGGGACACTGCCCTGGTCCTCATCACTCCCTGTGGGCCAGGGAAAGAGTAGCAGTGGGAAGGGAGCAAAGTATGTGATGGGCAGGAGCAGCATCATGGGGACATCTGCCCCATCCCCACTTCGGTGGCTGTGGCAGGCACTGCTGTCACCACCCTGAGGGGACCAGCCATGGTGCCATGGGATGTGCCCCTGCTGCCACCATCCTTACGTTCCGTTCAGGGCCCTGACACTGGCCACGCGGTCCTGGAAGCCGTGGGCCCAGAGGCTGGGGACGTCATCATCCACAATCTCCATCTTCCGCCCAGTATAGCCGGCGTTCTCAAAGAGGTGGATCTTGTGGTCGGGGCTGTCCTGGGGGAGGGCACGGATCAGGGGCTGTCCTGTACACCCCCAGCCCCCTGAGACCCTCCCAGCCTGGTGGTCCCCACCACTGTGGCCCTGCTGCTTGTCCATGAGGGCACAGACACCCCAACACAGCCACTACTCACGATCTGGAGGGGACGGATGGACATCAGGCTGTCGCTGTTGTGGCTGTTGGACCAGGAGTCCCAGCGTGGGTAGTCCCCCTTCTCCAGCACAAACTGCTCCCCGGCAAAGGCTTGCCGCTCAAAGCCCAGCCACCTGCGGGACCAGAGGGTTGGGGATGGCACTGCCACCTGTGCACAGGGCAGAGTGCCCCAGCACAAAGCAGCACTGCAGGGGGATGCTCTCCCTGCCCCCACACCGGGGTTTGTCCATCCCCCGCTCCACAGACTTACGGGCCAGATTCCACCTGGATGGAGCCGACCTTTTCCAGCTCTTTCTCGGTGATGTTGGGGAGCTCCTCTGTCAGCTCACATTTCTTCCCCTGGAAATTCTCCAGCTCGTAGATCGTGATCTAAAGTGGGGAGAGATGCCATCAGCTGCTGCTGCAGCCACATTGCCAGGTGAACACCCTGCACGAGTGCAGAACCTCCCCGCTCCTTGGCCGATGCAAGCAGCAGCAGAGTGAAGCGCTCTGGCCACGTCTCCTCCATCCCTGCTGCCCCACACCGACGTCCCTCCCCCCCCCACGGCAGAGCCAGATCCCACCACGTGTGTCTGCCACGACAGACGGCTCCTGGGCTTTGCTCCACAGCTGTGTATGGGCCAGAGATGTTTGCTCAGTAAAACACAGGCTGGTCTTTTGTCTGTGACAGGCTAAAAAACAAGTTGACTGGCTCAAATACAGCATCAAAAACACTGAGTTTGTGCTAAGGCCACCGGGGCTGTGGGCTGCAGTCTCCTGCCCCCCAGTCAGTCACAGCCCATCATTTCCTTCTCGCTGTTCCCTCCAAATCCATTTCTTCCCCTGGCCTGGACTGGAACAAGCTCATTTTTTGGTGTTTTCCTCTAAACCCTGCCAGGTGCAGAAACCACAACACCTCCCCCAGACCTCCTGCTCTCAGCAGAGCTTCAGGGCTGAGCTGCAGGACGAGTCAGTGCCAGCAGCCCGAGCATGGCAGGGAGCAGGGTCCAGGGTGCCTGGCACAGTTCGGGGACCAGGAGGGACAGCACGGCAGCCAGGCTATGCACATGTGTGGCCAGGCACACCCAGCCCCTGCCCTCAAGTGGTTCTAGCTGAAACCCCTGAGCCCAGGACAAGGGCAGAGCCTCCTGCAGACACCACATGATGGCAGGTATCAAGGGACGGAGGTGACACCTGTGGTCCTTCGGACCTTCTTTCTACCCCAAAGCAATAAGAAGCCCAAGCTCCTGGCACCTCATTAGCCCATTTTCAGGATCTGCTCCCACCTCCAGCCTTCCCCATCCAGGAGCGGCTTTGCTCAGCTTCCCAGCTGCAAGAAGGACTGCAGCCATTGCAACACCCATGGCTGGTTTACCTCTAACCAACCTACGAGCGTAAAAATTAGAACCTTAAAAAAATATGCCCAAGGACTTTCACTGCTCAGACCTACAGCCAGTCCCCGCCGTGACAGGATACTTGATCTCCTGGATTAAAACGCTGCACAGCTGCACGCCAGACCAGCAGGCAAACGTACTGGCAGCCAGAAATGCAGCGAGCAATTGCCAGGCAGCAGCAAATCCCCCGACCAAAGCCTCCCTCCCCGGCCCGCAGCCCCACACAGCTCGGCTTGGTGGGCGAGGAGATTTATCGGAGCAGCAACATGAACACGGCTGGCTGCACAAGGAGAGCTGGAGGCCGCTAGCTTCCCCAGTGTGACCTGCAACACTTTGGCACTGGTACCAGCACGCTGCAGCACAGAGTGACCTACAGCGTCACCCAAAGTCCGTCTGTAACCAGTTCCCCCAGTATACCTTGTAATTGCCACCTCGCTCACCAGCACCCTCCCCAGTCGCCATCTGCTCAGGGGGACTTTGCTGCTCAGTCATCGTGCCTGCAAAACCCAAATTGTAGGAGGTTAATACAGCATCGCTTTTAAGTGAGGTATCAGTCTTTAAATTATAAAGTAGTCAATAAAATACAAAAGATGAAGCTGGCATGGGAACAGGTAGCAAAAGTTAACGCGGTTCCCCTGAGTGCAGCAGCCATAAATCCCCAGGGATGTCCGGGCAGGCAGGAAGCGCCGTTATCCATCCTCCTCTCCCTCCTGCACACAGGCCCTGCGTCCTCACCCGGGCATCACCGCGGGGCCAAAGAGCCCCTGACTGAATCAAGCCATCTTCCAAGTGACACGGGATCCCCCTCTGACCCTGGGCAGCTCGCCCAGTTGCTCATTTAACTCATGTCTAAAAGCCTGTCCTTTGTTTCGAGCAGGAATTTGCCGGGTTTCAGCTCCCAGCTGCTGACATCTTTCCCTGCTAACGTAACTCTGACGGCTCTACAGTGCTCCCGCAGCCCAGCATCCCGGGGAGCAGCAGACCCTGGCAGCTGGAGCTGCCACTGCCACGTTGGCTGGTAGGACAGCAGCAAGAGCCCCCTCCTTGCTCTCCAGGAACATCTCACAAAGTTCCTACTCAAATAGGAAACCCCGGCCGAACACTCCTCCCCCGCCTGCTCTCGCCACGCTAACGCGAGGGGTTGTCGAGAGGTTAATAGGAGATGAACAAAAGAAACCAAGTTTGACCGGCGTCCTTAATCAAAACCCTGCAGCATCACTTCTTGCCAAGCATTAGCAAAACATTCGCTATAGTGAGACCTCGACTCAGACATGCTAATTCTTTTTTAAAGCCCCTTCCAGTCCAAGCAGTGCCGCCGCTACCTCTCCCGGCGTGGTTCCGCTCTGCCGGCCAGCGCGGGCAGCCCTGCTATTTATGGGTTGCTTCTGAACAGAACAGCACATTATTTGGACGCTGATACAGCAGCTGCGTCTACTGAATTCCATCCATGAGATTTCATCTCAATAGCATGGGCTCGCAGCGTGCTATGGAAACGTTATTCAGATTTCTCCCGGCTGTCCCTTAAAAATGTGCCACTCGATTTACAGAAGATTAACATCGAAATTCACATCAGCACGTTCACGCTGCTTCTTGCCAGGTTCTCTGGAAAACTCTCCCATCAGCAGTTAAAGGGAGGGTTTAGCCTAGAAACCAAGCACAGCGCAAAACAAAAAACTGTGCAAAATATTTACGGTTTGTTTGGGCTTGAATGCAAGATGGGACATGGGGTCAGCGTCAGCTCCCTGGAGCTCTGCTGGAAGGATGGCAGGGAGGCTGGGGCAGCAAGGGCACAAATGGCACTCAAGATTTGGGTTCTTGCTTCAGCTTTGATCCTTACCAGGAAGGTTATCTCCATCAAACCCCTTTTCCTTCACTGCACCCCAGCCCTTCTCCCTGTGCTGCACATTTCCTGGGATGCCCTGGGGTGCATAACAAGGTCTTTCGGGAGCCAAGTGCCTTGCACAGGGATTCATCCGTCTTCACAGGCAAAGTGTGATCTAACACGGGAAAAGCACAGTCCTTCCACAGCAGATGCCAAGCCGAGAGCTTTTTACTGGGCTCACAGTGGACCGGATTCCCCCTTTTGCAGGGAATGCTAAGTTATGTTCAACCGCACGCATCTCCCTTTACTACCTCTTGCAGGATTTTCTACCTGCTCTGGGCGCATCTCATCTTGAAACTAAGAACTACGCGTGAAACGTTCACCAAAATTGCCAAAAAGCCACTTGGCCAGGCTGGACAAACTTGGAGTTGGCCTAAAATGGCAGGTGGCCAGAAAAGCGTCCCATCCACGGCAGCGCCCAGCTGGAGCCCTCTGCTGCAATTTGCTGTACCCTACCACGCATGGGAGCAGTTTATGGTGAGGCTCTTCATCCCCATCCCACCACTGACGTACAGCCACGCTGGCTGCTCTCCTGGGGAGGCTGGGCCCCAGCACCCAGCAGGGCGAGCCCCGGTGTGATGTACCAAGCGCAGTACGGCAGAGACGATGCACCCAGCGCCTGCTGCAGCGCTGCGCTCCACCGTCACCGCTCTTTTCACCACTGCCCATTGCTGCAGTTTCTGATGAAGGACAAGACAAATGGCCTCCCAAGGATCTGCCTTCCCCATGGGAGCACGCCTGTGGGATGCTGCACAGCTCCAGCACACAGGAGCAGGGGGTGGGTGGGTAAGGGTTTCAGCAACGTAAAGCTAAACTGAAGCGCAACTGCCAGCTCACCTCTCGTCATTATTCAAGTGACACTGGTACCTACGAAGACCCCAGCACAGACAGCAGTTGGATAGAGTCCATTTTTATTGCAGTTCCTTTTCATCTTTTCTCTGAATATGAAACTGCTCAGCTGTAGAATATAAAATCACTTCTGTATAGAAGGAGGACTCAAAGGAGAACACAAAATGAGTTAAGTTGGTAAAAGACACAGGCACAACAGCATTAGAAATAGAGAATTTTTCTTACCAGTCCATTCCTTGCCAGTGTCCTCATTACACTTAGGTCTGTAGTGGCTGCAGTGCCCTCGAATCTTCCTCTCCCAAACTCACAGAGCTTGCACATTGATAAGGCAATTAAAAAAAGATGGCAGAAGGGGCACTAGCTCTCATTGATTTCTCTTCCTAACAGAACTCAATTTCCTTTTGCTGTCAGCCTCCTAAAGCCCTTTGAGAAACGCTTACAATATAGTGTTAGAAAATATTTTTTTCTTAATAAGTGATAAAACTGAACTTGAATCGTAAGTGTACAGTACAATACACAACAGCCAGAATATCTTTATTACTTAGGAAACTATGTAATACAAAGTATTTTGTATAGCACAATATATTTATTGTGACCCATATTTACAAATTCTATAAGGCTATGTGGTACGATAAAAAGTTTAAACCTATACAATAGCTCCTTCAAAAACAGGCATGATACCATCATGTTTAATACAGAAAGACTCCGTAGGCCATTAGACTTTGTCTCTCCTCCTTCTCCAATCCCACCAGAGGAATCACAAGTTACTTCAGATGATATTTTGGCAAGAATACTCTGAGCTAAGAGAATGGTGGCAGGAGGGGGCAAAGGGGACATGAGCAGCTGGGTGTACTCAGGAACAGTGCTCACCACGACCAGCTTTTTCCAGCCCCACCTCAGAAAGGATGCCCACCATGGACCCTCTCCGCTCGTACCAGTGCAGAACTAGGTTGGACCGGAGGTTCCTGGACTCTGCAGTGCCAGCTGAGAGGTCTCAGAACACTGTATCCCCAAATCCATGTCAAAGCTCCACAGAGGCTGGTTTCTGCCCCAGAAGCCCTGTCCTCCCCAAAAGCCCACCTTTGTTCCCTTAATTCACATGAAGATATAGGAAAAATGACAATGGACAGCTGTCATGAGCGCAGAGCTCAAGTCAATCAGAAAACAAACGTTTTTCCTTCACAACATTTCTACTCGAGGACAGCGAGCCCCCCCCGCAGCACTCAGCCCAGAGGCAGCGTCCGGAGTGACATCCCTGGGACCCAGGGTGGCCGAGGCTGCTTCGCTGCGCCTGCACCACGGGCTGGCACAGGTGTCCTCCAGGCAGGCACAGGCAGCCATCGCTGGTGACTTCTTCAGGCGAGCAGTTATGGTGACACCACCGTGCTCTCACTGGAACAGTTGATTTCATTCACCGGGGCTGGCAGGCCAACGCGCAGGTTCTGCCCCGCGGCACAGCCCCTGCCGAAGGGCTGCAGCCCCCCAGCTCCCCGCTGAGCCAGCCACGCCGGGACAGAGGGCGGCCTCACTCTCCAAAGCTAGGTGTCCGCAGTAAGCGACCAGCAAACACCGTGCGGAGAACACTCTGCCACCTCCCAAAATACCACATTCAACAGACTACAATTTTTCCAAGACCAGATCCAGCCTAGTCCATGCTGGCAATCCTGCTCTGCTCCAGTGCCGCGCCCTGCCTGCCTGCAGGGTACCATGGGCAGTGGGAGCTCAGACACGGTTCCTCTGGCTCCACAGGGTCAGGTCAAACCTTTGCAAAGACCCTCTCGCTTCCTATGTGCGGCAACGCTAAGGGCAGTAACACTGTGGTATCAGCACCAGGTTTTTTTCATAGCAATAGGCACAGAGACAAAGTGCCTTTTACGGGGGCACAGGCTTTTAAAGCACTGTATTTAAACTATTTATATTATATTTATCTCAGAGCTGCCCTGATCCCCACCAAGCTATTTTGGTATACCAGTCCTCCATTTAAAATCTTCACAACAAGCCACATTCCTCACTTTTACACCTAGGACGGGAGGCATGTTTCAGTGGATTTGCACAAGTATGAAAGGCTATAAACTAAAAGATGTTGCTGCTCCAGATGAAATGGCCAGTTAACAGTTTGCATTAAAAATCCGACACACAATGCACTTAAATTTGCTGATAACTGTCTGCAAACAAAAAGGTGAAACAAACTTTTGTCCAAGCAAAGAGGTGGTGGTGGGGGGTGTAATTCCTATAGGAATTAACCTTTATAACCTTTATAAAAAGGTTTCAGACTTCAAAGGCTGAAGGACAGAAACGTTGCCTCTTTCTCTGCAGGAAGTAAACCCAAACCAGCAGGACTCCCAACAGCTGAAGGCCTCCAATTAAAGCTACACAGACCTTAAAAAGGTGAATTCGCAAACCGAAAAATATAAAGGAAGAAATCCGCAAGTGGAGATGCCAACAACTGCTGTGTAAAACCTCAACTGACCAACTAAAACGGAGGGAGGATTTCTGGTAATAACAAGAGAAGTGCAATCAGGAAAGAAGCATGTATAAATTACACAAAACATGTAATTTCACTCTCAAAAAACATTATGTTGAGGCAGCTTTTTGAGCAAGCAAAAAAAGCTGAGCAGCTGTAATGGAATGGATGAGGGCACTGCACTTCCCAGGGAGGGCCAGGATCTCCGTTATGCTCCCCATTGCTCAGACACTGTTAGGACAAGAGCTGGAACCTGCTCTAAGGCAGGTTCCAGTAATTAATGAAAAAGCGTACCTGAAGAAAGTGCTGAAGCTAAGAGCTCACTCCCATCTTGTATTAAAAGCACAAAACCCCAGAAAGTATGTGGCAACAAAAGTGAAAGCATAAAGAATTCAAACAAGCATTATTTGGAGTTAAAATAGAATTATATAAAGTGTATTACAGTATGTTCTATTATTTAAGTAACAACATATTTATATATCTTTTATTACATAATGATAACCTGAAGAGAAGTAGATATTTAATCCATGTACAATATAAAGAAATGATAGAGCAGAAAAAACACTTTCCCATTCAACAACATTCTAAAGATGCTTTTTAATCAGACATTTAAGCATTAAACATTTCTCAGTAGTAGGTTAAACTACTAAAATACAGTAAGTTTCAGTGCATTGTCCAAGCAGATGTGGAAATGCATACACATTCAAAGGGCTTTGTGGAAACCTAGTATTAATTCCCTCAGTTGCCTCAAACACAGAGCAAACACTGCAGTTACAGAATTTCTGGCCTTCATTTATTAGACCAAGAACAAGTAAGTCCTCCAACTATTGGTAATGCAATACTGTCAGCCTGCTGAATTAAAAAAAAAAATCAAGCCTGTGTAAATATTCTCATAAGCAGGGGGAATTTACCTGATTTCTACATACTGTTTAAAGTAAGCCCCACTTCATCTGAGTAAGAAAAGGAATCATCATTCTTCTCTCACACCTGCAAACACTGCTGCTCAGGGCTGACCGAAGCACGCGTGCCGCACATGGTATACAACTGATGGTACCCTCGAGTGCTGCCATAAGAAAAATAAAAAATATCCCGAAAGACACATATGCAAAGCTTATCTTTAAGAGTTGCCTTTTCCACCATCACCTAAAGAAGAGGGAAGAAAATATGTGCAATATTTAAAATTAGCCAAGAGTCGCTCTTTAATCAACTGCATTCAAATGGAAGTCCATCTCCCATTGCCCAGGGTTAAAAGCCACACAGAGTGAAACACTTGGCAGAAATCTTGGGTGATCATTTCTCAGTCATTAGAAGGGACGGCTCTGATGTGAAATAGGGCAAAGCAGCAAGTAAAGATTTGTTTTACATCACAGAATTTACATTTCACCTCCATGAAGTACAGGGAGCTGCTCCCAGAACTAAATCTGGGAGAGATACACGCGCATATGGGACTTGTCTCCTGACATAATGCTGTTATTTCCTATGAGCAGACTGGGACTAAAAATCACCTCATCTGTGAGTCCTCCATGAGAAGAATTGGCACATGGTTTTGGCAGCTACAAGCTTGATAGACATCAGACCAGGCATGCCACTCTGGCTAGCAGATGCACCATTGTGGTAACCCCCCACGTACACCAAGCTTTTCCAAACACCAATCATTAGGAAAAAAAAAAAAAAAAAAAAAAAAAGGAAAATGAGTTCAAGTGCTGGTGCTTTATCATTAACATCTACAAAAGCCCATCAGCAGGACACTGGGAAGTGCAACACAAGGAGCAGCATCTGCTCCCACTCAGCCCCACCACTGTCACACGGTCCCCATGGCTTTAGGGCCAGCTCCGGTCTCCCTTTGTTTTTCCCACGTTGCTGCTTTCTTAGTCGAGTCGTGAGGAATACTGACACAACAGAACAACCTCCCTCGTCGGGCTACATTTTAAAAGGTTTACTAAAAAGAGCACTTATTTGGGGAAAGAATAAAGTAGGTCTTAAGTGGACATCTTGGTTGATATTTCAGAATCTGTATTCAAAGATATTAACATATTAGAGTTATTAGTGGTATTTGTAACACCCGTGTTGTGCATGAGATACCTATACCGCTATAACATCAGACTTACCAAAAGAAAAAAAGTAAATCTAAGAAACTGAAGATCACATTTAGGTTGTCTCACAAAATCAGCATAAAAATAAAAACATAAACCTGGTATTTACAGATTAACAAATAAAAATGTGAAGTGGGACTATCCAAATTGCTATTAAAGTGACATTCGACAATTAACTGGAACCCTGATATGAGTGTAACATCCTCCCTCTTCGCTTCCTTTTTTGTTATAAAAACAGTATTTACATATTTTATTATATTTTTTTTTTTTAAAGAGAACTCGTTGACATTATTGCTTGATCCTCTTCAGGAAAGACATTCCAATGAAGCAATTATTCCACATGCTGACAAAACACAGAATATACCATTTCAAGAGTGACAAAAGTTAACATTTTGTTCATCTAAAAATTATATTCATCTGCTAGGTCAGCAGATCACATGTAAATATAAGCCAATCAAAAATACTTTTTACAAAAAATAATCAAGTTTCCTTTTTCAATATGGCAGTAAACATAATTTGTTCTTTCACTCTCACCTTCCACAAACTTAATTCTAAATAGGAGCTTACTATTTTTTCACAAAAAAAGATAAATTTGATTAAAATTGTTATTTTCATAAACAAACACAAAGCCCAGCCTTACACCTCACATGTCTACCAAAAGTCACACTTGTGAGTTGCTGAACACCTACGTAGAAATGTAGCCTTTGTTCAACAGCAAGGGGACTTTTCTGGTGCACAGCACTCCCAGATAAAATATTACTATCTTTCAAGACTTTCTGAAGTGCTAACTATGAACCACCAGTTCTTCTTTCAGGCAGGTCTAAATTGACTATCCTCCCATATCTGAAAAGATACAGCTTTGTATTTGACTATGAATATTAAGCAGCTTTCTCCACAAAACAGGAAGGCACCATGCACATAGCAGTTGAGGCAGGAAGCAAACAGCAGCAACATGACGTGAATTTTAGGTTCAGATGAGTTAAGGCTTCTGTTAAACTTCTTCATCTTCTTCTAGTTAGAATCGCTATCTGGAAAGAAAAAAACAGAAGCAACTGAAGTAACGGTATGACATGGTCAGGAGAGCAGTCACACCCTGCTGTGTCTGCTTTGTCTTACACACAAACCGTGTCTGTTACAGAAAGCCCCTACAAATGCATACTGCTGTCCTAGTGTCATCTTGGTCTTGTCCTATTTAACGCCCTAAACACTCAAGAGTTACCCAGAACACGGCTGAAACAACACACACCAAGGTTTTCAAAATGTGTGCAAGCCTCAGTTATTCGGTGACTTGACCATTCTTGCTTGATGGAAGCACTATGAAATTGCAGCACCACCAGTCCAAGTGTTGTTAAAAAAAGGAATTATCTGCAGAGAATCAGGGAAACTGTATCACCTGTGAATGAAAACTTCACTTCCACAAAAACCTGCTCTGAATTAACACAATTACTTTACGTTCCTGGGTGCACACTTCATGCCAAGTATGCTTCAGTGTTTATGCTTTCAGAGTGACCATACTGACACATTAAGGAAACATTTTTCATGTGTGTTTTTATCACTGTGTACTTTCACTTAGCAAAGCCCCTCTTCCTGTAGGGATATACCTTTTCAAACCTGATTCTCATAATGGCTCTGTCTCTTCTTTGATTTCAGCTCCTTCAGCCACTGAGGAGACTTTTCTTCTGACCTAAGATATAGAAAAAAAAAATATTGTTATTTACTTATGAAAACTCACTACCGAAAAAGAAATATACAATCTCCCCTACAGCCTTGGGAAGCATACTTGCATTATTTTTTTCTTTCACCAAAATGAGTATTAGCATCTTTCTGACACTGGAAGTCTCTCACCTGTCCTGCTTCTCCACACTGGAGGGCAGCAGTCTGCTACCAGGAGTTCCAAGCTGCAGTTGCGGTTTAGGGGATTTGAACAACTGAGCAGAATTCACTTCACCAGGACTCTCAGACTCTTGTCTTTTTCGCAGTTGGGCCTAAATAGAAGAATAAAGAAAAGGGCTCCTTTTTTAAGCCAGCATTCAAACGTGTTTTTTTTTGGAATGCAAACCACATCACTCAGATTTATAAAAACAAAAAAATCCATTCCTGAAATCAGTGCAGGGATTCTTTTTTTTTGAAAGCATGCTTGCTATTGCAAAGATGTTTTTTTTCCCCAAATCACTTAGTATTTCTAGCCAACAGTTAAAAGTGAGTAACATAACTGTGAGGGTTTTCTACACATATGCCCCCTGCCCTCGCACCGGCCCCACAACAACAACATTGTCATCTTCAGCAAAACTTCCTAGCTCTATTCCTAGATATCATCTGCAGCTACTGAAACCGTTTAACTCTTATCTGACACGCTCTGCCTGTGTTCACCTTGAGAACAGAGTGGTCTATTCCTGGAAATACGGGAAGTCTCTGTGCCTGTACAGACGATCTCACAGTATGCTGTATCTTTTCTTCCTCGTCAGTATCTTCCTGTTGCGTAGTTTTCTTCTCTTCTAATTGTTTAAAAAAAAAAAAAAAAGCGGGATTGGGGGTGGGGGGGGTTTGGAATTAGCAGGCTTTTCATCTGCACCTTGTTCTAGATCTCTTCTTCCATTCAGAAACACATTAAGAGTAATATTAACACACCACAGGACTGAGTTCAATGCTTCAACAGAGATCAAAGCAACAAACATACTAAGTACACAGCACTAGAAAGATTTCTTGCTGACAGAGATGAGGGAGCAGAAGGTACTCCTAATTTCATGAATGTTGATGCTTCTAAATGTCTCTGTTGATCACAGGACATGAGATTAATTTAGAACTGGCAGAGAAACATCTGAAGTCATCAGGTCTACCTCCCGCTCAAAGCAGGGCTTTGATTCCAAAAGGCTGAGGAGCCGAAGTCTGCACACCCAAGGGAAGGCGCTAACTACATGTCAGCTTCCAGAACAGCACTTCTTATCAAGGAAAGCCTTCAAAATTTTTTAGGTCTGTTAAACCCACACCAAAGTAACCATCACACAGACAACAGTCTTTCCATTCATTAGGAGGCTATAGAAGAGATCAGTTTGATCACATTTTCTTTCCTGTATTCACAGGCTTTAAGGGAAAGCTGAAACTGTGGGTCACAAAACTGACTTTTTAAATAGGTCCCCTCAGCTACAAAAATATCACCAGCCTCTCTAAAGAGCAGGCTGCAACACCAATAATTCCTCCACTCAGGGAATATCTAAAGGATATCTGCAGCATCTATCACCATAGCACTGTAATGCTGCAAAATCACGGATCTATAACGAGCGCGTGCAATAAGCCATTCATTCACTTCCACAAGCAAGGATTTTCGATGTCTGATGCATTTCCTTATTGCATCCTAAGTAATAGGACAGGCCAGGAGGGGGGACATTTTTCATAGAATGAATTAAGGAGTTGATTTATCCTTAACTAGGCCTCTTTAGTCCTATAGTGCTTATAGATGCTAGAAAGAAAGAATATTTATGAGTGCTTGTAGAATATGAACAATTACAGTTGCTCTTACCAGGCAACCACAGGTCTAGATATAAAGAATGTGCATCCTACCGCAGCAGTTTCTAAACTCAGTATTTTCTCAGTGAGCAAAATTCTCTTAAGTCAGCAGCCAGAAACTAAGGGAAACTGAATCAAAGCTCTCCTTCACCCTGGTCTTCTGCAGGTCTGGCTGCTGTGGCTTCCCTCACTCCAAAGGCTCCAAAAAATGGAAGGGAAGACCTGACTTAAAGGATCACCCAGAGGTGAGAAAAGGAAGCTGCTGTTAAACCTTGATGCAACTTCAGGTATGTTACACTGTTTAGAAATTCCTGCCCTTACAACCACGTCAATTACTGCTAATTGTTTCAGAGAGTTGAGGGATACCTGTGGAATCTTTAAACATCCAGGTATTATCTGGTTCTTCTGTCAGAGAAAATCTGTTTTCAAACTCCAGCCCTCTGCTTCTTCTAAGAGAGTGGGAAATAGGAGCCCGGCGGCGTCTCTTTTTGCTGAGCTGTACACGAGTTTTCAGTGCACTGGAGTCCAGAATAGTGGTTTGCTATAAAAAGAAACAAAGTCTTTACTTTCAACCAGCCTGAAAAGAAGCCATCTCCTCTATAATGATTTCCCAACCTACTTTAACACATTAACCCATTCAGTTTAATTAAGCTATATATATTTGCCTGATTATTATTCTTGTAGTTACTTAAAGCTATATTAAAGAGAATTTATGATGAGGATATGCTACATTGTGGCTAACTAGGTGGAGTGCTGGTTCTTTGATCTCTCTTGGCTGTGGATGTCTGAACTACATGAATTGTTTTCACTAAATTAATAAAAAATAACTGCAATAAATTGGATTTTGGTTCCTGGTGTATTTTAAGAATAGAAGAAGAAGAGGCCTTACTAGCTAGTAACAGCTGAGGGCCAGTAAGACGACTAGGATCTAAAAAGAGCAACTACACAAAATTCTCTTGTAGTAGAGTGCTGTAATTTCATTGTTCTGAAGGGTTGCATCTACAGTAATTTCAAGCCACTCATCAGCAACAAGGAGACTGCAAGTTAAGTGTCATACCACTCAGAAACACACACATGCACCTCTGTGCTTGACGGTAAGGTAGTAACATTTAGAGAGCAAAAGAAAGAGCCGTAATTTATTTATTTAAAGCAACTTGTTAGAGACTTGCCTGTAATCAGTACTGAGCCTCCTGTTTCTCTTCAGAAGACGTGGTTTTGTCTCTTTTCAAGAGATTTCAGGTCAGAAAAACTACCGATTAAAGCAGCGTATTGCCACCTGTACTTGTAGGTATTCGTGTTTTAAAGAGACACCCCTAGCCGTCCAGGGAACAGTACCACGTAGGACCATCTCCACTACCTGCAGAACCACTGACAGACAGAGACTAACCACCATCCGTGCTGTTATGAGTGACTAACACTTTCTTTACAGAGCAAAAAGTGCACTTGGGATATTCTGCCAAAGCGTTAGGAACTGCTACCATGGCCAAGGCACATGTGGTTAGAGATCTCAAAGCAATGGATCACGGAACATGGCCTCTGCTTCAGAGCTGGGGTGGGCTGGAAGACGAGAGCAGCACCTACTTTGGCAAAACACTGGTTTCTGCAGCTCCCCACGGATGGCAACACCAGCAGAGAACAGAGCTGGCTGGAGGCACTTTCGCACAGCCTACGCAGGAAGCAGCTGTGATTTTAACAGTCAATTCTGCCGCACCAGATCAAACTGCCTCCAGCACAAACCTGCTTGCATCCTTCCTACATTTTACAGAGCAGTCTACTCAGTTCAGAAGGTGTGATGGCACTTTGACAAGCAAGGCAGTGCAACCAAGACCTTCCTAGCAGCTGCACAATGCCTTCAAGTTGGGAATCTTGCACTTACCAATATATCTGCCATTAGATACTGTATAATAAAAAAAGGTGCACCAACTCTTACTAAAGAAAATCCAGTACTTCCTGGGAGCTGTACTGAAAAACTACAGTTGCATCGGTGCTTTCAAAGAACACTAAGCCTCATTAACTGTGTATGGCCAAAAATGACTTTTCTTACAGCCACAAGATTAAGTATGAAAAATTCCTTTAAAATGTAGTTGTAAGCTACTACAGAAAGAGACCAATCGTGAATAAGAGAAACAACAGGAAATGTCTTTATAGCCTTAAAGCTGCTTGGCTGATAGCACAGCAGTCACTAGGTATTTGTGTCATTTAATTATGTTCCCAATGTTCATAAAGCCGTTTAACTCCTTGCATTCTGCTCCTCAGCGAGCTATAAGAAAACCAGCAGTTTTACCAAGCGACTGGCAGACACTATCCAAGGCCCATAGCTTTTTGCAGTCTCTCAGAACCTAAGTGTTACAGGAACTAGAAAAACTTTGTAGCTTTGATCTTAAAATTTTCAGGCAGGAAGTCAGTTGGGAAAATTCAATGCGATAAAGAAAAGGCAGAGGAAGATTGAGTGCAAAGTTTCCAGAAGATACTGCTTCACAGTGATTAACACAGGTAACAATACAGTTAACATAGAAGGAGAACTTACGTTTCCCATTATGGTAACTTACATCAATGAAAGAGAAATCAGTGGTCTTTTCATCAGGGTAGGCGTCTCCTGGAGGAGGTAAATCAGTCCCGTCAGTAGAGTCTATGTCAGTGCTGGAACGGTCAAAACTTATGCTCCTTTGGTCTTTTGAGATGTCATGGTGATCTACCAGGGAGGCAGGTTCCGTTTGAGAGGACAGTGAAGATGGGTGGCTATTTGGGGGTTGCTTTCTCGTTGAAATAACATCATTTTCCAAGGAAGGAGATTCGGGCACAAAGCTGTAAATTAAGAAAATGAAATTTATGAGACTTCAGGGTAAGGAAATACATGCAAGGATAGTTGGGATCACGCAGACGATAAATAAAAGTAGAACTGAAGCTATGGCTACAAGTAACAAAGGCATCTTTGGAGGCAGCGGGTACCAACAGCAAGGGTGCAGATCACTTTCATTAGCACAGCTTTTTACCCATATGGATTTACAGTGTATCAAATAATGCAAGTATGCAGATAAATTGTAATAATTTGATTGCAATATGCTTTTATTGCTCGGGGTTTCTTTTCCCAAGCACAAAGGCCCCTTCAAACGCATGCATGTGAATGAGATGAGGGAAAGAGCAAACTGCTTAAAAGCCCTAAGCAATTTGCCCATTTGACATACGCATCAGCAGACCTTACACTTTGGCACTGTATACACTTGAAAACACTGTGAAGGGTAATACCCTGTTTGCAGGCCTCAGACAAAGAGTAACCGTTCAAAGATTCTTCTCTGTGCTCATCCAAAACTATCTTAAATATGTATAAATATGAAACAATAAATACTCTTTTACTGTAAGTGAATTCCTGCAGAACACTACAAGCTACTTGCAGGTCTTTCAAGAACAATCCTTACAAACACCTCTGTTGTTCACGTTCCCACCTTTTCCCTAGGAAGGCACACATATATATATATATACACACAGAGACACATATATATATTTTTGAGATGTATTATACCTAATTAATATTAATCTATTGTAAATAATAACATATAGTATGTAATTTTTTAATATATGTAGATGCAAAAGTTGTGTGCACACTTTCTGAAACACAAGAAGACTGCATATACACATCTGGACCTGAAGAAAATGCGAGTGCAATGGGAATGGCCCTGGCCACCAGGCAGCTCCTGCAACACAGTTCATGCTCCGGGTGTGAGTAACTCCGTTTCACATGACTCCAAGGAAAGAAACTGAAGCATCTTAAGCAGCGCAGAGCATTTAAACACTTTGGAAGCATTTTTTAGATGCTAATAGACATTGGATTTAAAAAAAAAGAATTGTATCCCTCGTGTTCCGACAGAAAGAAGCGTCTCCGTTGGTGCTATCCCAAGACCAACAGCTCCTCCACTTGAGCTGTAGTAGATTTTGGTTCTCTCATTGCCTCTAGTTCTGGTCTGTAAGAGACAAGGAACACAAGCAGCTGTAACCCAGTCAATGGCAATTGCCAAGATATGAAAGAGGAGAGAGGACATTGCTTGTTTAGGTGGATCCAATCCCATATCCCATTGGGAAGTTTGGAAGCAACAACGTGATCGCGCAGAAGTGCTACGGGCTCATCGATTCACTCTTGCCAGGCAGGAGGTCTGCTGGCCTCAGAGTAGGTGACTTTAAAGCATGCAGAGTGAACTGGCAGGGAAGGGGACTGGAAAAGGGCAAGATCAGGGCTGGAAATCACTAGAGAAAGCTCTGCAGGGGAGAGAGACTGAGGCAGTGTCACTGGACTGGAGCACAAATGCCCTGTGCTGCTCCACCATGCTCATTCACAGCATGGAAACTAACCAGAGATAAGCCCACCTGACTGCAGAAGTGGTTCTCTGAACCAACTCCTTCCTTAAGAGCTTCTCTTTTATCTTGGGGCATATTTTGGAGAGAGCTGCCCGTCCAGCCACAGGTTGTTTTCTCTCAGGAGGTGGGCAGCAGGTGGCACCCTAAGGCAGGGCTCCACAAGCAGAAGCTTTCGGGGTGCCTCAGGGATAGCACCGAGGGCAGCAGGACCTGCACCCCAGCACTGTGATGCTCCCAGCGTATTCCTAGAAATTTTTCCCTTGCCTAGATTAACAGAAAGTAGTGTCAGGACTGAAAGCTGTATAGAGTTGTGTGTCTCCCTTTGTCACGTAGGTTGGAGCATTCCTTCGAACAGCAGGAGATTGTAGGGAACACTGTAAGACTCTACTGTCAGTAAAAATAGGGCTGTCTTGCTTCTAATTTTAGGAGTTCCTAGTTTAAAAACCAAACTCTAAAAGTATTTAAGGAGTTATGGGTTTTTTCCTCTTCTTAAGAAAAGTCTTTTATTACTAAGCACCTTTGTTGAGCAAATATCTAGGTAAAGTGTTCTAAATCCAAAAAAATCTGAACACGTATGAACATATGCACGGTTTTTAAACAATAGACCTCAGTATTTGGTACAGTCCACAACGACAGCAATCTTGGGAGGAAAACACTCAGGAGTCTACTGTTGAATAACAACTTTCTATGAAGCAGCAGTTCTAATTTCCAGTCTGGCAGAGCAAATGCTGCACAGAGGGTTTTTCCAGCACATGAGTAGTGTGAATGCTTCTTCCCTCCTTCAGCAGTGGGCCCCAGGATAATTAAGAACTGGTACTAATGAGCTCCAGGGGGAAGTTTTTGTCTAGTATTTTTGCTTCAAATGATATTTGGTATCTGCAGCATTAGGCTTCAGATCCACTAGAATGGGGAAGAACGTAGAGACGAACGACAATCTGCACGCTTATCACCTTTCATGGAAATGAAAAATATATATTAAAAGGATCCTGTCTGATTTGCACATCTCTGGAAAGCCTCTCCCCTTCTACATCTTAGGGCTTCAGCTAACACAGCAGTGCAGTTTTTCAAATGAATATTTGAAAAATACAGATGAATTTACACTGATCAGTGGTTTGTAATTCACTAACCTTTCTAATGGATTCTCCTTTACTGTTCTCACACAATTACAGCATCGTTACACATTAAACACTGTGACACAGCTAATCACCAAACATGGCAAGCATGACTTGAGTACACACACTGTCATGCACAGTGGCTTCTTTCCATCTGAACCACAAATTAGGGGGGAAACACCCTTCATAATAATGGTCAAATATTGCAACTTAAAACATATTTTCAGTTCTCATTACTGAGAGCTACTGTGCATCTTCTATTACTTCATTAAGATTTCAAGTTGTATGAGCATATCCGTAAGCTACTAACAATGTTTAACAGGGGTCATTTACAGATGCTTGCTTCTCTGAAAAATTATCGTTCCTGTAGTGGACACAAATTTCAGTAGAATGGTTATCACAAATATGCAATATACTAAGATCAATCTTCACTTTCAATTGCAATTAAATTTAATTAGTTTTAGCAAGACAGTGCGAAGAGGCCATAAAGAATGTGTTGCTTCATTATATGAAATTAGGAGTGAAAAAGTAAAGGAATGCTGGTTTTTATGCTGCTGAAAAGTTAGAATCAAAAGGCAGCTGTCACTTTGCCTAGGGCATCACACAAGAAATAACATCAATTCAGAAATGACCTTTCGTATTCCATAACTACAGATTCCCATTTATTACAGGTAGCTGATACTATAGTAGGTCTTTGTTTCTGAAACTTTGTTGTAGCCTAGCTTCAAGAATTTAAAGAAATAAATAACTAAAATCTTATGAAGTCAGAGCTGTATATATCCATCACCTAAAAACACGGTTCCTTTTCTGTAAAAAAGAATCATTTTTCCTTATGAAGACTGCTGCAATCTAAAAGTAAGAATTTTCTATGGTGTCAACTTGGAAAAGCTTACTAAAGCACTTGAGAAAAAAAAAAATAAAACCTTTTCGATAAGCTAAGAAAAATCCAATTAATGCCTCCAAATTAAACCATCTCCTTCCATTCTGAAAAGTTATTTGCCAAAGCCTGTTGCCACCAGCCAAGAGCAGCCCCTTCTGTTTATTCTACCAGTGATTAAGTTTAGCTGAAAATGATCCTTCCTTCACCTTCTTAGAAGCTTATCTAGGAGCAGGACCATGTTTATCCTGTTGCCACATTATGACTTTTTATTTTAAAATTCCCTTCCTCTCTCAGAGAGAAGGAGCTCATTCACTGATGCGTTCATGAAACACTCCTAAAGGGGCTAAAATAATCACTCCACGACTCAAATACTGGAAAATGCCAGAAACTGGAAGTTCCTCCAACACACCACCAGCAGGCTGGTGACACTGTTCTGTCCCTACTGCTGCAGCGTTCCCATTTGCTCCCTGGGTACCCTGCTCCCAGCGCTCCCTCAGCCATGGGTTCAGCTGGTGGCCGAAAGGCGTATGGGGTGCGTGAGGAATACAACAACACGTAAAGTCTTAAGGGAAGTGAGTAAGGCAAAACAGGAAAGTTGAATTATCAGAGTATCCTGTAAGTTCCTGCCTGTGGGCCGAATGCAGAGGTGTGTTCGAATCACCCATGGCAAGAGGAAGAGAATGCCTGCACTTGCCCTGGCAGAGGCCTTCTACTTGATAAAAAATAAACTGCAAACAAAATGCAGTTTCAATATATTCCAGGAAGATTTCCCTTATTAATGTTTAAAAGCATGTTACTCTTACTCCTTTCCAAGTGCCTGAATTGAATATACCAGTCATTCCCGACAATGAACTGGAAGTCAAAATAAAGCAGAAAAAGGGGGTTGCAAAATGCCACAAAGTTACTATTTGTGTCTGTCATTGTCATGCTATAAAAAAAAACCCAAAACTAAATATTTCTTACAGCGGAAACAAAATTCCAAGACATGGGGATTGAGTTCAATACTTCAATAAACCAGAATTTTTAGGTGGAGCTTTTCTAATTAGGAAGAATTCTCCAGGTTTGAAATAACATTCCAGCACTGTCTGTTTTGGAGCCAAGACAAGCACGTTTGTTACAAAACAGATTTCAGAAACTGTCTATAACATACTGAAATCAAAGTTATTTTACAGAAGGTTTGGATGTCACTGTTGGCATGTCACATAGTTCACTGAACTTCAAGCTGAAACCTACCCTGATTTCATAAGCAATAAAATATTTATAGAACACAGTTCTCAAGTGCAGAACACACCAAACATAACTGACACTAATGTCTGCTGTATGATCTTAACATGTATAACATTAAAAAACCCAGATAAAATGCTATTTTCATACTACACTGAGCAGATATTGGCTCAAACAGCAAAGATCAAGCTGTACTTTACACAAGAGGTGTAAATTATAAAAACCCTCATACTTAATACTCCAGGTTTATTTCATTACATCATTTTACTAACAAAAAAGCATCAGTAATATTATCTTTCATTCAACTGACATTCCATTACATCCTCCATTTCACCACACTAAAACGCTTCAGAGTCAGTGAGACGGGGACATTGTACCCCAGGATTTATCTGGCAGTGCACTGCGTGTCATCCTGCTGTTGGAGCAGCTGCCTGGCATTCAGAGCACCCGTTTCAAATGGATTTTGCCATTCAGCCCATCTGGTAGCACAGCTCTTAAAGGCAGTGCTGATTGGTATGGAAGAGGACCAAATTTATAAAAATATTTAAAACAAACCCCAAGACTGTTAGCGTACCCTGTCTAATCATAATCAGACACTTCCTTACCTACCTGAGAGGGAGGAAATCAAGACAGTTTTAGCAAAATCTTCCCAGAACCCTACTTCTGCCCACCAGAGGCACAAGCAGGTTATCACTTTCTAAATGTGAAAACGTACATTTCTAACTATAATTACAAACATAAAAATACAAAGAATAAAAGAAGTTTTACTACCTCTGCTAATCTCATCAAAGCCATTTGATGTATTTCTCAAGAAAAACTGTTATTCTCATGTCTCTTCTACCATTTTAGCACTAAAAAAAAATAACATCTAACTTGTGTTTCAATCACTAGCAGACTTGTTAAACCTATTCCAGTCCAAGCAGGTTTTGTCATTGCTTATGAAAGTGGTGATACTGCATTCTCACTGGAGGATTGAGTTTACATTTCAAAACTTATTGCAATTTGTAGATATCAAAGAAACATTTCCACACCTATAGACTAAAGAAAATGAACATGCAACTTTAGAAGAAACATACATGTGCACCCATGTCACACACATACACCCAAATTTTTCTTCTCATTACGAAGGAAAAGCTTGCACGCATGGCAGAGGGGACCTTGCTCAGCCTCACCTGTCCCCACTGTGCCGCTGCTCGTTCCAGGTGCCATACTGGCTGTCGGGCTCCTGCACAAGCGTGTCCGTGTCCTTCGCTCCTGAGGGCTGCCTGGAGAAGCATTGCTTCAGCTGATCCTGCAGGGAAACAATTGAAACATTTCATCAGTCTTTTATCCTTTAGCTAAATGATTAACAGGTTGTATTTGCAATACTGGTTTTGAATCTACCAGTTAAGCTTGGTCAACACAAAACAGGGAATAAACTTAAACAAGGAAAACTGCTATGAACTTGGAGCAATGATTCTCTATAAAATAAGCACTATTTTCCTGGGCAAATCACCAGTTCTAGAGGCCAGAACTGACTCCCTGGTTTTAGTAACTCCATATTGCTTTAACATTATCCTTATCCCAGGTTGCACAAGGTTTTTAGAAGCACCTATGCAAACACGAAGAATTCTGCTGGGAACTACATTTAATCTCCCCAAGCATACATCTCCCATCAACTCTACTGCTCTTTTCCTGGATTTAATAAAAGGACTTCCCCCCCTCCCCCCCACCCCTCCCCGGCTTTCTTGGGAAGACATTCAAAATAATAAAGCATAAATAAGTAAGCATAGTGGCAGACACTAGAAAGCCTTTGACAAATTGACGTGTGCTAGTGTAAATTTCAAACACTATGTACAACATAGAAGGACAGACTCCAGTGGTTTTTTCCTGTGTTCTACTCTGTCCTCTCATTTCCTAAGTATTTTTATTTCATAGATATGTTACTTTCTAAGAGAGAACATTGCATCTGAAGACCCTTCCCTTTCAGGGGAGAGAAGTGGGTCAGCTGCTGCTGCTGGCACCCTAGATTTGCAGCAGATCTATGTTAACATGCTCCAGAACATAACACTGCTGCACCTTTTGTTTTACCATTGTATTGAGTTACATACTGAAGTTCAACAGTTACTGAAATAATACATTGTGTGTAGATAATTAAACGTTGGTCCCTTTTGCATTCATTATCCCAAACAAATGCAAGTATGGCTTTCAGTGCTGTATCAACTTTGCTTATGAAGATCTCATCTAACAGCACATTGCACTGTTTTCTACATGTCCTAAGCTTTTTCTCTTTATATAAAAAAAGGAAAAAACACAACCAACCCATCAAAACACCCGCCCACCACCTCAAACCCACCTAGCAGAACATGCTGGTGGAAACTACCAACACACCTATTTCACTTCAGGCAGCACACACAAAGTAACAACCATACTCAGTGAACTGGGATTCCTTAATATTACCAGGGAAAAGAAGAAAACAAGGAAAAAAAAAAAAGAGATTGCATGTTTTCTTGCGTCCTTAATTTTGTAAACCTAAAGAATACTATCTTAAAACTATAAAAATACTGACATTAAGAATAATTCACCAATACTGATACTTGGCTACTGAATCCTACAATGCTTGCATCTTCTGCTACAAGTTGCTTATTTCCCCAACCATACTACCAGCCGTTGCCACTCTCTAGCTCTGTCATGCTCTTCGCTGCTGACAGTGCTCTATTTTAATGCTGAGTGAAATAAACACCAAAAGGCTCCACCATTTATTCCAACTATTACAATGCACCATTACTAGACAGTCTAAAATTCCAGTTTGCAATACTCAAGTAAGGCTTGGGTTGTGTGTTGCAAGAAACCCAAGTTTCCTGTTTTTCATCTTCCAGATGTTCCCATTGCCTAATAATTCCCTGGTAGTAACTCTTACACTTTATATAGAGACACATACCTGTAAAGCCCAGAGGCAAGCTGAGTTGTTAACATTTTTCAGCCCATTCCATACCAGCTTTTAGCAATGAGCACTGCACACACCTCTTAACAGCTAGGCGAGTAGCAGGGAAATAGTCCTGTACAGCTCAGAAACCACAGGGCATTTCCTACTGCTTGGCTCAGGCATATGTTTTGCTTTCCACAGAGTCCTTCCGTAGCTTCATGATTTCATGCCTGCACCAGGGGTTAAACTAACACTCCTGGGCTCAGCCTTCTGCTGTTACTTGGTGGCCACTTGATTCACTTCTAGGAAAGGCACTAACAAACGCAAATCATTATTCTTGCTTTCCTCCCCACTGTCTATCCTAGTTCAGGTTGGTGGTTTGTTTGTGGTTGTTTTTTTCTTTTTTTTTCAACCTGATGCTTGTTATGAATTTTTTTCAATCCCAATCTACACATTACCACATTTTTATAATCAATGCACACAAAGTATTTATCAACTTTTGCCACTTTCTGCACAGAAACAGTTGCAGCTGTATCAAGCACTGTAGCTGCAGCACCTGGCAGCCTTAGTGGCAGCACACTCAGCCTCCACAGCCCTTGCTCAGCACCCCAGGGGGACACTTGCTGCCCCAACAGAATATGACCCAACAGACACAACCACCTCTTCTTTTTTGTTGGAAGTCAGTGTTTTCCACCTGCTACGACTAAAGTCCATTACCTCTGTGCATGGTATGTATTAAATTGTTACTTGTTTCTAGCTAGAAACAGTCTAAAAAGCTTAGAAACAGGAATGGAAGCAGCTGAAAAACAACTTCATTTTATTGCATTGGGGAGACATTGTTTACAAAAAGTGTTGTGTTATCACGACTGTGATGTTTGTAAGAAGAAAGCATGGACAATCCAGATAATACCATTTTGGCAGCTACAGGAAAAAAATTAGATGCAAATATATTGCTCATCTGAAGGCTCAGTAATTCTTACTAAAATTTTACATTGCAAACTGATCAGCACGTATTCTTCCATTTCAGGCAACATTTTACTTGATGTGATATATATTTGAACTTTAAGATGTGGTTTTATAGCCAAAATGACACAATTAACACTCAGATACCAATTCTCTATGCTAAAGCCAAAACAAGCCTGAAAAAGAAATAAAATTGCTACTTCTGTAGACATTGTGAACATAAATTCAGTAAAACAAACTGAGAAGTCAAGAATATGACACTCCAAATTCTAGCAGATTACTTTGTTACATTGAGTAATGCTATTGCATTTTGCTTCTGGAGGAAGCTACTTCAGAAGGCAGCTGCACAATCTTTCCCTGATGATCCCTTTCAGTCCACACTTTTTAACTGACCCAATGACTAGCTGGAAAAAACAAATGTTCTTTGAAGTCTACAAACCATTCCTTAGGCCTAAACTATTTAAAGACTCTGGCTTCTACCAGCTGAGAAGAACCACAGAGAATTTGATGAGGTATAATAACCTGGCCAGCTAGCTGAGAGAGAAAAGGTTCCAACTACGACTGAAATAGGGAGAAGTAAGAGGAGCTGATCCCATCCCCAGCTTGTGGAGGAGGTATCCGAGGGTGACACAGAAAAGCAATTTATAGCCTGTGCATCCTGGAGTAGGTAGGATATGTTGAAGAAGAAAGGGACAACAAACTATAAAGATTATTCTTCACAGTATGTGATTACTATCAAGCATAAGAATGATAAGGTTTAGGTTTTCTTTTGAAGATCTCTCTTGCATTATCTTCACTGCCCTCCAGAAAAACTAAAGGCAATCTGGTAATACAGAAGCACTGGCCATCGGGACCTTGGACGTGCCTGGGAAAAGTCCATTCCCTTTGTTTTCAAAATGTTTACCTTCAGTAACTATAAGCTTATTTCTAAAAAACAGTAGAGGCTAGTCAAAAAAGTAAAATAAAAAAACAGAGTGATAACTTTCTCTACCTCCATCCTCCTTCAGCCTTTATAATCCTTGGGTAGCACTTGATAGCTGCTATTAAACTTTTGGTTTTTTAAATACCAGTCAAAATTACACAATTTCTCTGAGAACTATACATACATACCATTGCATTTTATGGCTGAGATGCTTTTAGACGCAAGCAACTCAGATTAGATCATACAGATACATTTGCATTTTCTGGCATTAACATTTTACTTGGAACAACCTGGTGTTACAAAGACCATGAATGAAGAACAAACTGGGATTACAAATTGGGAGCTTTAAAACATATGACAGATGCAAAAATAATGTAAGCTTTACTGAATGTACTAGAGTGACAATTTTCAGGTCTGTCACAAGCCCATTATATCACACATCCCACAGTGCCCTGTATCACATTAATTTACATAAAACCACAGAAGACAGATCAAAGTACCCTGCCTACTGCCTAGTAGCCCCTTGCAATGCATCCCATGGCACAATAAGGTGCCAGTTTTTACCCAAGTATTGGGACAAGAAAGAACAAAATACTTTCCAACATGTACTGTTCCCAAACATGACCAGATTCTGCTTCATACTTTGTTCCCTAGCCTAAATCCTAACTTAAAGCTCACTTCTTCAGATGGATGAAAACAGTATTTTCCTTTTTTAAATGTGTAAGTACTATAGAGCAAGAGATCCTGCAAGATAAAGAACTGACATATCTGGCTTTGACTTTTGTTGCCCTCAAGAACATATCTGCTCTGAACAGAAAACCTTTTCTTCTGTAAGAGACAACTACCCACTATTAACTCAACAAACCTGTGCTAATATGTGTGAGCCGTTCTCTTTCTCTATCCAACCCAAAGTCCAAAAGAGGTGGTGTACAATGTGTGAAGCTAGGCCAGATACAGCCATTTCCTCAATAAACAGAATATTCATAATACAGTAACAGACATATCAAAGGAAAAAGCAATAAAAAGAGGGGTCTGGTGTCTTCTTAGAGCACAAGATAAACCAAAATTAGGAATTCTCTTATTTGTAAGCACAGAAAAATCTCCCCAATCAAATAAATACTGCTCTCAATCCAGTATTCAAATGCTGTAATTCTCCACGCCTCAATCTTTAACTTAAAACACTTACATCAGTAGCCAGGAACAAAATCAACTTAATTTTCACATGAAATAAAACAGTTGAGTTGTATACTGATCTGCCTCTAGTTCTTCTTCTAAAATGAGACATTATGATTATGCCTCTTTCAGTACTCCCTTGGAATTAAGCTGGGTTTGGCAGCAGTCCAGAGCTGATTACTCCTGCAATTTCCAGTTCCTGAAAATGATGCACATACAATATTGGTCCTACCAGCACAAAAATTAACCGTAACTAAGAAAGAATGCATACATTTATGTGAAAAACACTTCTGCGCTGATGTGAAATAAAGACCTGGCATATGAAGAATGCCAGTTGAAAGAGATCTCATGAGTCAGAATCCTCACAGACAGTTTCAAAAATATCTTTGTTTGCAAAAGAGACAGAGACATCAGACAGCCAAAATGACACCCCACAGCTTGACGTGAAAAAATTAAAAGTTAAAATCTACTGGCATAAATTGAATATGAATAGGTAATTGCACAATGGAATGAAGTTTTGACCATCTGCCTCATTAACACAAAACTCAGAAAGAAAAATTCTTGCTGATTTCTTGAAAATCTTCCCCCTGCCCCCTCCTTTTTTTTTTCCTCTCTTCTCTTTTTAATGAAAAGTAGTCAGATGTTTGGTCAAATTGCCCATATTCAGAACTCCCCTGCCCCTTAAGTGCAACACTGCACTTAAGGAGAGTTTACAAGTCCTTACAAACCCAGAACGCAGTCCCAGTTGTTCCCCTGCAATATACCAGGAAGATGGCAATATACCTTATTCTATTAAAAAAAAATTCCATCATTTTATAGTTGACTCTGCTTTGAGTCAGATACTGGGCTAGAGACCTCCAGAGCTCCTTTCTAACCTGAATTATTCTATGATTATTCTAATGATTTCAAGGTTTATTACTAAAAAGTCAACTATGTATTTTCGACCACCAACAGAATTATCACAAACATAACACCACATCAAAACCAATGAACCAACACCAAAAAAAAACAAACCCAGCACAAGGGCCTTAGAAACTATACAACATTTCACAACCCATGTGTTTTTTCTAAGTATCCAAACATCAACACAGCAAGTGGGAAATTGAACTTTGTGGCATCAGCATCCCAGGATTTCCATATATACTTACTAGCCAGCGAACTACTGGTGCCCACAGGTAGTAAGTCATGGTTCAAGACCAACACTCCAGTTAGTTCCAAGCAATCAGGTGAGGAGATTTACCAACTCAGTGTTTAAATAAGTTGTTGAAAGGAGTAACTGCCTTAGTGTAGTGTCCCAGGCAGAAGGCAGCACTTTCTGCCTCCCACCCCACCCTCCATGCTGCAGTGACAGATAAACAGTTCCAGGAACTGTACATTTTCTTTCTGATCTCACTGATGAGGAAAGTTTAGAGACCTCCAGTGCAGGCTCCACCCACAGGCATCATACATGATGACTTCACCAGCCCTCCCAATACCCAATTCAGCACAGTATGTTCAAACCAAGGAAGCACTTTACAAACACTGGAGACCAAGCCTAAGAGCAGTGACAAAAGTAATTGTATTAATCTCATAACCTCAAGGTCTTTACATTGTTACACAGGCCACCTCCACCACTGCCAGCAGGGAAGGAGACTGCAGTGAGCAACCTCGACGTCTGCTCAAGAGCCATGTCCCACTGGCTCCAGTGTCTTTCTGGCCTGGAGAGGACAAGCTGGTTTAACATGGCAAACCACAGCTGCAGCAGGGGTGCATGAGCATACACCTGGGGAAACACAGGCACGCCCCAGCTGCCCCCACCTGTATCTGCAAGCGCTCACACAATGTATTTAGCACTGTTACATCCTAAGGATCTATACTGCTCGACTCAACAAACCTTTACATAATAAATGTTTAATTTTTCCATGTGCAGTGGAGTACATACCAAGTCCCATGGTATAAAACATTCTCATAAATGATATCAGCCACTACATCCTTGCTGTTGCTATGCAACCTAGGGCTGTCTCGGCCATATCTTCCAGTAGGATATGATAACCAACAACCAATTATACCCCTAATGTTAAAAGCTGACAGCATTTACCTTATGATAGATGGGTTGTTTTTAGAGGGTGACTGGTTTAATTCTCCACCTTTTCATAGCTTCCCACCTTGATGCACAAGCCTGAATCCCAGCCCCTTTTCCATGGAAAGGCATGGCAAAAATTGCAGAAAAGCAGACCTACATCTGCAGAAATAAGGAGATGGCTAAGTGTTCCTCCCAGCCCCTAACCCCAAGGAAGAAAACGGAAGGAAGAGTAAGTTGTGAACAGCTGGTACCAGACAGCAACTGAGTGGAGAGGGCAAAGAACATCCCAAGCTGCTACATATCCCATGTATAGTGTTAGCTCAGCTGCTCTCCTTTAAAAAGCTTTATACCACACCCACAACAGCCCTTATCACTAGTCTTACGGCCTTGCTAATAAGAAAGCCAGTCTTAACCTTAGAAGCAAAACTTTGCTTCACAGTCCTGTATTTGAACTGAATTGAACCAAACCTAATCCACTGTATTTAACGTATATCCCTTTGAAACGTGTATATGCCTTGTGCTACAGTACAAATATTTTCACCCTAATCAAAACACACAAACGGTGCAGATCTAAACACAACAAATGATTTAACAAGTGCATTAGTGCAGAGCTGACAGGGATCCTTCTGGCCACACCAGCACAAAATGTTCATTGCACACAGTGGCAAAGCAGCCAGAGGAAATCATTGCCAGCAAGTTCAATAATTTACTCAAGTTCAAAAAGCATTTCCCAGCAACACCTTTCCAGCCTAAACTTGAACCCCCAAGAGTCTATCACAGCTCTCCAAATCCCAGCATCTCCCACACCTTTTGAACATACAAAATTACTTCCCCTGCTTGCCAGTCTTCAGCTAATCGCTTCTTCTCTATTAATGGATCTTTCACTCACGAGCCCCAGCTCTGCTGTGCCTCCCAGGAGCCAGGTCCAGCTGACAGACTCACGGTTTGAAAGGCAGCAGCACCACAGAGAGACCCAAAGTCTACGCACAGCAGTCTGGCCACAACAGAAACGTGGCCAAAGTAATCTGAAGTTTCACCAGGAATCTGGTTACCATCATGCAATGAAATTTATTCACTGCTTTTCCAGTGACTCTCGGTGAAGGTAACCTCCTGGCTTCATTGAGGATTTCAAAGACATTTTAGCGTTTGTCATTTTTTATACCCTGAAAATAGAACTGCTATGACTTGCTGCAAACACTCACCACACACGTACCATGTGGTTTCAGTGTAAGGCTGAAGATAGAGCAGAGGTTGACTTATGTGAGAAAAGCAGACAAGAACCGAATTCTAAATATATACCTTGCTAGGGCTGAGTGAGCCATGGCAACTTCCTCTGAGAAGTGGGCAAGCAGAAAACCAAAGCAGAGCACAGGGAATAGTTGGGAACATCTTTAAAATGCCTTCTATAACAACACTTTCCTTTTCAGCCTTAGGCAGTCAAGCTAAAAAGAAGTTAAACCCCAAGAAACCAAACCCAGCAGGATCAGAGCCAGAGGCATGCCAGCCTGTCCATCAGGAAGATTTTGAGCAGAATAGTGCTCTCCTACCTAGACAGAGGAATCCACTCTCTCCCAGAGGGCATGCGTAACTTATCAGCATTAATAAAAGTTGGCACCAGGAGTTGAACAGGATCCCTCATCTTCAACATCGCAAGAGACACAAGCCAGAACAAGACAATTTTATACTGTTATGCTAGGAAGTGAATATATTTGCTTTTTTTGAAAAGCTACATACTTGAAATCAACACCTCCTACTTGAAATATTTTATTTCACAGCTCTTCAGCACAGTTAATGTTTTTCCACATAAGACATAGGTTAAACTCCAAACAAACATTCCTGGGAAAAAGTGCTCTGTAGTTTAAAGCCTAGATTTAAAGATGTACAGAAAGTGACAGGATTTCTTGACAACAAGTGAATAACAAACATGCAGACTTTGGAGACTGTGCACTGCTCCTTTAAACAAAAATCTCAGACAACTCAGAAGATGTTTTAGAAGAGAGCAGTCAAAACACACACCCCCCCCCCAGTGAACACCACTAGTATTTCCTGAAACTATCACAATGTTACAAGATGTTAATAAAAATGGATTGCCAGTGTTAACAGTTGTGTTCAGTGATGGTTTTGTTTAATGCAATTTACTGCTCCCTGAAAGCAAACTTAAGTGTTTAGGGGGGAGGGGAAAAAAAAAAAAAAAAAAAAAAAAGCGCAAGGTGAATGAGCACAGAATTACCAGCTCTAAATATATTTATGTTCTTTTCTTATGCTTTAAGAACACAACAAAAATCAACTCCTTGCAGCCAGTCTAAGCAAAATCACAGAGTAAAGTCGTTTAAGTGATTATTCCTGTCAAAATAACATGGGAACAACAAAGGCAGTATACTAGATGTCCATCACGATGGTTTTTATGGCCCAGATTTATGCTGCCAGCTATGTTCATGGCTTGTTAAACCAAAGAAAAGTTATTAAGAATGCAAAAGCATGCACTGTTTCAGCATTGGCCCTTGTATCTTCATTAATTAAAGTGAACAGCTTTACTCCTCACCCCCACCCTGAAACGAGACAAACAACTCATTTTTAATAGCGTGCTCTCTGCAAACATGCTTCACACTACCATAACAGCTCTCTGGAAACTTAGAGATAAAGTTCTATTCATTGATAGTACCAAACCCAGTATTTTTGAGAGAAAGTCATTGTGCTTTCAGGGAATATTAGGAAAAAAATAGCTCAGCTATTTGTTGTAGGGTCTGTATCAAAATAGCCAAGCTCAGAATAAAAATGCCAACTTGTATTACTTCCTTTTTAGAAATAGTTTGTGAAGGATGCTTCCGATACAGGACAAACATTTGCAGTCAGATCTTGGGTAAAATCAAAACTGATAGTACAGATCAATGCTCTTTTAAAAGCAGAGATACAATCCCAGGTGATGTGCAGGTGAATGGCACGTGTATAATTCAAACCAGGTTTTAACAGTGCTCTTCGTCCCTCACCCGCTCCTCAGCAGGATCCTACTCAAACAGAAAAAGTCATCCAGCAACTTTTCCAAGAAACAAGCTGAATGCACAAGCTTGTATTGGCTTAGAAAGAAACATCTGAGAAGATCAGAAAAAAACAAGATAGGACTTTCAGCCTCTAGCAGAGAGGATGATAGTGAAAGGGCTGCAGGATGCAACAAAACCCCTCTGAAGCGCCAAGTGCCCTCCCAGCATGTGGGACACATGCAGGCAAACAACATACTCTACTTGCATCCTTATTTAATTATATTAAATATTTTTTTAATTATAGTATTTAATTATATTAAAACTGAATTCAAACAAAATAACTGTGATGCTGTCAGATCAGCTTGAATGAAAAGATCATTTTCATCAACTGACCAGTACACCAGAAAGCAAACCACACTTAAACGCACTTCAGTATTATTTTTCGTACATATCAGATCAACTCACATAAAACACATCAACTACTTAACAGCCCAAAGAGCCACAGAATTAATCTTTCCCATTCTATTTCAAAATCTTCTCCCTAAGAATCTGAAACACCTCTGAGATCTTCCACAGCTTTGTTGTTCACACTTGCAGTCTGAATGCAGTTGAACTGCCAACACAGAAACAAACTGCCACACTTTCTTAGTAGTGGTGTAAGGGGCTAGCTAAGGAACTGAGGGTATTAAACAACTATGCAGTTTTTATTGTATGGCAACAAACTTTCAGATCTAGGACTAATAGTGTTGGCTGTGAAACCAGACAGCATACCTGTAATTGAAACATGACTGATATTATCATGAGTGAAACAGAGGCAACGTTTAAAGAAAGTATGTCTGTTCCTATTACATCAAAGACACTGAGCTGGTGACATGAGATGAAAAATGGAAAAAAAGCCTCAATAAAAATGTCAGGGAAAAAAAAATCTACAGAGAAATCTTTTAAATGGAAGTTAAGTGAAAAATTCTGCAAGATAAGCTACAGATTCCCAGATCTGATACTAATATGCCAGAATAACGATGCAATTAAAATCGGTCCTGTGTCATTATGTGCAGCCAGTTTTAACACAGGTGACCTGTAACAGCATACCAGGGCCCAGGCATTCAGGGGTGCAGCAGTCACTAAGTTTCTTCACTCCATGGTGACACCTTTTTCCCTTAAATTAAATATAAGAACACTATATTGCATCTATTTGTAGAAAATATTCTCAGACCAATTAAATTCAGTTTCAGTGGAAACAAAAAGGACAGTGACTAGCTTTGAAGACATGGCTACATGAACAGGCTATCACAAAGCAAAGGAGAGGAAGGAAAAGCTTGCTGGGCAACAGGAATTGATGAGAAAAACAGTGTGCTCAGGGGTTTGTGTTATGAATGAAAGCAGGACAAATGACAAAGTAGTCCATTTCAATGGAAACATTAATAGGAGTACTACAGGGAAAAATAAACAGTCTGCCTTTGAATATACCAGTGAAGATATTTAAAATAAGAATTATTCCTGCACTCCTGTTTGTGATTTGCAGATCTGCATATATTAAACTCTGACAGATCAACTGTTGGGTTTGAGAACCACAAGAATTAGTTTTAGCTCTCAGGGTCATTTTATCCCTTGACCGTCCTAGCTTTTAAGTGATTCCTTAAAATGTGGCTGTACTTTCTCTAGATGCAGAATCAGATTGCCCTGAGTTAAGAGTGTAATTCAAGGCAATTGAATTTAATTAAAAAAAATGTTAGAAGAGATTAAGACACAAACTAAATTCACAGTGTCCTCTGTATAAAGACCAGTTCCCACAGAAAAACTAGAGGATTACATTTTAAGTAAGGTATATCCACCCAGCCTCCCCTCCTGAGGAATCTGCTGCAGAACCTCCTCTTTGCGGCGCCACAGAGAAACACCCAACGTCAGAGATGGGAATGGGTAGAAAGTCAGCCCTGCCAGACATGGAATAGGAAAATATGACAAGGTACGAACAGAAAAACAAAGTGAATACATAATCCCTGACCTGTTAAAGAGAAGTGTTTGAAAAGAAAATTATTTCCCCTCTCTCACAGCCCCATTCCTACATTTATGACCTCCAGCAAGGAAGTAACCAATTACAGCAACTCCCTTTCACTCCAGTCCTAAAGCTCCTCTGTAGAGGATAAAAATCTCTCTTGCAACCCAGAAAAAAAAAAAAGCGATATCCATGAGCCTTTTCCCAGCTACACAGCTTGGAGTAGTTACCAACTAAAACACATCATGGTATGTGGTTAATAAGGTGCTGACCAGCCAGTTTCCCCACATTTAAAAAGACAGGTCTGACCCAGGTGCAGTTCCCAACAGAACAGCCCCAAGTTTTCCCACTGTGGGATCCAGCAGACAGCATGCAGAACATTAGCCCTTTGCCATAAAAGCTACTACAAACACAGGATAGCAACTTAAGTACAGCACTAAACAGAAAACAAGACAATTTTTGAGCCTAAGCATTTTTTTAAAAAGCCACAGATACACATATAAATGGATGAGTGTTCTTAATTCCTCTAGAAGATACCTGAATCAGTGACAGGAGATCCATACAAGCTGTAACCTATTATTTCCCTTGGTATCTAAGCTGGAAGTCCACCAAAGTCATGAAAGGGGACAGAGAGCTACACTGATGCAGTGGAATGCACTTTCACACCTCCACTACCTTCAACCCCAGCAGCAAGGCATTTATCGGTTAAGTTTACTCACACTATCTTAAATTGTGTTGTTTGACTTGAGTTTTGCCAGGTTTCTCAGTCTTGTACAATGCAAAGTTCTCTGCCAGCAGCCACCCGTGACAGCAGGGATGGGAGCTGAAAGCCACTGGCTCTTGCTGTGTCGGGCTCATGGCAGCAGCTGGCTCACAAGGCAGAGGGCTCAGCTGCTCCTTGTTTAAAAATTGCATCACTGAACTATCAGTGCCAAGTGACTACTTGACATTACATCCCTAAAACAACAGAGGTCAGTTTATGATGGACTACATGCTATATACTAATTCAATAGTTCTGTAAAAAAATGTCAGTAGCTCCAAGGACTAAGTACAACCAGGACACTGTTCCAGCCAGATTAAAAAAAAAATAAAAAAAGAAATAATAGCTCGTGGTCCATATTCACAAGTTGTTCTGCAAAGACGCAACGGCACAAACTGCAAACTTTCACAAGTGCTGAGACCTTAAGGCTGACCACAAGAGTTGGGCACAAGTTACACCAAATTAACGCATACACCAAGCACATGCAAAATTACTGCTGAAACAGAGGAACAGCAGCTCCAGTGGCTGTCACCAGTGAATTAAGTGAAGAGGTCATCCTGTGTCTCACAATTTCTGCTCTATAAGCAGTTCAGTGTAAGGAAAGTAGTACAGCCGTCCTCTGTAGGTTCCACATTTCCACTTTTAAGTCTTCACTTCTTTTAAACAAGTTTTTTATTCAGATGATTCTAATAAATCTAAAATACCAGCTTAAAAAAGAAATCAACACAACCTCACCATGCTAACAGGGTAACAGTGGTTACCAAATATTTTCCTCGTCATTCTTTTGTGCTCATTGGACAATATTTTCTTTTGCAGTGCAGCCAAACAGGAGATTAATAGCAAGCTAGGACAAAAATGCTGTAACCATAACTGATAAAAAGTACTGGAAATAGCCTGTACACAAACACCACACCTGCCCAAGGAATGCAACTTTACCTTCAATCATTCAGTGAACGAAAACTACGTGAGGCCACACCAGAACTTTACGTATTTACACTTTACAATGAACCACTACTACCTTGGGTTGTTTTTTGGTTGGTTTTTTTTAAGGAAAACAAACAAACAAACAAGCCAAAACATTTCAGCCACTTCAGAGCGCAAACTGTTCAGGCTTTACCAACATACTGGTACCAAAGCTTTGGTCCTGATCCCACTCAAGTCAACACAGTACACCCACTGCCTGTAGTTCAAGCGTCAGTCTTAAATCATCAGTTTCAGGTAAAACTTAAATCACTAGTTTAGGCTACTCTGCATGAAGTAAAACAGAATAAACCCAATTTGTTTACTTCTCACACCATCACCTAAAAACACTGCTGCTTTGCATTATTTACTGGTACTAGAAACAGGGGATGTCAAATAACGGCTGCAAGGAGCGGCAGACCCCTGCCCAGCTGCAAGAGCCCGCACCCCTTTCGCCCAAGGAAGGGCTTTCTCTGCACAACCACCTTTCCTCCACCACTTTGCCACACTATTTAACACAGACCGTCCCTCCTGAAAATAACCTAGAAACTAGGAAAGGCATTTAATGAAAAAGGGAGGGGGGTCTTTGTGGCACACAGTTGTTAACCAACAGCTCTTCACCTTTCCTTTGCTTCCATGAAATTACAACCTGCCTCCACCCCACTATGGTTCTCACAAGTCACGCTGGTAGTATAACTTCTATTTCATGACAAGGCAGCAATTATACTGAGGAAAAACACCTCTTTTTCAATAAAAGAGGAGAATAATGATTATTTATCATTGACTGCAGAGTGACAGCACATCAGTCCTTTTAAAAGATTAGCCTCAGGCATATTTTTACTGAAAAATTACAAGTACCAACGTACATTCAAAGTCATGCTGACCTGTGGCATTGAAACAACTGACACAAGCACAGTTTCAGACTAACTTTCTTTTTCTAACTTTAGACAAGTATTTGTCCTACCTTACCGTGCTGCTTTAAAAAAGATCAACAACATTCTTCCCCATTCCCAAAACCTTGGTTAACTGTGTTCCCTGGCAAATGAAAATATCCACCTGCGCTGCAGAAAGAAACCAGCTGGGAGCAGACAGACAGACACCACTACCTGGATGTGGTTTAGGGGCTATTTTCACACTGAAAAGTAGACACGACATAGGTTTTGTCATTAGATAAAACGCTGCAACAAAACCAAGTTTTTTGCTTTGCATTATCTACCTCGAGAGTCTCAAAAAGATGTATAGCTTACAAGCTCAGGTGGCTCTGAACTGGTCTGCCTCTTCCTCAAAGAGGAAAACCTCTGCTGACTCCGCACTGAAAACCTTCGGAAGGACTCTCTGCTCCGGGATGCAAAGTGCCTGAAGGAGGAGGTCCGCTTGAAGGGAGTCCTGCTTCCACCTTCCCCGCTAGTCCGCTCATGAGCAACCGCAGTAGTGACTAAATTTAGTGCTTCCTGTAAGGATCTCCGCACTGTACCCATCCACTGGGTCATGTGAGTTTGTGCCACTGTCAGTTTGTCTCCAAGGTAATCCATTTTTCCAGCAGAGATGAGAAATCAATATTCAGTTGCAATTACTGTAAAATATATTCTCCTTAACAGCCCTGATTGTATTTCGCAAAAAAGACTCCACTTACAAAATATTTTCAGGTAAGGTATATAGCACTACACTATAACCACCATAATATTTCTATACTTAAATAACAAAAGCTATGTGAGGTTGAAGACTGGTATTTGTCAAGTAGGAAAAAATAAAAGACTCTTCCTACTTACAATCAGATTTCCAGAGTTCCATCAAAATATGTTTAATTCAGCCATGTTAAACAGAGAAATCAAGGTTTAAATCCTGACACAGTCCCTCGAAATTAGTCCATTTACAAGCACAGAATTAGTCCCTTATTGTCTCATTTCAGAGCTGTAAAAGCAACTCCCTTTTTAAGCCAAGTTTTTGTTTTGCTGGAAATATCAGAAGGATAAAAAAAATTGTATTATTCTGGCTTGGCAGCTTTTCAGGTAACAGCACATTAAACAAAGTTCTGGTGCTTCTATACAATCCATTTAGCAGCAAAATGATTAGATCTTCTGAACAATAAATCCAAATTATTTTCCTCCCCAAAAAACTCTGCAGGAAGGTATCAGCATCGGCAGAATGCCCTCCTCACCAGTCTTCCCATCTTCAGGACCACTCTCAAGATTTTCACTTCCAGAAATGCAGATCACAGGCTCAGGAGGCACAGTGAGGCTGAAGGGGAACCGTGTCAAGCCTGCTGCCTTCAAGACCGGACTTGCTGGCTCCACAATGCCTGCCAAAAGCTCTTCTGAATGACATCAGCTCCTCTGCTTCAAGGGGGGCTTCATAACAGAGGAATGTAGCTGGGAATGGTAGAACGCTGTACCAGCAGCCAGCATCGAGAATTTCCCCACGCCTATTAAAGTCGCTGCACACACCAGCTCCTCTCCCACAACCTGGGGATGCACTCCGAGGAAGCTGTTGGATATCACAGCTGTTCGCAAGCCCGTCTCTGTCTCCCAAGCAAGGTTTGCAGTGCTCTGGGCGATCCCCGAATCAGGCGCAAGAGGTTACAAGCAGGCGAAAGCTGCCGCTGCCTCTGGTATCCCATTCCCTCCTCCCTGTCCCTGCCTTGCCTCTTCTCTGGAGCGGGAACAATGAGCTAGGTGGAACAGCCGCAGAGGTCTGCCTAAGGAAGGATCTGGGCTGGGCTTTATTATAGTACAGGCAGGGTTACCATGGCGACCACAGGGAACAGCATCTGCTTGCTGCCTAAGCAGGCAGGAGTTGCACAGATCTATTGGAATGATTCATAGTTTGCATATGTCACATGTACTTACTGATGTTAACCCTTCCTTGGGAAAGCACGAGCCACACCTCTGCTAGGGAATGTTTCACACCAACATCGAAAGGCTTCCCAGTCCTTCGGGGCAGGCTGGGAGGACGCCCACACCTCATTCCTGTTGCTTATGGGGTGCTCAGGCAGCGCCACCATCTAGAACTGTTCTATTACGTGATTTACAAACTCAAACAAGGTACTTCCAAGTTACAGACTACATCACAGTGCAAGGTAATGATTAAGCTAGAAGCTCCAAACAAAGCTGAACAGGTCTGACCGTTTGAAGCAGACCTGCCCCCCGCAGCTTTCACACACTGCTAACTTGTGTAAGCCAGGGCTCGCTGTCATTCCCCCACTCTGCTCCCTCCCCAGCAGCTGGGAGACCACAGTGTCAGTACTGCCACTGCAAACCTGACGCTGGTGGAGTACCGAGAGGACTCCACCGATAAAAGCACTGAACAGTCAGATAGCAGTGGTCAGGGAATTTCTGGGAACAGCCCATTTGGGAAGACACAGAGTGAAAACCCAAGGTTTTAAAATCAATAAGCATAAGTAGGTGTCCAAACTCAAGACCTGACTAGCTCAGAACTGAGGGACAAGAGAGATATAGGTGTGAAGGTAAGAAAGGCATGTTGAAAGCTACTCATTTTTTTGTTTATTCAAAGGTTTTTGTGTTGCTGTTGCTTAATTTGCCATACAAAATACAATGTCTTGCATCATCCTCTCCTCCTCTAAACCATTCAGGAAAAGATTTAATGGAATGAGTGACTTCTAGATAACATTTATCTAGAAATAGATAGTAAAGTTTTGTTGTATCAGAAATGCTACTTACAAATATGCATAAAAGCATAAGATGTTCTGAGGAAATGGGGTGCCTTGCCTTTTAAGAGTTGAACTCCACCAACCTGTAACTCATCTCCAAAAGAACTCTGGTGACATAATGCAGTATTCCATATCTTATTCTTAATTTGAGTATTTTATATTTGTTTTGAACATTCTTAAATCAGCAGTCTAACAAAAACCGTCAGTGTTAAAAGGAAATCCAATCAACAGAGAAAAATCTTTTTTCCTCACACAGCTTTTCTTTTAAAAAGCTACAGAGTTGTTTTTGCACTGAAAGAGATACTTCTGATCCGATGCCCCAAGAGCTGGGTGTTTCATACATTTTTGAAGAAATAGAAAAAAATTATATTTATTCTGACAGTTATGATAATGCTTCATGAACAATGGACATCCTGCATCCAAGGATGAAATTTAAGACTTACTACACATTTTTATGCTGTTTAATCTAAGCTCTGTATTTCAAACATCACTGGATTTGCAAGCGCAGCTCTGTGCTTGCTGCAGTACAGGGATTCTTCACAAGGCACTTTGCTATTTTGGGGGGCTACAGAATCAGACAGAGCCTGAAACCATCTGAAATAGCAATCGCGTTGCTCTGGGCTGTAGCTGCCATGCAAGTTAGTCAGCAGTCCCTTCACCTAAACAGGACGGGCAGAGCAGAACTGAAATATAACCAACCTTCTGGTATATCGCCTATCACAAAAAGGGAGGAGACGCAGGACCAGATTCAACTCAAGATCCACAGAAGGCAGCTTTCTTAAAGCTTGCTGCAGGAACTTCTCACACATGTACGCGCCTTGAATGATCTGGAAATTCCCTAGGGAATATATTTCCTTTTTTATTAGACTTCCCCTGAAAAAAGATGTTATGCCCAATTTACCATTTTCATCCGTAGATGATCGTAAAACTGCTGATTTGAGTCTATCTGCAATACTAAATTTAGTGTCTTCTGGCTACCACATGAGCATACTGCTATGCATTCAAGTAGACTCAGCATCTGAATTATTGCTTACATTTACACTTCAATTAGCATCGTGGCAAAATGTTTTAGAAGATAACCAGATGCACTTTCACCACCAAATTCCAATGGTTGAAGATTTTTCCACCCCTTCATCTGAAACGCAGTAAGTGACTACATGTTCTCCTGCTTGAGCTCCATACCAAAACTGGCTGAGTTCAGCAGCTGCCAGGAGACTGACAGACTAGGCAGTCAAACTTAAGTTTCCTCAGAAAATCCATCTAAAAATAACTGAGATCTGAACAAAATGGATTAAGTTAAGAAAATTTGTAGGAATGTTGCTTTATTAAAATGCATTTGCAGAGCAATTACAAAGAAGAAACTTCCTCAAAAATACCCCTCACTGGATACTGCAAGAACTGGATAGATTATTTCACAATTTTATCTTTTTATTTTTGCCCCTCCCCATCAAAAGCTGAATATGCTGACCTGTGTGGAGTGTGTATGGGTGGGTGGGGTGGGGTGGTTATTATTCTATTTTATTAAAAAGGACTGGTTTTAGCTCTTGTATTCTGATAAGTAAAATAATCCACCGAAACCTCAGAGGACGCCATTACATCAGCAAGCAAAGCTGGAGAACACTTGAAAAGTCTGAAGGATGGAGTTTTCAAAAGCTGTAAGAAACTAAGTAGCAAATCACATTTGGGGCTTTTCTGATTCAAATGCGATTTCACCTGTATGAAAAACATAAGCCACTATTAAAAATAATTTTAGAAGACGTAAATCAACTTCACAATAGATTAAGGACTATATTAGTCATAGAAGAGTACCAGTTTCAAAGAGCAAGAGCACGCTGCCACAGACAATCCTGCCTGTGGGCATGCACACAATAGACCAAGAAAGCCTGGGCTCCCTGGGGAGCACACAAACTTGTTCTCTTCATTTCTTTTCTAAGGCTCCCCAGAATATGATGCTCTGTAGCACTCCACACAAACCTCCCAGCTGGTGAAAGCTTACAACTGTATTTTCATTAAATAACAGCATGTGGGTTGTTATACATGGGCATGGGCTCTATTTACTTCTCTGGTGAATCCACATACCTTTTTATAACCAACAGCCTACAGAACGTAGCTCAAACCATACAGATGTTCTATAATTGTCTCCCAGCCACTTCAGGCCAGCAGCCTTTCTGGCTGAGTAAGGGTTTGTTTCTAAACAAGAACAGCACAAGACAATCATCTGTCCCTGAAAAATACTGGTGGTTATCTCACACTGCAGCCACTCTGGATCTGTGAAGGGTCTGCAGTTTGAGAAAACAGCGCGCACACTGCTAACCAGTACTGCATGACTAATTACCACAGTAGCAAATGGGACCTTGTTATTTAAACATTGCTGGATACTTTTATTATTAACATCTATTCCACCTACCACTGCAAAATGCAACTCTGCACAATGAAGTAGCAATCCCTATTTTTTCCCTCATTCAGTAGAAAACATTCTATCGTTACATTATATTTTCCCAAAACTTCTTTCAACTCATTTTGAGCTTTAACTGTTCTCAAATGCATATAATTATGCTAACAACTAGATAGTATTGGAAGGTCAAATTAAAAACAGGCCTGCATGTAGTACAGCACATAATTCACACACCATGAGAGGCAGGTGGAACTTGCAACACAGCCTCATGATGATAATAAGCGCGTGACCCGTGGGCCCACAGGGTCTGCAGCGATGACTGGGTCCCCCACCACGACCTCCCTTCTGGCAGCACTGGTATGCACAGAACCAGGAAGGCAATTCAGCTGAAGACCTCAGGACACTGGGGATTAGTTTTCACCCAGACGGGATCCCTGAATGATCCCTTGTCAGCGAAGCAGATGTGACAGAAGGATGGGCAACATCAGTTTAAACTAAATGTGAAAACAGTCTCTGCTTTTCCCTTTGGGGACCCCCAGTCAGAAACCCATTGTCCCACTGCTTACTTGCCTCACGCCCCATCACTCCACTTAAGTTAGCAATTAGTAATAATTCATGCATTTCTTAAGTGTTTTCCACGAGTCATCATCCCATGTACAAACAAACAACATGACCACATACTTGCAAAGATCATGACAGCTTCAATTCTATCTCGGGCCTTAGTTTGTCCATCTCAATTACGCTCAGTCTTCAGCGACCAGAGGAGCAAAGCCTGCCCTTGTAAGGCTGTTCTGGTCTTGCATTCCACACCGACTCTCTTTCCATTTTATTAGTAAGAGAACTTAATTTAACCTGTTGTGTTTGACATGACAGACTATTTAAAGACACAGCACTGTGCTGAGCTTAGCTGCACGGCTCCAGACTCAATTACTCCTCGGGTTCCTCAGACACTACAGAACAGCTTAAGTTTTGTACATGCTTCTTATTTTTGCCTTAGTATTCTCTATTTTGCCACCCGAACTGTCATGTTCAAAGGACTAGCAAGCATTCCTAATTACAGGCTGAATTTCTTACATGTCACATCCCATAACAAATGTTTTTACCACGACACCTCCAAATTCTCAGTTAAAATAAAGCAATGCTTCAGTACTCAGTCATCTGAAATGCCAAGCAATATTCTAAAGGCTTCCCAACGATCTACCAGTTCACAGCAGTCCTGCTTCCCCTACAAAGGGTTTCCCAGTAGCCACACTGCCCCAGCCACTCAGCAGGGCCCTGGCCACGCATCTGGTAGAGAATTAAAAGCCTAACAGCTGGAGCAAAGGTTCTGGTTTTTTGCTTTCCTGCCAAACCAAGACCAACTGAACTGCTTTAAAACAGTCTTAACTTGGGAAAACACAATCTGATAAGAGCTTGGGCAGATATAACATGTTTTGCTTTCCACATACAAAGAACAAAACTGTGTATCAAGCTGGTTTCCTTAAAATGCTCCTATCTTCTTGCCAGCTCACACGCCCCCTTTTTTTTCAAAATGACTTGCTATTACACAAACAAAACCAGATCCCCTGGGTACATTTTGTAGAATACCTGGATTTGGGGAAATCCAAAAAACGCACAAGTTTCAATCAGGTTCTCAGATTTATGGGTAAAAGCTATCTAAGTTTGTCTGCCAGGTTAAATCTCACTTCACCAGGAAGAAGTCGGACATACAGAATTAAAAGGTACTTCCTCCATTACTGCCAGTGAGCTGTCACTGCTGTTCTCATAGAACAGTCTTTCTGCACAAAGTCTTTAATTTTGTCCTTTGTTCATAGCACATAACGATCTTTTTCATTTAAGCTAAAAAAAAAAAATACAGAGCTTAAGTTAAACAAAAGTCTAACATTTAGGTCTATAAACAAAGGACTGGAACTGTTCAGGCTGCTGCACTTGCTTGTACTCAGCCGAGTTAAAACCTGGCATAATTTCAAAACCATAACAAGGTGCATGGGTGCAGAAGATGGCTGTGACATACATCATCTAGGGGAAACAAACAAATCCCTTGGCCCAATCAAGAGCTGTTCTGCGAGAGGAGAAAGAGGTGATACGATTCACACCGCACCATCCTTCTCTAGCTCTAAGCCAGCAGTCCAGCTAATGATCTGCAGCCGCCTAGGCACCTCATCTACAGCTCAGCATCCTTCGGACTCACACCTTCCCCACATGCCTCCGACACATTGGGTAGCTGTGACACAGGTGCTCAGCACACCCATACTGGAAGAAGTTTATGACACGGGCCCCAACAAAACCAACACTGCTGCACAGGTACTCTGAAGACAACAAAAACCTTGCTTCTGCTTTGATTTTTTACGCAGTATCACATACACCACCACAAAATAACTGACATGACAGGGACTCTAAGCAAATCATTGAGGTAAGTTTGCTTCTTACTCCATACTTTTCCCATTTGCTGTACCCAGCTTTCCCATGCCCCAAGTTCAAGATTCCCCATGAAACTTAACACAACCAAAGATGAAAGGGCATGGTGGTTTTTCTGTTTTGGTTTGGGTTTTTTCTCTTTCATGGTCATTTGATAATACAATTCGTACAGATGCCTAGACTGTTCCACCTGCCACAGTCCCATAAGGACTCTATGGTCAAAAGGGGGGCGGGGGGGGGGAGGGCAACAACACGCATGACACGATGGGAGGGAGCGAAGAGTCAGATGGATGAGTGTTTTAGCACAAGGACTTTGTACAGTGAAATCTCTTTTGTAACCTGACACACTGGGCATCTCAATATTTACTGGAAGTAAACTAAGGTCATGTATACAGTTTTAATTTATGCTTCTTCAGAATTTAAGACAACTTGCAAAGAACTTGGTATTAAAGGTGTTCCCCTTGTACATACAGCCAACTACAAAAGAGACTGAAATTTCATTTCCAGAATTTTTTTTTACACTAGATTATTTTAAAAGCCTGCAAAGGCCTCACAAACTGTGAGCAAGGACAGACGGCAGTAACAACAGGTTCTGGATCAATGCTTGGAAAGTTTACACAGGCACACGTTAATACAAGGTATTTTTAAAGAAAGGTGCTAAAGCACTTCATAAAGTCCACGTACATAGCCATCATAATGCCATCAATGTAGTCCATGGCTACGTTTAAAATCTTTATTTTAAAGAGAGGTAATAACCTCAGAATTACACTGATTTCTTAAATGCATTTCAAAGGTGGGAAACAATTACATTTAAAATTCAGTGCCAGTGGCTTTAGAGACAAATACTTTTAATGTATTCCTCCAGACTGAAAAGCAAAATGAAGTTTCTTAATAATTATTCACTGTAACTGCAAAAATGCCTATGTAATAAAACGGTCTTTGCAGTTTGCTTCTGAAATCTGAGTCTCATCTGATCTGGAACAGGACACAAGAATTCTTTATTTATCATCCAGTCAAATTTGCTTCAGGACAACCTTCGCTAAGGAATTTATTTGTGTCCCCTTGAAGACATCACATTCCCCAGTACACAAGTGTCCACACAGACCATGTCACATTATGACAAACGATCACCATGGTGTCATCTCCTACCCTGCAGTGTAACAGAAGGGTGGCAGTGCAAGCTCGAGAAGACTGAATTATGACAGCCAGCCGTTGAAAACAGAAATGATACCACGCGCATGCTGCCGCTTCCTTATTCCACAACTACCTTATTCTTGAAGTTCAGCCATGGTATTACTGCTTTTATTTGATAAATAACAGAGCTGCACTTGGCTGCCATCATGTTATCCTGCCTACTCCAGCTGGAACGTCCAGAGTAAGGAGAAAATGATGATTCACAACAGCCCAAGTCCCAGACACGGAAGGATAGGGGAAGGCTTTACTCGCTGCCTTGCTGTGTGCTAATGTGACAATCCTCTCAAAGCACAAAAATTATAAAAATAACCATGTTTTATGGCAAGCACAACAGAGTCCCCTCATACAGGGACAGAAAAGCAACAAGAACATTCCCTGCCACAGAAAGTGACTTCAGGGAGGAAACTAGCAGCATCCCAGCAGACCGATGGCACAGGTTTTGCCACTTCCCTAGTACAAATGAATATACTCTGCCAAGGTTCCACAACCAATCAAATAGCTCAGTCACCGCACATACCTTCTTGAATATTAGCTAAGAGAGGACAATAAAAAGGAACAAAGAAAGAAAAAACAAGAGAAACACATCCTTTCTCCAGGTCTTGTACAGAAACAGACTTGGTTAGACCACAGGGAAGACCAAAAGGCAGTGAAATAAAAAAAAAAAAAAAAAAGTGAAAGAAGCAGCAAACCCCCACATTTCCTATGTACACTGCCATCTTGCAGCATCAGTGGAACATCCCTGGCCAGGCAGAGGAACAGGTATGAGCCATTCCCAGATCAGCGTGCAAAGGGATATAGCGGGGACACCGTTCCTTGGGCTTGGCACTGGCTGAGCACTGCTGACAAGTGGAGCCAAGCTCAGGGCTGATAAAAACAGCTGACATTAGGCAGGGCCTCCTTCCTCACCCACAGTCCAAGTCCTCTCCCCTCTGTCCCCCATTGCAGAAGAGGAGTTTTGTTTCCAAAGGTCTCTGCAAGCAGCCTATCGCCTGTCTGGGCAGCAGGAAGAAAAATTTTTTTCAACCTATTTTGTATGATTTGTCTTGACTGCGGGCTTTTCAACCTTCCCACTCTGTATATGTTTATCTGCAGTAAGAATTACTTTGAGTTAGAAGCAGGAAAACAAGCAGACCACCACATCTGGTGCTCAGGAGGTAAGGGTTAAAATGGCCAGCTCTGAAGAGAGCTAGAGGACTGGAAAGCAAGTACGGGGGACATCCTTAACGCTGTAACCCAGCAAGGTGGCAGGAGGATTGAAGGAGCAAATGTCTCATACCTACCTAGTGGTAATTTATTAAAGCTGAAGCTTATGCTTGAACATGGATCCCTGTCTCACCCACATCATCTGACAAAAAATATTCTCTGGGGCACACAATGAGAGCTGTCCAACGTAACACTATGAAAACAGCAAAAAGCTGTTGAAGTGTTAGGTGGGCAACTGATTAAACTTCCATTATGCAAAGTTCCAAACCATTTTTACATATAAAAAGCTACCACTTTTAACATATTTTCTTCTTCAATCTTAAAAAAAATTAAAAATAAAAAAACCCAGAGTGACCCAATCTGATCAACAAATTTGAATCATGTAGTTAAGACATCCTTGCACTTCAAACGAGACAAGAAAAAGATAAGAAATTTTGCTGGGACATCACCTTTTCCCTCTCAGGCAAGAAGCACATTAGCGCACATGAAACAAAGTTTTTATCACAGAGAAACGTTTTGCAATGTTTGCTAAAGAAGGTCAGATACTGAAGGCATCTGATCTGCCTGCAAGTCCACCCCACAGCCTGACTCTTCTCGCTAGGATCACTTGGTCCCCAGCCACCACACCCCCTCCTCTGCCCACTTCTGCAAGCTCCAATCCACATCCCCTGTCTCACCTACCACGACCCTTCCCGACATGTTTCATGATACCATGTGGCTTATATCCACTCCTCGATTATCAGCCTTTGAGGGTAGATTTGTCTTTGCATAAGATCTGTAACATTCATTTACATTGTAACAACAAAAAACCAACCACAAAATTGCACCACTATCACCTCAGTAAAGTAAAATTCTGCAACTCATGGTCTCATTTAAGGAAAGTCATGTTCAAGTAAAATAATTACACTTCTTATGGATTTAAATAAAAATATATAACAGAAGGGGAAAGAACAGGGGAAAGCAGAGGCACAGAGCAAGTTGTACAAAGTTCTAAACGCACTTGAAAGCTGCGCTTTCCTCTGAATTAACCAATATTAGAGAAACCAGGTAAGAAGAAAAAATAATTTGATTTGCATTCCTTGTTTTCCTTCCAGAACTACACTTGTGATAAAATAAAGCATTAATAAATTTCCATGGCTCAGCACTCTACATACTTTATTTATACCTGCCAAAATAATTTTATCATTCTACTACCATGGACACCCTTGACAGGATCAGTGAAAAACTGTTTTCCCATTTCATTTGTAATCCCAGCAGAAAGTCAACCATCCTTTTCTCCATACAAAATTTGGTGCACTTTTACAGCAGTATGTAATTATTTCAAGATTAATAAAAATCTGTAAACAAAGGTAATTGTGAAATATATTACTTTTAATGTACATTTTTAAACAATTTATGTTTAAATGCAATTACCAGTAATAATTTTAACAACTAGAGTGCCAAAACAGTTTTCTGGAAAATGTTAATTCTTTTGTCCCCCAAACTGTGTTTATATTGAACTTCAGAAAGGTTCAAAATAGTTAAACATCCTGAACATGCATAGGTTTTGTACCTTGAATTGTTTCAGTATAAAACAAAGTTATCAGTGTTAAAGCTGAGGGAACACACTAAAAATATAAGTTGTTTGAAAGCACACGTACATAATCATTCAGCACTTCCCTTCCACCTCAATGGAAGAGGAAAAACTGAAAAACAAAGGAGAAACAGGAAATTCCTACAGTACAAAGATACTGGAAGGTACTAAAAACATTTTCTTTACATTTGTTTACGTCAAAAGGATCAAGCCAAGCAAAAGACAGATAATTACGGATTTTTCCATTTATACAAATAAAAATCCACCACGAGGAAAGGTTTTTGTTGATAAACATTACCATACAAATACTAGATAACCCCTCCAATGTGGGTTGAAAATTACAAACAAATTAGCTACAAGCTTAGCAATAAGCTATGCATTAGCTTTTGTATCACCTAAGGAAAGATGCTATGGAAAACCAGGAGCTGTCTTACAGTAGAGGAGATATCTAATGTCAACAAGAAACACAATATGAAACTTATCTGTAAGAAAAGGGAGCTATTTGCACAGTGAAATGAAAATATGAGCATGTAAATAAATACAAAGCAGGGTGAACACCACATGCTCCCTGCAAACATGCCCAATTTTCTCAGGAGCAGTTCTGTTGTTTTGATCGACTACGTGATCTCAACATTGCCAGTGATTCCATTTTCCCCCAAGGTCCCAATCTTTGGTTCAGGAATCTTCCCAGTGTGCCAGGCAGCCATAGGGCAAAAGCTTCAGCCTGCAAAAGATCCCCTGGCACCAGGGAGGCCAACGCAAGCAGTGCCACAGCCAGGGCTCTTACATTATTAAGTCCAACATAGGAACAGTTAATTCTCTGTCGCTGAACTCAACAGACTCTCACATGTTAAGCACAGGTAACTGTGAAACATCTGTAACAGAGACTTCCTGAGGACGGAATGTGGCCTAAAATACCTCCAACTGCTAAACCTTTCTCACAGGGCAAAGACACCAAGCGAAACAAAAGAAAAAAAAGTATGGGAACATGCCACTTCTGCTCAAAAAAGTAACGGCAAGATGAGAGGTTGGGAAATCTCCTGTTGCTGTAAGAGTGAGTCAAATTACGTGCAAATGAGAAAGAACAATCCCCAATATGAAGGGATATTAAACTTTGACAGATAGAAGTTTTACTGTCAATTTAGACCTCCGTATGAACAATCATTGAAATCCCTCCTCATCAACACCTGTCTGCAAAGGCATCAAAATACAACTTCAGGGATAACGCCAGATTCACCAGTTTCATACCATCTCTTTCACATTTTGACATGACATTCTGATTTATCTCACTACATGCGGTCTGAGCAGTTTTGTAGCATTACAGCTCAGCCAGCATCTCACTTTTCATCAGTGGCAGTCAGCCCCAGTACGTAAGGCTGGATGGGGTCTGTCATCCCCACCCTGTAGCAGCAGGAACCCCCTTATGTGAGAAGAGCTCTTTTCTCGTGCACAGCTGAGCTTTTCGGAAGCAGGACTTGGCCCACACACATTACATTTACTAAGCAGGTTCTAGCGGTTGGAAAATGTTTCCTCAAAACTCACAAGTTTTGGTATTGATTGGTAACACTATACCTAAAGTCAGGGTCCATTTCAGTGTGCTCCCATTCAGAACACAGCAAACACAGGCAGGCCAGTTTCAAGAAGTGACAGACTACGTGCTGTACTGGGGAACAGTACGTCCTCTGAAGAGTCAGATTTGGTCCAAAGCATGCTGCTCTCTTACATCAGTCGATAAATGCCAAGTTTACTATTTCTCAGATAGCGCATTTCTATCATCCTTTTCAAAGGGATAAAATACAGAACTTTTTATTACCATCCCCCTGGAGAAATTTGGTAGTATTTCTCCTTCTCACAGAGGGTGCTCAGGTAATCTCCAGCTACTGAAGGTTCAAATATGACTTTCAAAATTCAGGAAACACTGCAAAGGGCATGCTTTTTGTTCAAGGGATTTCCTTCTTCAAAGAGTAGTAATAATAAGTTGGAAGGTAAAGGTGCATCTTAAATCATTCTAGCTGTTCTCAGCACAACCACACACTGCCTAACAACTGTCTAAACTACCTTCCCACTGCACAGCTGGGAAGCACTGAGTGGCTGATTGTTCCTTCCATTTTTTCTCCCTACAAAACACTATTCCATGCGCCTTTCATTTACATCAGCCACTTCTTGATCACTGCAAGTAGAACAAATACTAGGTATACGGTTACACAACATCTCCTTCATCCGTTTTATCTTGCAACATGCCATTTTTATGAAAAAAGCAACGGCATTTATTTGCCATTTCCATGTAACCCTGCATGCATACATGGTTCCATTATTTCTTGGGCTCTTTGCTCTTACTGCTTTGTTCTCCTTCCAGGCACAGCATGTCAGGCCCACGCCACCCAACGGGAGAAGGGCTGCACAGCCCAGCGCCACAACAAGCAGCCCAGTGCTCCCACACCTCCCAGGACACAGTTAGTGCACTGGTGGGGACCACAAGCCAGCTGATCCCATGGTTGCACCCAGCCAACACACTCTTCTGGAGCCCAGAGCAGTGGCATGGTACAAGAGTACCCCCATGATGCTGCAGAGGGCTACATCTTAAAATTGCTTATCAGGGTCAGTGTTACAGGTGTGGCCTTTGTTTACATTTTTAAGTGCATTATTTCCTGCTGGTTCTGGAACTTTGTGGAGCTAAAAGGTTGATTTGCTGAAATTCCTTCTGCGTTCTCAACTTGATTTGCTGTGTTTCCTGCCCTGAACTGTGAAATACTGCTGAACTATAGGACAAATTCAGAAGTAAACCCAGTTTCATCTGACAATTGCATTCTCCAACCCCAGCAATCAAAACTTGCCAAATATGTACTTTGGTTAGCAAATAATCTGTACTGCCTTCCTTAATGTGGCAGGTATTTATTAGCCTCAGTCATGAATCACTAAACTAAATACTGCATTTTTTCAAAGCTTCATTCAGACTTAAGATTTACCTTCAGTTACTTTTTGGGAGAAGCTTTGCACTGCAGTACAAAGTCCTGCCATATCTTGAGGAAAGTCCGCTACAAAGAACTACTTTCACCATGCTCAAGTTGCTCTCTAAAATGTCATTTCCTTTCAGTACAGTAAACACGCACTGGCTGTATGAACAACCCACAAGTGCTGAAAGAACAGGAACAATAGTGGGAACTTGGCTGTCTCCCAGCATTAGTGACACGGACAACAGCATGGGAAAGCAGGAACTGAGTCAAAACAAGTTTAGATCAAAATATTAGTAGGGAGGCAGCAAAGTTACCTCTGCTTTGTATGTATAAATGAGGTTTAACAATCCACTTTAGCCTTGTACCAGAAGCGTACTCGCTACTTTAGACACAAATTAAAGGGAAGGGGGGCAGGGGCAGACAGTCCCACAGTTCCAGCTGCTCCAAGCCCAAAATGACACAGTCATTACAACAAGGGAAAAAAAATAAAATTACTAGGTTTACCAATAGTTTCATCTTACTGAACGTAAACCTTATTGCACCGAGTTAACCTAGAATGCGCTATTTCATGAAAGCATTTTATGGTAAATTAAATTGAATACCACACCTAATTATAACAAACTGACTTAGATTCTGCAGTGTTTCCCCTGTGCAAACCTGCAGGAGGACGGGTGGCCCTGGGCCAGCATGCCGGTCTCCTGCAGCTGAACAGCACTCTCTCGCGTCCCCACAGGGAACGGGCTTCCTCTGCCGGGTTTTGTTCTGTCTGCCTGCTCTTCGCAATGACACAAAAGTCAGAATTCCCCTTCTACAGCAGCATTCAGGAATTAGGAAAATGCCTTTCTGCAACAGAGCTGTATTTACCCAAATTATCTGAAAAGGAAGATTTAGCTGTTGACACCAGCACAGCAGGTACACCTCTGACATTACCTGGGCACGAGGGATTTTTAAGTTTGTGGGGGAAAAAAATGTACGCCTGAAACAGGACTGCCCCATCACCAAAAGCAAACCCTGTAACAGAATAGCAAGCAGACACTGTCCACAGGGAACCCCAGGCAGCACACACAAAGGGGAGCCACACAACACCAACATGGAATGCTTTCCCTCCCTTAAGGCAGCCACAACCACCACCCGTGGCACGCCGGCCAAGGATTAAGGTTCCCTTCCATCACCCATCAAAATACTATTGCAGTGACATGCCGTGGTAGCACGGTTACTAATGAGCTGCCACTTCCTTTGGAGTCACCCAATAAAGAGGTATCAAAACCACTCTTAAAAGGTAGCAACGAAAATCTTGTCAAAACAAACCTTAGATCTTACTTCTTAAATAGCCCAATTTTCTTTTGATTTTGTAATTATTGTTTAATGACTGTCAATAAAGAACAAGAAGGTCTTTAAGCCATCACAGTGCTGCAGGGTAATATTTTATTTAAAACATGCCATTTTCTTTTGAACACTTTCAGGATGTAGCATTTGTCTGCTATTTGAACAAAGACAAGTGCCAGACCGAGAAGAAACAAGCCCTCAATGATACCTAGTGTGCTCAGGAGACACCTGAGCCGTACCACCACCACCCATACCAGAAGGCCAAAACTGAGCAATGAATCTGGAGCTGACTTTCATTTCACCTGTGTATCACAGTATTACAAATGTATAACACAGAGCTACAAGATTTAAGAGACATTCTCTACTCTTAATAGGACACTGGTTTCCCACAGGCTCTTTGGACCTTCATTTTATTACAGAGGAGCCAAGGCCACTCTTAGATCATATCCATAGTGTTTTCAAGACATCTACAGCCACTCACCCATCCCAGATTTTCCTGTCATGCCCATCTGAAACTAACAAAACTATCCATTTAATGATGTGTCAGGATTTATAGATCTACCACAAGCACTCTGGGGGGAATCAGACCAGGCCAACATCTGGCTGTCAACAGAAAGACCACATAAATGATTCTGTGATATTCACTAGAAATCACAGTGCTCTCTCATATAAGGGGGTAGACTGGTAGCTGCTCTTCCAGTTGTCTTCTCTTACCTACTTTGTCTTACCTGGACTGAACAGCAATCACATAGCTCTCCATTGAGCCCCAAGATACTGTCTCCGATACCCCAGCAGCACTACTGGAGGCTCAGCCAGCACTGTGAGCCAGGTCCCTCACTACCCACCAAACCAACCAGGACTATGCTGAAGGTGGCTCAGTTCATGTCCTGACACCAGCTCTCTTCCCCCCCGAGTACTGCAGCACCTGTTCCAAATCAGCCAGGGCTCCAATTCCTTTCCTTCAGCACCTATTCTGGAACAGATCCAGAGCTTTCCCATCTCTTGCCAGCTCTGCCTCCACTGCATGAAGTCTGGACTCCACTCACCAAGCTGGTTTATGTTACCAGGTCCTACTTCTGACACAGATCATAGTTTATCAGTGCGTGCCTACAGTAGCCTCAGATATATTAAAAAAGAGATTACATCATTTGAATTACAGCATCCCACAAAATGCCCTGGGGCAGAGCAAGAATTGCTCACAACTTTGAGATGGCTAAGGACAGGAACAGAACCAACTGAGAGCACTCCACTAGTGGCTGTGTCCACAAGCAAGCCAAAAAAGCCAGTTATCGGACAAAGGATATTACAAAAGAACAGGAAACCTCATTACTGTGCCTGCATACCTATATGCTGACCAGCTCGACAGTGTGACTGACGCAAGCTGCTGGACAACAGACTACTGAGCTGCACCTAAAGGACTTCTTAGGCAAGTCAGACCTAAAGATGTCTTGCATCAGCTCCAGCAAAGCTCCTTACCAACTGGAAAAGGGATGACGAATACCCCATGTACCCTGGAAAATATTCAAATATATTGTGTAGCACATGGTCACTGAAAGACTGGCAATTGCATACATAATGACAACAATTAACCAACGGCAGATGATGAAAAGATCACAGCTAGGAGGAAGGTACATGGCAGAGCAGAGAAGGAAGTGATGGAGTACAGAGAGTTATGATTCAGCCTCTGAATTTCAAGAGCTGAACTACAGACAACCACAATGCATGTGGCGATTGGTGCACAGTGCTCTGCTTTCTCCTTATCTGAGCATTTGACTGAAGGGGTCCAAATGACAAATACAGTCTGTTACTGTAGCTATCACTGAAAGCAGCTCAAGAGAGTTTGGGTTCCAGGTTGATGGAAAAGACAGCAAGAAAACACAGGCTAAGGCAGAACCACCCACAGGTGGTCCTACCAAGGTGCTGCAGACAGACCTAAGAGGCAGCCGGGACCCTTTTTCCCCTATCACCAGCACAAGCTCAACTGTGTGCCATATAGGTTATATCTCACACTACCTATAATCTGAATGGTCAGAATCAAAGAAGGATTAATATACTGCTGGAGTCACAAAATCACAAGCTTCTGAGAAATTTCTCCCAAAAACACACACATCTAGAGTATAAAGAGACAACCTACTGAGGGTGAACCAGAGTGGTGTTTAAGAGTCCCGCTCTTCACCCTCTCAAAGAAACATCAACTAATTTGACTAAAACCAGACCACCATGTTAATCATGTTAATCACACCAGCCAGCAAACTTCTGGATTCTTGAACTGCCACCCTAAAGACTTGTAATAGCCTTATTCAGCAACCTGCAAGGCTCCGTCAGCACTCTTGGCTCTCCTCTTTTAGCGGGGGGGGGGGGGGGGGGGGGAGCGGCTTTTTGTTAGTTGCAGCAATAATTCTCAGTAGCTCTTGTGACTCCATCTTCTGTTATCAGGAAGCCTGATGCTCAATCTTCCCTAGGAACCTGCTTCTCAGTAATTCCTGTTTTAGTGTTACACATCACGCTAAAGAAAACACCAATTAAAAGTGAGCTGCAGCATTTCAGAGTCCTGCAGCATGCCCCATTAAAAGTGCAAATGATCCAGGTTTGATAAGCTTGCTCTTCTCCTCATTATTATAACTCAAATTGAAAAGGGAGCTCTGGGTTGAATTACTGAACAGAACTCTGCCTGCATCTAATACAACCTAGTGGACAAAACCTATTGCCAGACACAAAGACTACTTTTCAGAAACTTACAGCTGTGGCTCAATACCCCTGCCTACAAGACGCAGATTTCTTGGTGGTCAGTCATCATTTCAGGCACATTTGGGCAGACCACAAACTATGCTGTGCTCAAAAAAAATGCTATGAGGATTTCTTTTGACAACTTTCCTACACATCGCACTAATACATATCCTAGTCAAAGATCAGAAGACGAATCAGCAAGTAATTAGCAGATAGCTGGCACTGAGTAGGGCCACTGATGTCCAACAGCTCCAACACTGTGTAGGAATAAAACAAATACATAACAGGAGAGATACAAACTATCAGTAACTCAAAATTGTAGTTTTAAAATACAGATTTTTTTATTATAATATTTTTTAATTAAGAGTTACAGCTTCTTCAGGTATATCTACCTAATGAATAAAATATCTTAGTTCCCCAAGATAGATTAAATAACACAACACCTGACAACTAATCCCAACATCTCTGATTACTCCTGATTATAAATTGAGAGAAGCGATAAACATCTCCTTAGTACCCTCCAGCTGTAACATCAACACAAAGTGACAAAAGGTACAGCTGTGGTTTTCCATTTTTTTGTTTTTAATATACATTTAGTACCATGAATATCACAATTGTCCTTGCAGTATTTTCTTGCAACATCTCAAGACAGTGTACAACAATGAAAATGCCTAAGAATTACTTAAAAGCCTCTAAAAGGGCATATACAGAAAATGTAACATACCTGTTCTGTTACAGACTAAACCTGCACAATATTAGGTATCACCCCAGTGATCTTCTGGACCAATCAAAAATTTGTTTTGGTTTGGGGTTTTTTTTCCTGGCCTTAAAGAAAAACCATCAGATACATGTGATAGCAAAAGCATTCAGAGATCTCTTTGAGACTTCTCACCCTGGCAAACCACGAAGAACATCCGCCCCCTCATCATATTGAGGTCTGATAATACCATGCTAACTTTTTTTAATGTGCAATTTAATGAAAGCTTGCCTCTTAAAAGTCTAACCAATCAAATAAAACAAAAACCAACAAACAAACCAAAAACATTAAGAAGTGTCCAAAGACTTCCATGTTTTTCAATACTACAGTCTCCAACAGGAAAAGATTTTTAAGAAAATGCCCAGTTCTTCAAGTACTATTTTCTCTCCCAGCTACAAAAAAAATTTACAGTAGACAATCTCATCTCTACTAATGATCAAAGCACATACAAGGATTGTAAAATTAAACTCTACATAAGAGAAGCCAACTCTCTGTAGTTTCAAAATGCACTAGCAAACAGCTAACATTAAAAGGTTTAAAGTGTCAGTGCTGATTAGATGCTGAATTTACAGCTGTAAAAATTGCTAGATTAACGCAGACGGTACCACAAACAAATGAAAATTGATGTTCGATTAGTACAGGAAAAATTAAAACATTAAGTAATCAGGTTCAAAGTAATATAGTATCTGTTCAGAAAGGCTTTAAAAACCATATTAATCTTTTATAAATGTAGAAATATCAGACAAATAGCAATCACTGTGCAAGAGTAACCTTTCAAAGCTGGCAGACTAGCACAGTAAATACAGCCTGTTAAAAAGAGCTTTTCATTGAAGAGGGCCCTAAGGATTGTTTGAAGAGGAAGTGCTCACAGAGACAAGCAAAACCTATTAACACAGACAAATTAAAAATAAGCAAGGAATTGTAAAAATACACACTTTAAAGCCATTAGTACTGGTCATTTTACTTAAATGGCAGGGAGCAGCTCTAGCTAGCAGCAGGGGAAGGAATGCTTCTGGAAGCAGCAATCTCCAGAGTTCAAGGGTAGCTTTTAAACAAACTGGGAAGAATCTTTCTAATAATTCTTATGATTAGACATAAAAGGGGAAGAAATTCCAATTACTAAGAGGGTTTTCTGAGGCACATTCAAGTTGTCTACAGTCTCTTTGTCTTAAATGAGTATTAAAGATAAAATAGTCTCTCTCACCCAAAATAAATCCCAAGTTTAATGTTACTTATTCAGAAAGATCAGAAAGAAACTTCAAAGTAAAGCTGTTGCTAAATATGAAAAGTCTCAGGATTTCTGAAAACAGTTAAAAACATCCAACTTGTTAAGCACAATTACATTAAAGAGCACACTTACCCACAAATATTGCAGGAACTTTAGCAAACGTGGACAGTAGTAATACTCCATCTTCCAAAGCACAAAGTTAACGCAAAACCATCTTCATTAGTCAGCCTCCCCCGTCTTCCCCACCTCCAGCAGAAGTTAAAAGCAGACCAGAGCAATTAAAAGCAACATGAATAATGTACAGTGTCTGTTTATCCGGCCCCACATCACTGCACTGAGCTCTGTGCCTTTAACAGATGCTGTGGCTACTTATAAGCAGTAGCTGAGCTACCGGCACCATGTGACCTAACCACTTGTTATTTAGCATCTAACTGCTCAGACTTCTTCCATTTCAGTAATCCACAACGTGTTAGTCTAGAATTAATAATAGTACTTGGGGTTTCACACTAAAAAGCCCTTCATCTGGAAGGAAAGAGAAGCTTCTAAACCTACTCTGTTTTGCAGGCTGGGTTATGAAACACTACTAATCCCACTGCAGTTGTGGTTGCTAGTTGACCTTATTTTTTGGTAACATATAAGAAAAATAAAAGAACCACACATGAAAGAGAAGCTCCTGCTTTTAATATAAAAATGTCTTTTGTGAACAAGGACAAATAGATACAACAAAGTGGTTTTTTTATATACCACGAGAATGTTCCCAGCAAACGAATACTACCAAAAAAGGAAGAAAGCCTGGGCAAACCGAGCTATTAACCAACGCTGGGTCATCCTCCTGCGGGCTGTTTTTAGAAATAGGAAGCAGAGCTAAATGATCAAACAGTGCTAGGTATTTTGTGTAGAGCAAAAATGGGCATTGTAACATCTCCATCTGTTCCTACTTTTTGTACCTATGTCCTTTTTTTGATGCAAAAAGGACAGGTAAGTGACAGGAGCCAGTCCAGGGAGGACCCCAACTGCCCTTCTCCCTCCCAGCACTCACCTTTCCAGGGGAGGGACAATATAGAGGTGACACAAAACAGATTCCAGCATGCCACAGCTTCCTTCACCTGACATTTTGGTTCTGGATGTTTAAGAAAAATTGTCCTCGCTTTTCTAATCGCCACCTATAAGATCTTGTAGAGCTGACAAATTCTTCCGATTTCCTTCCAGGCTGATTCTGCTTTTAGGCTAACAGAACAATCCACACACGATGGTTTTTATAGTACATCTGTTTCCGTCTGGGAAGGAATGAAGCTGCAATATTACAGGCTTAATACAATCAGAAGATGGGAAGGCTTGCTTTTTGGTGGGCAGGAGAGAGACTTATCATGGGCAGAACTGGAAACAACTGGTGAACTGTGACAAGCCAAACTATAAATTCATTTGCACATGTTTATAAAATATGTATCTTCTCTCCCTTGCAGTTCATTTCCAAAATATTTTTAAGAGTCAGCTCATGATTTTCTTAAAAAAATCCTTCTCCACCCACACACCACAGTCTCAAGTAAGTGCATCTTTATATGGATACCAGATTTTCCTCAAAGGACAAAAAAGCTTAATATGAAATAAATAAACCATATAACCAGGGGCTTCAAAATAATTCATGCCTACACCAAATAAAATACGTAACCAGAGGCTTAAAAATAGTTCATGCCTCACCAGTTCTAGTAGCAGAGCGCTCTGTTTTAGCTACATAAAGCAGTAATTTCTCTTATTAACCATAGCTGCATTTAAAGCTGCTCTGTTCCCAGATGAAGGCACAGTCCCTTCAGCCCGACAGAGCGAGCGCAGTTACTTCTATGTGGGGGGTGAGCCACATCACACACTCCTCAGTTTTTAATTCGTAAGACTCCTATCAGTCTTGATGACCTAATCAGGAGCTGAGGTTTGTGACCGAACATCAGAGAATTCAAGACCTGTGTCAGCTGTGATGAAATCAGTTCGAATTATGAAAGACGATACTTGAAAACATCTTCTGAAATTCAAGTGGTTTACCATAGCACGTTGCATTATAGTGCCTACCAAGGGAGCACAGCATGCATAATAACCTTAAGTCTTACAACAGGCTACAAAAACAAGAGGGCATTTTCATTTTACAGGTTGCCACACCAGAGGCTTGCAGGCCCTCAAACTGCATTCAAGTTGTAAAGGAGAAGACCCCCGCAATAGCTGCTACTACTAACCTACTGTGCCATGCAGATGAGCTCCCTGCCCGCTAAAGAGTCTAAGAAATTTGCAGCTAATTCTGGGAGTTAAATCCCAGTTGTCCAGAGCAAACATAAGAACAATTTTGGGTTTGTGCCTATACTGTGATGCAAGCAGGGCTAAAGCATAACATGCAAATTACCTGACATCATGAAGAAGTGAATTTTTTTTACATTGGCAGGAAAAAATTTTGTCTTCTCGATATTGTTAGCTCTAGCAAAGCAAACAGGAAATTATTTATTCACATAAAATCTATTATTTTTCTTAATTCTCTACTACATGAATGCCTTTAAATCTGAAGCTATTTCTTTCTTTACTAGAATCAGGCTATATCAGAGTGAAGAGGGAAAGGAAAAAAGATCACATTGGAATAGAATGTTCAAGCACTAAGCTATAATTAGTAATAGTTGTAACAGTGACTTGTTAAAAAATACTAACAACAATGCTTGCACGAATACACTATTCTAACCTCCAAGAAACAGGAAGAAAGGTCAAAATATTCACACAGAAATCACAAATTAGAAGAATTTGCCTTGCTGCTCACTGCATCTTTGTCACCCATGCATCCCAGAAAGCAGAAGTCCATCTCCAGTCCTAACCCCAAGGACATGGCTATCAGCTGACTCCTGCGGCACCAGTCACTTTTGGAATGTCTCAACAAAAGACCACCAAGAGAACACTAAAACATCAAGCCACACAGCAGCAGGAATAGTTTTGCAGATCATAACATGTTCTCCAGTACACAAGACATGTAATGCTACTGATCTCAGAGAAAAATATACTCTAAGAAAATCTGTCAGTCTTCAAAGATATCAGTTTGAAGGTTTTAAACCATGACACCTCCGCAGTCTCAAAGATCACCACGTTAAAATCCAGACTTACCCTCTATCCTGGAACAGCCCAAACAAACAAGGGGGCAGTTGCAAACTGTGGTATTTCTATTATTCATGGGAAAAGAAACCATCTTTTCAGGCTGTAGAATATATGATTTTTAAATTTTTATTTTTTTTTAAAGTACATAGAGACATTGTAGTCCAACTCTTCCTCAAACTCCAGCATATAAACCACTGGTAGTACAATGCCTTCAGTCATTAATTCACCACAGTCTTTGAAAGTGGTGAAGTCTGAAAGCTACTGCTGCCAGTATAGAACACTTCCCACCAGGAACATCACCTCTGTGAGTGCTGTGATCTTTACCAGCGTTATAAGGCTGGGTAAAGAGCACTGAAGATTTTCTTTGTAAAAGACATAGGGAGAAAAGTACCACCTGTAGTAAAAACACTAGCAATGACACTGGAATCTTTACACAAGCCTTACTCTTGTGTTCAAGCAATACAAACTCAAAATAGCTAAAAAATGCAATCTAGATGAGTGTTAAATCTCAAAGAATATCATCCTTCACAATTTCAACCACCAATCCCATATGATCAATTCTATATTGCAATGATTCTATTTCAAAGAAGTCCTATGTAACATTTAGAAAAAGAACCTCATTGGAAGTAGATTTCCTAGAATATGATCACAAGAAGTGATTTCTCCAGAAGTAAAATTATACAATTGTACCTTGCTTCCATTTAGGATTCTGTTCATCCATAAGAATCTAGCTCATTAGCTGTCCTGGAAAATTTCATTCAAGTAGTTGCTTATTATCATAGGCAGATGGGAAATAATGCAACAAACGCATGTTAATTGACATTGACTACTAAAATGGCGTGATGAACTGTCCCATATTCTTCGATACTTGTCAAACCAACGTGAATGAAAATGAATTTTTATTCTACAATAAAAGTAGCAACTTGTCACTTTGAGCACTACAGTCTCATTAGGTATCTTGAGTGACCAGTCATATGTACTGTAGCATTTTTTTTTGTCACTGTGTCACAAGGAAAAGCAAATAACTTCACAACTAAACAGACTAGAAACGATTCAAACAAAACAGCGGCTTTCCTTCTAATCCTCTTTAAAAGGTGTATTAAGTGAAACGCAGGTTGATTCAAATTCAGAGGAGATGGATCACTTAACTGTGACTCTGCAGATCTATCCACCTCTCACATCACTCCAACTGCAGCAGCACAACTATAATGTGTCTGTCCACCAGAGGGAAGTATTGAAATGCGCCGATGAGAACAGCGATCACACAGCGAAAGCCTTTGTATTTTCTCCAAATGAAAACAAAAGGTATTAACCTCGGTGCCAAAAGAAACGGTTCAGTTTTACATAATCCTCTGTGAAATCTACGTGGGGCTTTGGAGAATATGAAAGTATGGCAAGGTTTCCATCTCCTGAACACATGTAAAAATCACTTCTCTGCACCTGCTCGCTCACAATTTATACACAGAAAGGGCAGACTGCCCTTTTTGCTACCATGGCACTGCAGAACAACAAATACACCACTATTAGGCTTTTCACAGCAATACAAAGGAGTAAAGCACTTGGACCCTGATGAATCCCAGCGGATGCTGGACATGTGAGTTTTCTCTTTCAGTAGGGCTGACAGCCTTCCTTTCCTGTCTCAGGCTACACTTGATGAAGTCAAAGGCTTATTCTAAGTAACCTCACATTTAACAACCAAGTTGGACAACAGTAGTCATATTTATCTGGATACACTACCCAAATAGTTCAATTAGCCCAGCACTATTTTTGACAGCACTCTTCTCCCCCATATTCTACCTTGTCAACGACATCTTTACATATCTGCATTGTAAACTGATGGCATATAACTACTTTTAGGGATTGAATGATAATTGCTAATTCTGTAAATAAATCAAACTCCTCCCAAGATGAGCATTCAACCTGCAATCCATGCTAAGAATGGGAAACACACGGGGATATCAGCCCCTGGATACCTTCCATGAAGCTTTAAGACTAGAATTGGAACAATATGAACCTGTTCCCAAAGCTTTTATTAGGAAACTTGTTCACAAAATCCTTATAGGTTTGGCTGTTTTCTTTTTCTTCACTAAAAAAGAACTCACTCAGTTCCTTTCCCCTTTTTATCTTTTTGTCTATTCTCTATTAAAGGGCTGTAAGTAACAGAGTGAATAACTACAAAACCAGCATCTCTGCTGAGGGCAATACATTCGATCACCACACGAGTGTGCTCGCAGACTAAGAGGACAGATGAGATTTGCCCTTGGGACAGTCTGGTAACATCTTTCAGTCACCCCTTTTCCATACAAGTGGAAGAATTTTGAAAATATGTGGGACATCCAGATTTAAAAAAAATGCAAATATGTATGTATAGAGTTATAAAAGAATGCATTCTGAAGTGACTACAGTATTATTCCAGTGTATCGAATCCATTTGCATGCACAAGGTTAAAAAACCCCAAAACCCACAGCACTGAGTGGTTCAAAACAACCACTAACCACTTCCAGTAAGGAAGGATTTCAGTGGCAGAAGCAATGTCTCTCAAAATTGTAGAATTCTGTGCTGTCGATGTGGTTTTCAAAGCCTATGTTTTCCACAGAAACAAATGATTTCATGTATTTTATAACTTTTGGAAGATCCAGATCTTTGCTTTGTATTTCAGAACAACATCTGGACACAGGATGTTTTTTCCCCAACATCAAATTCATCTGTGGACTAAAGTCAGGACATCCCTCTGCAACTTAAAAGATTACCCAACAAGTTTAAGGGGGAATTTACCCTAGAATTATACATATTAGAGACAAACCAAACTACCAAAAAAGTCAGATGTGACTCTTCACATAAACAGTTCTCGGTGTGTTGCCTACAGAAAGAAAATTAAACCCATCATTTCTGAGGCTATGGCACGGTTCTTTTTTTCTGCACAATTTTCCAGAAAAGATTTTCAGTAATCTAACCCATTTTCATCATCTAAGCTGAGAAACAAACAAAAAGTATAAAGATCTAGACTCATCTTTAGAGTTCCGGATGAAAATTACTCGCTTAGAAAGAAAAACAAACAAGCTGCACGGTTACTGCTTTGTGTTTGAAGATCTGGCATAGACCAGTGTGGTGACGTCCTAGGGAGAAGCGTTCTCTGCCAGTTAAATTCCACAGCAAGTGCATTTGCTCCTGCTGCTAGGAAGGCATACACTTTCTGTCACAGCTATATGCAAAAAGGAAAAGAGTGCTGAATGGAGTAAGCCAGGCAGCACCTCCCTTATCTCTCCCCTAGCCCCTGCCAAAGAACCTCCTCCAAAAATCACATACCATCCCATTATCTGCCCTTCTGTCCTTACAAAAACTGTGGCGGCTTCTCTGAGTAGAGACCAACAAACAGTCTGTTCCATCTGTTTTGTCTGATCTCTGCTTGGTGCACTCTTTCCTAGAAGCCTGTTAAAATAAAGTGTGTGCATGTATATGTAACCACATACATACAGACATAAAATGCTCTTTCAACAAAAAAAACCCCAAACCAAAACGGGGGGGGGGGGGGGGAGGGGGCGGCGGGGGAAGCCAAACCAAAACCCAATCCACCACAAACCAAAATCAGGAGGTTGAAAGCTGACAATGCAAAATGGAAAAGCATTATAGCCATCAACGTCCAACTGGCTATCTGGCTATGGATAAATGCCTTAACGCATCACTGTGTTAAGTGAATCATGTGCATTTCACCAAAGTCAATATCTGCAGTGAAGTTTCACATACAAATGAGGGCCATTCACCCAGTTCAAAAAAGTAATAATAATTTGCTTCCTTCAGAAAAAGTACTCCAAAAAGATGATTGTTGATAACTTATAAAATAAACCCAAACTACTTTTTTTCAAATAATCATTAAATTGCAGAGCCAACAATTTAATATCCTATGTTCATAGCATTAACAAAATCATATAAAAATATAAAATAAAAATAAAATATATATTTTGTATATATATTGTATTTTTATATTATTAATATTTTAAGGCTTTCTTGAATGGAAACATCGATAAATATTTATACACTTGAAACAAAAATCTAGTCATCTAGTACAACACAAATTCCTCATGAAAACACAACCCAAAAGGAAATGAACTCTATTGAAAAGTATGTATCTGCTCACTTGCTGCAAAGTCACAGCTAACACTGAAAAGTGGTATAGAGGCATATTAAAAGTTTTTCCTCACTAGCAATTTTAGTTGCAGGAAACACTTAAACACCATTTGGCAATACCTTTTTATCCTCATGAAAGAATGATTCTGACTGAGATGACATCTTGTGTTTCCACCCATTATCCACACTTTCCAACAGGGAGCTTTGCCTGGATCGGTGTAGATCCTTTCTTCCCTTTACTTCTTGCACAAGTGGGAGATTGCTTTTTCCGTGGCAGCTCTTTTCTGAATGAGATCGTCTTAAATCTGGGGGTGTAATTCCTAAACCAGGTGTATAGTTCTTCCAATCAGTTTTACTTTTCACATTGGAAGAGCCACTTTCACGTGTTGTCTTATTTGCATTGTCTTTGATCCTTGTTATAGAGCTCCCTGCTACATTTTTGCTCCAATCGCCTTCTGGAGACACCCCCAAGAACTGTTCTTTTGCGACCAACTTCTTCTGTAAAAGGCCATCATCTGCCTTTATGGATGACTTGGAAGCAATATTAACTTCCAACCTTTGGTCTGTACCAATTGCATTTATAGGTTGTACCTTATCAATTAGAAATTTTGAACTTTGATTCCTGGAAGTTAAGTTCACTTCTTCATCCTCATCAACGATGAAAGTTTTCTTCCTAGTGACATCCACAGGTGAATTTACAAATTTATCTGAAAAAAAGCTGCCAGGATTTCCCCAGTAAGGAGGACTGAACCTTCTGTCTTTGGACTTTTGTTTATCAAATTCAGGGCTACATGATTCCAGTTTCTCTTTGCTCTTTTCATTTAGAATTAATTTCTCTGGCCTGTGGTACTCTTCTGCACAGTCACTTTGTTTGTTATTAACAGAATAGTGATCTGATCCCTTCCACTCTTTCCAGCTATAGGAAGATGTCATCCTATCTGACACATTTCTTTTGTTCTTTGATTTCTCCCTACTAAATGCACTGTGATCTTCAGAGAGCTTTTCTTGGATGTTACTGGCTTTCACTGATTCTTCTTTATATTCTGCCATAAGTGCATCAATATCTAGAATTTGGGATCTGTAACCATCCTCAGCCTTCCTTCCAAATAAATCACAGTTATTTTCACTCTTTTTCTGGGTGACTAGTTCACTGCCTTTATGTAACTGTGCAAAATGCGGGGGGGATCTGGGTTCAGGGTAAGAGGATACTTTTCTTCTGCTACTTTTGAGATCAGTTTGAGCTGTATTTTCCAGATCTTGTTTTAACAGGAAAGCATCAACATCTATAATTTTCTCTTTAGAATAATCCAGACCTCTTTCATGGTACCGTTGGTTATCTTTCCTAGATGCATGAAAATTACTAAATGCAATATTTTTGGAAAAAATATGATCCTTATCTTCTCTGACCCAATCCTTGTTAATACGCACTTCCTGTGAGTCTTCTCTACAATGTGTACTCGTCAAAGTTTTATTTGGTTGCTGCAATAGAGGTTTGGACCTTCCAGGAAAAACAGGGTCCAGATTAATTGTTGCTGCCTGACATGAGCTAGAAATTGTATTGGTTTCACTTGCACTAGGAGTGCCAACAAAGCTTTTCTCTTTTTTGTTACCAGGAACCTGGTAAGTCACTGCAAAATAAGTTGCCTTTGGCTCAAAGGCAGAACTCTGATTTTTCAAGTAATCATCAGGGCTGCCAGGAACAGTTTGGTTTACTTCAATCCCTTCCAACTCTTCTTTGCTTTTTTTGCTTCTCTTTTTAACTAAGCCTTCATCCAATTGCAATGAATCTGTCCGACTGAGCCTTTTGATATTTTCAGGGGTGAGCCAGGCAACTTCTTCCGTCTTAGTAGAATCCTGAGGCAAGGTCCTCCTTCTCCACCTTTCAGAAATCTTCAAGTCAGAAACACTACTTCTGGTTCTCCTGACTTTTTCTTCTGGATCTATTACCCTGGTTTTTTCACTGTTTTCATGAGCTGTACCATCAAAGCCAAAGTGTTGTTCTTTGCAATTTACATCTAGACTTTTCCTGAAACCAAAGGCCCTAGATTCCTCTTTATTAATGGGCAGTACTTTTGTATCAGGATGGTGGCTACTAGAAGACTTACAAAATTGTCCACTTGAAAGCACTGAAGAAGACTGGGCCCCATGTTTATTTACACTTGTTGAAGTAACTTCATGATCTAAGTTGGTTCTGAATTCATAGCTGTCTGTCCCACCTGGTCTAAGACTCCTTTTCTCAGACGAGCATTTCATCGCATTAGAGCTCCCTGTTTTATCCACGGAGGAGACTTCACTCTTCTCATTTTTAATTTCAGAATGTAGGTTGTTTAGGTTTTCATTAATTCCAAAACATTTACTTTTGTTTGTAGAATAAGGTATTCTCTCAGCTATAGAGTCCTTTTTCTGTTCAGGTGAAGTGCATTCACTGGAGAAAAAATCATTAGGTCCTCTCAATGCAGACTTGCTTGTAAAAACTTCTGCATCTCTAGCTTCTGATATAATCTTATCTTCTTTCAGGTAGAGAGTTTTACTGTTTGCCCTAGCTGACTGACCAGTGTGTAAAACCACCTCATCATTTTTATTCTCTTTCACTGACGATTTTCTAGTTCTGAGTGTCATGGCCTTTTTTTCAGGAGCCATTGTAATGGTTTCACTAAGAGCTCTTTCACCACAGGTCTGAAAGATTTCGTATCTCGGCTCTACTCTTTGGTAAATTAGAGAATCATCTGCATTTTTAGGAGTGGGTTTTTTACTTTTCTCAACCAAAGATTTCTCTAACAGAATTCCTGGAGTCATTTTCTTGTCTTCACTTGAACAAGCTGCTTTTCCACTTTTCTCTAAATCTACTATTGGTTTTGATGAATCAGACTGCTTGTGATACTCCTTCTTTATAATAGCGGTTTCTTCTTCTCCCATCCATGATCGCCTGTTGTGCCCCAAAGTCACCACATCGTGCTTTGCCTCAAGTTCATTATTCATTTTCAGTGCAGAATCAGTTCCAGGATGATCAGCAGCAATGTTATGCCTCTGAACATTATGGTCAAACATGGTGGCTCGGACAGTTTTAATGTAGGTCTTTTCCATAAGTGTGGTTGGTTTTAATTTTTTTTCAAAGTTACTTGTGAATGAATTTTCACTTTGCTGAGAAAAATGCTGAACATCTCCAAGGAAGCTTCCTTTTCTCTCTATATGATCAGGTTTATTTGTTATTTTTAAAATCTGACGGGGTTTCCAAGGCGTCCCAGTAACATGCGCTTCAATGAAGTCTGTGCCATGTGCAAGCTTGACCTCCTTACTCTGGAACAAGAAAATCCAACAGTTAAGACTGGTTATTTAAAAGATGTGTAATAAAGTTTATTTTACAACTTACTTGCACCTATGCTGTGCCACACAGCCTGTACAAATTAAACACATGCACATTCTCTGAACACACAATCAACTGAGACCAAGGTAATCTAAGCAAATGTGTAGCTCCAGCTCCTGAATCTTGATTATAATAAAATTAACTCACAGCTTGATTTTTCACTTTTAATACAAAAAAGGAAAAATGTATAGTGTTTATACATGGGATACGCATGACTTAGTCCCTGAGCTCAGATTTCACAAAACTGTTTATTCTGCAGTGAATTTATACCCACATCACACTCCACTGAAGGCAACACATACAAAAATAGTACAAAACTTTCAAAGGTTAATAACCACAGCTACCACAGAAACACTTACAAACATTTATGTTGCAAGCCCTACAGAAATCCAAGTTCGAAAGCGAAGCATAGAAAGCACCACACAGATGCAGGCACCTTCAGAGGAAGTCTAAACTCCTGGGAGACATCACATATACTGTATTTTGTCAAAAATAAACTGTCTTCAAATTGAGCTATTCACTAACTAAATAGTTACATGATCAGTAACTGCAAGGAACATGAATATCTGAGTAAATATCACAGCTAGAGCTATTCAGCTAAGAACATTAAAGGTTGAGCTGAAGCAAAAAAGAGAAAGTGGGAATCAATATTTATTGTCAATTCTTTACTCTTATCTACCTGCAGAAAATATAACTAGCTGTTATTTTTAATAACATTCATTGAAAAAAAGCATAGCATGCAAATAATAAACAGACTAAAAGAATACTGCCCAGTCCTACAAGAGCTCAATCTTTTTTTCAAGTTTTAAAATTTAAAACTTGGAACTGACTTAATCTCTTCAAAAAAAAGCTGAAGAATGTCAGAAAATTAACACTGAAGACATTTATACACAAAGGTTTTAAATCTCATCTATATTCTTCTAGGAATTCAAAGGAATTTATTATCAGATTCTAAAATCAGCACTTGCATTAATGAAAGATTTTCTTTCAAAAGCAAACTGATCTTCTATAAAATTATATTAAACTACAGAAATGTTGTATGTAACTGCTAGTTTCCTTACATATATTCTTATCTTAAACCTAAACAGGAAAAAAGCACAGCCATGACAACTCACAAGAAATACCCTTAAAACATTAAACCTCCAATAGTTAGAAGTGTCAGCAGAAAACGTTTTGCAACAGCAAAGCATTGCTTAGAAACAAAGACAGTCTAACAACTTTTACAGCAAATCAGAATTTTCTGTATAATACCTTATTGTCAAAACTTCCAAGTTAAATGATACTTAGGAGATCGACACAAAACATAGAGCGTACGTTGAATAAGGAGTTGTGACTTAGATGTAGAAACACACTACACTAATGCTATGCTTAGAGAAAATAATGGATTTTGTTGTGCACAAAACCATAACAACCATAGTCGATTCACTGTGGGCTTTCATGCAATAAAAGTCCCTTTAAAATAGTACATAGAACACTTTTCACTCTATATCACTGCAAGCACTGAACAGCATACATATTTAACTTCTAAAAACTCTGTAACAGGTATGATACTCCCATACTTTATCAGCATGTCCTAAAGACAGACTTACACAAGTAAACATATTAGGATTATGTCCTTCTTAATACTCTCAATACCCATCTTAAAGTCATTGATTGATAAAGACACACAGGACACAGTGCTCTCTGCCTTCTAAATGCAAACCTAGCTGGAGACCACATCAGCTAATGCCATTTTCTTACTTTTTGATTTTCTTGTGTTTCATAGATAGAGTCATTTCTAGTTTCAGCAGGTTTCTCAGGCTTTGCTTCGGTGCTTAATGTCGGACTTGAAAACCTAAGACAAAAGACTTATGTTACTTCTTTTAGTCCAGGGAGTTAAGTCAGCAGGTACACTTTCCTACCAAAGCAGACTGGTAGAAATTATCCAATAAATTCTACTTCTTAAAGGAGAAACATCAGTATTTCATAGGAAGTCACTGTATTTGGTGGTTGAATTGTATCTAGACCAAAAGATTGTTGTTTCCAAAACAATGGTTAGTTACACAGCTTATTGCATAGTATAAGATCACAGTGTCAAAAGACCAAGGTTTGCTGAAAAATTCTACTATTCCACTGTCCATAAAGCAGGTCCTGTTAGCTGAGTGTAACTACTGTGCTTATTATACGAAGCATGCTTTCTTTACACTACCAAAAATCATTAGCCTTCTTTACTTATCCCTTGTCAACATGCACAGAACATGAACTATTCCGACGAGTTCCAGGCCTTGCAATATGGCCTCAGGCGGTACTGCAAAATGCATAAACCGCAGTCTCATTCATGTCACAAGTCTTTATGCTTTTGAATAATCAATTACCCAACACTGTACTAAGAGAACGTATTTTATCTTGGATTAAACCTCTTTTTACTGGAGAAGTTTGGTGGGGTTTTTTTGCTTTGGTATGTAAAAATTAGCAGATCTCATTGTTCTATCAAACTGCTCACTGCCACAGCTTAAGCAGAATACGTATCATATATCTTTAGGTTTTAATATGACAGTGAAATAAGATTCCTGGCTGGCTGGAAACCTGATATGCTACATCGCGGTGAAATACATGGTAATCATTCTTTTGCTTTCTCACAAATATATAAGCTTGCAGTCTACATTGTCTACCTCAAGATTTCAAAATACATGAAATTTTAATAATAGATACACACTTACAGTGACACGCAAAGGCCAAAATACTGACAGGTCGGTAGGGTTTCTTTGGCAGCTGTTGTCAGGGTCTATTTCATTACATTTTCTCTTTTTTGGGAAGGAAAAGGTGGGAAAGAGGCTCAAGAATAATAGCATAGAGAGTAATTACATTTAGTGCTACCAAAATGATCAGTTATTTTACTGCACTGAGAGAACAAGTTTTACTGAATTAGATGAAACTAGGAGGATTAAATAGAATTTCTCTGCAACCTACATCTTTGTTAAGTCTGCAGAAAGTGGTCGTGATTGAAGTGACTTGCGTAGATTTCCTGGCTTAACATCAGCATTTTCTGTTGTCAGTTCTTTGATTCTCTGCTGGATGTTCATACATCTGTTTTCCTTCTCAGCAGTTGATGGGAGAAGCTCTGTATCCATTGAGGTACCAGGATTTTCTGAAGTAAACAAACTAATCTGTTTTTTAACACTACCTCTTACAACATTATTCTCTTTTTCTGAGGAAGCTGCAGGGCTTTCACAGCCTAGAAACATAAACATTTCCTTTTGTTCTGGTCGTTTCACCCCCTTATTAGTTCTGCTCTCACTACTGGTTTCATGGCTTCTTTCAGAATCATGCAAGTTAGTCATTATTTCTGGCTTTGTCTCAATTTGTTCATTTTTAGATTTAAGCTTTGTTTCCCATATGTATTTTCCATTACTTAGGATGCCAATGTCCTGACTACTGCATTTCAAATTTGATTTAGAAGAATTGCCTTTATCAAATTCAGTTTCTTCAGGTTTTGGCCCCATTTCAGACTGACCGTGACAGCCCACGTCAGTAAAAGAAGTTATCGATACATTCTCCTTGCTTTCATGAGATGAACTAGTCATCTTGCAAGAAGAAAGATCTTTATGTTCAAACTTAGCTGTCAGGTCCATGGATAAAGGCCTTGGTTTTCTAACCCAGGATTTCTCTGTAGGAGATTTTTCCTCAGAAGCTTCCACGGTGCGATGCTTTTGATCTCGTAATGATTCCAGAAAAATAGCAGATACTGGCCTATGTTTTGGCTTTTGCTGCACATCAATAGAGAAATCAACTCTACTGTTGGTATTATTTGCATCATCATCGTTTTTCTCCCCTGGAACTTCATAAGCATCTTTTTTTTCACCAGTTTTGAGGGAGTGCCAAGAGACTGGTCTAAGACTGGAGGAAAGAGATATCTGCCTATGAAGAGACCCTTCAGGATTCCTGGATGTCTCAGATGCCTGAGATGGCTTCTCCAGCTTTGCACTGCACTGAAGCTCTTTTGTTTGCATAGTACTGAATACTCCACGGTCATCAGCAGCCCTTTTTTCTTGGGCCAGGCTTACCTTTGATTGCTCTGTGCCTGCTGTCTCAAAAAGAATGACAGTATTCGCACTAGGACCAGTATAAAAAGTCACGTTTGTGACTACTTCACTGCCAGCTTTACTTTCATTTTCAATTACTTTCTGATCTACTAATGGCGGAACATTTCCACTTAATACCTTAACAGATGATGTTTCCTCAGCGGCCCTTCTAATAAGACTACTTGATCTGAAAGCTGGAATAGGTGGTTTTACATTTGAAAAAGTATCTGAAGTTTTCTCTTTAGAAAAAGGCTTTGGGAAAAGTCTTGGCCTTGATCCTAGTGATGGCATTGTTGCAGATCTGTAAGTACTCCCAAACTTGTTTTTCTCTTCAAGAGTTAGTGATGCTGAAGCTTCCTTTGCCTTATTACTTGCATCTGAAAGCACACTTACATACACACGTGATTTATCCTCATTTCTGATTTCATTTAAGTCAGGCACTGTTGTCAAAGACGCCAAAGTAGAATTTATTTCTACTCTTGTTGCCATAGTTGTAATTACACACTCAACAGAACTGAAAAAATCCAACAAGGAGAAAGAATCTGGGGGGTAAAAAAAAAAAGAAAGAAAATGTAAGTATTGATGCACAGTCAGCATGAACATCAAATAACATCATCCTAATTTGAATTCATATAAAGTAGCTAAACTCAGATTAAGATGCCTTTCAGATATGCTGTTCACAGAGTGTATCACTATGAAAGACACACTGTTCCTCCTCCTCTAAAAAAACAGCAAGAAGCACCATTATTCATTGATTAGGCCTAATAACCAAAGAATACATCATCAAACCTACAGAAGCATCTGCACAGAACTGAGTTCCCATTAGTTGAGTAAGATTCAAGGGCTGAGATACTTTAAAAAATTTTTTTTGAAGCAGACCTCTCAACGTTGACATACAAACATCAACTCCTTTTTACAATTTAAATAGCTGGGCAGACACATTGAGTGTGTACTTTCAAAAGTACCAAGACTGGTGTGACCAAAAGTATTATTTGTTATCTATTAACTAAGGCCTACAACTAAGCAATGGAAATAAATGCACGTTCTGCAAATCTCCAAAAGCTTTGCTACCACTTACCATAATCTGCATTCTCTGCTGCAACCAATCCATACAACCCGAATCACTTCTCATAGTGAAAAGATCTCAGCCAAGATAACATTAATAACAGGGGAAAGTGATCACTTCAGCCACACTGATCAGACCTCTCCTGCAAATAAACAAAGGGTGTTTAGATTCAAGCATGGCACATACCCAAATCTACACAGGTAATACCACATGAGACAAAAATCCTGAGCATTTTAAGGAGAAAAGGCTGGCTCCCATTTTGAAGTATAATGTCACCCGATTTAACTGTATAAAGCAAAAGCACGTTTACTTGTCAAACAGTTATTAAAAGAATCAGTAAGAAATTATCACCTAAAGCTGAAAGGTGAAGGGCAAATAACTTGGTCTGCACAACAGACAGACCAAACTGGAACACAGTTAAACCCACATTCAGTACTTACTGTTTTGTCAATCCCTGGTTAAACACAGAGCTCTGTATTACTGTCACCTCAGTTGCTGTAATTTACTTTCTGTTGTGTATCTCCTTTCTGTGACAGCAGTATGTGAAGTGCCACCTGAGCAGCTGACCTTCAAATGGCTGATTTTCAAACAAAATATCACTTCTACCATGACAAAGCAGTTTTTCCAATATCTTGCCAACAAAGGCAGATTAGCAGCTTTGGAATTAATTATATTCCTACAGCAGAGATGAAGAAAACCCAGTAGTAATTAGAATTTCAGCTAGAAGAAGCAACCTGAATTTTTCCAAATAAAAAGTATACTTAAACTTTGTAGCAGATGCAGGTGGCTATGTAAGTTTAGATGGCTTTTTTTTCTTTTTCTTTCTTTCTTTCAAGAAAGCTGTCATACTTCTAATTTTTAGGGAATGCATACTGTATTTTACAGTCTTTCATTCAGGGGTTCATATTTGTGTTGCCACCCTCTTGCCTACTTTTGGGCAGCCTCTGAAGGGGCAGTCTTTGGACTCCTCACACCTGATTTTTTTTGTGTGTGTATTTAGCCTACAAATACGACTATTCATAGATTCTGTGGAATATGGAGCCCTCTGTGTGTGAATATTAAAGAAAGACCCCAAAAACCGGAATATTTGTCTTCCTGAATCTGCAGTCTGGAAAAACAGTTATTTCACCTTCAGTTTCCCTTAACTAGACTAACATCACGCTGGCACCATAAATTGCAGAGATTTATTTTTGACCTTTGCATTTATGCCTTCCTCTTCCAAGCAGGCTAATGAACTCTGTTCACCTTGCCCGTTCCCTTTCATCTTTCAATCCACTTGAAATTCTGTCTCAACTACTTACACACTGTGCTAGTTCCCTTTGAGTCCACGACCTCTCCTTTCCAAAATAATCACTAGCCCAATCAGCTTATCAGAATCAATCTGCCCCTTCCACAATCTCACAGATCTTAATGAAATCTTCCTCCTTCTCCCACTCCTTATTCTAAGAAACACCATCAAAATCCGATTAAAACGCTCTCACATTCCAAGGATGCAAAGGTTTTGTGAAGAGCAGTTGCGCTCCAAAAGTAAAATATTAACACTTGCTGAAATAAGGGTGATGCTAACAGGAAATACCACAAAGCAAAAAATTATCCTGTAAAAAAAAAAGCATCTGTCTTGCAGTACTTGAGAATACGTTTCCTCCTATCATAGTTCTTTTTCTTTGGAAAAGAAGGCAGCACAGAGCTTCTTAAATGGAATAAAACTTGATCCTCAACGGAACGCAAGGCAGTGCGTATACAATGCAGGCCATAATCCTTGCTAACAGTGTACAACTCATTTCTCCAGCCAACATTCCTAAACCACAATTTACCCATTCCAATGATATTTGTTCCTTAGTTTTATTACACTACATTTCAGCTTTACAGGATCCCATTCTTTTCTACACGATCTAGCAAAGTCAGTCTTCAGGTTTCAAATTCTTACTACTCAGATACCCTACAACAGACATGTGGCCCAAAACAGACAGTATTCAAAAAAGGAGAACAAAATATTTTTTGGGGAAAAAATCCACCACCCAATTTTGAACTTCAAAAAGTTCTACATTTGATAAAGAGGCATCATGTTATCAATGCCACTTATACATACACTAAACATTGTGTGTCGGTTCTGAAATACACACCTTGGTTTAGATAATGTTTTACTGGAGAAAAGCATGTTTATCTAGTGAAACGTGCAATGTACAGAATTTTGGGTGATTTAAAAAAGTCAATTGTAAATTACATTGCATGAGGATTTTACATACCATTAAAATTTAGTATGACTACTGTAATTGTACCATTACAACTGTAAATCCCTCATCGTCAGCTACAAGATGTCATTCCCTTCCCTGACCTGCCTCTGCTGAGGGACAGCTGGCCACCATGCACGTGCTGCTGTGGCTGCCACACTGTCCTCAACGAGTCCCTCTCCATTCAGCAAAGCGCCCGAGCCACCCTGTCACCTTTTCTGGGCCCTATTTTTCTTTGTGCTCCTTAAGCTTCAGTCACGCTCCCCTTGGCTGTTCTGGGGTGCACTCTGCATGCACAAATGAAATAATAAATGGCACTGAAATATCTTTTGAAATTCTTCCTGCTTTTAATGAAAAGAACGGCACATAAAGGTCTGGCTCTTCCCCCACTGCTCTTCTTCCTCAGCTTCAAAACAACTGCAACTCTTCTTTTTCCTGGGCTAAGCTGAACCACCACAGGGTGTTAGAGATGCACACACAAACACTGCTCCAGGCTCAAACAGAGTCTTAAAATCTTAATGTCTTGAGGTGTTGTCTGGATTTTTAATTAAACAATCTATGTTTACAAAGATTATTAACATTGCTCATTAGAAATCAAAACGGGTTATTCACTTGACAGTGTTGTTTCTGCAAAAATCACACGGGAAGGGCTTTACTCAAAACACACCCTTTATATTTAGTGTTTGCCTGCCCTGCCCCACAGCAGCAGCACACAGCAGCAGCACACAGAACTATTATTTACATCAGTGGTAATTCCTTTAAGCCTATTAGGACAACAGGAGCAGCAGCCTGCAGATAATTTTTCCACCATGAATCACGTGATTATTGCCAACTTCCTTGCTCATAAATAAGAATGTTTTAAATGACACAAATAATCTCTGATCTGTCCCTGAACCTCACAGCAGATAAACAAGTCCATCTGCCTTTTGTAAGGATGGAAAGCATAAAAATTTTGCAGAGAAAAATATCTCTGCTATAAAACAAACAAAGCCAAACACAAAACTCCAGTTTATAAAATTGAAAACAGCGAGAAAGCATAGCTCCAACAGTGAATATCCATGCCTGTTTACAATAATACTCCAATAGAAAACTACCAAATAAATACAAGGTTTTCCTTCTTTAGACATAACTTTACCAGCAAATCTGCTACCAATATTAAAAAAAATAACTTCCTTAATGCGTAAATACAGGAAGAGCTTTGTATAATGACATATATTAGCAGCTTCTGAAAACACAGCTTTGCCAGTAAGCTATAGTCATCTGTCCTGCAGGTTTACACTGGTACACCGAGCCACAGGGGCTACTGAAAATAAACCCAATGCCCATACATGCTGCACAGACAAAGTAAGATTTAATTCATTCCTTCTACAAAAGGCTTCCCCACTGTCTTAAATGTTTCAGTCTTTAAAAAACAAACATACATTTTTTTCCCTTCCTCTCCTCACTGACCATATATTGGCACCAGTCTACAGCAATTCATGTCAGTTATCCTAAGCAATCATCCTTCTGCTGCTTCCTACAGCACTGGGAGAGTTGCTGATAGGATTAAATAAGACTTAACAGAGCAGATCCTATCACTTACTGTGCACGTATGAAGAAAAGAATAACTTAACCATGTGTGTGAACACTGTCAAGAACAGAAGATTTACTATAGCACAATCAAAATAACAGAGGGGAAAAAAACCCCTGCAATTTTCCTGAACCTTTTATAACTAAACAGCTCATGCAACTAATTCAGTTAAAAAAAGGCTTTTTCTATTCTTGGATTTAAGCCTGATTCATGTTATTAGTACCGTCATTCACTGAAATGGGATCTATCAATTGTATTTAAGAGGACATACAGGGTCTCTTAAAGTGAAAGATTAACAAAACCACTGTCATACTGGCTGTAATTTTTAAAAATATCCCTGGACAAACTAACTAAGAACGAGTAATAAAACGCATTTAGGTATCTTTTCCCAGACTCACAGTGAGAAGTTTAGTAGAACAAGGCACTTGTTCTGCTTCTCAATAATCAAAATTAACAGGTTGAGAACTAAAAATACATATTCCAAAACTCACAAGACAGATCTTATGACCTGCAAAGTGCCATACTAATAATATTCCAAAGCACTGCAAAATTTAAAATATTGTCTCTCCATTCTCCACATGCAAGCCTATTTGAAGTCTCCTGGGTGTTTACGTTTTTTTTTTCACTGGGGGGGGACGGGGGGGACGGACACAGTGGGAGAAAAAAGTACTGTTCTCTTGGATATTACAGTCCAGTCTCATCACAAGGATGAAATACTCCACTCTGACATTTTCTCCCACTGCAGAGAAAGATTAGCATTTTGTTAAATAAAGTGCCCATACTATAAATAGCAGCTTTTACAAGCACTTATAAATCTCTAATTGCTACTGCCAGTACAATTGCATAACTATCATCACTTGTTAGAGCTTCACTGAGACCTACACGCGCACTAAAGAACAGAAATATTTTCAACAATCCTTTCCATTACGTGCTGCCACGTCAGTACTAGACTGAGAACCTTATACCTTGTATTTTAATATCCATGTTACAAATGTAAGGCAATTAAAAGGGTAACAAATTATAAAGCACTACAAGCAAGTAGCTTCAGTAATTCAGAGTGGCCCCACAGAGGCCATAACATTTCTAGCAAACCAAAAATTCAATGTTAAATACACTGGCACGTCCATGTAATGGACAGCATAAATCTAAGACTACATTCTTGATGTAGCAGGACAATCAACTGAAACATGTATTCAGGAAAACACATTAATTTATGTTAAAAGAGGATTCAAAAGAAAAATGCAACTGTCCGTAACAGAGATGGAATGCACCGTGACAGCTGTGGGGCAGGAGTCATCGTTCTCCAAATGCCCTTGAATTTCTGAGAGAAAGATCAGTCTGGAGGGAATGACTTGTGAAAAAAATTGTATGTAATTGTTTCCACAGTTGTCAGTTCTATAGAGTTTTCATAACTGTTTGTGTGTCCCACATAAGAAGCGATTAAATGGCATTAATCTACAAAAATCTGTCACCACTAGCAAGCAATAACATCCCTGGCCCATGTCTGTCTGGCAGCATGTCTGCACTCTGTTCAGAAAGAAAAGATAGTGGAGCAGACCTGGAACTGGAGGGGTTTGCCTCCAGTTATTTCTAGAAAAGGGTTTCACAATGTCAGACTTTAAAAAGGTTTGATTCTGGATTATCAGCCTGCTTGTTCTGCGGCTCTTCCCCCTCAAGCAGCCCAGCTTCCATCACACAGCACTGACAGACACAGTGCCCAGCACCCTTCCTGCCCAACAAAACACTCTTCTCTGTAGTGCCAAACAGTTTTAAAGGAAGAACCTGTGATTCTTCCTAGCAAAAAGAGATAGATCCTTCCAAACATCAACTGCAACCATACTTTCACCTGCATGGCCACTACATTTATTATCATTTACCCATTTTCAGGGTGTTCAGCTCTGAAAAGACCTCCTAAAATTTCTGCACTCTCAAGTTTTGGGGGAATTACCACCTTTCTATAGACAATTAAGGGCAACTACTTCTCAAAAACAGACTCTTGGTTAGTTTTTCCTTTTCCTACACCATTGCTAGTGTGTTCTCATCAAGAGAGGGACCCATCAAGAGCACACAGACTGAAAGAGCATGTTAGGAATTTCCTCTGACCTGCACAACTACCTCATTACATCTCATTCTTCCATAATTCCATTCTTCACAACCCTCTCATTGACAGTTTCAGAGTAACTCTTTTGCCTTCCAAGTTTCACAGAGGGTCTAATTTGTTTTGAAAGTCTCTTGAGACCAAGCTAGATCAAACCCTAACCGAAGGAAAAATTCTTTGAAATGTTGGTGAATCATCATTTTTTGGTACCAGATGCTGCACATCCTCACCCTCCTGAGTGAACCATCTTTTATTTCCAGCTAGCATTCTGCACGAGGGATTCCGCCTGCCTCGTTAGTGGGTGGGTATTTTCAGGAAGTCCAAATCTTTTGGCAGCTGAAATAGAGAACAAAAGCAAAATCTTGATTTCTGCCAATGAAGGGTAACATTCAGCAGGAGTAAAACAGATTACTGGGCAAGGCTGAAGTCAGGCTAAAAGCATATTTGTGCAGAAGGACAGTATTCCCAGCAGGCCTCAGAAAGCAATGTTTTGTTTGCTTATGTCATCAACATTTGATTTTGTTGACAGCTTTAACTCCTGTTAATATTCTTTTATGTTTCATCCTCATAAGTGTGTTTCACCCACAAACAAGACCTGCAAATAACTTCCCCCTACTATATGCAGTTTAGCATGGGGAAAAAAAAAAAAAAAAAAGATATTCCAGAAATAATTGCATTGCATGCCAGATAAAATATTAATGATCAGGTTTGGCTACAAGCAAGAATAATTGACTGTGGAACTGGAAAAAGAAAAATAAGTCAAACTAAGGCTCTTACAGAAAGACGTTCAGTTGTTTCAGATAAAAATCTGCAGTTCCCAAATGTCAGCAGGGTTACACCCCTGACACAACGGATGGTGGACACTTTAATTTGCAACCTGGCAAATTTCTCCTCAAACCTTTTCAGAATCATTATAAAACTTCCATCTGGTTAATTTGTAGGGACAACACTGTCTTCTCATTGCAGGAAGCTTAACTTCATTTTTAACTGTATTTAAAGTAATTTTGATTAGACTATGTTTTTCTGCACAGATTCTAAAGGAACACTGTTAAATCCCTGGCCCTGACTTTTTCGTACTCTTATGCTGTACATCATGAATATGATGAAATTAATCACATACACTCAAAGGAGGTATAAATAAATTAGTATGGTCTCCATGACCTTGCTTTAGGAGAGATGAAATTTGGTTCATTATTAGTTCAGAAATACATCAAAGAGCTACTGATCCCTCTGACCTCAAGCAAACAGCACTTTCTACCATCCCTTTCTAGCCAAAAGCCCACAGAGATGAGGCAGAGCTGCATTTTCTCTAGATGCTCCAGCTTTGAGTGTGAACACTCTTTAATTTGACAGGCACACCATGGACACGGCTGAAGGATAACACGGAGGTGGACGAGCCAGCTGTCTGCAGCACAGATAGAAATACAGGACTGAAAAAAAAAAAACCACCAGCTTTGGTGTTCTTCCATTTGTAACTCCCCTACAGAATACCATGCTCAGTACCATGTTTCAACAGTAAAAGGAGCTTAGACACCACCCACACCTGGAAATACTTACTGTAATCGCACATACTTCTCATCCTCTTGGTAGTAAAGGAAGACAAAGGACAACTGTCTCCGATCCCAGAGCTGACAGGACACAGATATCACCACTGGATTTTCTGTTTCACTCACCATGCTCACTGCCTTCAGAGCTGCCAGCTGATGTAAATGCTTTATAAGCAGCAACAATATCATTGGTACAGCTTCCTCCTAAAACACTGGTGAGAACTACACAAACACTGACGTTGAAACCATTTACCTCATGGAGAAAATGTGAAGTTAAAACACCCCTCAGAAAATCCCTGCAGTGAAACACCTTGCTAAGCTTGCCAGCCCACATGGAAACAAGCAAAGCTCATGAGGAATGGGAGTGTTGCACCTTTTGCGGTTCTTAAGAGATATGGGTCTTCTTCTGACCTGAAGTGGCACACAAGTCAAAGTATCAAGTGAAACAGAACTGTAGGCTTTGGCTTATTTAAAAATAAATAAATAAATAAACACCTACTTGTTACAAAAATAGGTAAGTGCCTTCACAGAACTGCTTGCAAGTGAAGACTATGAAGCCATCAGAAATAAACCTGACACATCACCCTCTGCACCCAGGAAGGAATCAGGGGGAACAGATCATTTCATATAAACTGATCTTCTGAAGGTCACTGCATTACAGAAATAGCATGATGTGAGAAGACATTTCCTGCTTGCCTTTATACACAGCAGGTGCTTTTGTGTCAGAAGGGACTGTAAGAAAGGACAAAGCCTATAATCCTCTGACCTTCCTCTTCCAATTCTAACAGGATTTCCAGTGCTGGAAAACCCATTTGTGGCCTGGTGCAGTAAACCACCTTCAGAAAGTATAACAAGCTCGCACCATTCTGTGATTGCCTTGGAATCAGTAGTACTAATTTATAAATGCTGTGTCTTTTATACATGCATCTGATTGATGAAAAAGAGATTGCAGTCATCAAGACTTTAAGAAAACCTGAGACTACCAGCCTTGGAGCGCTACCTTCAACATGCTAGGAGATGATTTCAACAGTTTAACCATCCGAAGAAAACCTGTACCCATAAAACAGAGGATAAAGAAAACAGAGTGATGGGAGCAAAGACCAAAAAGGATCGTGACAGATTAAAAATTTTATATATGTGTGTGTATATATATCTACACATGCATCTTCTCAAACGCAGAACACCTGGGCAAGCTAAACTGCGTGGTTTCTATAAGGATGACAGCTTTCCTCCTGTTCTAATCCTCAGGATTTGTTCTCACCATGAAGGTTCAAAGACAGCTGTCTCAGGCCACTAAATAGCCACTGCCAACAATCATTAAAGAGCAACTACTAACTGACCCTGGGAAAATGTCTCTTGGGAAAACACAGCTTGCTCACAAGGCAGAGCAGAGCCAGACCTGTCAGGAGAGCATCATCCCTCTGTATAATAATGCAGAGGTGCGGAGACCCAGGTACAGGCCAGTGCCTGCTCCACACCACAGGAAGAAACAGGATTTATACTTTATTAGTTTTATACCTGTACTTGTCTTGTGCAGCTTCAGAATCTATCCTTCAATCGCTAGCTAAAAGACTCATTCATAAAAAGCAAGTGCCACCTACAGATAAAATACTTAGAGCAAAGATGTTGTAATAGATTATGCTGCTTCGAAGTTTTCATCTAGCTGAAAAGAAATTTGTTGTTGTGTATTCTTGTTACAAATGTTTATGTCTGCTTCAGCTCTTACAGCTATACGATCTGATGTCTTCACTGGCTAATTTTTCACTTGCTTCCTTAAAAAAAAAATAATCATACACTAAAAAGTTCAGTGCTCAGCAGCGTTGGGTTTTGCTGCTAATGACACATTTTCTTTCAATACAGACAGCCGGGGTTGTCTAGCAGCAATTTCTCCATTCAGTTTACCATTCTACCTTTCAAATACTGGCGTTAGTCATAACAGAAGCATGTAGTCTAGCTTGGTCAACAAGCAACTATACTCAAGCCCAAAATACTTGTCCCAAGCACTACTCTAGAAATGACCTGCAGCACAATGGGAGAAAAGACACTCTGAACTGGCCCTGCTCTGAACAGGACCAGATGATTTCCAAGAACAGATCTCTTTCATGAACAAATGCACAATTTCTAAGCCTGCTCCTCTAAGCTGTAGCAAGCTTACCACAGCACCACACTGCAGCAATATCTGAGGTGGACAATAATGCTATCTCCCTGATACCGTTGGAAAAGACAAACACTATGACAACAGACTGACTGAGTCAGCATTAATAAACCATACAATTTTATCTCACTTCCCTGCGCTTGCATGCCAATACGGGCAGGTGGTCCCATGGAGCAGCTTCCAAAAAGGCACTGCCAGCAGGGCCGCCAAGGGCTGACACTAGAACAAGGCCTTGCACAAAGCTTCACTTCTCCAAGACTCGGCTCAGAACTGCCACTGGATGCAACTCAGTGCACTGGGTACAAACATTAAAAAAGCACCATAGGCACTATCTGGCAAATTTTAACTAACGACATTCTTAACAGCTGACAATAACAACGGTGGCAGCGCACATAACTTTGAATTGCCCGGAAAGGGGGAAGCACCTCCCCAAGCTGCAGGTCTGCAGGTGCAGGGCTGGCTGGCATCACCAAGGCAAACCCCAGCTCACCGACGAGCTTCCTTTTGTGCGCTGGCAGAAGCGCATCCCAACACATCCCTCTGGGACATGTGAATACAGAGGAGTTATTATGACTGATTTTTTTCTTATGTGTGGTCCCCATAACCAAAACGTACTTAAGGCAAAATGGAGGGAATAGTAGAATTTAAATTGGACTTGGGTTGACATGTCATTGGCATCAACTCGGAGAAATTTTCCCCTGTACTCAGTAACAGCCAAACCACATTGAAAATCCAACTTTGGCACCAATTCTGGTAGGCCAACACCGCACAGCACAAGAAATACCTGCCTCAGCTGTTTCACCTAGCACTATATATGACACAGGGAAAGTTATCTGATAAAAACCCTTGTTTGCCCAAGCTCTTGCTCCTACAGCAACAATTCAAATGCTTTACATAAAAGATGACCCAATTTTGAACAAGCCAATTATTAACAATCTTGAACTGGATTAATTTTATTCTGTTTATGCTTTTGAGTATACAGATGGAGCCACTAAAACTCATTCAAATTCAAATGGACATGACCATCAGATTTGCAATTTCCACTCAGATCCCATAAATACTGAAAAAATTACTAGACTAGTGAGAGGTGGGTGGTTCTGCCTTGAGTCAAATAAAATATTGTTACAAAAGCAAAATACTTGGTGGTATTTATCATTCTCTGGGCCAAAAACCCTTATGTCACCCTCTGCTCTACAAAACAATTATATACTTTGGAATTAATCTTTTTGCCTCTCAGATTGTTAACAATTTTCAGACAGTTCTTTGATCTCTTCCTTGTATAGCCAACAGAGCATTAATTTGGATAGGATATGTTACTGCAGCAGGGTGCTGTCTCCTGTCAGGCATCAATAACCTGCCCCAAGCTGCATACCCATAAAAAAAGCTGCTATGCCAAGAATGTTTTACTTGCCAGAGGAGCTACTGCTGTTAACTCGATGACAAGGCTCCCATTTTTCCTTCAGTGGTCACATCTAGCTTTTCTCATACGCAGGAAATAGTCTTTAAGTTTTTTCCTCCACCAATGCAATTACTCGTTTCAGAAACACTGGCTGGTTTTGCTAATTCATGTTTCTTTTGTTACCTGGTAGCAGGTTACTGTTATCAGCAACCCACAAAAAGTGTTTCCTCTTCCTCCGAAGGTGATACAAATTGAACAGAGTATCAGAGGGTTCTGTAGGACTAAGAGGAATCAAAGCAGTGACACTACATTTCTTACCATTTCTGAAGAAAAGCATGTTTAAGCCAAGAACTCTGACAGCACAAAGCCCACGCATGCGTATTAGCCATCATTTACTAACTTGTTCTTCAGAAACACGATGTCATTCAGCAAAATCAAGGACTGCAATGACTGGTCAACACACTATCTAGAAACTTTATGACTACAAATCAATGCCCTCCATCTTCCTATGATCTTGAGAAAGCACAGAAAAGAAAAAAATGCCTCTTTACTGAAAGGCAACAGTTCAGACACTTAAAATGTTAACACTTATTATTAAGGGGGGTGGAAGAAAAAAATAGCAGTGCAAAAAAAAGCAGGACCAAAACCCAAACAGTGGAGACACCAAGAACGTGGAAGCTCCTGCCTGTGAACAAACACTCATGTGGAACACACCCCCAGGTCCAGCACACAACGCTAGCAGGGACGCAGAGGGGAGGTGAAGGAAAGCGTTATGTGGCTGCTTAAAGTGACATTCACAAGCTTTAGCACAGAAGTGTATTTTTAACCACAAATGAACAGCGCAGGTTTTTTAATTTTCTGGTAAGTTTCAAGGACAGAAGCCATAGAACACATCAAAATGAAGATAAAACAGTAAAATAAACACGTTTAAAAAAAATGCAGACCGTGTCAAAGAATATATGGTACAGGCAGCTGACACAAAAATGAGAAGGAATGAAAGATCACAGGTATGTTCTTAACAGCTACTCCAGACCTGAGAACCTAGGCATGAGCACCTGCCTGCAAGCACCCAGACCGAGAACCTTGCCTCAAATCACACCCACCTAACCACACTCACACCAGTATTACAGCAGTCCCAGTGCCTGCTCCAAATTTCTCAGGGCATATCCAAAGAAGGGATTTTAACAGTATTTTAGTAACCCGAGAATGATCTCACAGTGAACTTAGAAACATCGCCTTTCCAAAGTTATTACAAAGAAGGTTCCTTTGACTGCAATCTGATCCAAAACAAAACCAGAACACAGAGTTCTCCCAATTCCCCACCTCTGACCATTCTTGCCCCCAGAATATGACACAGCAACTGATTGCTGGATGCCCCTGGAAGGCACAAGACACATTCACTGACTTCAAGAGGCACGGTAAGTTCTGCAGCTACTGGGAAATCTGCTGAGCTGACTCCATCACTGGCCTTTTTGTTGCATATCTGCAAGTTCAAATAGTGGCACAATGCTGTCATAAAAACAACAGGTAACTGGCACCGGATCCAGAATTTCTGCAGGAGGAATCCCATCTGAACCAAATCATTTACAGAACAGGAGACATGCCAATCCAAGAAGCTGAATGTAAGGCCAAATGTGTCTTCAGCTTCCTCAAGTCAGTGGCAAACTTGGCAAGTTAAATCAAAAATCCATACATCCCAGTAACTTCCATGAGACAGCAGCCAGTGGAAGATGCTTCAGGAATGACATAGGCACAAAATATCATTTCTTTTCAGTGTCCAGTAATCTGTGGTTTAGTGACTTGATTAACCAACAGAAGATCAGATGCCTACTCAGTGAAGATGACTGGGTGTTTTTTTCTTTGGTTTCATTGCATACAAACCAACTAGCATACCATGGATAAAAAATACATCTGAACTACTGGATACATACTCTGCACAGGAATCACACTGATCAACCTGAATTCCCCTCCCCAAGAAGTCTTTGGATTCAAGAGCCAAAGGGATAAAAATCAGGGTGAACAAAAAACCAGATATATAGGATGGGAGAAGAGACCTGGCCAAAACTGCCCAGTGTTTAGGCAGCACATGGCCTGTTTGTTTCGCAGCAAGATGACCAACCCTACAGATTTTGATGCCTAATAAAAGCCAGTTCAACTTATTATAAACTGTCCTGCACATTGGTTTAAAGCCAGTATTGGTTAAACAGTTATAAATTACCTTCTGTTAATTAGATTGTTTAAAAATATACACTCATGCCTTAAAAAGTTTTTTTTACTCCAGCCTCCTCTCCAGTATGCTCTCCAGATGTAACCAAGAGCACAGCCATCGGACCTGGCCAACAGTACATTGTCTCATTACTCTTCAAAGTCAAGTTCCAGTATTGACACTCTCTCCAACTTCTCAGAAGTTACTACCCCTGATCTCAAACATGTTCGACAGCTCCACAACCACAGTCCATCAAGCATCAAGTGGCCATCACACTCCAAGCAATGCCAGGGACTTGGACTGACCCCCCGGCAGGAGCAGCTGAGCAGGAAGCTGCCAGACAGCCAACTGCCCAAATGGCATCCTTTTGCCTTCCAACATGTGCTGTTATCAGTTTTAAAGCTCTCCAGATGCTAACCTGCCATCTGCTTCATCACCTCCTTCTCCACACTCCTTAAGATGTTCTCAAAATGCCGAGTTTAGGTGCCCCTTCCATATTCACAGGCTTTTTCCACACTCCCATCAGCAACTGAGTTGTGGTGGAACCAGTGTAATTAACAAAATGCTGAGATGCAGGTCTCCAGAACAGAGCTGCCTCACAGTATTTGAGGGAGCCAACATAAGCAGAAAATGGAGCAGGCCACAGTTTACAAAGGTTTTAAAGCAGCAAGAAAAATCCAGACTACAGCAGCCCTGAGCATGAGGTAGGCAGGAAAGCTGAAGTCGCCCTGCCCTGAGAACCTGTGGGAAGGCTCCAACTGTCCCGAGGTATGATGATGCTTCTAACTCATCAGGAGCAATACCACAGAGTTCAACTTTACAGTGTTATTAGAAAGGTCATAACAGACATAAGAGACAAGCATTTCTAGAGCCAAACTGTACAGAAAAGATAGGAAGACCTTTAACCTTGAAGTCACCATTTTCAGCATTTTGAAGATGTACTAAACTAGAACTACAGCTCTTACATTTCAAAAGCAAAAAGAAAAGAAACTCAGTGGAGCTGAGATGAGACTTTGAGACAATTTGAAAAATATACTACACTGCTGCCCCCAGAGCCAAGCCTGTGCAAAAAGTGCCTTAGTCAACCATACATCTACAGTACAAAAAAAACCTGATTGAAATTTAACTGTTTTCTACATTGTGTGCAACAGTCCAATGTAAACAAACATGACACAATGTGTGATCATTGCTTTACATGTATTTCACATATTCTTTAATGTATCACAATAATCTCTAAAGATACTACATGCTGGTTTAGGAAAGAATACCAATACACATTCCTAATATTCAAGGCCAAGTATGAGAGAAAAGGCCTCCTATTTTTTTGTAAGAGATGTCAATAACAGGGCCTAATACACACTCTCATTTCATTTTTGCATGCACAAAAACAGTGAATTCAATCATTACAGCTGCTAGTCTACCCTAGCCTTTTACCCCAATATAGCGTGCCTTAGGGAGAAGGAAATATGTATTTCATCTTAAATAAGGCTTCAGCCTCCCCATCCACCTCCCTGGATTTCATCTTCATGTGTAAGCACCAACATGACAGCAAGTACTTCATGTAAAGCACTCAATCCAAACTGACATCTGCAGACATGTTTCTTGCATGTGATTACAACACAGCACACAAGAAAGCTTCTCCTGTCCAAAACTAACCCTCTGTACTCCAAGCGCAGAGCAAAGGCTCTGATGGAATCTGCAAGCACTGCAGAAGCAAAAGGAAGCACAATTCCAATATGTTTAACAACTGAATTAGCATAATGCTCACCATGCAGAAACCAGTTTCCCTGACCTTCTTGAAATGCCAATCTGCAACTACCGATGAGTCCTTCCTATGTGTACTGTGATTCAATGATGTGAATGAAGAAGTCAGGAAAACATCTGTTTCCCCATCAAGTTTAGTGACAATAGGTCAGACATGCGGAACCTCTCCTGCAGCCTCACAGAACCGTGTAGCTATAGTGAGCATCTCTCTCCTACTAGGTAAAATTCTACTTAGGAGAGTAAGAAAAGAACTTAAGTTGTATTAAAAACTCTACTGTAATCAAATCAGTTCATTTAATCTCTCCTTTGCAAGCAGTAAACACAGTAAATTTTTAAAATACTCATTTTGTGAAGAACATAAACTGAACATTATGACTTGTAAGAATTACAAGATACATAAATTCAAACATGTTTTAGAAATACTTAACATTATTTGCATAAATTTACATATTTTCTTGGACATAATTGTTATTGTAGGCTTGAATATGCAAAAGAAAAACCCTGTATCATTTGTACATGTGTACTGCAAGAATAGGATGATATACTCTGCAACCATCATATCACTTAAAATATTTTAAGGGCAGATTATACTAACATCTGACATTTTACAGAGCCAACACAGCAAGAGCACTGTTTGACAACAAATAATAAAAGTAACATTTCTTGTAAGGTCTCTAAGTAAAGGAACGAGCCAGCTAAGCTGCGCAACTTGAGCATAAATGCCTGTTTTAGAAAGGCATCTGTGCTCGTTTTGTTCAATGAAGAATTCTGAGTGTTCTCATGAAATATCAAACACCAATTATGGCGGCCAAAAAATTCCAACCCTGTTTAAAATGTATCATGGCTTTGCTGGGCCGAATGCTTTCCTTACAGATGAGACAGCTTTGTTCATTGAAAGCCTTGTATGGTTGAACATACTTGCAGCAGATACACAACCCTCTTAAATTTTGGCACAACTCACTCCCTACTAAGAGTTACTGATACTATGGCTGAATTGAAAAAGCAACCAGGCTTAATCCAGGCTGAAGTCTGAGCTCATTAAAAGAACGGAATAAAGACAAACTAAAGCCCATTCCTGTTTATGTCTTTCAAATTCTCATCATCACTGTACAATAAAGATCACCCTAGTTTTACAACAGGAGGAATAACAAGTTCTATAACACATTTATTAATAGCACTTGTTGAAAGGCACAGAAAGCATGTATTTAATCAATACTAAGACCAGAAAAAACAGTCACTATGAAAACATAAACAGAAGGGGCTGATGTGTATGGCAACAACATTGTTTGCATCAGCAAAAGCACACACAAACACTCATATTCCCATACGCTGAAATACTGGCAGCTTTTTGACTATTAGAAACTATGAAGGGTAAAATTGTTTTAAACTACTAGAATTAAAGAAAAATAACAAAACAAGAAGATTAGCATCTTCACTTCTTCACCTCTTCTTCAATGTGCCAATCCCATGTATTTTAGATTTAAACCACAAAATGCAGCTAATTTATTTTTCTTCTATTTTTGCCATCTATCTCATCTGCACCCAAGTGCCGCTTCTGCAGCAAAGTTAAAGTTGTCTATTCCTGGCCTGGCCTAGCTCAAAGAGCACACACGCTTCCCAGCAATGCCAGAGCTCTGCAGACTCCACTGCCGAACTGTAACTGGGTCAAGCCGGTGGCTGGAGTTAACAGGCCACTCTGCTCACAGCAATTCTCTCCCCAGCCCCCAACCAAATTAAAGGGGTATTCTGACCTGGAAAAAAAACACTTGGATCTCCTTGTTACTCCACATTGAAGTTTACACCAGTTATGTAAAATAAGTAAGAACTGCACCAAAGCTAGAGCCATTCGTACGCTGCATACATACACTCTTTGAAGAAACTGTGGGAATGCACATGCACGTTTTTTCCCTCTAAGTGAAAACTGTGCAGATAACCAAACCTTCAGCAGCTGAATTGTTATCTTTCTCTACTTGTTACAGCAGGCTAATGACCATCCTGACTCATAATTACTACAATAGTAAGAAGCTTTCAGTTCTACTCCTGCAAGACCAACACTTATCTTCTTTCAGGCATGCAACAGCTTTATTATAGGCCAAAACTGAAAGTTTTGGCACTTAATTCCGATAAGAACTTTTAATGAATGGCTCTGTAAGCAGCTTTAAAAAAGCCCAGATTCCTCCCCACCACCCCCCGCCCCAATGTTTAAGTGCATGTTCATAGGACATGACTCTAAAACAAAAACAAGCAATGTTTTGGATAATAAACCTCTGTAGTCCTAGACTGCTCAGACTGCACCACCACAACCACACAAGCCTAAGAAAAAATTAATTTCCTCTCCTCAAGCATGTTTTGTAGAAATGAAGAGTATAAAAAAAAAAATCGACTCCCATTGTTTCAAGGTAATTGTAAGGTACTCAGGAATTGTGAAAACATGTAACCAACGATCGCCTATTTATACAGATGCATTGAAAAATAACCCCAGCTTGGAAAGCTGTTTGAAGGCTTCCTTGTCTGCAGAGGTTCCAGCATTACATATTCTCAGAACAAACCAAAGACAGTGTAAAGCAACAAAATAGGCCACCTTTGTTTAAGAAAAGGATCTCAAGATTAAGCTGTTTACAGCTAGATTATTTATGCCTAGGCCTGAAGAAAATCATCACCCAGTAGACCTACATATATCCCTTTCTGATCAGACATTCAGGTCATACTAGCATAAATTGATATCCATTCATGAGAAAAAAAAGGAAACATTACTAATTTTTTTTTTTAGCCAATAGCTGCAAAATGTTAGAATAGTCGTCCTACTGAATTCAGTGTGTTTTGCCAAAACTCAGTACCCAGGTTTTCTTAAGAATTTGGTTTTCCTGTCACTTAACAGAACCTAAGATATGAAAACTCCACTGTGCATAAAACCACTTCACCCACAGAAGCCCATTGAAGGCAAACAGTAATTGACTTGCAATGTTTTTTATTTCTTACTTTTTTTAAAAGTATTACTAGAACACAGCTTCAAAAGAAAGGCCAGAGTTCAGACAGAAGTTTACATATGCCCTTCAAACTTACTGAAAGCCAATCAAGGAAAAGAAAGCAGACAACTTTCATCTCCTTCAACAAGTGCAGCATCTCCTCAGAAGCAGCTCTTCACAGTCATGTCTCACTGGAAGCATGTATACAGGCAATCCAACAGCAAATTCACGTTCATAATTAGGAGAAGTCTGTACATTCAACTGCATAGGTGAATCTAGTTTATCAAGCATGATGTCTTTCAGTTAAACTATTACATCTACCAGGTCCATGGTCGTTCAGAAGGTTGTGGTTAGGATTCAAGACTAGTTTGCCACAGAGGGAATCCCACAGCTCTCCTGACCCCATTATTCCAGCCTCTTTGGCTGCAAACCCAAGACAACCTCGCGGCTGTTTATACCACAAAGGCTACCTCTGCAACCAGGGGAGTCTCCATTTAAATAGCTTTCAGAGGCAAAAGCAAAATGTTTGTGGCTTCTTCCATATGATGTCTTTGAGTGATTCCTACACAGAGAACAAAAAACACACCTAACACATTGCAACATTCTCAGATTCTAGTCACCTTTGTGCATCAAACACGAAGTAGTGATACAGATTGTGCTCACAGCATCACTGAAAGCTTCATGCCTGGGCTTGCAGGATTAAGTAGTTTACTTCAGTCTTGGTTTTACAAACAGCTCAGTGAATACAGTATGATCTCCTATTCCATGAATGTCTCTTTAAAGTATTGAATAGACATAATATTTTCCTCCCAAAAGCTACCTGCTACTTGAGAATTGAACAAGGAGTCCCAAAAGGCTGTGCCTGCATCAAGAAATAAATTAATAACATAAACTAGCAGAAAACCTAAGACACTGAATACCTCCCTACAACCAACAGCATTGTGTACATCTCCCAAGCTACAAAAGTGAAAGAAAGACTTCCAACTAGCATTATTCATATCCTCTTGCAGCAAGACATCCTCTAAGCAGAAATAGCTTAAAAATAAGAAAAGAATAGTGACATTACATGTTACTGGATGCAGAACATTAAAAACTTGCATTTAGACATGCACATACACACACACCTCTTTTACTAGTGAAATTTTTAAATAACTACACAGCATGACAAACTCATTTGTCAAAGGAAACTTCCCCCGCCTAGTGACCAGCACCAAGTTATCAACTTTTTATGTACTATCAATTTCAGAAAACATACCAAGTCTTAGACAAAGATCTTAACATATGAGACTCCTCAATAACAAACCAGTACAACTTTTAAATACATGAGCAGCCAAAATTAGGAGGAGAAGTAGTTTTCTGCAACCACAACCATACTGTGTCCCTAACTGACACGCTTAAGAGTAATCCTCTCAAATATGATCCCGAGTCCTGTGCTCCTGATCTGCAGAGTATTCCCCACAAGCACTGTGGTCTATACTGAAATTGTCAAAACTATGGAAAGTTTTCTTACTACTATTTAAAAAAATCAAGGACAGGAGAAAAATCACCAGGAGTTCTATCAACTTGATTCTGACAATACTTGGAAAACCCGCCAGAAGACAGAAAACTCCACGACCAAAGATCAAAGACTAATCCCAAGGAAAAGACTAGGCAGCAAATGCAGCAACACATTCTTCACCAAGGAGAGCAAGCTCACTTTTTACTTTACAATAACCAAAACACTCTGAGAAGGGAGGCGTTGAGACTGGTTTCAAAATTATCTAGTAGCCAGAGAAACAGAAGCAATGAATGGAGCAGAGTCCAGGGCAACACCCAAGCAAAATCACAGAGCCCCGTGAAGCAGCCCAGGAAGTATAATACCTGAGCTCTCCCTCTACCTTCCACCTGGGACCTGCTGGTCAGGACTCACTTCTTTCATGTGTGGTCTAAATTTTACCTTCAGTCCATGGAGCAGTAAGGGCCAGCAAACTTTTCAAACATAGAGCTTAGAGTCTGAATTTCTTTCTTTCAATAAAATTTATTTCCAAGTTGTAACTGTTTTTTTTTTTTTCCTGTGGGAGAGATCAGGCACACAGTATATTACTACTTTCAGAGGTGTCTGCAGACACACCCTTGCTCAAGTAGCATCCAAGGTGACAGTGCTACACCTGGTTGGAAACAGTATTAAAAACTTTTTTTTAAAATAAACACACAACACAATCATCACTACACATAGCTCCCAGACTGGCAATGATCAGAGGTAATGAGTTTTTTAATCATCAGACATTAACATTTTCTTAATATATTGGTATCTAGATAGTTAAAAGCCCAGGTAGATGGGTACTCTGCCCTTTCTCCTCTGGCCGTTAAGACAGGCAGCCTCTAGAACCACAGGCGAGTACAAACCTTGGATAAGTGACATTCACATTGTTTACTACCATATATAAAATGAAATAGTAAAAAATGACAAATACAAGTATCTAAATTAGAAGACAGTCCTAGATTTTGACTTCTTAAAGGAACTTTCCATGACATTCTAAAGTCACTTTGTTCTATGTCTTATATATATTGGAAAAAAATTTAGTTCAGAACTAGTTCAGAGCATCATCTGAAAAAGAAGAGACTAAAGTTTACAAGTACATCTTCAAAACTATACACCTATCAAAAGTGATTTACATCTTCTATTTAAACAGGATTCCTACATCTTTAATTACTCTAAAGCAGAAAGGCTTTATAGATTTACTTGCTAATAAATACCTTTGACTTTTTTTACAGAAAAAGGCATAGCATACAGTGAAGAAAATCCTACCAAAAAGTTTATAAATTCTTGAAAGATTTTTTGGAAGAAGTCTTTACCTGGATTAAGCTGCCAGGCACTTCATTTGCATTTCTGCCACACATTGTCTGCTTCCCTACCTCACCCTAAAAGCATCACAGGAAAAGAGAGAAAAACAGGGGTCCTTAAAAAGATGCAAAGCCTTCTAATTTACGGAAGGGAGACAAGGACAAGAAAAAGAAAATACAAACAACCTTCAATTCTGGCAAAAAGTACCTCTGAAGCAGCTAAACTACTTCACAGTTGCCCTGGAAACATAGTTTACCTCTTCAGCCTACCATGAAAATTGCCTGCAATTACCACAATGGAATAAAGCATCAGTTTTGACAAAATATCAATTGCTATATGCTGCAATTTAATGCAGTACCAGTATTTTATGATGAGCAATACTTCATCTTGAATAGAATTATATTACTAGCCACTGAAGAACCAAATCTGTAGGTATAATAAAAGGTTACGATAGCTCATAATGGTATAGAAGACCTCTGCCATCTGCCAAGTGTGATTTCCTTTAATCCCATTCCTCACACACAAATCAAAATCACACGGATTACGCCACAGAAATAGAAGTCAAGTCAATACCTGAATCCGCAAGATTAACCTCCTACCTTGAGACGGGAGAAATGCAAGAACAGTAAAAATGCTGCAAAGAGACTAAGGAAGATAAAGCCTTTTACATGACTCGATGCAATACCACACAGGAAATACAATGATTTCACAGATTAGCTTCACCCTTTCAGAATCCCGATTTTGCTCCCTCCCAAATCCAAGCGCAGAACTCCATGCAAATTCAGGCAATCGGGAACTGACCTTCAGTGTGATCTTTTGGATCAACTGTTTCTACCCATAAACGGAGCTCCTCATCCCTCCATCCACACACAAATCACATTTGGAGTTCAGAAGAAAAATGGACAAATGAGTTGCATAACAGAAGACAGCAATACAAATCTGTCCACCCAAACGTCAGAGACGCTTCTAAAATAAAAACATACAGACATGCACGGGCTGAAATGCCAACGAAGGTATGTGTAACTGCAATTAAAAAGAACCAGCGTGATGGCACTTAAAACTTAACTCTAGAGAGCAGATACATTTCCGAAGAGACCAAGGCATGAGGGAGTCACCACATACCGCGCTTCTGAACGCCCGTGTCCCTTCTGCAGGCTGCTGTCAACCCAAGCAGCAGTCGGAACGGCTGTAAACTCTTAAGGGGAGGGGAAGGGGGGTGTGGGGGGGTGTTGGAGCATCTTTATTTGGCCGTTTAAGAATGCCAAGCACATTATCATCACTAATCCTGAGGGGAACAGATAATTGCAGCGCTTACAAAAGTCATCTTGGATTACAAAATAAGGCTCTAACCTGCAGTGTTCGCCAGCAGAGCATTACACCCATGAGCCATCAAAATCACCACGAGAAGTACCTGCAGCCGCCCCCCCGACACCGAGCCGGGAGCACCCAGAGCTCCTCCTTTGTGCCTCGGGGCGCAGCACGGGCACACGAGGACCCAACTTCTCCCCGCGCCCTTGGCTCTGACGCAGTGAAAAACCAGCCGCCCGGCGAGCCCAGCGCCACCGGGACGGACCGCGGGACCCCCCCGCAGGCCGAGCCCCGGGCTGCGCTGCCCCCCGGCTCCCCGTGTGCGCCCCCCGCCGGGAACCGCCAGCCGCGGGAGGGGCAGCGCCGCCCCGGCCCCCCTCCGCTTCCCCACAGCCGGCTCGGAGGGCGGCCCGGGCCGCCGCTCCCCTCAGGGCGAGAGAGCCGGACCCGCCCGGTGCCTCAGCGGGCCGGGCCGCCTTTGTCCCGCCGCCCCCAGCGCGGTCCCACGCCCCGGCACTCACCGGGACCCACCGCCGGCACTTACCCTCACCGGGAACGGGAGGGGGAGGCGCACCGGCTCGTCTCTCAGGGGTGCCGGCGCGGGACGGCGCCGGCTCGGCCGCAACGGGGAAGTTGCTAACTAAGTTTGAGCGCGGCGGAGCCCAGCGGCCTGCCCGGCTGAGGTGATCGGCGGCCGGGCACGGCCAGACACCCCCACCCGGGGGCGGGGCGGAGCGGGGGCCGCCCCCTCCACGCTCCCCGGGACGAGGGGCTGCCGGGGGCAGCGGGCGGGCCGCGGCGGAGAGGGGAGGGCCGCGCCAGGCCGCCCCGCCCCGCCCCGGCCCCGCCGCTTGCCGGGCTGCGGGCGCTGCCGGCCCCGCCGCGCCGCAGGGGGGGGCCCGGCCCTTCGCCCCGGTGCCAGGAGCCGCCGGGCGCGGCGCGCGCGCAGCCCGGCCCGACCCCGCGGGAAGCGCCTCTGCTGTTGCCATGGCGACCGCGCGGCTCCGCCGGGGTGGGCGGGGCCTCCCGCGCGCCGCCCGGTGCCCCTCACAGGCGGCTCCTCCCCTTCCCTCCCTCCACCTGCTCCCCGGTGGGCACGGGCGCGGATTCGCGTCCCGGCTGCGGCCCCCGCCGCCGTCCCCTGAAGGAGAAGGCCGCGATGAGGACAGCCGCCCCTCAGCGCGCCGCCGCCCTGCTTCCTTACCCTCCGGACGGCACGACCCCCCGCCCCTACGCCCAACCTCCCGCAGCCCCCCGGCACCTCTCGTTTCCCCCGTGCGGGTGCCGGTGGGAGGCGCCCCGGGCACGGCAGCCCTTCCGACTGAGCTTTGTGCCGCCATGGTTCGGGCCCTCTGCCTGGGGCAGCAGCGAGGGACACTGTGAGAGCCTCCCCGTTCCCCCTGTCAGACCGGTGGCCGCAGCCTTTGCAGGGTGGACAAATGGTGGCCTGGAAGGTACAGGGGCCCATCCAGGGAACATGCCTCCTCAGACAGGGGTGTGTTTCTCCTCAGACTGGGGTGCGTTTCTCTCCAGACTGGGGCACATTTCTCCTCAGACCAAGGAACGTTTCTCCCCAGACTGGGGCACATTTCTCCTCAGACCAGGGAGCGTTTCTCCTCAGCTTCCCCCCCCACCCTTCTCAAAAGTCACTAAATCTGCTTGCGGGCCCCTCGGTGGCCCATCCACAGCCTCCAAGACTGTGCCACAGCTGTAGCAATTCAGATGTTCCAAATGCTGCTTTTCCTCATTACAAAAGGTGTGGTTGTGTGACAAAGGAGTCCAAAGTCAGCTTCTGAGGCAGGGCCGGTGCAGAGGCTGGTGACTCGCAACAGGCGGGCAGTGAGCGAAAGGAGGGCCTGGCAGAACCGCAGTGGGTACGACAGCAGCAGGCCCGAGGGCTCATGCTGTGCAGCACAGGGGAGAGGGCAGTGCCACACATCCTCACCCCAGCTCTCAGCAGCACCTTGAAAGGTCAGGCAGCAGGTCCCGTGTCCCTGCCACCAGTGGGGAACTTGCTATTCTAACATTAACCAGCCCTCGAGGGAGGGAGACAATTCAGATCCCACCTCCTTTGCAGATGTTGGGGGTCCTGAGCAAATCAAGCTGATTGATCTCTCTGTGACGCATTCCCAAACTGCACAAGGGAGGTGGCATTTCTTGGCAAGCCTTAGCTATATGGGTGCACAGTAGCTGCCTCTTAGCAGGTGCATGGATGGGTTTCAGGGCAAAAGCACCCAGCTCTGCATCAGCTGCAGGAATAAAGCAGCATGCCTCACCTCCTCTGTCCCCGCCCTTGTTGTACACGCCCACATGCCATTTAAATTAAGATCCCTTTCCCACAGACAGCTCCCCTGCTCCCAAATCAGGATAATATATGTGTTTTCCCCACCTTAGCAATCCTTTTATCTTCACCACACAAGCAAACACAAAGGGATCCCAATTCCATGATTCATTTGCCTTTCTCGTCTCCAGAAACCAAGACATAACCCATCCCCTCATTCATCCACCCCCCTCAGCACCCTTCCCCAGCAAACTAGCAGCTGCAACCTCTGCACCAGCACCCACTCTGCAGCTCAGGCTGTTGCTGGTGACTGGTACCTGCCCATATGGAAAAGGCTGATCCGTGGCTTAGATCAGTGCCCCTGCAAAGAGGGTGTTACTGCACACCTCTTTGAAGTGGTTCTTGTTCCACCCATGGCTTGGGAACCCCTGCTCTAGTACGTGGGGCATTCAGCAAGTAATACCAAACAATGAAATCGTCTGATCAGTTATTCAGGAGCCACTCTAATGGCAGCACCCTCCACTAAAACACCTACATGCGGCGACATAGCCAGAGATGAGAGAACTGGCCAAGCCGGGCTCTGGAGGGTATGTAGCCTCTGGGAGGCTGCATTCAAATAGACGACTTCAAGAAGAGCAGATGCATTCCCAAGAAGCTGCTGCCTTGTTTCCCACTGTCTGAGGAGGAACCTCAGCGTGTGCCTCTGCAAATGCCCAGGGAGATGAGACCTGTGAGCTTCAAAGTAGCCACAAAAACTCTTGATGCTTCAAGCCCCGGCAGGCCAGAGGCAGCAGCTGCACCTGTGGGATTGCAGAGCTGCAGGGTAGATCCAGTGCCGCAGAGCAGGCCTGGTCTCGACAAGCCTCCAGTGCAAAGCTGCAGGGGCCGTATCCTCACCCTCAGTCAGACCCTGCTGCCCCGGGGACACCCTGACTGCGTGGAAAAGGGAACGGCTGTAGTAGCGTGGGTTCAGCGCAGAGCGGGAAACCGTGGGACCTGCAGTGCTGCTGCGGGGAGCCGGGTACCCCACCGGTGGTCACACTCAGCCCTTGCAGCCCAGCTCTGGCACCAGGCAGGAGAACCACCACCCCATCGCCACCCAACTGCTGCAGCTCCTTGGGCAAGTACAGGACCTAGCGCCTGGCACACAGCCCTGGCTCCAGGAAGGGTTTCTTCCCCCGTGCTCTCTCCCTGCCTGAGACCCCACATGAACCTTGCTACTGCTGTGTTTATTAGCCAGTATGGGACTATAGTTAACTGCAATCTAGGGGCAGAGTTAAACGCAGAGTTCTGTTCTATCACCTCATGTATATAAATTAGAGCTGTAATTCCACCCTGCGGTGTGGATGGCAATAGCAAACAGACACTGCTAGACCCATCTCACACAGACATTTGAGCTTTGAACCTTTGGTTTATGATTTCACCAGAACCATCAGTGCGATGATGTGCAAGCAATAGAAAGTGAAAAAGTGCTTGTACTTGGGAAAAAATGACAGGTCCCTTTATCTATGAGAAGTCTCCATTTTTTAAACACAAACATTCTTTGCCATCAAACTGACAAAAGGCTCTGCCAGGCTGATGCACCAGTTTACCAGCAGCTCCACTTCTCAGATCGGTAATGCCAATGTTTCTCCTCTCTATCATACAACTAACTTCCAGGGTGGGACCTTTTCAGAATTAAACTAAAAATTGTGTAAAACGGTGAAAACCAGCAAATGTTTCATGTACCGGCAGGGCTGCTCGGGTGATCTGGTTCCTCTCGCATAGTCTGTCAGTGCCCTATAGTGGAGAAATGGGTTAATTGCATACGCCACATGGAGCGACTGCCAAACCTCTGTTACACTCCCGCAAACCCGAGGTCAGGCCACAGGAGCCGGTGGGGAGATCCCAGGCAAACACCATCACCGCTGCACAACAGCAGCTGCCTTGGGCCTCCACGGGGCCGAAAGTCTGCTCCTGTATCAGCTCTGCCATAACGGCAGCCAGACTCTGCCCAAAGTCACTGGGTGCAAGGGCAAGGTTCCCTCCTTTGTTCTAGCCATTAACAATCTCCATCCATCTCCTCCTGCTGAGCAAGTTGCTCCTGTTATGAAGAGGTGGAGATGTATGCAAAAACACTTCATCTGGATCTGGGGAACAAGCCTCTGCTCTTTTCAGGTCCACATGGGTTTGAAAAGCTCTGGTCCTGAGCAGTGAAGCACTTCCATGTCCTATCTTGCAATCCTCTGTGAAGTTAGTGCTCCTGTGAAAGCCAAAACTATCAGTGAAGGTTCAGGATGAGGCCCTAGGAGGAACTAGCCAGCAGGTCCCTGTGCTTCTCGGGCATTAAGTACTGCAGGAAGGTGCTCCACTGCTGACTACAGATAATCTGCAAAAAGGAAGGCAGAAAATCCTTCTACTCCCCATCACCATCATGGTAACAGTCCTTAAAAGCTCCTTCCCCACCTCTTTATGTTCATCCACCACGAAAATCAGTGCAGAGCTACACAGAGAACGGCAAGTGCCTGGCTCAGAGCACAGCAGAGGCCATAGCCCTGGCCTTTCCTGATAAAAGCCCCACTGGCCACAGGACTCCCCATTGCTTCCTCTCCCACCCCCAAGTTTGACTCCTGATTTAAACAGGAGCAGGGCTGGGAGAAGGAATGCAGGAGAGGGAGTCCTGGTGTAAGGGGAAGGGTCTGTAAAACACAGTCCCGTGTCAGCTGGCTCACTTTGGCCATCACTCATGGCCTTGCAAAGGTTGAGCTCTGTCAGGGTGCTAAGCAGCCCTGGCTGCAGGCCCGGAAAGGGCATCACCCATCCAGTGGGTGCACAGTGCTTGCAGGATTATCCCACAATATATACAAAATACTTCTTCCTCCAGAAAGGCAAAATTCAAGGAGGCAGGGGTAGTCAAACCTCAGCTGCTGAAAGCAGCTACAGCCAGAAATCCTGACAAAACCCCAAGGATAACTGGGCATCACATTTGTATGTATAATGCTGTTCAGTAGGAAGGAGTTGTTAAGATTGAACTGTAGTGGAGGTTTTATTGCATCAGAGTGAAAAACTGGTGGGTGTGGAATTTTTGCCAATTATGTAATCTCTGGCAGTTTTGCCTCCAATGGTTTGGGGGAGCACACAGCACCCATCCTGGTGGGAGGCCTGCCCTGTGCTATCAGCAAAGAGCACATGGTCAGATGTGTGGGGACTGTGGGGAGAACAAAGGGAAGCAGATTTCCTGGGAGTCTGTTTTTGTTTTCCCAAGCAGAAGAGTGACTCAGATTTCAGCTCGCACTCCTGTAACTCAGCCAACAACAACATGTTGTTAGTCAAAGTGATAAAGGCAAGTATCTTTGTTCCATTTGCTGAACTCATAAAAGCTCAAACTTGTCCACCCAACAGCCAGCTCAGTCACTAAACCAGAGACCATGGGCTGAACCCTGAGCACCCTCACAGTGACAACAGCATCTTGCTCCCAAACAGCCTCCCTGAACTGCTGGGCGCTACTCAGAAAATACCCTTCTGTCTAAACCAGCACAGATGACCTCAGTTTGTGCATTAACATAGTTGAGAGCTTTCTGATAAATATCATGAACGCTTACATGTCATTGTAATGCAGCTGCTAAGTGTTGCAGAAATGCTTTCATTTGAGAAATGCTCCAGGAAAAAGCACTCTACTGCCTTGTGCTTAAGAAATGGCTCAACACATCCCAGCTCTTTTGCCTCCTCTATCTGAGCTTGTTTTTCATGGCTTTGAGGTACATCCACAGCTCATTGGAAATACCACAGCACAAATTGCTCCACCACAGCCACCACACAAAAATCTAGCAAAAGCAGACGCCAAATCCTAGCCTGGCAAAGCCTGTCCCTGTTGTCCAGACCTCCGTCTCTTGATACTGCTGGGCAAGCTGAGGAGCCAACGCTGTTGCTACTGTCTGTACTAGTGTACCTTACCCTGGCATCAGGGTAAGTTAGTGGCGCCTGTGCAAACCATGCTGTACTGGTTGGTGCAAACTGGGGCTCTCCAAAGCCTAGGTATTGCTACATCCAGTTGTGGGTAAGCCTTTGTATAATAGCTTTATTTTCCTTCAAAAAAAGGCACCTCTGAAATACATGTTAGAACACCTTAACAAGTCAGATGTAGCTAGAGGTGTTAACAGGACAGAGGAGACCTTAATAGAAGTACATGTTTAGACTAGAAGTACTTTGTTTGCACTGAGATTTAACATGTTCATTCATGCATGTTAACAAAGCCCTATAAATACGCCTGGTCCTTCCCAGCGCTGCAGCCATGGCCGAGGCGCTGCACAGGTGCCATGTATGGCAGCACTGTGGGGAGGGTGCACTAGGACAAATGCTTGCAGCCACACTGCTGGGCTTACCAACACAGCCTCTCGGTTGCCCCCTCACCCTCCTTCCGCCACAGCCTTGGGCTGCCCTGGGCATGTGCCGCCACATAAAACTGGTTTGTCAGCCGCAGTATCACGAAGGCTGCCTAAGGGCTCAGACTCATGCAACAGAGAATCAAAATAGATCACGGAAAAAACTGGGGCTGCCACCACCCCTCCCACTCCCCGAGGAGCTGCCACCCTCCAACTCCAGCGGATGGTGAACCATCTCCTGGTCTCCTGAAGTGCCCTTGTTTGCAGCCCAGTGCACAACGTCGGGAACAGTTTTTCTTCCGGCACCAGATAGGAAGCTGCCACCAGTCAAGAGCTGCTTTGCAGGCTGTTGTCTCCTCCAGTGCACGGAGGTGGCATTACTGATGGAAATTTCAGTGGCTGTACCAACGTAAGTGCACTTCAAAGCACAAGCTCAGGGTAACTGCTTTTATGAGAAAGTATCCAGAGTTAAAAATTAATGAAATCCACTTTTAGGATCATTTACTTTCCTCCATCTAAACAGCAAGATTTTTGCTGGTCTCTCCACACCATGAATGCAGAGCATTTCTACTTTTGCACACTGGGGACCTGGCCTCTAGTGATTAGATTGCCAATTAATATCAGGTAATTAATACATTCACAAGGGCTGGTTGAATCCCACCGACATTTTGCAAACTGTGCATGTTTGGGGAGTGTCTTCATCAGCCCTTTGAAGTTCTTAACTTGCTCCCTGGCAATCAATTAGCCTGCACTAAAAACTGGTGCTGTGCCATTAGAGCAAACGTGCCCCAAGAAGCAAACATATTAAGGATTAATTAAATACCAGGTTTTATTTAATTAAGCCTCTTCTCGTAAGTATGCAGAAGCAGGAATCTGGAGCTAGTATCCAATCTTGCTTTCACTCCCATTTTTAGAAATGCATTTAAACTTGATTGGTGCTGTTTAAAAAAGACATTCAGGCTGATACAAATCTGTTCTGCCTTCCCAGTGCCAGCCCAGGGACAGACAAGCACATCATTAAAGGGTGGCTGATGGCACCAAGCACTTCCAGGGTCAACATTCACTTCCCAGGGAGTGCTGCAAGCCCACCCAAAGACCTTCTGGACTCTATAGGGATGACAAGTGCCAGCCCGGAGCACTGGCAGGGACCCATGAGTGGCTCATCCTCCCACTCTCCTCTCATCCTCCTTGATTTTTAATGAAAAACTTGTCAGGTTTCCTTAAACTCCTGTTACCCGCTTACCTGCAATAAGAAAAGCACTGCAGCCTGTCATATCACCACCAGTTTAAAGGTCTAGACATAGATCCAGGAAACACGAGGCAAGCTAACAAGATCAAGTCCAAGGTCATTTTATGCGCTATTACAGAGAGCGCTCCCTCGCCTTCTGCACACCCTGTCTGTGTTAGCAGAGGATTATATGCAGATACAAAAAATCACTACTGTGTCCTGGCTTGGGGCTGCCCTCGCACCAGGGCCCTCTGTCACCTCTCCATCAGCTGGACATTGGTGCAATTCACTCACTCCATGCAGCAGCCAAGGATCTGGCCCAGCTGTTCCTTAGAAATTGGCAACTATTTTCTCCTCCTGCTCTGTTTCACCTTAACAGTCATGAGTTTAAGTTCACACTACCAGGGGAGTTATGGCAAGAGGAAGGATGGAGGTGACAGTATCAGTGGGCTGAAGAGCAGCAGGCAGCAGAGGCAAGGAGGTGTTACTGCCTGGCTGCACACAGCATCTGCCCAGGGAGGGACAGGGTCAGGCAGCAAAGCCGTGTGCTGGCTGGACAGATGCAGCCAAGAGATGCAACTGGGGAAAGCAAAGACCACGATGCAGGTCAAAACAAGCATTGCAAAAGGGCAAGAAGGGAGAAGTGCAAAAAGGACACAGAGCAACAGCAAGGTCCTGGGGAGAGGAGGGACTCAACAAAAGCAAAGGAGAGCTCTGAAAGCTGGAAGCGATGTGAAAATACAAACCTCCAAAACACAGTTGTAATATCATCCCTCTGGCTGCTGAGATTCCTGTGCTGCGTGCCTCTCACCTGGCTGCCTCTGCCTCTGGGATCCCAGGACCCAGCCCTCAGCGATGCAGAGCAAAGCTGTTCTCTGCCTCCTGTGAAGGAACAGACTAGCTCTGGAATGGGACTGGGTGGACATGGAGCTGCCACGATGTCTGAGTTTGAGAAAGGGCAATCACAGGCGAGTTCCGGGTGGTGGGACGCAGACAGCTGCAGTTTCTCAGCACTGGGTTGTGTTTCCCCAGCCCGGCTGCAACCCCCAGCTCCCCCCAGCCAGCCATGCTGCCACTTGCTCCGTGCCCCAGGTCCCCAGCTGCGGAGCAGGGCTGGGCTGTGGCAGAGCATGCGCTGGCCCAGTGCAGACCTTTCCCAGCACTCCTCCAACCCCTCCGATTTATTAGCACAGCGCTCCAACCTCCCCCTCAGGCCCAGCTCATTTCAGCTCCTCCATCCCACATGCTGTGATTCTCAGGGTCTTGGTGAATCTTGGCCTTGGCCCCAAACGAATCACTGGGCTAGCAAGCAAGTGGAGCTGACTGCAGCCCTGTGTGCTGGGACGGGCACGCAGATGACCGTGGTGCAGCTGGTCACGCGCCAGCACAACCAGGGGCCTGGAAACAGCCAGGAGCCTCTCACCATTCACCTGGGAATGAAGGAGCAGCAGCTCTGCCCTGCTCCATCTGCCCTGCTGGAGGCCAGCCTAACGGGATGCTGAGGAGCATCTTGCCTTGCTCACGTGTAGCTCCCAGCAGACTGCTGCACAGCCCGTCCAAGATGGCACTCTCCTTGGAGATATTTTGGGAAGGAAACGCTTGGCCAAGACACGCACGACCCCCAGCACCACGTGGAGCCTGGCATCACCCACACGGGCAGAGACCTGGAGCTCTGGCGAACAGCAGCAGGCAGCCAGGCTTCTCAGCACATCCCCAGAGCTGTTACCCATCCCACTCCCCACAGCCGCACTGGGACTCCCTGCACAAGTCAGCCTGCAGCCCAGGAGCCTTCTCACCTCTCCCCCGCCAGACTCTGGCGCTGAGGGACCTTTACCAAAATGCCCGCAGGTCTCCAGCCAAGCTGCCTGTGCCCCAGCTGCAGCTGCTGCCCATGGGGAACAAACCCAGCACACCTCCGCCTGCCCTGTGACAACCTCCTCCACGGCTGCTCATTCCCAAGAGCCACCACTGGCTCCCAGTCCTTCCCCTCACCAGCGCTGCAAGGAAACAAGAGAAGCTCCTACACAGCACAAACCAAACAATTGCAGTGCTGCACAGAGCGCTCTCTTAACTTTACAAAATTGCCTTCCCTGCTACAGAAATGCTGGAGGTGGGCGGAGGGCAAGCAAAAGATTCTGCCCTAGAAGATCTCAGGCCAACACTGATTCTTGCTTTGAAAAATTCCTTGTCAGCAGCTCGGAAAGCACAAAAATAGCTTGGTGCAGATTAACTTAATTGGAATTACTGTTTCATTAATGGCACCAGTGAGCATTTACCAACGTGCATTCAGCAATGAGAGGAGCTTTACCCAGGCCAAAGTTATTACAGTTGTTGACCAGTTATTTTTCTGTGGGTTTGAATGCTTATTAAAAATTAGTAGCAGTTTTTCTAGCAACAAGGAGCAGGTATTCTGAGGAGGGAAGCAGAAGTCCTGCAAAGAGCACCCAGATTATATTGGTAGGAGAAACATTATCTCAGGACCCCAGGAGCCTCACCTCTGCAAGGCAGGGCAGACGCAGCCAGGCTCAGCAGCTCCCTGCAGACACACTGCGAGCCCACAGCTGAGCTGCAGCCGCAGCTGCGACCATGCGGCGAGGTGGAACTCGGACACAGGATCTACAGGACCACAGCAGCCTGTTTACAGTGCTCAAGATTGTGAAAGCAGCAGTGCCTGGAGCAGAACAGCTTGGATATGGTGACAAGGAGCCCGACAAAGCAGATGATACCATGTTTTTCAAACTTTGTGCTTAACACTATTTTTTCCTGGAAGTGTTTTTCCAAGATGCATCCCCCCAAGGGCTGTGCTTCAGCCAGGTAAAATGGAAGAAAGCAGCATCACTGGGCAGCCTCACTGGGCGGCCTCACTGGGCGCACTGGAAGATACAAAGCCTGGTACCACCTGTCCCACACATGCTGCACACATCTGGACCCATGGGACTCAACCCCGAGTCCACAGAGGAAGGTTTCCCTTTCCCCTGCATGCCTTGATCAGACAGAAAGGAGCCGGGTTTCACCTACCGGCTCTGCCCCTGGTCTGCACAGGTTCTTCATGTCTGTCCTCAAAGCACGGATAGAAGCACCTGAGCATCCCACTGTTCCCCCAGAGATGAAAGTGTTTTTGGGTGCAGCACAGATAACCCCCAGTGCTCTCGGAAGCAGCATTTCTGAAGGTGTCAGCGCTGCCTTTTCAGGGTAGTCCACGTTTGCAGTCTTACCAGGGACTGGGCAACTGTAAAGAACAACCAAGATTTTATTGATTTGAAAATACATTAACCATAGAGAATAGAGCTTTAATTTTTCTTTCTGAACAACAATAAGGAACAGTTTACATAAAAAACAAAAGCATGGGTAAAATAATATAAAACAGATCTTATACCACAGTGTGGAATTCAAATAATCTAAGAACATTAGCAGCACTTCTACAAATATATTAAAAGCTATAGTGCTCATTAAGCTCAGATAGAGCAACTCCCAGAGACCAAAATGGCGTCCAACATATAAAAGCAGCAATTCAGTGTAGGGCAACAAAAAAGTCCAATGCCAGTACATCAGATACATTCATAACCCTGCTGTTGAGAGGTAATCCCGTGTCCCACAGAGCTTGGGATTGGAACCTGTCATCTCCACAGCGGCTGCAGCAGGGTGACAGCCCAGGGTCACGCATTCACCCTGCCAAGCTCTCCAGAAGACACCTTAGCACTAGGGAGGTGACAATCATGGGTCTAAGGTTACATCTGAGTCTGATTTGCAACAAAGGTATTCATTACAAAGGCCAGGCTGGATGGGGCTTGGAGCAACCTGGTCTAGTGGAAGGTGTCCCTGCACATCGCAGGGGGCTTGGAACTACACGACCTTTAAGGTCCCTTCCAACCCAAACCCATTATATGATTCCACAATTAATTCTGTTTGTAAAAAACATCTTTCTCCTTCCCTGGCTCCTGGGAATTACTGTCCAAGAAGAGACTGAATTTCTGAGAATTTAAGGAGATCATAGTAAAATTTCATTTTCATGACTATGTATCTCAGTATCCAGTATTAGGATTTTCAATTCTTTATCTTCCTTAGTAGTGAAGCCACACTGATTCTTAAAACTTCCATGTACTTTTTGAGATCCTGTGCATAGTTTAAATTTTAGCATTGATATGTTAAAAAAAAAAAAAAAAAAAAAAGACAAATGGTGCTTTTTACTCCTTACAAAAAAGTTGATGAGAAGTGGTCTTCCTCCAGTCATCTCCCACTTGAGCGGCACTTAATACCCATCCCTTGCCACATGCCAAGCTCCTCGGGGTTCTCAACAGCTCTTGTCAGGCAGAGGAAAACAGGGGCTTTCTGCAAGAGACCCGAGAGCCTCCACTGAGGCCAGCAGCAGACCTGTCTGGTGGGACAGAGGCTGGGACACAACCTGCCTGCTCCAGACACTGCTGTGTATGCCGGACTGGTCCCAGAGCCGATGGGGCCACAGACCCTTCGTGTGCCAGCAGCTCAGGAGCCATTGCACCCAGCCATGGACCAGAAGCTGTCACCTGCAGCTCCGTCTTTGGGCTCCCTGCTCAGTTTCCATTGTGCAAAATCAATTTTAAAAAGGAAGTTATTGAACAACTGAATGAGAAATTAAGGTTGAATATGCTTATCACTAATCTAAAATTAGACATATATTAAAAGACTGCTATGACTATTCCAACAATGTACATTCTCCAGGAAATTCAGGATTCAGACAAAGTTTAGAAGAAAGGCAAACACTCTAGGCTCTAGAAACGCATGGCTACGGCACCAGAACAGCCTTAACTTTGGCCCACGCTGCCACCGTAAAACATAAATGTGGTGTCGCTGGGGACCACAAAGACTTCAGGTGCCTCAATCAGCAGCATGTGTTCACCTCATGGCAGGCAACAACGATAATGACCTTGAGTGAAGATCACTGGAGTGCCTGAAATAGCTGGCAACAGTAAATGGCATTTTATCTACTTCAGGGTATCTGAAAAGTTTTATAAGAATTTCTGAAAACTGGTTCTGGTGAGAGTTACAACCCTTCCCTATTGCTAGAAAATTGTCACTTCACCTCTAAGTTGTGCTCTTTCAATTTGCGCTCATGTGATAGTAAAATGCTGAAAACGTGCCCAGAACTGCTCAGTACTCATGAAAATTCCCAAACAGTTATGATGAAATGACATTTATTTTGGTCCTATTGATAACGGGCTCAGAGGCTACCACTAGCTCAACAGCAGTGCCACAGTAGAGAACAGCAATTTAAGATATCTTAAGAGATTTCTAAAAGCAAATTTACATGGTGAGAATCCTGACACTGGTCCCACACTTGTTTTGAGGACTGTTTGCCACAGTGGCTCCCAGTGCAGAGGATTAGCCAGCTACTCAAAGTAAATGAGGAAAGAAAGCAAAACTAGCCAGCCAGATTAAATTAAGTGAATGAATAAATAAAGAACAAATAAGAATCTCATCCCATAAACTGCTCTTGGCCACAAGGCTTGTGTCTCCAAGGTGAGATTTTGGGATGGGCTCAGCTTGCCCATGGGTGGGTTCCCAGCAGAACTGCAATTCCAAGGTACCACATCAAGCATAGTCACTTCTCTTGATCTGTTTTTCACTAAGCAGGGACGATGGTTGATACCTGCACTTCTGCTGCTGGCCCTTGTTACAATAAAAGGTAGACGTGGGTATGTCAAGCGATTTCAAAACTTAAGAGGCTGGATGAGAGCAGCAAGTTCCCATGCAAAACAACCACCTCTCAGTCTTCATGAAGAGTGTTAATAGCAAAGCAATTCAGAGACTCAACACAGTAAAACTCCTATAAAACACACACATTTAGGAACAAAGACAACTTCTAAAGTGTTTATATGGGTGACACTAAAAGAGACGGGTACCAAGAGTTATTTGGTAGGTTGTGTTAGCAGAAAGCTCAAATACAGAAAGAGAATCCATTAGTAATTCCCTGGAGGGAACATGGGGCCGGGACACAAACGTTAACTGTATTTATGCATACCCAGACTATCTGCTAGCTGAGCAGCCCTAACAAAAGCTAAAGTGAAAGCCCCACACCGCCGCGGATGCTCAGCCCAGGGAGTCAGTCCTTTGCTCAGGCTCAGCTCCAAGTGACCTAGAGCAGAGAACGTGGGCTGGGTGCAAGCGGGATGCAAACCTTGCTGCAGCCAGGGGAGGGATGCAGCAGTCTCAAGCCAGAAGGCAGAGCAACTTGAGTCCCTGCTCCTACAGAGCAAACAACAGCAGGCTAAAGACAGTCATAGGGTGGATTTGAGCTGCACGGAGCTGCTGGGATGAGACATTCCTCCAGGGAGCCAGACGAGATTACTGTATATGGGCAAGCATTCCCCTGCAACAAGCCTCTCCCTTTGCGGCAAACAGGCGATCCTCTGGCTGCACAGATGGGAGATCTCTGATGTCTCGACACCCCGAATAATGCTTTTCTCTCAGGGCAATCCAGCCGAGGGGCAGAGCCAGGCAGGAGAGGCTGAGGCCGAAGGTGGCCGACAAACAACTGCGTAACAAAAACCTTTGCTTACATTTTAGTAGCTTTTAACCATCAAATAGATCTTGAGCCCCAGACTCCTGGTGGTGCTTCACTGTGGGTCCCCACAAGCACATAAACCTGTGGGTCAGACAACGGCTGCCACAGAGGGCTCCGCAAGGAGCACAGCTGCTACCCACTGCGAGTGCTGGGAAGATGCTCAAAACTGAGCTGGGACCCCGAGTGGACAGGGGCTGCGGAAGGGCAGAGCACAGGGGCTATCGCAGCCTGTTTCTGACCTCCAGCAGCTGCTGCCCTGCGCGCTCCCCTGCCAGCAGCACGGCGAGGGTCTGGCAGGGCGGGCAGCCAGCGAACAGCACCATCCACCAGTGCAGGGGCTGCACACCATTCGCGCCTTCTGTCTCAGATCTGCATGGGAACACAAAGCTAGACCTCCAAGTTCAGACTTGAGTTCTCCCAGGAGTATTTGGGGGCAGATGGTTTTTGCTGACTTTTGTACGAATCAGGGTAGAGCAGCGCGTGGGGAGCACTGCCTGCCACAGAGCTAGTCTGGACAGGTGCTAGTTCGGAGAGTGGATCAGCTCCACAAATACTCTGTACAGGTCATGTAACACTCCCTTCCTAACCAAACAGCATGATCAGCTGCAAAGGTGAATGACTTTAGTCCCAATTTAAATGGCATAACATATCTTTCAACTATCCAATTTCTTTGCAACCCACACCAAGCCTCAGCTCTGCAACTCTTCTTACCCACGCTGATCCCAAGGCAGGGACAAAACCCTGGCAGAGGTCCGCTCCTGCGGGCTCTAATCAGCACCATAGCCAGAACAAAGCTTTTTATAAAATATCTTCCTCCTTTTTTTGTTCTTTTCCAGTTTTAAAGTCAGAACTAAAATGAAGCCAAGCTGAGGTCATGATGGTGGTTCTGCTCTGAGCTTCCTGTCAGCCGTACCAGAACGCTTCTCACAGCACAGGGACAGTGACAGATTGGCACATCATGGAATAGGTGCTATAGAAACCACACAGTTCTTAGAAGCAAAAGATTTCTTCTCCCCCCCTCTCAAAAAATAACCCGCTTAATTCACATTTTCTGTCTATACTGTATATATATATGTTATATATATAGACACAATTTTCTGGTAAACATTTACAAGATATCGTAAAGAACATTGAAAAGATATATCTCCATCTGCATAACAACACACGCTCACGTACTTCAGTATACAAGGACACACAGGAATGTACAATCAATAAATAAATACTTCTTTTCCCCCAGAAGTTATTCAAAATACACTGCTATCGAGCGGCCCAAAGACACTCTCAATTAACACAGACAGCAAATATTGTGCAGAATTTCTTGGCTGTTTCTGTTTAAAAACCAAGGAAAGAAAAACAGAAGCTTGAAAGATAAAGTGTCAGTGACGTTGCTTGATAAGACTGTATTTCAGTTGACCTGTTGGTTCTTGTCCCTCAGAAAGGGAAGGACAGAGTGCTTCCCTCCCCCTTCGTAGAAGGTGATAGAAGCAGACTATGGCCTGTCCTAGAGAGGGAACAGGAACAACCTGGTAAGGAGGGCACGAGGTTTTCACTCTGCTTTGCGGAAAGATGAAAGATTCACATGTAAACTGGCAGATTTGAAGCTCAAATGCTGTTGTTTCCTGTGCTACTACAGACCAAACACTCTTTAGAGATTTCATGCAGAAAATTGCTTCAAATAATTTCCTAGATTGTTGGTACACATTTGCTTGTTGGGTTTATGAGACATGAAAGGCGCCCCATTGCTCTCACCCCCTGCTGCAGTCCTCTTCCCTAAAGGGTTCTGGATGCACTACTGCTCCCTGGTTTTTCTAGCTGCAGCCTCCACATCCCTGTACTGCAGAAAGACTAGCCGATTTGCTCAGAAACTGCACATTGCTCCACCACACTCTGCAGAACTTCTCTGAAACAGCAGTTTTCTCTTCTGCAGATTTGCATCTTTTTTCTGCAAGCAACACCTGACACACGCCACAAGTAAATACAAAACACAGTCAGCACGGACAGATGTTCCACAGAAGGGAAGGGCCCCTTTTCCCTTCTGGTGAGCAGCGCTCCAACAGCAAGAGAAGAGCAGTGCCTTATCTTGCAGAGGGGAGGAGGAGAGCGCGCACACACACATCACACATTGCATGGAGGGGGAACACAAATTTTTGCAGCAAAACTTGAGAGAAAGTACCCTTATAGAAAGCTACAACCCAGTGTCTTCCCTGCTGATGGAAGCACACCTTCATGGCAGCTTTCTGTGGCCAGGACAAAGCCCTCCCTGGCTGAACTAAACCAACAACCTACACCTCTCCTTTTCCTTTATTGTTTTTACCTGAGTTGAAAAATGAATCCAAACCCTCCATAGCGCAGCCTTAGTGTGACACAGCAGCTCAGCTCTGACGCTGGTAGTGCTGGAGAGGCACTTCATGCAGTGTGCTCCAGGAGCTGCAACGCTGGAGAACCACTACAGGAAAAGTGGCCACAGAAGTGCATCTTCCAAAAGCAAAGACCACTCAGGGACCTTGGGCTATTTTCCTCTTCACAGGCCTGTGAAAGAAGCCCACCAAGACCTAACTGGAGACTTTCAGTGGACTTAGGGGACTTTGCAGCCAGCCCCAGAAGCACACAGAAAACCTGCAGGCACCATGGGGACTGTTTGCACTGTCTAGCTTTGAGGAGCTGGTCTTTAAATTAACAGAGGAAGAGAGAGGCACCTTCAGAGGGAAAGTCAGGACAGCCACCAAAGCCGGGAGCTCTGGCTTGCCTTCCAAGGAGCTCCTCCTAACAGGGGTTGCAGAGAATGACAGGGAGACCAGACTCCTAACAGAAGCAACTAGAGTAAGGCAGGTAAGAAAACCTCAAGTCTAGAGTTCCCAGAGGAGGTTAGGACCAGATTTTCCAGTGTTCAGAGCGCACTACAGAGGCCGGAATTTGAAAGAAAAACCCCATGTTGAATTTGGAGCTTTTCTGAAAACCCATCCAGATATGAAACTCTTGTGTGCTCAGATGCTGTAGTATCAAACGATGTAAAAATCCCAGGGAGAGAACAGAGCCCTAAAAAAATACTAAAGGGGATGCTATGCATCAAGGGACAAGATCAAAAGAAAAATTTCTGTGATCAAAGTCTCTCTCTGTTACTGGCAGAACCTCATAATGACAGTAAGAAACCGAGTACTGGCAGCATCCCTGTATTGCTCAGGCTGGCTGGGCTGGCTGGCTTCCCCATGCCACAGGGTAATGGCTGTCCAAGCAAGCAGCTTCGTCCCCTTCCAACAAAGGCTGTCGAGCCCGAGTCAGCCCTGAGGAGGGCTGGCAGCTCTGCTCTCCCAAACCCCGAGCTCCGATCTGGGATGCTGGCAACTGCCTCAGCAGTCGTGGTAGTAACAACACTTGCTGCCCTTCTCCTGCAGCAAGGCAAGGAAGCGACTGCCTGGGTCCTGCTTCCAAAGCAAGTCCGTAGCAGTGAAATGCAATTGTACGGATCTTTGGTTAAGTCACTGAAGAAGGCTGCGAAGATCTGAGCCGGGGCCCTTGGGCCTAACACTGAACACAGCACTCAGAGAGCTAAGGGTACTTCCAGTTTAGACAGCAGCATGTGTCCAACTACCTTATTTCCACAGGTGTGGCACTTCAAGATAAAGGAGAAGGGGAGGAAGCATTGAAGGGGAGTTCTGGCTCTTTGTCTGGATGCCTCATCTTCCTCCCCACATCCTTCATTTGTTCTCGATCAGAGTCTGGACTTTATAGACAAGGTCCCGAGCCAGCTTCAGGATCTGCTTGGTGTTGTGCCGCTCAGCCATTTCTGGAACAGACAGAAGGAACCCACAAAGGGGCTAGACCTGAGCAGTCCCACATCTTGAGGAGTGCCCCCCGCCTCACAGCTCCCTGCTGCTCAGCCAAGCTCTGTGCAGGAGACAAAGCTGTGAACTCCTGCCCAAGTTCCCAAGCACCATCCCTCGCAGAGACATCTGACTCTGAAGAGCCATCGTTATCCAGCTCCTCTCAGCATGATTACAGCCAGCAGGAAGCACAACCTACACTCACAGCTCCCTTCAAGCACAGCAAGGTGGGCTGTTGCCAAGGCTGGCAGGCTGGCTTTCCCCAGGCATCACCAGTCCCCCCCAGAGCCTAGTCTGGGGCAATGGGGCTCTTTACCATCGCGTTCCAAGTATCAGCATCACACAACCACATACTGCTCTACTTGTTTTAAACATTTACCAGTATAGCCCAGATATGGCTGTCTGTAGTCAGACAGACATGTGCCGCCTATATCTGCACCTGCCACAAATTCAGCCCAAGAACACAAGCTTTACCGTTGAAAAACTTGATGATGTCTGTAAAATCCATGTTGTTCTCCAAGATTATGTCCCGGTACATTTCCACCAAAGCCAGGGCGATGAAGAGCACATAGTGTGCAGAGGAAACATGTGCAGCTGCCCAGATGGTTTCCCAGACGGCGAACACATCATCATACACCAGCTCTGTTAACAGAGGAAAAAGCCCAGCAGTCACTACACCAGCCATGGGTTTACAACCATCCTGACTCAGACTTCACAGCAGCAGGGGGAAGACACACTGGGTGGTTTCTTCCCACAAGAACTTGTTCCACTTGGAAGCAGTAAGTCAGTCATCTGCAGAGATAAATATTCTGGCCTGCAGCAGGTGGCACAGGTTTCAGGATGCAAACCTGGCAAAGGCTCACCAGCAGCTCTGGAACAACAGGTCCTGTATCTAGACAAAAAGAGTCAGCCACAAATCTACCAGGGAAAAGCAAAACAGGGACACATGGTAAAAAGTTAACTTCAAACAGCTGAAGTTGCAGAGTGTATTGAGAAGCATGGCAGACCTTGCCTTCCCTCCCCATTTGCTGGTCTCAGCACACACCTCTCTTGAAGTCCAGCAGAAACCATCGGTAGCAGAAGTAGAAATGAGTGTAATCACCATTCTGGTGCATCAGCTCAAAGAGCTCAGAGTCCAGAATCTGTCAAGAAAAGCAAAAGGAAACTCAGAAGTACACACCAGAGGCACCAGACTTCCCTCTGCCTGCTTTCCTCCATTCCCACCGTTCTCCTTCCACATACCACACCACCTTCCACTCAGCTTCTCCCTCCTTTGCAATTCTAGCACACATTACTCCAGGCTGTCTTTACAGTCCCCTGCTCTCCCTCCTGCTTCCCACCACTGAAAGCTCCTCTCAGCCCCTCTGAGACCCCACCCCTAGAACAGCTTTCCCCCTCTGGTTTGAGAGGCTGCCATCACTGTGCCAGGACCCCCCTACCTGGATCAGAGATCTCATGTTGGCAAAGTGGGTGTCCATGGCTCCTCCGTGGGGGAAGTTCTGATTCATCCTCTTCATAAGCTCAGTGAAACAGCTGAAAGCCAGAGCCTCTGCACAGAAAGGAGAGACAGTCATTGCTCGGCTGTACGGACACTGCTGCATCTGCACCCGCATCTCCATACCCTGCCATCCACCCGCAGCAGGAATATTCCACCCCACTCCACACACGGTCAGGGGCATACGGTAGGGACCAGCCTTGGAAAGACAGCTCACACTGCAAAAAATACACATTGTCCCCAGGCTGGGCTCCTGGGAGTCAGACAGCATCAAGGCCCAATGGGACCCTTCCAGCAGCTGCTCCACACCTCTGAGCATGGGACCCTCCCACTGCAAAGGGCCACCAGCATCCCAGCAGATCCCCCCACATGCTCCCACAAAGGCAAGGGGAAAGCGGAGCAGAGCCACCCACTCACCATCATCCAGGATGACCAGGAGAGGGGCTAGCAGGTCACACATCCCCTGCACATAGCCAATCTCAATGTGCTGCCAGATGTAGCTGTGTGAGAGAGCGGGAAAGGTGGCCCGTGAGCCCTCCCTGTGCCAGGCATGAGTGCCACAGCCTTGCTTGTCCATGCCCTGCCTCTGTTCCAGGGATGCTGGCACTTCCTACATGCTGCCACCAGTGCATGGCAGCAAGCAGGGAAAATCAGATTTCTTTATTCTGTTACACCTGTGCTCCATTCCTCTATAGCTGGCCTGTAAATGCTTAGGCTCCTGTGGTGGCTTTTAGGTAAGCCACGCATGGCACAGTCTTGGATGGCCATGGCCATGGCAGGGTGTTGATCCAGGGCTGTGCCATGGCCATTGCACGGAAATCAGTGCAGGGTGGAAAGCACAGCAAGGCAGGGTAGTTGGTCAAAGGGCAGAGACTGAAAAGAGTTTGTTAATTCATCTCTCATTTTCGCCCTTCCCCCTCAATTCATCCTCTTGGTGCACTTTGCATAGTATCGCCTGCTTTGCCTCCCTGGACCCAGCGTCCCAGGAAGCAGGCAGTCCTGCGGAGATATCTTCCCATATTTGGTAGCAAGTCAAAACGTGTTCAGAAAGGACTCAGAGCCACTGCTGGCACAAGGGAACAATCTTTTCCATCCTGCCCGCTAGTTTTCCAAAATCTGCTGTGTTGTAGGTCTTATCTCAGCAGAGATCTCCAATGCTGGCTGTCAGATAAAGTGACAGCTCTAATGAAATAGCAGCTTCTCCTCATATCTGCAATATGGGCAGTATTATTTTAGCTTTCGCTGCCCCTGAAACAGCCGCAGCTGCTGAGCTGGGGCTGATTTGAGTCAGTGAATGTCACACAGCAACCTCTTAGTACAGGGACTAAGCAAAGAGAATGAGAAATGCACCCAGGTATTGCCGTCTCCTGGGTTCGTGGGGAGGCACTAACCACTTGGTTGCTTCAGGCACTTCCTCATTAGCACTACAGCTCTGCGGGCTGATCCTCATTAAAGCATTTTCCAGACATATTCCAGAGAGCAGGTGGGCTGCACTGGGTTCAGAGCGCAAGGCAGTGTGCCTGGGCAGCCCCAGGGAGCCCTCTGCTTTGGCCAACGACCCAGACAGACAGCAGTCACGGGGCAGAGCAGCACAAGGCAGGATGGCCAGACTCCTCAGACTGCCAAGTGTGAGGCCCTTGGAGCTGTGGCCCCAGTTCGGGGATGACGAGAGGATTTGGGGGAGGAAGGCAAGGAGGCAAAACTCTGTAACCACAACAAAGTTTGAGGCTCCAGCCTCAAGGCGAATTCAGGGAAACCACCCAGCAGCATCGGGAGCCTGCTCCCATCGCAGGGAGTGTCGGAAGGCCCCCACCCTCACCCCCACAGCTCCTACCTGCACATGATGTTGCGGAGTTTCTCCAGGTTGGCAGGGGTGAAGTACCAGTAGTTGCGGTCACACCGCTGCACATCCTTCTCAATGCGGTGCAGATTCACCGTGTACATGTCCAGCAGCTCTGGCTGCCCAAAACAAAAGCAAAGCTGATTTGTTTTCAAATAAAAAACAAAAAGAAAGTTGCAAGGGCAACAGAGCGACAGGGCAGTTTGGGTGGAAGGGAGTAGTACATTCAACTTCAGGATTGGCACAGGGCAAATGCAGGTAAATAGTGAGGCACTCGGGAAGAAACCCACCCAGTGAAGAAGTCTGCACTTACAGAGTAGGTGACGCCCATGGAGGAGACAGCAGATGTTTCACTGTTGGCCAGATCAGCTACAGTCAGAGAATCCAGCTGTGGGTACAAACTCTCCATCTCTGGCTCCTCAGAGAGGTTATCTTCACTCTCCACCAAGCTCTGCTTTTCAGCTTCACTGTCTGCCCAGCTCTCTACCACAGTCAGGGCCACAGCATCACGATCATGCAGGACCCTGGCTGCGCTCTCAACCACAGGAACAAAGTCCATGCTTCCACCGGTGGGAAATTCACCCTCCAGGCTGTCTTGGCCCTGCAGCTTCTCCTCCTGTTGGGCACCCTCCAGGTGCTGTGGGGCTGGCACGTCAGACCCACCAGCCTTTCCCTGAGAGGTGGCCAAGGATTTGTTGGTTTCCAGGGCACTGTCCTCATTGCTGAAGCTGCGCTCTGAGAACCCCGATGTGATGGAGAAGTTTTGGGAAGAGGGGTGGCCAGAATCAGGGGAACACGTGCCGTTGGGAACCGTCCCATTGGGGATCTTGCTTTGTTTGCCATCTTCCAGCTGAGCATCCGCTTCAGTCTGTTCCACTTCATCAACAGATTCAAACACCTGCAAAGCAAAGGGTTGTGTGACAGTGAGCAAATGCCCTGCATTCAGCAAAGTTAACAGCTGAACGCAGCTCTTGGGGCAAGAACGTCCGCGTTCCCCCACGGTGGGGAGGGAGAAAGATCTGTTCTACATGTGCAGGGCTCAAACAAGCTCAAACCAGTGGAAGAAAGCTCAGAGGACTTGAGGGCATTTTAACTTACTAGTGCTATGTCTGGCTGTGGCTCCACTTGTTTACTATAGCGAGAGACAGCTTCAGCTGAGCATCTAGCTCTCTGCCTCATTTTGACCAGACTCTTGGAGGAATTTCTGGGCACAGTTCTCAGCATTTAGGTTCCCCTGCCTGCATTTGGCAGGTCAGTGCTTGGTCATTTGCACAACTCTGAGCCCACAGTGCCTGCTCCAAAGGACTATGCTTTTACTCAGCATAATGTACTGGGCAGAACATTATTTAAACAGGTTGGTTAAACACATGGCTACCAACATACGGAGCATCCAAGGGCCCTCAACTGTGAAGGCCATACAGGGGCTGGTCATTCAAGCCTGGGCAGAGCAGGCTGCTGAATATTAAACATCGCCAAGCAGTGTGCGGTTCTGACATTAGCGGCTCCAGAGGCAGGTTTGCAAGTCATTTACCTCCTCCAACTACTGCTTCTGTTTGACAGAAATCATTACAGTTATCAAATAGCGAACAGCCCGGGGCAGAGAGCCATATGCTGTTGGGTGGCCGGTGTCTGAACGAGCAAGAGGAGACAACGCACTGCTGCTCACCTGTGTGCTGGAGCTGGAGTCACTCTGCAGCCGGGCATGATTTTGTCGGCCAGAGCTGCAGCTCTGTGAAGACTGCAAGAGAGAGGGAAAAGGCCAGTGAAAAGGCAAAGAGCATGGTGTCTGGACTGGGAGGGAAGACTCATACCATGCTATCAGAGGTAGGCACATCTGCATGTAAAGAGCAAGCAGAAAATGCATCCAACAAAATTCTCATATTTGACCCATGAAAGATGTTCCCATCACATCATCTCTGTCACAGAGATCTGTCACATAGTGCAGGACCCTGCCTCAGCCTGCACTGACATTTACTGCTGGAGAAGACGACAAAAACAAAGTCCCAGGCCAATCCAGTTGTTCAAGCACTGTACATCTGGATCTGAAAGGAACTGCTTTCTTCTGGCCTTTGGAGAGGTCACGCTGTCTCCTTGGATTGCAAATTTCTACAAATCTCTGTCCTAATTTGGCAGCAATGCAGCTCACTGCATCTTCGTTTACATAAACAATGAAGTCACAAGCTATAAAACAATCCCTCCAAGCCTATTAATGTTTTAATGTTGTTTTTTTTTCCTTTTCTTAAAGGACAAATATTGATGTTTTAAGCCAGACTCAGTCAAGGCAGTGCTTCTAAAAGTCAACAGCACCCTTTTCCTGGCTTCCAGCTGAAGCACAAAAGGAGCACTGGGCTCTGCAGCAGCCAGTTTGGTGCTCTGCCTCATGGACTCCCTCTAAGCAAGCAGCCTCCCTTCAGAGCAGCCTCCTTGGGACGTGAGCCGCCCCGGCACCAGGCGGATCATAGCACAGGAGCCTGTGGCTGCTGCCGCTGCACACAAGCCAGGATGTACAGAGCATTGCAATGACATCACACACAAACAATAGCGTTTTAAGAAAACACGGCACTTTCAGAACAGCAGCAGTTGTTGTCCCCACCCTAATACTGTGGGTGTTTGCTGGGCAGGGCTCTGATGGAGCGAGGAAGGGGGACGGTTTTCCTCCATTACCATGGGAGCATTTCATAACAGGAAATTTCAGGCTGAGATGGGAAAAGGGTGAACCTCCGCATGTATTGACTCTGCCAGCTCCCCTCCCAGCACATGTTCTCAGAACAGGCAGACGTGGATACAGAAGAACCACCACAGTGGAGATACTGTGGGGATGGGAATGATTCCTAGGGCTTCAGCAACGCCGACTGCGCAGCCCACCTCCGCTCATCCCCTGCAAGAGCTGCATCGTCCAGCTCTTTCACACAGACTCGCCTTCCCTGCATCTCTCCCTCTCTGCACACACACAGCCGCACGGTTGGGGCTGAGCTCATCTCTTTCCTAAAGCACCCAAACTCTGCACAGGACGATGAAGGCAGGCTCCAGTGCCACACCTCGCAGGCCCCGTTCAGTTTGGCCTCCATTCTCCTCTGGTGTGGCAGCTCAAGGTCAGACAAGCCAGCACTGCTTGCTCTGCTGTGCCGAGCTGTTCTCCTCTCCAGGGACAAAGCCCACACGGAAACACTCCCTGGCCTCTGTTCCAAGGACTGCCTTTCCTTTAACAGGCTTTTTCCTGCACACCCTCTGGTTTGGGCTGTGGCTCTAACTCCTCGCTGCACTGCCAAAAGCCAGGCCCACGTGCCCGGGTGCTGGGGCCCAGCTCTGTCCCACGATGGCACGATGGCTGCCCTGAGCCCGGCAGGCTCCTTCACAGCCAGAGCTGTGAGCCACCTAGCAGCCTCCTAGAGCCACCCAGCTCCTCCTGCCCACAGGCAGTGGCCCAGGCTTCCTCTGTGCTGATCAGCTGATGGAAAAGGGAGCCAAGAGACCCACTGACCTGCTTCACAGCCCGCCAGTGCCAGAAACACGGTCTTCCTCCCCCTGCTTCAACACCGGCTTCCATGGAGCTAATCCTGATGTGCATCAGGAGTGCAAAACAGGTAACGAACATCTTTTTTCTCCAGGAATATTCACAAGGAACATTTCACAGGACTGGTGAGTGTCTGGATTTGGACACATGGCTCCCTAAACGAGTTCTGGGGTGCTGGCTGCCCCACTGCCCTCTGCCAGGACCCCCTGCCCTCTCCCTGCTGCTCCTATGCCCAGCAACCCCACCCAGGGTTACAGATGTAGAGCTGTTCAGTGCTGCTGTGGATACTGCAGCTGCAAGAACCAAAGAAAATTTGTTAGATCTCCAATATGTCACGGCCTGCAGACCAAAACCTCTTGGTCAGTGCAGTACCACACAGTATGGGAACTGGGGCCACGCTGCAGGAGATGCCTGCTCCTACTGCTAAGCACTCTGGAAAGGCAGATGAAAGAAAACGGGTAAGAAAGCTCCAGCTCCACATGGATTACAGTGAGCAAGGAGGCACAGAGGCAGGCAGAGGTCAGGGAAGGGGGGTGAGCAAGAGTTGTGTCTCCATCTCTCCTTGTAGCACAGGCCAACACAGCGCCTGGGTGGGCACAGCCCTCCCCACACCCCCACACCCTCACCTCATTGCTGATCGTCGAGTCCCTGTGCATCATCCTCTGAATGTGGGAATCCAGACTGGCCCCAGAGGAACATTTGGCCAGAGCTGCTGCATGCGACTCCTTCTCCCGCTGCCGGACGATGGCCTCGCAGCCCAGCCACTCTGCCATGGTGTGCTCGTAGCAGGTGCGGATCTGGTCGTCAGCCTGTGGTGTTTAGAGACAGAGGGTCTTTGAACAGCTGTCCCTGGAAAAGCCCAGAAACCAGCATCTCCTGCATCCCCCACACAGCCCTGCACAGAGAAGTGCCGCTCCTATTAACTATGTCTAGATGGGACATAAAGTCACTCATCTCCTGCACAGTGCCAGCCAGAGCCTGACCCACAAAACCTTGCAAAAATTAGGATAGAAGAACAACCATCCATCTCCTTCCTGCCTTCCGGAGGTGTGCAAGGCACCGAACATAAGCAACCAGAAGCTGCATGGGAGGAGCACTGAGCTTAGTCCTATCAATCCCTGCTTACCTGAATCCTTCTCCCATCTCCTAGCCAAAGCTGCAGAGCAAAGGGGACACAATGCCCAGTGGGTTCACAGGGTGGACTCTGGCATACAGACACTTCAAGCTGTGAAATATCCAGGGCACATCAATGCCATACACCAGGCTGCTGAGCTGGCAGAACACCCATACCAACCTCTTTCCTTTCTGCCTCAGTCATCCCAAACTGATAATGGCCCAAAAGGAAGGGCCAGACAGCCTTCCTGATCTCATGCTGGATCCCGCCATAGTAGATCAGCCGCAGCAGCTCCTGGTCCTCATAACTCTGTGGGAAGAGCTTCGAGTCAGCGCACAGATGCAGCCAGGATCATAGCCCATAAGCTGGCAGAAGGAAGGGCAACCCCAGCCCGGCTATGCCTCCTTTTAGCGTCCAGACACTGACCTCCTGCAAACTCGCTGCCCATTCATTGCAGATGATCTCTCAGATCTCTGCTTGGCCTGAAGTAGAGCCAGAGGCCCCTGCAGGTGGACATTTGGGGAAACACGGGCTCACCACAGCCAGAAAGTGGCCTACTAAAATCACTCAGGCTCACTGCTGCGCCTCAGAGCCCTGGCAGCATGTCAGGACTGCGGCACTGGTCGCAGCTCTCCAGCTGTCCTGCCGTAACAGCATGCTGGGACCCTGCTCAAGACCACGGCACTCAAGATGCTGCCACAGGCAGGCTCTGAATAGAAGCACATTACGGAGAGCAGCCATCAATCCCTGGCTTCCACATGTCGAAGATTAGGAGCCCTGGGGTCTGTGCAGCCTGGGGCAGGCTGTCTGACTTCTCTTCTTGGGGAACTTCACAACGTGCTTTATCTTACCATGCTACAACTGCTTAAGTGACACTGCCCTGGACATCCCAAGCCCACCACAACTGGCACGTCCTGAAAGTACTGGCCCTACCGTGCTGTCCTGCAGGTATCTCTGCCATATGTCCACAGTCAGTCCTGAGCTGGCATTGCAGGGCACGTCAGGAGACACAATGTTGTGGTTAACCAGCGCAGATAAGTGGGTTCGCACCGTGGAGAGGTGTCTGCAATAGGCCAGCCCTGCATCAAGCAGAAGCAAACATTCAGCTGCAGAACTCTGAGCCACAGGGATGAAGCGCAGGAGAAAGTTCTGTGAATCTGGTCCCTGAAGGAGACCCTCTAAAGCCACATCCAGCCTAAGCGGCAAAACGGGGAGTCTCCCGGGACAGGTCAGTATCTCATTGCCTTGTACCACAGCACTGCTGCTCACTGGGCTGAAGTCCAAAGATCAGAGTTCAGATGTTTGCTCCCAATCCTGAGCACGTGTACATAGGGCCTTGCATACAACAGACTGGTCCCAGTACCCCTGGCCACTGCCCTGCTGCCTCAGCACACTCCTAGCCCAAAGCCCAGGACCTTATCCCTTGCCCATCACACATCTCAAGGCATCATGGATGTGACAAGTACTCACAGCCGTAGAAGGCCCGGGAGAGGATTTGGTACTTCATATTGTCACACAGGAGCTTCAACGGAGCTCTGCCAATAAAAACATACCCGGTGCGAGGAGAGGAAACGCTCCCATGCATTCCCTCAGCCCCTGCTTTGATCTGACTGTTCCAGCTTTGCTTTCAGAGGTGCACTACCAGCCCTCTGCTCAGCTCGAGAGCAGCAATTCTTGCTGCCAGGACACAGCCACAGAGCAGCTCAGATGTCCCAGATAAGGGGACAAACTTCACTTCGGCCTGGACACACCCCACTAGCCCCTGCAAATGGTCCCTGGACAACCCAGCTGAGTGTGAAGCTGAAGACACCACTGGCACCCATAATTGCTCTCGTTCAGCCATCCAGCTGGGCTTTCACCTGTAAGCCTTGTTCTATTTTACCTGTATTTCTCAAAGAAAGCAGCAGCACAGCCATCGTACCTTTCATGGCTGCAGCCGTTGGATGGCCCACCATCAGAGGAGCCGCTCTGAGAGCAGGAGGAGCAGGAGGACTTGCGGGTGCTGGGTTGCCACATGGGAGGCAGGCCAGCACCCGGTGTGTCCATCAGATCCTGGGGCACTGTAGGAGGACAGAGAGAGGAGCATCAGCCACTGTCTGGCACTGCCCCTGGGGTCAGGTGAGCCACAGGAGGTCAAGAGAGAATTGAGTTTGATTAGCAAATACAGCATCCCACGCTCTTCCCAAGGAGACTTCAGAAACCAGGTAGGGCCCACACCAGATAATCACAGCACCAGCACTGGTGAGATCCAGAGAAAGGAAAGGAAAGGAAACAAAGAGCATTGATGAGAGTGAGCGCGAGAGAACCATCTGCTAATTAACGACAGCACCTTCAGCAAGCTAATTTTAAACTGCTGAGTGTCGACCAAGGCAGAAAAAACCCATCCAACTTGAGTGAAGGGCCTGCAACAGAGTGCCACACAGATGAGAAAAAACATGACTGAAATCAACTGTTGTCCCAGGAAGAGTGGATCACTGGAAGGGAAAAGCCCCCACCTCTCAAACATTAGGATCCCATCCAAGATTCAGGGAAAGGGAGCATCCAAATCAAAGGACAGGAGAGAAAGACTTTGATGAAGAGGTTGAAAGGGACAGCAGGAACAAGTAGCTTTTCATGTTGTCACTTGCTAAATCCCTGCTTAAACTCAGAAGTGCTATTGCAACGGCCTTGGATCCTGCGCTGGTGCCACCCTGCAAACTGGCCAGGCACAGAGCCCATGCAGGAGGCACGTGCAGCCCCGAGAGCTGAGATGCCCCGTGCTGAGCAGCTTGGCTACTCTCTCTGGGCCTGGAACAGCCCCTGCCCCTCAGTCTTGGGCCTCCCTAGGAAAAGGCCATCATGACAAAGGTAAACTGGGATGCAAAAAAGATTAATAAAGAATAATCCTACTTATTCCTCCTTGGAAATTAAATTGTGGTAGAAATTCCATCTTCCAGCTGGGAGAGGGCTTTCTCATTCACCCTTGGTCTCACTGACTCTCCCTGCTTGTGATATTGAATAACTGATATTGGCAAGAAAAAAGTTGAAATATTCCTATTAAAGCCTCTTCGCTTTCCCTCATACTGAGCAGGTGCTGATGGGTCAGTTACAGTCAGCAGCGACCGGGGATGCCTGTGCAGGAATTGTTAAGTGACAACACAGGCAAGCAGTAGTACCAGACAGATACGACAGCCGCATTACACTGATGCTGAGCAGCCCCCAGAACAGCAAGGGGAGGTTGGGATGTGATGAGGAGACTCGGAAACCATTTAGGGATCACCGCCATCTTGCTTGCAGCTGGAGTCCTTGCAATCTTCCCTCTCACGGCAGTGATGGAGATGACAGATGCAAGGAATGGATGAAAATTACCATTAATGGTAACTAGAGACACAGAGAGAGGACAAGGACACAAATGAAAAGGGTGAAAGGAAGAATCTGTAGAGAAGAATGAACTAATGCAGTTCCACCTTCCTCTGGGAAGGTCCACAGGAACCCCACAGGCTTTGATGATGCCAGCTGAGGAGACTGCAGCAATTAATTTCACTGAAAATTTGGCCCCCAGCATGGAATTTTAAGGGGGAGATCAAAAGAAAGCTACAGAAAGAAGCATTTCTATCTGCTATTTTAGCCTCAATCAGATTTTTGTCTGACTCACTGAATTGTGTTAATCAGCTAAAGGCAGGGAGAACTAAGTATAATCTTTATTGATGTTATGGAGGAGTCATAGGAGATGTGATTGACCCCCTCTAGCCTCAAAAATACAGGAACAAGTTTTTAATCAAATTTAATAGCTTTTTCAAAAAAACACTCCACAAGTCTTCTATTATACTTTTGGTTTTACCCCTTCTAAAGTAATCTATGATGTTCCCAGAGGTCAAAAAATTGTTCTTGGTATCCCACAGAAGATCTTGAGGACAAATTTACAGTTGTTTCAGCCAAGCACATTGTTCAGATCATTTACAACTGGACACTAAGAAAGATTTCTGGTTTGGTGAATCCAGTGGCATCCACTCTCTTGCCCTGTGAGCTAGGGAGCGGAGACACAGGGGTCAAGCTTGGCAGTACACAGAGAAGGGTGCTGTAACATCTCCTTTGCACTGCAGAAGCAACGCGGAGGAATGTAGCTGGATTTAATGCAGCACTTGTTGAGGTGGTCTAGTGATAGAAAGAGAAGAATCAGTCCTGGAGGCTTGTGATGGTGAAAAGTGACCCCCAAAGAACATGACCAAAGTGAACCTTACTACTGAAATTATGTGTAAGAATTTTTTTTCCAACCATTAAGACAGTCACAGCCTTTGTGCAGCTGCAGAAACGAAGGACACAGTAGCAAGTGAAAGGTTAAAACAAAAAAATCAAACCGTAACTCATACGTGACATTGAATAAAAGGCAGTACTGTTACCAGCAAAGCCTATTTCTCTGGAACCACTTTCTGGTATGATGTGCCATGTGTCTGCCGGTGCTGCATTCCCAGCTGCTCATACACCTCATGAAAACCCGCCTGAAACAACTCTGCCAATGCACTCACCGAATTCAGACTGTGTCCCTGGGTAGATTATTCTGAAAACGTAATCTGTGGCTTCATCATCTTCCTTGTCAGATGCAGACTCAGAGGAGCCCTGGGGACTTCGCTTCCTCAGCTTGGGAAACACTTTCCCCTAGATGAACAAAACCTGCCCTTCACAAGCCGCCCCACGCTCGGCCACGCAGGCCAGCGGGCTTGCTGCCTCGCTTGCCGAACTTCTGCCCAACAAGAGCATGTGTTTTTTCAGCCTGGATGATGTTTGTGTGTTCTCTGTGCTGGAGCAGCTTTTGGATTAAGCTTTCAATTACACAGAGAATACAGAACGCTGTTAGCACACAGGGTGTGTATAACCCACGCAGCATGGCCAGGTCCATGAGAACCAAACCTGTCATGCCTCATGGCCAGCGCTCCCATACCACCTCCCTCACGATTTGCCCAGAAGGGTCTGTGTAGCTGGTCAAGACCATGACCTTTAAACCAAACTGCCATATTTCAAGTCCACCTTCCTTCTTAGTTTTGGGAGAATTGTTTAAAATGCAGCAGCTACTAACATTGGGCAGAGGGTCTTCCCCATCAGCTCTGCTCTGTGACACTCCACAGGGGCACACCAGCAAGAGCCCACAGGGCTGTGGGCTCAGGAACAAGCCCAGTTTCAGGGCACCTACCTTTCCCCGCTGTGACCAGAGGGGTGGATCCAGCTGCCCATGGGGCAGGAGGCCATTCTCCAGGCAGGACAGGAACTGCAGTAAGTGCCCTCCTCTGGGGAACCGCAGCGGGGGCCTCTGAATCCCATCCTGGCTCACCAAGACAACCGTCCCACCGCTGTCTACTATTAGCAACAGTGACAGCAGAAAGAAGACAGACATGAATGAGGGAAACATGAGCATCAAAAACGCAGAGGGCAGGCAAGAAAGCTCAGGGAATTGTATTTCTGGTATGGAAAAGAAATATTTTCTCCCTCATTTGGATTCTTCTGTAAATCCATTACAAGTCTGGGGCCCTGGAGGCAGCTTGCCTGGGAGACCACAGCCTTGAAAACCGCCAAGCATTGCTCTGCAAGGAGCACTCCCCAGCCAAGCACCACAGCCAAGAGCTGGTTTAAAGGTTTTCCTAGAAGCGCTTACATAGTAGTGACCACCCAGAGCTCTGGACATCTGCCCTGGAGCTGAATCAAAACATCCCCATATGCACACTCCCCAAAGCTAAGGAAGCAAGTGTCAGGGAGGCAACACCCTCCAGCTGCCCCCCACTCTGGCCTTACCTTGCTGGTGACAGTGCAAATAGACTATCTCCTCCAGGTGAATAGTCATGGCATAATCCCAGTACACGCTGGAACAGAGAGAGAGGAAGTTGTGAGCGTCAGAGATGCAAAAGGCTCTGCTTTTGTTCACATCTGCTCCAGATCCTGCCTCCAGCTATCCTGGCACCAGGGGAAGCTACAGAAAGGATGAGGTCCCAGCAGCAGTGTGACTGGCATGAAGTCAGCCTGAGTAAATGACAACATCCCTCCAGAACCAGCAACTGCCCCTGCCATCACAGCTCAATCGATGCAAGTCCAGTCCCACCTTGCCCTGGGCCCATTCCTCTGCCCTCACACTGTTCCCAGACACAGACAGCGTGCCCACAGATCCTGGCAATGGCAGGGAGGGATGTGGAGCCCTGCAGAGCTGAGCACTCTCCTCTGGGCACCCCAGAAAGGGCTCCCTGCCCCGATGTAGACCTGGGAGAACCCCGCGAACCTGGCAGGAGCAGCCCTGGAGCCCCAAGGGAATACGCAGTGCAGCCCGAGCCTGGGCTGCTGCTGGGCTGAGCTCCTGTCCCCAGCAGATGGGGAAACAAACCCTTGCAGTTTGTGGGTTCTTTTCAAAGATGAAAATAGATTTGGTCTGCGTTGCTTCTGTTCGAGAACTGCACTGCCTCAGCACAAGCACCTCGAGGTGCTGAGCAAATCTAGAAAATGCTAGAGAGCTGCTGTTCATCAGGCAGGGCAGAGGGCCAGAGAGACGACAGGAGGAAGCCAGGGAAGAGGATGTCTCCAGGAGACATGTGGCCTCACGCACGGTTTCGTTTCTGCAGAGAGCCTAACAAAAGCACTGCTCTCTGAGGGTTATCAGCATTTAATAACATCCCACTTTGTAACAAAGCAAATTTCCAGAGTCTGAGCAGCATTTTGTGCCACTTCACAAAAACAGCACTTAAAAATAAAGGCATTATAAAATGGTTCATGAAGGCAGATAAGGATGGGAAGGGGCGCGTAAGTCACTCCTTGCAGATTCATACTGACTTTGTCATCTGACTCCTCTCTTCCTTGGTCACACCTTGACACTGGGAAGCTTTAGAGCTTAGGCTGATGCCCAAGTCAAGAACTCAGAAAAGTAGCGTAGATATTAAAATAGCATTTTAGGGGGAGGGTACCAGGCATAACTGAATGGCTCAGGGGACACGAAGAAAGGGGAGATGAGAAGAACACAGGTAAACAAAAGCCCCAAAACTACAATTGAGAATAAATAAAACTGAGGACAGCTTTTGCTGAAGATCTTTACCCTAGGTCAAAGGATCAGTGTCCTAAACGCCCCAGCTTTCCTGGAGCATTTGCTGGCGTAAAGGGATTTTGTTTGCTTTGTTTCGTTTCTCCGGCAAATCAGGACCTGGCATGATTCTGTAGTTTGCTAAAAGGAATGCAGCTATCAAAAGAAATCCAGCAGTCCATAAGGCAATCCCAGGCAAAAGGGTATGGTGATACACACTGCCAAGCAAATTAAGCAGATTTCAGGCCTCCTGGACGAACAAGCTCCAGGGACTTCGTTAAATCCAAGGGACTCCTGAATACCTGTATGTAGGATCAGCAGCAGACTGGACCAAAACAGCACCACAGAATGGCAAGCACTCTGTTACCGAGGTATGATCCGGGAACTGCTCATGCTCCCTCTCTCTGCAGGTACTCTTCCTCTGTTAATAAGCTCCTCAATTCTCCAGATTAAAGTAACGATGATAAACCTGAAAGCACTGTGTAGTATATAGAGAGGGCATTCTCCTGAGAAAACCCTGAGAGCAATAAATTGAGCCACTTTGCATCTTTCAGAACAAGCACCCCCACAGTTCCCCTGCTGAACACTTCCCAGCAGAGATGGGCAACAGCAATGCATCTCACACTATCTCCTGCAGCCCACCTCTCCCACCACTTCAGGCCTCCTTCCCTGTCCCTTCCCCCGTTACAGACGCAAGGATGACTGTTGCTCTGCAGTAAGTGGGAAAACTCACCGATGGCCTTGGACACCAGATCCAAACTCTGAACCTGGGGAACATTTGCCTCACCTCTTCTCATAGTCCAGATCCCCCACAGAGCCGTTCATCAGCTGGTTGGGCGTCCACTTCAGTGCCATGATGTCGGCAGTCTGGTGAAGGGACAGGTATCCGGGGATTGCCTCCATGTCATCTCGCTTGATAAGAGAAACGCAGGGAGAAAGTGAGCTGGGGAGAGTAGGCAAGAAGACACCAGAAGCATGAAGTACCACCTCAGGCTACCCGAGGCTGAGCCATGCCCCCAAAGCACAGTACTGGACCATAACACAGCCCTGCCTGCTACCCCTGAGCCCACCACCCACCAACAGTGAGAAACCCTCAGGGGCCCTGCAAAACCTCCCAGCGGAGACAAGAGGACACTTCACCAGCTTGGAAGAGGGCCGAGAGCAGCTGTCCAGCTGAGGCAAACTTAACAACTCCACCTAAGCAGTTTGCACTTCATTATTTGACTGTAACAAGCAAGAAGGCAAAGGAAGATGTGTTTTGTGGCCTCTGGTTAAGAGTGGGCAGGGAGAGCAGCCTGTTTCTACTCAGAAGCTGAGCTCTTCCATTCCACTGGGAGGATCTGTATCACCAACACCTCAACGACCAAAGTCCAGTCACTGCCTTCCCAGATTAAAAATGAGCCTGTGCTTTTCTTCATCAAAGGGAAATATGGTATAGATTTACCTGGTGGGGAGCAGAGCAGTATTTTAAAGCCCAGGTACCCCAGTAGGTACTTACTGGCTGCACCAGGACGTTGTTCTTGCCATAGAGGAGCGTGGCTCGGGAGTTCTGGTGCAGCGATTCCACGTAGTCCCTGGCAGACAGTGATGGCCGGTCATCCATACTGCCACTCGAATGCCTTTTCTGAATCTGGAAGAGATCCACCTACAAATATGAGGTGAGCACAGACAGCTCTTGCTTTCAAAAAGCTTCTCTTGGAAGCTCATTCCCTCCTCCACTTAAAAGAGTCACTACTAGAAATCTTTCCCTCTGTGTCCTCTAAGAGGATTCCTGGCTCAGGCCAAGCTCGATTCTGCACTTAGAGAAGCCCCAGGAGTGTGCTTTGTTTGCAATAAACAAAGCAGACTTCTGCTGCCTTGGCTTTTCATCCATACATGTTGCTCTCAAAGGGCAGAGACCACATGACGCAGTGCCATGTTAGTCCAGCATGCCTGCAGTCCCCACAGCCTAAGTTCCCAGCACTCCTGGCTGAAGACTTCAAGTAACTACACTCTTCTGCTTTCCCTCATCAGAGGGTTTTCACAGCCCTTTTCAAACAAACGGAGCCTCCAAGCAAGCACTGCCTGTGTGCTGCAGGAGGAGCACTGCAGGGCTGCCCCCCCCCCCCCGACTCACACAGAGCGCCGGGCGCTTGGTGGGTGAGTCCTGGCGACAGTGCGAGCTGTGGATCCGGTGCCTCTGAACCAGCTCGTCAGCAGAGGGATCTGTCCAGAAGTGGTCAGCGGTCTTCATCTTTGTGTACTCCAGCGCACAGGGCCCCACTGTGCCGAGAAGAAAGTCACAAACATAAGGAGGTCATCGCTGTTGTTCCGATGACTCTGGTCACCTCTCAGATCTGCAGAGCTCCGTATCTCAGAGCAGGGATGGCAGGACAGCAGGCAGCAGGCACCAGGCTCAGCACCCACTGCTGCACTGTATAACAGCAGCGAAGAATCCAGAGGGGTCAGCCAGCCCTGGCAGTGAGCAGATAACCCACTGCCTGACCGGCCACATGCATGCAGAGCCCTGCGTTGCAGCACCACACTGCTTCCCAGAGCCTGGCCTGGTTTATGCCCGTCAGTATTAATGAAGCCTGTGCAAGAAAAGGAAATCTCCAAGCTCAGCCATGAAACTCTCCATCTCTGTGCATTGCTCAGCAGCAGCACATCATGTGATCTTTTTAAGTGCTACCTGTCCAGGGCTATGAAGTTTTCTGAAGTTCTTACTGGAAAATAACTGCATTTATCATCCCAGATCACAGACCTGGGAACACAGGTTTGCAAAGCAAGCTATCAAATATCAAAGTAGGGTATAAGAGGACAGTGTTACCCAATAAAGATGCAAGAATTGGCCCATCCACAGGATCCATCAGGAGAGCTTCTTTCTCATAGTACTTACTAGAAGAAATGAAAGACAGCAGAATGCTGTAGCATGTCAACCCCCTGGGACAGTGGTTTTAAATCACTGTAATGCCCTGCTCTTTCTGTATCACTTCTTGATGGTAAGAAGGCAAAAAGCCCTTAACAGGCTGTTTCTGCTAGCTGTAAAATTCCTGGGGGATAGATGCCCTCCTGCAGCACATCGGAAGCATCACCATCTCCTAACAAAACATCCCCAGGACAGGACACCTCAGCATGCAGTTTCCAGAAGACGAGGGCAATGCAGTCCCTGACAACCCAGCAGAGCATCAACCCTGACAACCCATCAGCAGAGCAAGAGTGGCCTCTCTTTGTTTTAGGGCGTGTACAGGGGCCACCAGCAGCAGGGTATCAATCAGAGTCCCCGTGATGGGCACAGAGCAGCACAACTGGCCTGTGCCATCCAGGGCTTTCTCTGGCCCACTTGGATGCAGCTCAGCCAGCAACACCTCTAGCACCTTCAGGAGGGGTAGATGCTGGTAGCAAGTTAGGACAGGCAAAGGGTTGGCCTGTGCCAGCACTCACCTGCTGTTTTCTACCAAGTAATGCACGATTTTATCCAAGACCTTTTCAAAGAGGGCTGTGCGGATCCAGAGGTGCTTGATGGCTTGAGGAGACAGGTTGGGCAGCTTCGGCATCTTGCGCGCATTCTCTGGGATGCTCTGGACTTGATTTCGTCTTTTAGAAGTACAAGGCAAAAATAACATCATCACTGGCTCATTGCTGAGCACCGCAGGAGCCCAGGGCACTCACAGCACTTCGTGGGGCACGAGGCCAGGGTTTCAGTGGTGGTGGCTGTGGTGGCTGGGGGATGCACAGGGAAGTACACGGGGACAGGGCTCTGGAGACTGCTCCCTTCATCTGTTCCACCCCCTGCTCCAGAAGGCGCACATCTGCATTTCAAAACTGACTTCTCCAAATCAGTTTCCCACTGTAAAGGCACCCTAGAACAACCCTCTGCCTCAGCAGAGTCCTCCAGCCCACACACCTTTTCCACTGGTGCCTGAGGACAGCAGTTCACAAGCAACGCAGCTTATCTTAGGACAGCATAAAGATTCCTGCCCCCAGGTAGCTGCTCGATCCATTGCCCTGGTTCCTGCCCAAGGATGAGTAAGCCACTCAGACAGAACTTGAATTACTGCAGGTTCAAGCCCTGCACACTGAGGCAGACCAAATTTGGTTCCAGTTGGCTTAGTGCCCTGGCTCATAAACTGTGACAGCTTGGGAGCAACCACGCTTGGCTGTCCCTGAAGCATGAGACAAGGGGCAGAGGAAGTAAGAACTTGTCTAACCTAGCTTAAACTGCAACCCACGGTCTCCTATAAAAGCAACCAGTTGGTCAACACACCAAAAGCCCGGGACAGGACCCTGCTCCACTGGAAGAGCAATTAATCCCCCCTGTAGAAGCTCAAGCTGGACATCGCGATCCACAGCCAAACTCGAACTACACACCCACACCAAAACACAAGTGACCTGCGGGATAACAGCAATGCTAGTGCCTTACGCATTCTCAATGAGCTGCTCCAGGTCTTGCACTTTCTTGCAAAGCTCCTCTGCCAGAGGAAAGCTCTTTCCCACCTTCATAAACAGAGCTGCTATCTTGTTGCTGCGCAGGAATCCTGCTGCCCTCCGCTTCAAGCCGTATAAGACACAGGCTTCCACCGCAGCTGCAACAGAGCAAAGTTGTTACTGAAGCGGCAGGAGAACTCGGAGCTCACGTCACAACAGCCGGTCTCCTGCTGGATCCATGACCTTACTCCACAGGAGAAATGTCTCTCAAGAGGAAACCAGCGCCATGTTCTACTTCCATCTAAGCAGACAAGAGATCAGGGAACTTAGATGTCTTTTGACCCAAAACAGCAGACAGCGATACAGCTTTGCTGCCCGCACAGTCATCAGATCTGCTGACTATATAGAGGTACAATTTTAGTTTCCCAAAACAGAAGAAAGACTGAGGTTGGTGAAGCTTATTAGAAGTTCAGCTCATCTGAACCAAATGACTAGCTCGATGGAAGTAAACATGAACCATGGGTGTGCCAAGACGCAAGTACTGCAAAAGAGAGTCAACTTGTGCCTGCTAAAGTAGATCCACAGTCTCCCCAAAATCACCTGAGAGGGACTAGTCAGGCAGACTAACTTGTCTTGCACTCGCTTAGCTGACCAACCGGCAGCCTAAAGAGACCTTACTAGACTGGCAGTGAAATGGGAACATGCAGCTTTCGAACCGCAGAGGTGGTACCTCTGTGCCACCAACAGTGAGCGGTCTGCACTGATGTGCCAAGCTCGCAGCCTGGATTAGGATTTCTCGGGGCACTTTGCTCATTCATAAAAACAGAGCGGGAGAAAGGACTGGGCCCACTGTGCTTGCAGTCCTTTGTTCTGAAAATGCCAGGATACAGCTCTGCTACACGATATCCTGAATGCAAGTAAATTGATGCTAATGCTGGAAACTCTCAGCATGCACAGAGGTTGCATCCTGCTTCCAGGTCTGTGCCGGCATGATGGCTGTTTTCAGAGAGGTGATTTTCCCAGCACAGTAGCAACCGGTTCATGGCGTGACACTAATCACATGGATCAGGAGCTGCCAAGAGCCCACTCATACAGAGTCACTCAGGTTAAGCTTGTGGGAGTTTATCTGTGGTTTAACAGCACGAAGCTAAGTGTGGCTGTACACCGCACAGTGATGCTGTGGTCCCCTGGCTAAACAGGTTTGAAACCATTTCAGGTGACCAGACCATCTACGGGGCCAGCAGCCACCACAGCCAAGCCTGGGACAGAGAGCAGGCTTTTGCAGGGCACTGCCATCAGTTCAGGACTTGGGGTCCCTCCGCAAGCTCAGCGCACGAGTCACTCTCTCTCCAGCATGCTCATCAGTCCGGCCACCATCACTAATCATTGGGCTAGATGGAAGGATGGGAGGTAAAACTTCTCAGATTGTATTTTAGGGCAGAGAACATCCCCACCTGGCCTGAGGAAAATGTCTTCATCAGACATGCAACAGCTAACACGCAAGCACGTCGCCTCTTCTCCACGTAGGATAATTGCTTTGCTAGGCAGACAAACAGGCTGACATTCATTCTCCTCACAGGTTTCTTGCAGATTGCAGAGAAACCAAACAACTCCCTGAAGTTTTCCCTTTGGCCCAGTCTGAGTGATGGGTGCAGCTGGAACAGATTTCACCTCCTGGCCCCCTGTGCTGGGATGGTCCAAGCGAGAAGGAGAAAGCTTGGGAGCAAGAGACAGGCACACTGAGGACTTCTAAAGCAGCAGATGAAATGGGGCAATTTTTTCACAAAAAAAAAATATCTGTGTTCACGCAACCTTTTCCTGAAAAACCTAAAGGCAATAGAGAACCTGGCAATAAACCACAGGCAATGCCAGCAGCTCAGTCTGGCTTCAGAGACCCTTCCAGCCTGGTGGTGACTCAGTTGGCTCCTTGCAGCTGGTATTTGGCAGTTAAGTCCCCATGGAAAGCTTCACCTAACTCCCTGCACTGGGCCCTGCCGAAAGGCAGCACCAGGCACTCACGGGACCAGAGCGAGTGCCCAGAACGCGCTGGCCTCCTGCCCTCTCCTGCCAGGCTCCCTGCCTGGGCACGCAGTGAGCGGGGAGCTGGCTCTGCTGGCAGCGGGAGATGGCAATGACTCCACAGAAAGATACACACACGCACAGGCTCCACCGGCAATCTGTTTGCCAGAATCCCCTGGGAGGGCTCAGGATGGATGTCTAGTGTCAAACACAGACTTATTAAACAGGCTCATCAAAGCACTGGAAAATTACACGGACCCACAGTTCTGCAAGCTATTGATCTGGGTCTGACAATGAGCTTTCTGGTGCATCAGTACCCTGCCTTCCCCAACCACCCAATGCTGCAGAGCCAGCCACGGTGAGCCTTCCCTGCGGCAGCCCAGCAGATGCTGATTTGCCTCTTGCCTGGAAAGGCATTTTTTCCTACAGCTGAACAACTCTATGGAGACATTTAAAAAGACATTTCATGCAGACCCATCAACATCAGCTCCCAGGACTGAGAGAAGCTCTCATTATCTCTGCCCTGCTTAGTGCCATGCCTGAGTTCACCGCCGAGCAGACACGGTGGGCATGCAGCATCTGAGGTGCTGTGAGACATGTCCTGTGCTAACAGCAGAAAAGCAACGCATTTGGGTGAGCCAAGTCCTGCTCACCCAATACCAGCCATTCAGAGCCACTGGATAGATAGGTAGTTTTTACACAAAGCCCTGCACAAACCCTCCTGAAGCCCAGACATGCTGCAAAGAGCAGAGCCCATGCGTGGATGGATCTTCCTACCTGTCCCAGAGGATTATCTGCAGCTGCAAAATAAGACCAGGCTGCTTCATGGCTTTGGGACCAAATGCAAGAAGACCCACCCCTCCCTCACACACACTCAAATCACCCCACCCCACATCGCTTCATTCATTTCTTCCATGCTCCAAGACTAACATAAAAGCGACAGACACAAACAACCCTATCTGCCTGAGGCTGCACCCAGCCATGCCCGTTTCAGAGTGCCCAGCCATGGAAAGCTCCGGCAGGTCTCCGCTGCTAGCCCCCCACAGTGGAGCTGGCCCCAGCCAAGTGAGGTCAGGAGCCCGTTGAAGTGGAATTGCAAGCAAAAAACCCACAGTTTTGTTTTTTGGAATGTAAGGTTATACTGACATAGAGCTGAACTAGAAACCACAGCAGCACCTTCAAAATCTGGGGAGAAGTCCCCCCTCCCCTCTCCACCAAGACCAAGCCAAGGGTGAGCTCTCTGTGGCACCACGCTGCCAACATTAGCTCTCTACTGATGGAGCTGGACTTCAGCCCCTGAAGTCTGTTGCCAGCATTGGCAGGGCACCATCACCCCCTCCTCCAATTAGTATTTTTGGGGGATTTCTCTAGTCTCAAGCAGCCATCTCCAGCTCTTCAGAGGCGACCTCAGCCTCCGCAGTGAGTGCCAGCCGGGCTGGGCTCCAGTGGTCACCCGGTGCAGCTTGGTGCCAGAGCTGCCGGACACAGCGCAAGAGCAATGCTGGATCTGTGGCATTCGCAGCTGTCAAATCAATTATGCTGCCAAGCAGCAACTTATCAGGGCCCAGTTACCTGACAGCTGCGTGTGGCGACAAGAGGCCAGCAAGGCAATGAGCCCAAAAAGCCCCTCTGTGCCTCACACCCACCCTCGTATACCAGAGAGAAAAGCCATGCAAGCAAGCCTGGGGCAGGCAGACGAGGTGTCCCTGACTCTGCTGCCCATCAAAATGCACCTCTGCCCCTGCCAGCCCCCAGGGTGCCTTACAGTACCAAGCCAGGAGACAACAGCCCACCCCAGCAAGCACAGGGCTGTGCAAAGCAGCCCAGCTGAGGGGCAGCTGCAGCTCACAGCACCACGGCGGACCAGCAGCCAGGGCTGCCTCCCTGCAGCCCTCGCACAAAGGCAACTTCTGCTGGGCACCAGATGCTCAGTGTGCCATCAGTTCCATTCTGAATTTCCAGCAGATGCGCAAGAGCGCTCATGGTCTTGCAGGAGAGCAGCACATCATGCTGCTCATGTCACGGCCAGTGCATCACACCTCCCTGCCAACCAGTGAGCAGCACGCGGGAGAACACCCGGACTGCTGAAAAGCCTCCCAGCACGCTCCAGCATGACAGAATGGGCATCAGCATCCGTCAGTGCTGTAGTCTAGACCTCTCCAAAACACAAGTCCTGCAGGCAAAATTACACACAAATGTGCAGCCTCCACAGGAAAAAACTCTCCCTGTGCCCTCCCAAGGGCTCGGAGGCTTGAGCACGCTAAGAGTGCCTTGTCCACACTAAATGCAAGGGTAACGGCAGTTTCTTTTTTAACCTTCTGAATTTTTGAGCCCAGTTCATAACTAACTTACTGTCACCACTGCAAACAGACACTGTGAAGAGATTCTCTCCATCCCCAAGGATATGATCTACAGCGTGGTACAGGGGCTTTGTGCAGCTACACCCAGGTAAGGTAGGAGTTCTGTTTCTTGGCAAAAGACTAAAGGTATTTCCAAGATCTTGAGAGCTCTCTGGCCTGGCATGATTCAAACCACTCGGGGGTTGAGCATGAAAGCAGTCTCAGCACTGATGTGGACAACAAACCCCTCAGCTCATGCAGGCCCGCAGCCCTGCCGCCGGCTCTCCATCAGCCTCCCAGGGCAGCGTAACGTGACAGATGCCAACTCGCGTTTGTCTGCTTCAAACCCTTCCCTTACAGGCAAAGCAGGGCAGCCGGGGGCAGCTGCCTTTTCCTGCCAGACCACTGGTTTCATCAGAGGGGGTTTGCGGTACACTGGCTACGCAGAGGGTGAGGAGGGCTTGACAAGGAAGGCTCTTGTGAGTGGATCTCCCCAGAGAAAAGGGCAGCTCTGTCCAGCCAGAGCCAGGCTTGCAGCACACTCCGCTTGTCAGGGAAAGAGGTTATTTATAAGCTCTATAAGCTCACCTGTCTCACAGAGAGCCACAACAGAGGAAGGTGCGCATACTATTCAAATGAGAAAGCAACAGCAGACAGACCAGAAGGCAACACCAGAAGCCAGTGAAAGTGCAGCAGCATCATTAAGAAGCCAGAAGGATCTAACGAACCCTTCGTGCCTGGATGCCTCAGGTCCATGTCACAGGAGCCTATAAATAATTGCAGGCTGTGAAGCCTCGTGCTGCACAGAAAAGCAGAGAATGAGTCACACCTTGAAGTCTGTTCTGCTCTTTCGATGCCATTTGGTCAGCAGTGTACAAAGGCACATAGGCCTGAAACCAGCACCGGCGTGTCTATTATGCAAGGGCCCAGGAGAAAAGGAAGAAGGCAGCTTCTTTGCTCTTCAGAGCAGAAAAGGAGACCTCGCAGCTCCATTCTCCTTCTTTTTTGTGCCTCTGTCTGTGGATGCTAGTCTTACTCAGCGGCAACAGTGCTGCACGAGCCTTTTTGGAGCAACTTCTTCAAAAGCTAGTTGTCATCACTTCTGTCATTTTCTTCCCGGCCTCCAAATTAGCAAGCTGCCCTTCAGCTATTTGTAAATTGAGGAGAGCTGCTCCCCCTCCACACACTGCCTGCAGCATTTGCTCAGCAGCAGACACATGGCCCCAGCCTGGCATGCTGGAAGCACAGCTGACTGTAACTTGGCAAACACCCCTGCTGAGAGCAACAGGCACAGCAAGCAGACCAGGCTCCGAGCAGGCACAGGCTGCCACCCCCTTACCTGGAAGCCAGGGCTCGTGGTTTTGGAGCAGAGCAGCGAAGAGGTTCCCTGGCAGCTTCAGTCCCAGGGCTGAGCCACAGGACAACAGGGGAGTTTCTTCCTTTGCCCTTTAAAGAAACTTGCTTGGCCAGGGACCCTGCGAGGTCCCATCCACATCCCTGTCTCAAATCCCTGGCAGTAGCAATGTTGAGCAGACACCCACAGCAGCAGAGCCTGGCTGCCCTTGCCCAGGCCCCTTCATTTGCAGGAGCAACGCTTCCCCTTGCGGCTATGCTGGGCTTTAAGCAGGGACCGCAGGGCTGGCTAGCTGTCACCTGGGGAGGACACGTGGCAGCAAACAGCAAGGCACAGAAAAAAGCAGCGGATAGCTTTCCCAGCAGCTGGCAGTGGTCTCTCCCAAGGTCCTTTCTGCCATACCATTTAGAGGGGACAGCTAGCATCCCGCCCCTAACACTGCCTCTCTTTGGAAAGCAGCTCTGTGCCCTGCAGAAAGGGATACAGTTTGTTTCTGCCATTTAAGTGCTTTGCGGAGGCAACTGCTGGCCTGGGAACCCCTGGTCTCAGGGTTCACCACTGCACAGCAGCAAGGGACAGGGAGGTGGCTGAGATGAGCACCCAGGAGCACCCAGGCACACTGCAGAGCAGAATCCCCCCCAGCAATTCTCCACAGAGCCCCAGGACTGTGATGAACAGGAAGGCCGTGGCTGTTAGGAAGGCTCAGGCCAAGGGAGCCCGCATCACCACCACTGTGCGGCAGAGCTGGGCCCAGACTCCGGTTCTGCGCTGCTGGTGCTGCAGCCAGGCATCACCCTGCCTGTTGCCATAGACACTGCCACGGCAGCCAGGGGCAGAGCCAGCACGTGGCGTATAGCACGGGCACCAGGGCTGCAAAATTGGTGAGTGGGCAGACAGGGAGCATAGCTTTCTCCAGCAGAACTACGATGATGCCTCTTCTGTCTGTCGTCTCAGTAGAAATCCGTGAAACGCAGCAGGCAGCAGGCAAGCATCACAGGCTGCTAAACGGCAGGGGAGGCAGCGCTTCCTCGGCAGCGGTGCATGGCCAGGCAGTGTGTGAGATCAGACCGAGCCAGGAGAAAGGGCAGCACCCACCTTGCCGTTGGAACCTCTACCCATGCCAGAGGCACAGGCACACATACCACGCCTCCCAAAAACCCCATGCTGCACCCTAGGACAAGCCATCCTGCCCCGGGAGTCAGCAGGCAGAGGGAACTCTAACCACTTCCATCAGGCGTCCAAGTGTAGGAACTTTGCCTTGCAAAATTCAGGGAGCATCCCAAAGAGGGCAATTCTGCCGATCTTGGTGGATGAGCTTCATCTCACACATGCAACTGGGTAAGCACAACAGGGTAAGACGCCTGACAGATTCACTAGCCCTCAGCAAGCCACTTTCAGCAAACTACCTCCACCATTTCCCCGGTGCTGCCAGTGACCAGCAGCGACAGCTTTCTCATCCACACTGCCCTGAGAGCAGCACCCGGAAGGACAACCACAGTGTCTGGCAGGAATCTGGCAGAACGGTCCATTGCAAAGCTGACTGCTACTCTGTGTAACACTGCCAAGGGAAGGGGCTATGAACAGATTCAAAAACAAAGGCACCTGGGAAAACCACCATTGTGCAAGCCTACTACCAAGCCAGAGGACAGCAAGGAACTTGCTCTTCTTCCATAGCGGTCACTGGTGTCTCCCCAAACCAGTATCCATCTCTCAGACAGTTGCTAGTGAAGAGACAGAAGCAGATGGAGGGCACCAGATGCCTTGCCAAAGCACACTCTCAAGCTCTGGGTGAGTGGGTAAACACTTGACACTGACAGGGCTGGCAGGGCATGAAAATCACAGTTCACACACCTGAATAACGCTGTTCCTTTGTTTCCTTGAAGCTCCCCATCTGGCTCCAGCTCTATCCCACCTGTATCCCCAAGGGGCTGAGAAATTTTCTTATCCATGCAGCACCTAGCACAAAGGGCCTGTTCCATGCCCAGGGCTCCTGGGCTACAACCACCTCGCTCATCCAATAGCCTGATATGTTTGCCCTGCTATGAACAGACTAATTGCTTTCTGCCTAGGTTTGAAATTCATCAAACACCCCCTAGTCCACCAGCCAGGTCTCCCCACTTTTGCAAACACTAACCCTGGCAGCACCTGGCAGACTGGACAGCTGAAGCTGCTGAAGAAACTGCTTTATCTGGGCATTAACTGTGTCCACGGCAGACACTACTCTCCACTTTGAATGGGTGACGAAAGCAGCACAAAAGGGTCAAAAGAATAGAAATAATCTCATTTCACCACCCTGATTGCAAATTCTCCCCAACAATCAGCAGTGATCTCATTAAAGGGCAAAATTATGTTTTCTTCTGTCAGAGGAGAGATGGGGAGCCAACATGCTGGACTATCAGCACCACTCCGTGGGCTGCTGCAGCCCCCAGAAACTTCTCCAGTGTAGAGCAGTTGCCAAGACAAGCCTGGGCACCGCCGCCAAGTGAGCTCGCCAGCCACACTGTGTGTTATCACACGGTGGTTGCAGTTTGGGCTGCCACAAACCGTGCTGCTCCATGGGAGCTGGTGGGCTGCCCTGAATGCTCCTCCCAGGATGCGCTGGCCTGCTGAGCCCTACAGCAGGTGGGGTGCTGAGAGCTGGCCTCAAACTCATGACTTGTTCCACCCAGAACACGGCTGCTCTCTCCTGCTCCGTATACCTTTGAGATACAAATACTCCTCTACTGCTCCACAGTCCCTGCCCAAAGTCCTCCTGCCACATACCACAGATAAAAGCCAACAGCTTTTCAGGAAGGTTTTTATAAAATGCTTTGCCAAGATTTTGATGGACACATTCTGAAACACTTCCACATTTATAAAGCTGTCACACCAGTGGAAAAAAAACAAGTGAAAAAAGAAGGTTAAGTGAAAAGCACAGCTGCGAGAAAACAAGCCCAAAAGCAGCATAGTATCAGAGCAAATCTTCCACAAATTCCATTTAGAATTCTTTAGCGGCCTCCAGCCTCTCTGCTCCTGCTCTCAGGCAGACTGAAGACTCCTTTCCATAAATTCCTGTTTCATAATAGCAAGGAAATATTTGGATTTGACAGACTTTCTGTTGAATCAGTTCTCAAGGGAATTAAAAATAACAGATTATTTTTGGTATTTCTTAAGTGACTATACACTGCCAACACCCCTACTGCTTTTAACACATCTCTATATTTTAAGCACAGAGCAAAGGCCTCAGGGACTCAGACCACTGCCAGAACAACTCATCCTCTGGCACTAACCACCTCCCCAGCCCCAGCACACACCCCACACCCCACAGTGTGTCCCCAGGAAAGCCACATACCACAGCCCCAGCGCCAGGCAGGGAAAAGCCCAACATGAAGAGGGTGTTCCTGCCCCCATTTCAAGTCAACTTCCCACCAGAGACTCACCACAGAAGGAGATGATGTGGCTGCTGTCCTCATGCACAAACTTCCTTGTCACTGCCTCCTCCATGATCTGCTTCACCTGTGGAACAGAGGCCCAGTTAGAGAAAACGCTGCATTTCAGCCACAGAGCAGAATGGGGAGACCTGCAGAGGAGTGGGCGAGATGCTCTGCTCACTTTGTGTCTGTAAGGACACTCCTCTGCTCTCTGAGTTTTCTAATTGCTGCTAATAGCACATGAGGTCTCACAGAGAATCAATGCACCTCTGGCTGCTGAGCACCACTGGCTATTTCAACAAGTCAGGTATAAAAAAAAATAAATGTGGTTTTGCTGTTGAGAAACTTCAAAGTAGGAAAACTATGAGCAGAGAATTAACTTCAGGAATCAAGTACAATTTACATAAAAGAGATCTTAATAAGGGTAACCAAATCTCATATTTAATGCTTTTACAGTATTGTTATGTTCTTTCATTTTATGAGGATTTGACAAATTTCATGTGACATTGCTGTCCCAAATGACTCCAACCATCTGTCAATGCCAAATTCAAGGATCACCTGGCACCAAATGTGACCAGGAATGCCATTTGCATAGCGATGCAATCAGCACTGCCCTCTGACTGACTGAGCCTCTACTGTCTATGACACATTATTGGCACTCATTTCAGTGCAATTAATCAAAAGGAAGCTGTCACACAGGTTGCACATCAGGGGAAGAACATAAATGGGAACCCACATAAATTAGGAGTGTAATTTTTGCAGACACAAGATGGAAGGTCAGGCCTGCCAGGTAAGCAGGCTGCAGAGGACAGACTGTAGCCTCGGAGAAGCTCCCAGGACTGCCTGGCTCATCCACAGCAGTAGGTCAGAGGAGCCTGAGGAGTCAAGGACTACCAGAGCAAGAAATCAAAGTACCCCTAGCACTGCTGCTCTTCCTGTGTACCTGTTGCTGTCAGCACTGACAACGCCCAGATCTTTCCGTCCCACTGAGAACATCGCTTTCATAGCATACAGACCCCTCAGCCCTGTTTTGGAGATAGGGCAGGGTCACCCTGTACCTAAGTGCTCATGAACTTGTGGTGCATTAAAGCTGTTACACACCCCCTCAGAGCCGGCAGCTGCAACCACTGCTATGAGACTGGCTCCCCATGGCTCAGCTTGAGCAGCCTGAACAGGATTACCCTGCAGAGCTCATCCTCACCCTTCCAACACGAAGCACTTCCCACCATGCCTTCAGTCTCCACAGATGCACCTGAGCCAGCTCCCCGCTCTCCGGCCCACCTTCCCGTGCAGCCTGTGCTGTTTGCTTGGTGTTTTGGAGCTAGAAAGCTGGGCTAGAGCAAGCTTTGATTCAACCCTTCACAGAAACTACGTTACAAACTTGACTCACTATCAAAGGAGAGGATTTTTTTAAGTACCTTGACTTCCTGTTTCTGATGGTGAGCTTCCAGCACTGCCATCAAACTGCTGTGTCCCCCCTTTGCTGAACATCACCTGTTTGAAGTGTGTTGTCCTACCTGTGTGCCTCCCACTGCTCCTGGGAGCCACCTTGCTGATGTGCTGAACTCCCTTGTCCTCTGAAAGGAGGACACTGAAGGGAACACCAAAATACGTGCTGCTGCTCACCAGTAATGCAAACTTGCACTCTCAGCAGAAATTACTTCTCCCAGTGTCCACCAGTTGGGGGAATACTGCTCAGGGTGCTCTGACCTTCAGGGTGGGATTTGGCATGAAATACCCTTCAAGCTGGATGACGTGGGGGAGTATGGTCCTGTGATCAGGGCAGAGCAGATCAGGGAACACAGAGCAGGTCTGAGGGCTGCCTCAGCTCTCAAGCAACATCATCTCCCTTTGTCCCCACACCTCTGTAGGACACAGGCACTGCACATGAGATGGGGAGTTTAGTGCTCAAGGAATTTGGAGCCTTGCTCAGAAAGTGCTAGAGAAGTAGGTGTTATTAATGAAGGAGGCAGACCTAGCCTGATGGCCCCATGAGCTGCCCTAGCCCTGGCAGCTGCCCTCTGGCACAATCCAGCCTGCTTCCTCGGCACCATGCCCGCTGAGCCTCACCGGCTAAGCCCTGCCAGCTCTTATCATCAGACCACAGGATCTGCTGTCCCTCCACCTGTCCCCACATCACTCCACAGCCCTGGTACAAACACTGCAGCCTTTCCAGGCAGATCCCAGCTGTTCTGCTCACAAGGTGCTGTGCCTCTTACAGCCAGCCTGTCCTACCCTGCTCAGAGTGGCGGTGATTTCCATCCCCAGCTGTCACCCTCCCTAATCCTGCTGAAATCAGCAAAAGTCCAGCTGAATGTTTGGTCCTTAAACATCCAGTTCCTCACTGGTTTTCCTTTTAAATACAGAGCTGTCAGCATGCCCGGATTTCATCTTCTAGTGCCTCTATAACATCTTGCTTTTCACTCTTTGGTTTCAAAAAATGCAGGGGAAAGGGTTCACAGTGCAGAGATGTGCGCATAAGAGAGGTTCTGCTTATCAAGATGCTCTCTCTGAAGGCACAGAGAGAAGGAAAAAAGCACAGGTCAAGACTTGGCCAAGCAAACCCCGCATGTATGAGAGACCTTTAATGGCATCATTTGGGGAATTAAACTCCTTTGCAAGATAAAATCAAGGTCAATTATGCAAAGCTGACAGCTCAATAAAGGAAATCCTTTTATGAATATGGATTAAGAAAAAGTCATATCTAAAGCCAGAAGCATCTCACTGCATGTCAAAGCAATCAGGTCAGCTCCCAGTACTGCTCTGCTCCAGTGTGCTGGGTGACTAACAGAGCCTGCTTGTGAACCCAGGAGGAGCAGGACTTGCGCAGTGATTCCACCTGTATCTGGAAGATCAGATGAGCTGACAGTGAGATGAGGACCTTGGGACTGGCGGTGGCTCAGAGTGCTGGGAAATTGCCCTTGGCACAGCACAATACAGCTCCTACATCCCGACTCTGTGCCTGGAGCAGCGACTCGACTCCAGCTGCAAGAATGCCCCAGGCGCAGAGGGCTCTGCTTCCAGAGACCTGCAAGAAAGCTGCTTCTTCTACCTCACCACTGTGGCAAGTGGCCAAAAATTGCAGCTGTCCCTTATCAGGGCACCTTCCAGCAGGGTGAGGCAGGTGAGGTTAGCAAGCCCTTCCTCTCACTATGCCCAACATAGTTTTGCTCCTTGTACCATTGAAAAGTGCTGAGCACCACAAAAGGGGACAGCTGCAATCCTCATTTGGGCTTCACAGTTCCAGCAGTGTTTTATTTTAAACTTCAACAACAGAAGGAACACTGCGAAACAGAAATGGGGACAGAGCAAGTCCCAGTGACAGGAAAGGAGTCCTTCTCTTCTATTTGCTGTGTTATAGTGAGACATATCCCTTGACCTCAGCTGCAGGGGCAAAGTAGAGACACAGCACACACCTCATGTCCACCAGTGACCAGGTACACACCAAAAGAAGAGCTCCTCCTTTTCCTCCACCTGACATACAAGTGTCCAACGAAGACATGCCGATCCCTCCTTCTGAAACACTAATCAGTCCAAGAACCATCACCGATCACACCCTCATTGCAGCCCTGGCAGGGAGGCCCAGTGATGCACACCTCAGAGCCTTCAGGGATGTTCCAAGATTAGGCTCTCCCAGCAGGCTGGGCTGCCTTTGTCCAGATGGCTCACAGCCCTCACCTGCCCAGGATGAGCTTCCTCTGTCAGCAGTTCACAGACACTTGTCTCACTAGACAACTCAGCTACTAGAAAATGATGAACACATCGCTATCAAATGTACCCTCATGGCAACACTGCTATTGTCTGTATTTTAACCCCCGCTCAAAATACACTTGAGAATCAATGCACGATTACCAGCTTCTGATTAAAACAGGAACATATTCAAATTTAAGCAGTATATTCAAATATTTGCCAGCCACCTTTCACGTAAGCCATCGTCTCACTGCTCTGATGCAATGCCTGCAGTCGCAGCTACTGCAGGACTGCCTTCTGTGGGGCAGCGACCATCTGGTTACTCAGTGTCTGTGGAGCAACCAGCACAGCGGGACTCCAACTCTGACCAGGCATCTTGGTGCCAACACAGCACAAACAACCTGCACTCTCAAGGCACACAAAAAACCAACCTTTCAAGAGAGACAGTTTAATGGAAAATTACTCATTAAAAGAAAAAAAGAAAAACAAACAACGCGCTGTATTGACTGAGGTTATCACACTAAAAATAAATCAAAGATACATGAAGAAATAGAAATGGAAAGCGGATTGCAAGAAGGGCATGAAGGGCTAGAGCAGAACGGGAGCAGCTAAACAACAAAAACAAAGCCCCAACAGGTAAGGGCTAGACAGATGGATACAGTCTTGTAACATAAAATGAGTTTTCAAACAAAACAATCTTACATTTGCCCATAAACAGACACAGCTGGCATCTGTAGGACAGCTCCAGCCCAGACAACCCCAAAACTCTTGATGGGTCTCCTGTGCTGTTGTCTGCAGGTCCCAAAGGACTCTTCCACCTGGACCCCAGCCCCTCCACAGCCAGCTGGGATCACAAATGCCGCAGCAGCCATCTGCCACGGTGCTCCCAGATCCTCTCCGGAAAGCGAAGCGGGTTTGTGACACTGCAGGGATGAAGAATGCCAGCTAACCCATGTTTGGCTCACTCTATAGAGAAGACTTGAACAGCCTTTAAACATGCTGCATTCCAGCATTTTAATGCTAATTCTCATATTGTAGCCAGAACAATCTCAACAAATGAGGCTGCCCACTCTTTATCTAGAGCCAGCCTAAGGAAAATGAGATGTTTGCTCTTCTTCTATTAGAAAGGAAATTAAAACAGCAACTAATAATTTAGCTGTAGGTAAACTCGAGAAGAATATTATAAAGTATTACACAACAATAAAAACACTCCTCCTGGCTCCAACTGTGAGCACAGCACAAGTCACCCCCTGCCAGGAGAGCAGGGTCACAGGGACACCTCACAACAAGGTCTCCACCCAAACACAACAGCATTAATTGCAGTTCCAAAAATACAACAGAAGACAAGCTAGTCCTGACATTACCATCTGAATCACTGACTCGTGAAGAAGTGAGCTAGTCCTTGGCTTCATGTGCACGTCTGAATTACAAGGAAAACATTTTTTTTTCCTCCTCGTCCCACCTCCAAAGCCAGATCCAAAAGCCACAGGCATTGAGAAAACTGAGTTATGGCATTCACCAGGGGCAACAGGAATCCTGGCACACCCACTTCAGACCAGCAATTTGAGCTTGCACCCCCATACCTGCAGCGAGGCTCCTGATCGCAGATGTCTCAGCCTTCCCTTTGGTTCTCCGTGGCCTGGCCCGCTCCATCACAGTCAAAACATTGCTATTAAAATTTTGTTTGACTAACCACTTTTTCTTCCCCCTTCAAGAACAAAAACAAAACCTTACCTATCCAACAACCCCCAGACCCCAAAGAGGGATGGAGGCTTGTGTCTCTCTGCTACAAAATTCCCAGGGTTAGACTTCAACTCAAAATCCAACGTTCCCGTAACAGTGCTTCTTAACTGTACCCAGTCCCAGCCGCCATTCACATTGGCGGAGCAAGCCAAATATTACAGCAGTTGCAATAACCACTGAGCTGCAGAGATCAGAAGCAAACCAGTAACCCTGGGTTTAATTAGTCTGAGGCAATATTGACTCAGAACTCTGTTTCACCTGGCTGGATTTTTCCAGGCAAGTCACCATAGAACCTGTACTCTAGATTATCCAGTGATGTTTACAGTCACAATTTTCCCTGCCATGCTTCTTGCAAAGCCCTTCGCTGGTTATTAAGGCATTTGTATTGAAGCACAGCATCTCCCATGTACTTGGCTGTGCTCGTAACTCTGTGAAATTGTTCCTAGCAAGCCAGATGCAGAGTGGCCAGCTTCATCCTTTTCCCAGTCCTGTTTCAAGGTGAAGCTTGGTCACTTTGCCAAAAGGGCTGCAGAACAGCGAGCTCTGTGCAATACAGCTGTGATGACACCCCCAGGCGTGGGCCTGTTTGCTAGACCCTGCTCATGGCTCCTGGAGACAGGATTCTGGAAGACGGCCTCTGGTAGGGAGACACACAAGTCACTGAGCAGTGAGGCCAACAGCCGGGTGCTCAGACTCTTTTGTCCCACTCCAAAGGGGCAAAGCAGCCAGACACTGAAACATGTACATCCAGAGCAGTGGTGTAGAGGAATGAAGCTGGGTTAATTAGCATTGATAATATACAGCTGTGGGCTGGCTTCAGGGGCGGCGGGTTGGCCAGTGTAGATAAGGTGCAGCTGTGGCTGGTTCTGTTAAGTGCTTGAGAGTCAATGAAGAGAGGGCAGCCGAGGAAGAAGCAAGAGAAGAGAACGTATGCCCTGGATGAGGAGAGACTAAGAGAAGGCAGCAGAGGGACTGGCACGAAGAGTACGTTGGTATGTGACAGTGAAAGACCTTGTTGCAGCTGGCTAGTTTTGAGAGTGTTGTGACACAGTGGGAGAACAGAACCAGGTCTGATTTCCACCCTTGTAGTGGGACCTCCCACAAAGAGAGTCACTTCATATAAATAAAAGCTACAATAAGATAAATGCCTTCAGTGATTGAGTTGGTCTTTGCAGAAGTGTTTTTAGAAACTGCTATTGATCGAGCCTGGTCAGAAACAGCAAGACCTTCTGCTGAATGTTTAAGTAACCCACATTCTGAAAACAAAAGATTCATAGTAAAAAACATAGTGGAAATTGAGGTGTCTTCTGCTACCTTTGAACGTCCACCTCTGCATGGGATGCCAAGGATTTGGGTGGGATGAGATGATGCAACACCAGAGCCAGAAAGCTGCACTGCCTGTATCCTCTCAGAATCTACCTTGCCTAGGAGGGTAATCAAGCACTGACTATCATGGTGCCAGACAAAATTAGCCAGCAGCACTGCAAGAGCTCTGAAAAACCCCAGCAGATACAGGAGTAGCCCTGAAAATCTCTCTTCCTTCCCAACTCTTTTCAAGACTGCAGGAAGATGACTCTTGCCTCAAGTAAATATGCAGGGAATCAGGAAGAAGCATCCCTATAAGCATCCAGCACAAACAAGCACTGTGTTCAGGATCCACAACTGCTGTTTGTCAGTGAAGTCTCTTTACTAAATCTCAATGCGTTTCTTTTCCACAAACTTGTTTAATCTGCTCTTCTGTGTTAAAAAACCTCACAAAACTAAACAAACAAACAAAAAATTAACAAATATCTCCCACATTGATGATACAGGCTTTAAACTTGCTTTTGTCTGTTTGTTCTTCCAATTCTTTTATGAGCTGGTGTTTCCTCATTCTCATTGCAGTCTCCAAGTGCTGCTTTGATTATGTGTTTGGAAGTTAATTCTAGCACTTAAAAATCCCATTTTACATGTCAGTTTTGGTGCAACATGTCCATGTGGGCACTCCTTGCAGTAATCTGAGCGTTTCTTTAATTGCTTCTCCAAACCAAGATCTCTTTCCAGGAATAAGCTCTGGTTAAGCTCCACAGGAAGCAGCTTCCCATACACGTGCAAGACTTTCCATGCAGTGCTACAGTGTTACCATTTCTCAGGTATTATGCCAAAGGATCACTTGGTGAAGCAGATGCAATATTAAGACAACCCTAGACACATTTGTATCTGCAAGGACAAACGTGATTCACTTGCACCACAGCTCCAACAGTCATGCTGCAGGGCTTTGCCACCCGGTCAGCCAGCCCACACTGCCCAGCAGAAATGCCAGCCTCTGGCTCTCAGGCTGACTTGTACCAAACAGTTGGACTTGATCTCAAAGGTCTTTTCCAACCTAAATGACTCTGTGATTCTATGATTCTAAAGGTGGTTCAGTGTTCAAGACAAAGCAAGTGCAGAATCGCTGTTCAGCTCTAGGACACAAACCCCAGGTCCTCTACTTGTGTATGGACTGTGCGCTCCAGTGCCCCCAGAGCTCTCTGTGTGCTGGGTGGATAGAAAAAACAGCACTTTCCATCACACTGCCTGTGCTGCAGCTAAAAGCCACTTTTTAAGCTAAAGTGGAACTTCTTAGTCCGATACCTCTCACAAACCAGATTTATCCTCTCATTTGAAATGTCTGCCTATTGTCTGTCTTGCTGCTACAACATCCTTTTTTTAGCAGACTTGTTTACAGAATTCACATTATCAAACTCAGTGTTGCAAGACAGTTTATCTTCCAAAAGCAGGTGCCAGACTTTTCCAGCACCATCACAAGTTGCAGCCAAGCTCTGCCACTTACCTAAGAGTTTATTAGCTGACCACTAAATAATTCCAATTAATTGTGCTCCGGTCAGTTAAAATACTGCTAGCTTCAGAGTACATGCACTATTTATACGCACAGACTTCAAGGACTCTCACCAGCCATTTCAATGGACCAAGGGAGATTACAGTCCCCTTGCACCACAGGAGGACAGCACCGGGACAGCTCTAATGGCACCACGCACTTTACATGCACTAGCCTTTAAAGCCATTTGTCAGCTCCATATTCTTGCTGCCACAGAAACATTGATCTCAATCCTACCAACTGAGACCTTTGGCTTTTCTAAAAGTCTTATTTAATTATTCATCATCGCTTACTAAATAAAACACAGCACCTTCTGCAGCTAGGATATCATCCATGTGATACACGTGGGATTTTCAGGCCAGCCAGCAGACCTTCCCCAGGAACCACGTGTACTCATGGCTGGGAACTGGGCTGAGTCTCCTTGGGGGGTAAGGGGGAAGCAGAACTCTGAATATTTGGGCAGTTAGCTGGAAAAAGAAATTAAAAAGGCATTACATTGAAGGGTCCATAAAGCAACATTGTACCTTGGGAGAAATGGGAACGATCCCAGTGATGCATATTTGCTGACAGTATTTTTCAACAGACCTTCTTCATAGGGCATCAACTTTTGGCCAAAAATCCATACATACAACACTAATTTAAGATCATGTTATAGCTGGTTCTATTCCTGTTGTGCTTGTCAAACGCAAATTTCCCTGCCATCTGTTGGCACTGCTGGTACCACTAGCTGTAAGATGCTCAATAAAGGCACTGAAACATTTTAGGAAAAACTTTAGTCATTTCTCTGTTTCCAACGTCTGATCTCAAAGCTTTACCCTGCTTTGTTCTGCACCCATCATGCCATGAAGCTGCGGTTTTCTGAGGTGCTAAACGCTACACTGACAAGCAGTTTGGATTCAATTAGCAAACATGGCAAAGACTGACACTACCTGCACTGAAACTAGGTGGAACTTCCAGCCCCGAATTGCTTTGAAGTCCTAAATCTGTGCAAAACCAGGTATTTCCATGGCAACGGCCAGGATACCAGGAGAAGAGGATGACCTTTTGGGAGCAGGGAGGAGAGGCTGGATGGGGAGGAAGGAGGCTCCTCTGGCATACAGATCTCGTCTCCTTGAATGCTGAGAAGGAAGGAGGAAAGCAGCATGAAACCTCTTCTGGGTACAAAACATCAAGCCAGGGGTTCTGAAGCATGAAAGCACTTCTGCACACCACTGCTTTTATCTTCAAAAGAAGAGAAAATGGTCCCCAGCGATTAGTAATACTCTTTTCAGAAGAGATTGATGCAGGCAATCGAGAAATGCTGCATTAAAGCCATCTGTTTACTTTTAATATAGGAACGTTTGAAAAAGGCTGACCTGGGTGCTTCAGAGACGTCAGAAGGTCCCTCTGCAAATAGAAGCTTTCATTACAAACCTTCAGCTTATCATACTCATCTTCATTTTGCCTGAACAGTTTTGATGGCTACACAAAGGCCTTTTTTAAAAAAATTGGCCTTGAGAACATTTAAAGCTATCAACATTAATTTTTCAAATCCTAATAACATTAAATTAATTTACAATTTTCTACCAATCCAGAATGAAATAGCTGGCAGTGACAGCTGCAATCTGATATTTTGGAACTATGGGCATATGTACGTGCTCCAGAAAAACAAACTCAAGCTGCAAAAATATTGCTCTTACCGGTCACTCTGTGTTACTTAGCCACGAACTAGACAATATGGCTGCATAGCGGGGGCACATCATTTAAAGGGTGGGAGGAAGAGAGACTGACTATTGTCCCTATGATACATGATGATGCAATTAGTCAACAGCTACACAGTGACAACCATACAAGCTATTAAAAATAAATCTTATATCCGATAGAAGATCATGGGACATCAGCAAGCAAGCAGCCTGTAGTCAGTCAACAATAGTTTTTTAAAACAATTCTAAGAACAGGCAGCAACATGTTCTATACAGGCACAGCAGCTGTTGATGAGAAAAGAGTTAAAGCTGCTTGCCGAGTGGAAGGTTAAAATATAAACTACGTTTCTGCAGAAGAATAAGCAAGACAACTGATTACTCCCCCTATTCCATTCAGCTTTTCACACAACTCATTTTCCAGGCACAGTATAGTACAGCCTGTATTTCACGGGTAACACCTGCTTCCCCACCTATTTTTCTATGCAGTGCAATTACCTGGAGGCAGTCAAAAACATACCTCAGAATTCTCCTCTATTAAAACTGAAATGTGCAAAAGAAGGGGAGAGGCATGGGTTGCAAGAATATTTTTAGTTGAAAATCCAAAGCCATTTTAAACATCGATATTTCAGGCTGTGGGTTTTTAAAGAAGCCTCATTCCAACCGATAATAGCTCTAAACAACAAAAAAAAAATCAGGGAAGATTTGGTTATGCTTCTTATCTTGCATACTTCTACTCCTTCCCTTGCAGTCAGCTGACAAATAGTCAATTTTGCTATGACCGGGGGGTGGGGGGGGAAAAGGGGGCGGAATATGACGGTGATAGCACAACTCATTTCAACTTGTAAATCTACTGCAGAGCAGGAGAGCAGGACTTCTTAAAAATAAAAATGCATTAACCGTGGCAACAACCAAATATTAAAGCCCATTTGCTCACTGCAGTGCTTTCAGTAATTTTGATCTATTGTTTTATCTACCTTCTCTAATCAGACCTTGTCTTCACAATATTTTATTTGTTCAGTTATTCCAGTAGGATGACAGATGTGGCGTGGCTTCCAGAGTACGATCCATAGCTGCCCCCAGTCCCAGTGGAGCTCACCTGCACTTGAGGACCCCAGCAGATCACATAGAGCCATGGCTGAAGCAACATCAGATATGGTCTAATGAAATGAGAACACACAGTTTTGTGAAAGGTAAAAATTCTGGGGTGGGGGGAGTGGGGGAGACTTCTGCAGTTAGCCCCTTCTACTACTCCCTGAAGTCTGCAGAAGCACTGGACTTAACCTGAAGTCAGTTTAGGAGAGGAAGAAAAGACAAAACCATGAACAAAATGGGCCTAGCGAGCAGGGAGCAACAGGCAGAAGAATGCCCCACCAGCTCCCAATTTCAGACATGCTCCTAAATAATTAACTATATAATGCATGGAATCATGTTTCCCCAGGTTTTTTTAAATCCTAACAGAGCAAAGCCCAGGTGGAGAGAGCACACAGCACGGGTCTGCCATGGAGCATCCCCACCTGCACAGCAGTGCACAGACAGCCCCTTCTCACAGGACCAGGGTCCCTGCCAGGTCTTACTGCTTCCAGCTGGGAGAAACCTGAAGTGCAACCGCCTAGTGCCTGCGCAGGCAAAGAACCCACACCTGCACCAACATCCTGAGGCAGAGCCCCGAGCAATGAGACCCACCAGAAAACAATCTCTGCTCTGCACCTGCTCTGCCCTTACTAAAGGGCTGCTGGAGAGATACTAGACTGTGTCAAACACCCACATTACAGCACCATGCCACGTTGGCTGGTAGCTTTTCACCAGGGCAGAAGGGCTTTCCCCTTACATCACCTCTCTCCTTCAGTCTTTACTTGCATTCACCAAACCCTCATACAATACATTTATTTTACCAATAAACAGCAGAAGGGCATGTCACAACCCTTGGCTCTCCTCCCCTAGGCACAAGCCGCACTTTCTTCAAGCACATATCCCCTGGAGGAAGGGCAAAGGGAGAGAAGCCCGTACTAAACGCCAGCGCAGAAGATGCTCATGTGCAGTGACAGCCTGCAGAAGCCACAGCGGTCTCTGGAAGGAAGCTCCTGTCCACTGGCCAAGCAGTTTAATCAGCACACTGATGGGCAATCCCTGCCTACCACCCTGCAGCGGCAGTTGATGTGCAGTCTGCTGTTTTGTCTCTCTCCACTCGGGAGGTGTAGCAGACAGACAGTAATAATGAGATGTCAGCTTTATCCAGGATGCTAAATAAATGTCATACCCTTTTTCTGGTTTAATAGCTGTTGCCAAGGCAACAAGTAGTATTCCTTACCACCACACCCAGCACAGGATTAAAGGTGGGAAGCAGTCTCGATGAACAGTCAAACGCACTGTGCTGTCACCCTCCTCAGCCCTACCACCCACGGTCTCCTTCACCCTACTCCGAGCAGTGTCTCCAGTAGGGACATTCCACTTTCTGGAGCTGGTAAGCTGGAGATCAAGATGCTCATAAAACCAGAAACAAAATGTCCCACATCATACCCTCCAAAATCCCAGAGGAGGTGACCTGCAGGGACAGGCCACAGGCAAGAGATGACAACAGCTCCTGGCAACCCAGCACTCCACCACAGAGCAGAGCAAGTCCAGGCTCTGCAGCGGGTCCCACAACATTCAGCTGCTTCAGACAGCTCTACAGCTGCAGATGGGTGGCAGAGGCGGCCCTGCTGGCTCATGCAGCCCACCTCCACACACAGGCAACACACCAACTCCGTGGCAGAGCACTGGGACTCTCAGCTCCCCATCTAGCTCACTGTGTTAATGCCACACACATTATAAACACCAAGTGCTGCGCAGACAGAAGGAGCCTGAGTCAGCTCAGCATAAAACACAGTATAAACCAAGAGTTAAAGATGCCTGAGAGGAGAGATCAGCACAATCAGATGTCAAACGGCACCGCTCGCACAGGGCACGGGGGCACACAGGTGTGCGGGCCCCGGCTCTGCGCAAGGGCCCTGCGGGCGGCCCGGCCCGGCTCCCGGCGGCAGCAGCGCCGGGGGTCGCCCCTTCTTCCCCCGCGGAAAACCACAACTTGTGAGCGCGGCTCTGCCACCAGCGAAGGGCGATTTTCAAAAAACACAGGACACTGGGGTGCCAAAATTCGCCGGTGCTGTAGGGATGCTCCTCCGCCTACCCGGGAACCGGGCGGCCCCGCTTCGCCCGGCGCCGGCAGCCCGCACCGCCCCCGCGGGCTCACGCTCGGTCCCCAGCCCTGCCCGGCGTCGGGGGTGCTGGGGGGGGGACTGTGAAATCGGCCGCCCCAGCACCGGCAGGAGCCAGCGGGATGCCGCGGCCCGGGGCTCCCCTCCCGGCAGGGGGTCACCGAGCTGGGACCGGGGCTCCGGGGCTGCTCCCGCGGGGGCCGCCGCGCTCCGGCACCCACCTCCTTCTTGACGGTGCGCAGCAGCCGCTGCCGGGTCTCCGCCTCTGTGGAGGGAACGGGGAGAGGCCCGTTAGTGTAGTGTGGCCCGGCCCGCCCGGCCCCGCCGCCCGCGCCCCCGGCCCGCCGCCCGCCCTACCCGCCGAGGCCGCCGCCATGGCCGCGCTCCTCCGCTCCGCAGCGCCGGCAGAGTGGCGGCGGGGCCGGGCCGGGCCCACCGGGCCGCACCGCCCACCCGCGCCCGCCGAGGTGGGGCCGCCGCCGCCGCCGCCAATCCGCGCCCGCCGCCGGCACGGCCACGGCCGCCCCCGGCAACGGGCCGCGCTCGGGGGCGCCTCGGTTGGGCCCGGGCCCTCGGGGGGCGACCCCGAGGAGCCCCTCGGGAGAGGGGGGCGAGGGTGGGGCTCAGCCCGTGCCAGGCCCTCGGGGGGCCGCGGCCAAACCCAGACTCTCAGGGGGACCTCAGCCGAGCACGGGCCCTCAGCGGGGCAACCCCAGACGGGCCGGGGGTCCTCAACCAGGCCCGGGTCCTCAGTGCGGGGGTCCCACCTAGGCCGGGCCACTCGGTGAGGAGTACAGCCAGGACCCCCAGCTCCCAGGGCCCCCAGGTCGGACCCCCTCCAGCCCAGGCCCCAGCACCCCCGACCTGGGGCCAAGGTGCCACCAGGTACCCAGGGGTGGCGACCCATGGGGCTGGGTGACTGACATGGGGCCGGGGCGAAGGCCGCAGCCTGGGGCGAGCCCTTGGTGTGTCCCTGTGCACAGGGATGTGGCGCAACAGGCACCGTTTGGGAGCTCTGGGAGCCACACGGAGGTGCGAAGAAGCAACATCCTCACAGCCGTGCACCATCCAGGCATGCTCCTGTGGGCTCTTCTGCACTGGGAAGGCGATACATGAGCTGAGAAGACCTATTCATAGGAGACCCAAGACACCTCCCATCAAAATCACAACTGCTTCAGAGAAAGCCCTGCCTAGCAGCTGCCATTAACGTATCTTCTGTTTTTCTGTTTCCTCGTTTGCTGTTCCAGGACATTTCCATAGAAACAGGATCCCGGCTCCTTCGCAGTCTGGTTTCCAATAACTACAAACCACATTAGAGTGAGGGCAGCAGTGCCTGGCCACGCTGCATGCCGGCAGGTGGCCTCTGGCCACTGTCACGGCCCCAGCTGGCCCGGGGCCCTTGCTGCCACTGCTTGGGAGAGGACTCGGTCCTGGCATGGAGAGCAGGGAAGATGCTCCCTAGCCTGCCAGCTCCACAACCCTGGGAATTGCTCCTCTACTACACCTGGAGCTGGGCTGCATCCTCTGCATCGGAACAGCTGCCTTCGCTCCCTGCTGATGCTCAGCGGCCCTGAAGATGGCAGAAACCATCCATCCCAACAGTTCCTTTCTGGTGCCTGGCCTGGGCATTTGCCTGCCAGGGAGCTCTGGACTTGGGATTAATCAGAATCCGGTCCCTTCTGTACTTTACCACTGGCACAGAGGCGAGGAGAATAGTTGTGCCATATCTGTTGTAGAGAAAACCTGTTCCCTTGTACGCTATTTCTTGTGACTGTTTACTTGCTTGCTAAATACCCTGTGAACAGAAGTGGTGGCAGCGCAAATGTTGCTGAACTGCAGCATTAGGGCTGGCTTGCTGGGGTGTATGTGATTGCTGATCCAGATGGATCCCAGAAAGATTCTGGGCTTCATGGGAATCTAGCCTGGGCAGCTCTGGATGTGCTGGTGAGGGTCACAACTGTCTGCAGTCAAGTGAGTGTTGACTTGACCCTCAGGATTCAGGTTCCCACCCAGGGAGTCGCCCGTAGCCTCAGGTTGGGCCCCCAGCGAGTGACACAGCACTTAGCGTGCCAAGTCGGGAATTCCACGCCTGCTTTGTTCATAGGGCTGCAGCTCTGCTCCCCACAACCACCATCTGCAGTCCCCCAAGGCAGCAAGCCCGGTTGCCCAGTCTCACCAGTGGGCACCAGTGCATCTCTTCTGCCCAGCAGCCTGTGCCAGGGGTCTGTCTGTGGAGAGCCCTGTGGATGGGGTCCCCGGGTGCAGGAGAAGGACCAAAGGTGCTAAGAGGCAGGAGCCCAGGGCTTTTGGGGTCTGACCTGAGACCTGCACAGCTGGCCAGGAGCCAGGCTGCAGCACGGCCCTGCCCAAGGGGCTCCGCCTGCACTCCCAGTCAGCCCAGGGGGCTTGTACCCAGCTCTGCTGCTCTGCAACCCCGCCTGTCATTTATTGATGACCGCAGGTCCTACGCTCTTGAATGGGCAATTAAGACAGGCTAATAAACATTCATAATAAAGGCATCGAAGCCTCATAAAACACCATGTAGAAGCACCATCAAATATCAACAGTGAATTCGATTACCAAGGGCAGAGACAGCCTACTCACTCCTCTGACCCTGAGCTGTCACTGGGACAGCGTAGAGCTGTGGCTCTGCATACATGCAGATGCTGAAACTGAGAAGGTGCCAGGTTCCCGAGGAGCCAGGGCGCAGCATGAATGTGTCACGCGCAGCACCTTGCACAGCACTGGTCTCTGTAAAGCTTCTTCAGACCAGGACGAGACCACCTGACTCAAGCCAACAGCATCTGCCAGCCAGGAAAGCCTGGGCTGCCTGACAAAATTTTGAACCTGGCCACAGGCAGGCAGGCAAGGTTCTGCCCGTTTCTCACTTCTGCTATTGTGAAAATGATGCTGGAGACATCAACCTGCCTCCTGATAGGCAGGGGACATCAGGAAGTGTTCAGTTCGGCACCTTTGTCAGGAAAACAAGCCTGTCCAAGCCAAGCCAGGAACAACTTTTAGGACTTAGACAACAAACAAACAAACCCCAGTTATTTTAAGGGCCAAAATGAGCCCAAGCAACTTTTGCAGCACCCAGAATACCTTAGCAACTCTGCCGTAGCATTTGTGCTCTGCCAGGCACTGCCCGGTTTCCCCCTCGCCTGTGCTGGCAGGATGCTGCCGAGGGGTGATGCTGGGGGGACCCACTTTTGGGCTCTGCCGAGCTCGAGGGAGCGACAACCAGCTGGTGAGTTTGACTCAAACGCACAGCACTGGCAGACAGAAGCCCAGAGGAAGAAGATCATTTTGATTCCTGTTAATGAACCGTGCTGGTTTTGTACAATCTTCAGTCCTGTCAATCTCTGCAATACTCCAGGCCAACTGACATGGGGTAGGCAGCATCCACGCACCGAATGAACCCAGAGACATTCAGGTGGCTGGTGGTGCCAGCACTTCTGTGGGACCATGTACCAAGTAAGGCAACGGGGGATGAGTAGTTTGCCTGGCTGCTTTCTCCCCAGGAACAATGGCGCTATACAGGGAGTGGGAGCTATTACTAATTTATTACCTTCCTTTGGGGAGAAATTAGCTGAAACAAGCACAGTGACAAGCTCTCTGTAAGCCTTGCTGTCTTCTTTTCCTTGGAAAATTTTGCTTCTCCCTGGATTAAAGATGGGTGGCAGATGATTGGCCCCTGTTTTCTGAAGTCTGGAGAGCTTAAATGAGAGCACGTTGATCTATACTTAATGTGATTAAGTTACATCTCTGAGTATCATGCTAATTAAATTAAACTTCCTATTGCTGCCTCTGTGGCTTAAACAGGATAGTTGCTTTAAGACCACATTTCACTCCTCTGCATTTCATTGCATGGATGAGCAGGTAGGATAAAAGCAATCTGCTAATCAAATAATCGTATTGCTTAGAAACAACTTCTGACTTCGTGAAAATTCAAATTTAAATCTGGTTTGATCTAGATTTAAACTCTGCATTTTAAATCTAAAGTGATTTGTGCTTTGAGTAAAGAAAACAGCAGTAAAAAGTAAACTGATGAAGGGAGCACAGAGAGTACATCTGACTGTGATGTTGCAGGGATTTAGACAGCATCATAGGTGATGCTCAGGGGACCAGCTGGCTTTCAGAACATGAGCTGCAGTAAAGAAAAGGCAGAGAATCCTGTCATAGCTGCCTGCCAGCTACCCCTTCCTCATCACGGGCCAAAATGAATGCTCGAATCCAGCACCCCTGACTTCAGCTGTGTATTATTTCAAATACTACATAGCCCCCAGAGCATCCTCTCTGAAATGTTTCTAATTGAATGTCAGATGATGGACAAAAATACTTGGCTACAATTGGCGAAATAATAGTGGTTTATCCAGAAAACACCCCTGTCTGGCATGTCACTGGTGAGCACGCTGAGCCTCACACAGTACAGCTGATGGGCCAGGCTGGAGCCACACACAGTTCCTTACACAGGGGCCAGAATAAACAAAGCTCTGGGGAAAACTTGTCTCTCCAGCAGGTTGCAGAGCTGGGATCACACTGGAAGGCTGGCGCTTGCAGGGCCCCAAAACACCGGATCTGAGTCTGGGGAGCACAACTCCTCACAATGAAGACCATCTCCCAAAGACACCTCTCCCTCTGCCCTCCTCCCATCTCCAGCAGCCCTGAGAACCTGCAACAGTTTATCCAGCTTGCAGCTTCTAAAAAAAATTGAGATTTCAAAGCTCTCTTCTCATTGACTTGACAGCGGCAGCCTTGACACAATGCTGGAGAAGAGGCAGCCGCATGAGCGGGTTTGTGTAGAGAGGCAGTAGGCATGGGTGGGTGATCAGGTGCCCAAGGAGAAGGTGGGAGCTGGAGGAGCGGGATGGAAGCGCTGGGTGCATTCACAGCTCATTCACCAGCGAGGACCCCGGGGGTGGGATCTGTCAGGGATGGAGGCTGCTGGAATGGCAGCAGTGGCATCAAACCGACGGGGTGGCACATCGGCTCAGCTGGAGCAGAGCAGCATCTGTGTGCTGGGAAACTGATACTGGCAGGGAGTAGGGAGCTTTCAGACAGCAACGTGCAGGCTGCACGTCCCGGCACTGCAAAACCACCATGCAGCTCTGGCTTGGAGCTGTGGAAATAGTTATAGCTGTGCCTGGCTAGTGCCAGTCCTGCATGCCCAGCTCTGCCCAAGGTGCAGAGTACAAAGCCACCTCATATAATCTAAAAGATCAATGTGGAGAAAAAAAAGAGTCTTCAGGAGAGCAAGTAGCTTGGTTTTAAAAAGATGCTGGTGTTTGAACAGCTGCTGCTTTACATCTGGGAAATGATCTCAGCCTGACACCCTGCACTGAGGGATGCTGTGGCGGGACCTGCTCCCCACAGACCACTGCAGACCACCTCTCACCCCCTGCCAGCATGGCCAGCTCATTCTGTTCAGGCTGGGGGTAACTCCGAGCCCATCTGCTGAGGCTTCCCAAGCAGGGAGCAGGACTGGCATAGCAGCAGGGTCTCCATACTTGACACACCGAGCTGTTGCAAGTAAACTACCTGAAAAAGGGTCAGCTACAGAGAAAGAGCTATCATTTTTTCATGGTTGCTATGGCGCCAACTGTCTCTGTTCTGTCTTTTATGCCCTTAAGATGGTCTTTGGTCAGGGGGATTAAACCTTGCTCCCCCCAGCACACTTCTCAGACAGGTTGCACCAGCAGCCGGGATTTCAAACCTTCAGCCCTTCAAGGGCCAGCTGCAGCCCCACTGCCAGCCCCCCACAGCCCCAGCAGCTGAGTACAGCCTTGTCTTTAATTCCCGACAGCTGCGCCCATACCCATATTGCAAGGACTGCAACTGAAATTCAGGGCTTTGTAAAGTCCCAGGAGTGACACAAATCCTGTACAAATCTGCAGGAGATTAATTGTCCCTCACCTGTGTGCCAGGCCTTGGCTTGCGGGAGAGCCACACCGGCAAAGCCTGGCAGGGCCACGTGCATGGGGACTCACGGAGCAGGGGCTCTGCCTGGCTGTGGTGGGACACCCCCAGTCTCCACTCACTCCCCACCCAGCGCAGGGACCACCCTGCTTGGGACCACCCTGACACACTCCAACTAAACCCCTTCACTCGGAGAAAAGCCAGTGCAGAGAGCTGATACCAGTTGGTCCTCATAAACCCATGCAGAAAATTGTTGCATTTTCAGAGGAGAGGTGTTAAAAGGAACAATAATTTCATGTTCCACAAGCAGAGAATGAGAAGCCACGCTGAGCGCAGCCTGTGCAGGGACCGGCAGCAGGTGGGTGGCAGGAGCAGATCCACTACCCATCACTGGGAGGGGGCAGCTTGGGGCTGGGCACTCCAGTTCAGCTGTCCGTTGCTGTGATCCCCACACCTGGCCAGGGAACACCTGGGGCACACAGTGCTGGGGGGGAGGGGGGCAGGCAAATGCAGGAGGGCAAGGAGGCGTAGCTGGTTAAGACACAAATATCCTGTTGCCAGGGCTCTCATGCTCGTGCAGTGCAGGTGAGGAGCCGGTGGGTTGGTGTCCTCAGCTGTGTCCCTGCCCCGCGGTGGCTGTGCTACCATGCCTGGGCTAAACCCACCAGGCACAGCCTGTCCTGCATGCATTGCCACAGCCAGCCAGAGCACCAGGACATCAGCACCAGGGACCGGCATCAACCCCGAGTGGCTCCAATCTGACAGCCTGGACAGCCAGGGCCAAATACACCAAAAAAAAAACAAAATAAGTGTTTTTAACTGGACATTTCTAACAGGTCTCCGTGCGTGTGCCTGAAGGATTAACAGTGTCCAGTGGCAGACACCCAGCAGCTGCGTCACGTCGTCACAGCAACCTGCTAACCATGGCCCTAAGAACCGCAGTTCCTGGTTTGATCTCTTCTGTAGTTTCCTTTAATTACAGATGAGGGTGCCTGCAAAAGCCGGTGCTGGAGCACCCTGGAGCCCTGGCAGCACTCGGTGGCCCCAGACAAGGGCTCGCTCTGAACTGGTCCCTGTGTCATGGCCCAGGGCAAGATGCAGGGACCTGGCCTGGATGTGAGCCTGCCACAGGCACATTTCATTTGCAATGAAACTTGCTGTTAAATTGTCCAGCTGGAGAGATCAATGGTACACTGCCATTCCCTCCCTGATCATATCTGAGCTGCAAAAATTATTTCACTTTCAAGAGGCTTATTTGCAACCGCTCTCACCCCTGTGCTATGAAAGACCCAGCAAGTCCATGAGGACAGATAGGGTGATGCAAGATTACTTAAACTGGGTGGCTCTGTTGAGTTGTGCTGGCTTCTGGCAGAACACTGAGATGGCCCCAGCCCACGAGAGGCCAGTGGGCTCACGGCGAGCACCAGTCAAGTTCATGCCTGGCGTTTGCCTCCTGGCCAGTGGAGATTTCCAGGCACCGCTCACTCCGCAGAGCATCCTTTGCAAGAATGAGCAGCCACCCCCTTTGGTGGGTCACCGTTCGCAGAGCAGTAATTGCAAAATACACCAAGGAAAAAGAAAGAACTCTTTGTCGGGAGGATGGAGTACCACCTCTGTGTGCAAATACGGTTCCATTTCACCCACTCCACCCCAGCCTCAACATGCAGCTGCCCGGGTGCAGACCCAGGGAGCAGAGGGGACAGAAAGCTGTGCAGTGAGGCTGGTCCCCACGCCTCAGCCCTGTGCTGAGAAAACTGCTCTCCCCCCTCCTGCCTTTGATCAGAGGATGGGTTTCTCCGCCGGCTGTTCTCAGTGCTGTGGGTTTCCAGTGGGAGGTGGGGAAGCATCAGCCTGACCCTCCCCTCCTTGGATCTGTCATCAGCAACAGAAAAATCCTTCACGGCCCCAAGTTACTCAGCTTGAATTCTGCAGGATTTTCCAGGGCAGCAGGATGGCAGAGCAGCCCTGCCCAGCACCTGCCACCAGCCCTCCCCAGCAGGGCATGGCCCCAGGTCCCCTGGCTGGCCCCACACCCCTGGGGCTCCGAACCCACCCCAGGGACAAGTGGAGCAAGAAAATGGATTTCCTCCTCTCGGTCATCGGATTTGCTGTTGATCTGGGCAACGTCTGGCGGTTCCCTTACATCTGCTACCAAAACGGAGGGGGTAAGGACACACTAGGGTTATTTAAGTCTTCTTTCGGAGAAAAGAAACCTGGTTTCCATCTTTCCAATGCTGAAAAAATTGTTTTTTCTTTTCTTTCTTTGTCTCTAGCTGCTCCTCTCCAGACAGGGCAGTTTAGAGACCAACCCAACTTCTCCTGACATTTGTCTCTTTTCTGTTTTGTGTCTTTCTTCATTTGAAATCCTCCTCCACCTGCTCCTTCCCCGGCATCATTCACTCCTTCCCTGGTGTAGTTAGAAGTGCATTAGCAGCTCTGGGATCACAAAGACAAAACTAGCGTGGTCCAAACTGCATGAAAGGATTAAGAATCCGTAAATTTGGGGTGGGAGGTTCATACACTTCATGATCTTGTGACTTTGTGAAAACCCTTTCTGATTATTTAAAATAACCCTCACAAGCATCCCATCTGCCTGCCGCAGATCCCAGCCATGCAGCCAGCAGTGCCGGACCCTGCGGAGCAATCCTGGCTCCCCGGGACGTGCAGCTCAGTGCCACACAGGGCTCAGGGTGTTCAATCCTGTGAGTGATCAACAGAAAGTTAAGATACAAAAGCTGTATGAAGGAGAAAACCTTGAGTAAAAGACGCTTAAATACATTGCTTTAAATAGAGCAGAGCAGAAAAACCTCTTGCATGGAAATTAAAAATGAGGAATGAAAATTTCGTGCTGTTCGCAAAAGCACAGTGGATTTAATTGCCAAAGTTGGCATTTGGGTAACGTCCTCTACTGCTTGGGAAAATGAGGAAGAGATAATTAGTACCGTACTCAAGGCTAAACTGTGGATCCCAGGTGCCCACACTGAAGCACAGTTATTTGCGATTTACTCCTGTGGGACCAGGAGCAAACTTTAGCCACTCTTCACTGATGTGGTTCAGGCAGATGGTTTCCTCTCCAGCCCCATGCACACAGGAGGTGAGGAGTTCCCATCGCAGCTCTTGGAAAGCACAGCCATGAGCCACACAAGCAGGAGCGCTGATCCAGGCTGATGGTGGGCTCACTCATCAGCTGGAGCTGCTCCTAGAAGAGAAATCCTCAAGGCAGTCCTGTTAACAGGAACGTAGCACCTCTGGGCCAGCAGCCTTGTCAGGCAAATGGGGGGCTGTGGGAGGATGCTGGGGATGCCATCCCGCACGCCTGCCCCAGCACATGTAGGGCTCTCAGAGAGAGGAGCCATGGGGGTTAAACGAACTAATCCCAGCAAGGCTGTTCTGATGAGTGCAGAGAGCAACTCCAGTTCCAAAACCTCCATGGGGTACAAGCATAGTCCTGGTAAAGATGACATTGTTATGAATAATGCAGATTACAGTGTTAATTATTTGTGTCTTGGGGCCGCTGTGCATATTCAGCAGGATTTTCTCCAAAACCCTTCTAGATCTGAGAGGTGCTTCGTGCCCCATCTCCTGCACCCTGATGGTTTGTATTGATCTTTGTACCATCCCAGCCAAACGATCCCTTCCCACGAAGGCTGGGATGCCAGCAGGGACTGATGCAGCAGCCCAGGAAGCTGGGGCACCAAGTGGGGTCCTCATGTCTGTGAGCCCCTCTGAGGAGATAATTTGCGAAGCATCTTGCAAACACACAACCAAACCCAAACATGTTGCTCTGGGACACATCCCCGCAGCACTGGGAGGGACAGCTGTAGTGGACCTCCACCTGCAGCCTGCCTGTGCTGCATGGGACTGCAGTGCTCACAGCCGCTCTGCTCCTTGTCCCACAGGAGCCTTTCTCATCCCATACACACTGATGGCTGTTTTTGGAGGGGTGCCCCTCTTCTACATGGAGCTGGCCCTGGGGCAGTTCCACAGGATGGGTGCCATCCCCATCTGGAAGCGCATCTGCCCCATCTTTAAAGGTAAGGGCCACTGCTGCACACCTGGGGACCCGTGGTGTTGGTGAGCGGGGCCGTGCAGGCAGTGCAGGTCCCCACAGCCACGTCCCGGGGGGCAGCAAGAGGGCTGGACCAGCATGGTCTGCTGAGTCTGTCCCCCTCTTTCGCCAGGCATCGGCTTCGCCATTTGCATCATTGGCCTGTACGTCTCCTTCTACTACAACACCATCATCGCCTGGGCTCTCTACTACTTCTGTTCGTCCTTCTCGGGCACGCTGCCCTGGGCAAGCTGCGACAACCCCTGGAACACACCCAACTGCACCAACTACTTTGGGAGGAGCAACGTGACCTGGACCAACTTCTCCAGGTCCCCTGCTGAGGAGTTTTATATGTAAGTGCACATACGTGGATGATGTGTTTAAGCTGGTGCACATCGCCATGGAGGCACTTGGGTCTGCTGCATGGGGAGCAGGACCGGGGTGCCTGGGTGCAGGCTTTCACAGGGGGACGCTCTTGGGGAGCTGTCCCTGTTCTTGGTGTGCTGGGGAGAGGTAAGCATGGGACTGCCTGCTCAGAGCTGACCCAGCTCCCTGGCTGCCTGCAAGGGCAGAGCCAGCAGCACCACGCTGGCCTGAGACCCCTCCCCGGCCGTGGGGATCCCTGCCTGCAGGAGGAAAGTCCTGGAGATCCAGAAGTCTGGGGGTCTGTACGACGTGGGGGGGATCCACTGGCAGCTGCTCCTCTGCCTCTTCCTCATCTTCACGATTGTGTACTTCAGCCTCTGGAAAGGGGTGAAAACCTCTGGGAAGGTAAGAAAGAGGGCTCTGGCGCCAGCCCTGCCCGGGCACAGACATGCCGGAGCCCCCAGCATGGAGAGGCTCGCAGCCTGGCATGCCGCTTCCCCTCTATGGCAGGAGGGACCGAGCCTTGGTGGGGTCTTGCAGCTCACCTGGCTGCTTAAACACAGGATATTGCCTCCACCCCCCCTGAGCCACCCCAGGCAGCCACAAGTGAGCTGGCCATGCCCGACCAGTGGGTTTGAGCTCTTGGTGCAGCAGCTTTGCCGGTGCTGCGGGCTGACAGCTGCCTCTCTCCAGGTGGTGTGGGTGACAGCCACGCTGCCCTACATTGTCCTGCTCATGCTTCTGGTCCGGGGGGCCACCCTGCCCGGCGCCTGGAGGGGAGTTGTCTTCTACCTGCGCCCGGACTGGAGCAAGCTCCTGAGCACCGCGGTGAGTGTGCGGTGGGACACACCACCCTGGCACTGGCTGCCTCCCAGTGTGGGGGTGGCAGCACCCAGACCCCCTCCCCAGGACACACACACCCCCCTGCCCAGGTCTGGCCCTGTCAAAGTGCTGCAGGGCGATGGGGCCCTAGTTCCTGCAGAAACAAGACATCCCAGACAGGCTCTTGGAAATGTAAATCTATAATTGAATCACCCATCTCATTGCTGCTGGGTTTTGTTTGTGCCATGTTCTCACCCTGGCCTGACAATAGGCTTTCTGTGGGTAATTACCAGGCAGCACTTGAGAATTCTCATTAAAGGTAATAAAGACCATGCTGCCAGCACTGAACCTGCCCAGGCAGGGGTGGGAATGGGGGTCTTGGGGCTCCCCTTGACTTTGTCCCCACACTGGGCATGGGCAAACACAGATGCTGTTGCTTAATTCTGGCTGCAGGATGTGAGGGTGGAAACAAGCTCCCTCCATCCTGCAGCAGGTCCCATGCTCCAGGGACCTCTCAAGGGGGGATGGGGCAGGCAAGAGAGGAGGTCTGGCAGCATGTGCCAGCACAGACCCCATCTCTGTGCCATGGGGTGGGCACACTGTGGGGCACCTCCCAGCCCCATCCTTGCCCCAGGGAACCCCTGCCCTGCCCATTCTCCAGCCTGCCTGTTGCTTCTCATGCCAGGTTTGGGTTGATGCTGCTGCACAGATTTTCTTCTCCTTGGGCCCTGGATTTGGTGTACTTCTTGCTCTGGCCAGTTACAACCATTTCCACAACAACTGCTACCGGTGAGCTCCCACAGCCATGGGTCCCTGTGGGCACAGGGGCTGTGCTGGGCATGGGGGCTGCAGCCTGCGGGCATGGGGGCTACACCAAGCATGGCTGCAGTGGAGCCACATCCCGATAGCTCCTGTGCCGCATAGCCATGTGCTGAGCATCTTTCCCCATTTTACTGGCGGTTTTGGTGTGCAGGGCCAGGAGAGGGAACTGGCAAGGGTGCGGGCAACCAGGGCAGCTGAACCAGGGTGAGAGCTGAGCTGGAGGGGGAATTCTGCTGCAGGACATGTCTCTGCTTTCGGCATTCCAGGGACGCACTCGTCACCAGTGCAGTGAACTGCCTCACCAGCTTCCTCTCAGGCTTTGTCATCTTCACTGTGCTGGGCTACATGGCTGAGATGAGGGATGTGGAAGTGGAGGATGTCGCGAGAGATAAAGGTTCGCCCCCCTCCAGTGCAACTGCCCAGTCCCAGCCTGTGGTGCCCAGCTGCCCTAGCCCCCCCTAGCCCATCATGACCGAGGGAGGCCGGGGTGATGGCCAGCCCTGAGGTCTGCTGGGGCATGGGGGCTTGTGTCCAGGAGCCATTCCCAGGGGCGGAGAGCAGCGAGGTGTCCAGCCCCTGTATCACAGCTGGGACCAGGCACAGCCACTCTGGCTTTGGGGCATCTTCCCCAAGAGCATTCCCCAGTGCCCAGAGCTGTGCCAGAGCAGGGAATGGCAAACCAAACCAGTGTACTCTCCTAGGACCAAGCCTCCTCTTTATCACCTACCCTGAAGCAATCGCCAACATGGTGGGATCCACCTTCTTCGCCATCATATTCTTCCTGATGATGATAACGCTGGGGCTGGACAGCACGGTAGGCACCTCAGTGGAGCCTGGGGCTGTGTCCCCAGCAGTTACTGGGGATGTCTGTGTCTGATGGCTAATAGTGGGGTGACAAGGGGAGCTATGGCCTCGGGAAGGAGGGCTGCCTGCCAAGCCCTCTGAGCATGGCTAGCGCAGGGAGGGAGGGAGGGGATGGGATGTCCCCACTCTGCTCACAGGCAGAGGGGGCTATGGGGGGAGCAGAACCATCCCCATGTCTCATTTTTCCACCCCACGCTGTATTTCCTTTGCAGTTTGGGGGCTTGGAGGCCGTCATCACAGCTGTGATGGATGAGTACCCCCAGGTCCTGGCTGGGCGACGGGAGCTCTTTGTCCTCGGCCTCATCACAGTCTGTTTCCTGGGCTCCCTGAGCACCCTCACCTACGTGAGTACCGGGCACTACTCCGCTCCCATCCCCACCACACATCTGCTTATATCTCCAACAACTGCCAGTGCCAAAAACCTGCCTCGCATTCCTGCAAGGTCTGCAGCTTCCCTCTCCTCTCTTGTGCTGTTCCAGGGGGGAGCCTACGTGGTGAAGCTGCTGGAGGAGTTTGGTGCTGGCTGCTCAATCCTGGCAGTGGTGCTACTGGAAACAATAGCTGTCTCCTGGTTTTATGGTAAGAAACTGCCTGTTTCATAAAAATCATCCTGCAGGTACCTGCGTGGGTGTTTAACCTTATGCTCATGAGTATATGCCAGGGCATTCAGGGGCAGAAGCGTGTGACTCCTGGCAAGGCTGGGATGGGCCACAGAGGGTGTTGTGGCCATGTAGCCATAAATCTCCCTGTACCCACATCCTCCGCGGGTCTCTGGGGCCATGACAGCTCTCTCCGCTGACAGGGATACAGAGGTTCTCCCACGATGTGAAAGCCATGCTGGGCTTCATGCCAGGGATGTTCTGGAAGGTGTGCTGGGTCGCCATCAGCCCTGCCTTGTTAGCGGTGAGTATTACAGCCCAGATTAAAGACAGATGCCAGCCTCCCCCCGAGTGCCCTGCAGAGGAGCTGCTCTTCCCTCACTGGCTGCTGCTGCTGCCCAGCTCCCTGGGCAGCCACGGTGCTGGTTACTCCCCTCTTGCTCACATGAGGTGAACAAGCTGCTGGGAGGGTAGACCGGGGTCCTGGCCGAGGTTGTAGGACCTTGTGCCAGCCTGCCCTGCCGGCTCCCCGTACTGCTCCTCCGGCCACAGGCAATGACAAGCTGCCCACAGCCCCTGGGACAGAGGGTTTCACCACGAAAGGGATCTGGAAGTAGATTTTCTAGCCTCTTCTGCAGCTCCGGGGCAAAGCTGGGAGCCAGCAGCTGGGTGCTCACATGGATGCAAGTGCAGCCTTGTTTTATCCTCCTGGTCGGCAGTGTCCCACGCTTGCACTGGCATGGCCAGGCATAGGTACATCTCTTGACAGCACTGTGGCACTGTGCACCAGGCTGGATCCATCCCCTTTGAAATGCCAGCTCCCCCGGCACTTCAAAGGCTGCCGTTTGCAAGAGGCAGAGGGGTCTAATCTCGACGGATCTCCAGGAGAAGAGGCCTTGTGAGGATTAATTACAGCTCCAAGCGCTTTGCCCTGGTTATTAAGAGAGAAGTATTATCATCAAAGCAGACAGCAGATGATTTCATTTCAGCATGGGGACGTGCAGCCTTTGCAAGCCACTGTCTCAGTGGGTTTGTTAGACGAAGACCTTCTAGCCCACACCTAGTGAGAGGCAGCAGTCTGGGAAATGTCACTGCAATGTCCACACTGACCTTTCATGGTTGGGAAAGCAGCAGTGGCAGTGGGACGTGGATGTTGTTAACCTATGGGATGAGCTGGCATCAGTGCCGGGGCTGTGGAGATGTCACAGCTGATATGCTCTCCATGGGGAGCCAATGGGTCTGGTCTGCTGGCTATGCTTGGCCATAATGGAAGAGCTTTCCTGGCACCCATGTCATGTGCACGTGGGTTTTGTGGGCTGTATGGCCCTACTATTGCCCTGTGCCTGCTTGTGAGCAGCAGCAGGGCATGTCCTGCCACGGTCTGGCCCCATGAGCATCCTTCCCTAACAGGCTCCACTTCATTCGATACAGTTCATAGTTATCAGCTCCCTCCTGGACCAGCCACCTCTGACACTCTTTGACTATCAGTACCCTGAGTGGAGTATCTTGGTGGGGTACCTCATAGGAGCATCGTCCTTCATCTGCATCCCCTTCTACATGGTGTACAAGCTCGTCTGGACGCCAGGGTCCTTCAAGCAGGTTAGGAGCAGAGCCATGGGTGGGCAGGGACCCCTGCTTGGGTCAGCCTGAGACCAAGGCCAGTGAGCTGGGCAGATGGTTTATGCATCCTCAGCATCTTTGTTCACATTGCAATTAAATCACACCTGAAGAGCCACTTGGAAAAGGGCTCAGAGGCTCTTTGAGGCTCGATGACCTGATCATTTTAAGTTATATTTCTGAAGCTGTGACTTTGGCTGTGCCAGGAGGCAGCAGGGCTAAGTCAGCACAGTCCTGTAGGCGGGGGACCATCTCCAGTTGTCACCCCTCCTTGCAGCCCACTTTAGGGACACATCCTGCCTGCAGTGCTCTGCTGCAGACTCACAGAGCTCTGGCCCCACAGTGAGCGAGATTCCAGTGGGGATGGCTTTTGGCACGCTGGGCAGGCAGCCCTGCACATGGCACCAGTGCAGGAAGGAAACCCATTGTCTTTTTTTCTCTACCTGCTTACACTCTCCAGCGCCTTGCTGTCTGCATTTGGCCAGAGAAAATAACACGAGACCTGCAAGCAGAAGTGGTGTGCGCGTCACCTGTCCTGTAGCCCAGTGGGATGTCCAGGGGCACAGACTGCTTCAGCTTCCTGCCCGTGCCCTGACAAAGCACTGGGGCAGGCAGAAGAGAAGCTGCCATCACCTTCCTCACAGCCAACTGCCCCCCGCATCTCCCCTGGTGGCTGCACATGTTGGCGGCAGCTCCCCGGCTACCGGCTCCTGTTGTGTCAGAGCATCTCGTCGGAAGCGGCGCGGAGCCCGTTCTCTCTGCAGGCAGGAAAACCTGATCCCCAGCAGGGAGAATGGGACCCGCCGCTGAGTCCCGTGGGCTGGAAGGGGCCAAACTCCTCCGGTTTGGAGGTGAACCCTGACTCCTGGTGAAGATGGAGGAGTGCCGCTGCAGAGGGATTGCTGTCCGACTGTACAAGCTGTGAACACGCCTTGCTTAGAGACACTCGCATCCTTGCTGTGCAAACCTGCTTGGCACGAGTAGTGCATGCCTTTAGCCGTGCCGTGAGTGATGTGGAAAATAAAGCTGCTATCAATTGTTAAAAGATCGGACGAGGGAGAGGAGCCAGAGCTCACTGTGCCGTGTTGATGCAGTACTGTGGTGCGGCTGAGAGCACAGGGCTGGGCTGGGGGAGGAGGGGGGCTGCCACTGTCCTGACACACAAATACCTTGTTCCATTGCGAAGATCAAAAGTCTGGGAGAGAAACTGTGTGGCCCCTCGGGTACATACTGCTGCGGCAAGACAGGTCGGTCCCTCCTGCCACCCCATCCCGTCATCTTGAAGGTCATCTTGAAGAAGACCTACACATACATCATTTTAGAAACAAACAGGCTCAGGGTGAAGCAGCCCCGGCGCTGGTATAAACCACCCACTGTCCACCTGTCACAGTTTCCCAATAACATTGCGCTGCTTCCGATGCTCTCGCCATTTCTCCACAGTTGTTAGCCCGTCGAATGTGTTCCAGCAGCCGGGTCCAGCTCAGTGGAGGCGGAACAGCAGCTCCTGCCCCATGCCTCAGCCATGTGCTGGTTTTACTGTGGTGCCCCTCACCGTGCCCTCCTGGCAGCTCCTGCTTTCCTTTGGGGTGATGCAGAACCGACCAGGAGAGTGCAGCCAAGAGCTGGGGGTGTATGCAGGGATGGGGGGGGGGACGGGACGGGACACGGAGGGGAGAGCATACAGGGGCTGGGAGGGATACACATGGGCTGGTGCGCACACAGGGCGTGCAGGGACACACGGCTGGTGGGGGACACATGGGGCTGGGAGGGCGCATGGGGCTGAAAGGGCACATGGGGTGAGGAGAGATGCACACAGTGCTGGGGGGACACATAGGACCTGGGGGGGCACATGGAGGTGCAGGGACACATGGGGCTGACAGGGGAAACACAGGGCTGGGGGGGCATATGGGGCTGAGGGGATGCACACAGGGCTAGGAGGCACACAGGGGTGCAGGGACACACAGGGCTGGGGGAGCACATGGGAATGGGGGGGACATATGGGTCTGGGGGGATGCACACAGGGCGGGGGGGGGCACATGGACATGCAGGGACATACAAGGCTGGGGCTGGGGATGAGGTATAGATACCATTACATACACATTTATGACAGAGTAAGGGAAGGTGGCTGGCTCAGCAAAAGGCCTTCACCTTTATCTGTTGAAAGACTTTTGCCATAGAAGGGACAAGATGTCTGAGCTCCCCAGTTACCACGCTCTGATTTGGTGTTTAGCTCTACGTTAAACACACCTGCGCACAAAGGTTAGGCCAAGCTGACTCTCTAAAGCTGTTAGAAGTGACAAATTAAGGGACCTCTCATCCAGGGAGTCAGCCTTGGGAAGGATGGGGAACAAAGAATGGATGGGGAAAAGATCTCCGTTCTCTTCAGTGATGCAGAAAGAGCCTCTGGGTGAGGACGTTGTGGCCACAGGAGGAGACAAGCCGATAGAGTGCTGCGATCCGCAGAACGTTGGTTGGAAGTCGGACAAAGGTAATTGTTGTGGGGGGAAATCACAACCTCTGACTCAGATAGACCCCCGAGAGAGGGCAAGACCCTGCTTGGGGAGCGTGGGGAGCTAGTAAAAAACCTCAGCAGTGCTGTCTGAGGGTGTGTGCTCGTTTGCATTAAAGCAAGAAACTTGTAACCCATCCTGTGCCTGACTGAAAATGCATGTGTAATGCACTGAGTGTGCAAGTGCTCTGCTGTCCATAGTGCGTACCCTCGAGTAACTGGGTGAGCACGCTCAGAGGAAACATTCCCCCGTGCCCCCAGCACTGCCATAAAGAATGCCGGCCTTCTGAAACTTCCAAGCAAGTCTTAGAGGGTTTTTCTCCGTGACCAACTTTACGGTGTTGTTTTCTGGCAACCCAGATGGGACACTGCTATTGAGTGTCAGTGGATCTGTGGGATTGCAGGAATTCCAGCCAGCACTGAGGGATTCTTGGGGAAGACCTCTGATCCCCAGACCAAAGGCTCCAAAGTAAAGCTCCCCTGGTCAGATGTAAGGCATCCTTTTGGCTCTAGGAAACCTGCCCGTAAGTCCAGGCAAAAGCCCCACCAGCCTGGGTTACGGAGGGCTCTCCTGGAAACAATCTGGTAAAATTTCCGCCTGACATACTCAAGTATAGATATAGATATAGATTTCTATCTGGTATAGTGCACTCTGAACTTCTGAACATGTTTATATACATGTAGATTGTTACAAAATCTTAGGCGCACTAAAAGAAAACAGGCACTAGTCAGTCTAAGTGGAGGGGCATTTCAGAGAAATCTCTTGTTGGGATGTGTTTTTGGGACACTGGAAACAAACAGGGACTGGTTCTGTGGGAAACGTAACTAAAAGCAACGTAGTTAAATACTGTAATCAGTGGTGGCCGTTTGTATAAACTGGATGATGAGGAAAAATGGCCAATGAATGGCACTTTGAATTATAATGCAGTGTTACAGCTGATGTTGATTTTAAGGGGGGAAAAGTAATGGGACAAAGTTTTATACACCGATATGTTTTTCACTTCAAAGAACCAGCCTGAATGGCAAAAAGAGTGTGGTATAAATTTACCTCCTGGTGATCCTTTTGTCTTGCCTTTGGAAAAGGGTAAGAACAGGTCTTTGAAAAGGTGCTGCTCTGCTTGTGATATAGGACAAAGATGCTTAAAATTATATGAACAAGAGAAAGAAGATGGTTTAGTTAAGCGAGCTAAGGGAGGACGATGGACGAGCAGAAAGGCTCATCAAGTCCTTCTGGTCTCTTTGGCCATGACTGGACAAGTCACCTGAAGATGCCACTGGTGAGAAGAGTCTCCACTGCTGATCAGGGAGGGTGTTTATCGGTAAACACCTGTAACACTGAACACCTCCCAGCCTCAGAAGTGACACTGGGAAGGCTTGCCTGGAGATGGCTGGCCACCACCATTCAGCTCAGACCAGCTCTAGCCGAGACAAGGGCAGCCAGCCCAAGGGACAGGGGGACAAGCGTGCCACTGCAGGAAAGGAAGATGTTGAAGCTATTTGTGTTGCCACCACATCCTTGGGGGCTATAAAAAAGAGCAAAGCGAGGAGTAAATGCCAGTACATGAAGAGGCAATGTTCATCCAAGCAACTTGTGAAGGAGCACTGATTTTTTTAAACAAAGGCTTACGGCATGAAGAAACTGAAAATAAACCTGTCACCTGGTGTGATGCCACAAGCTGTCCAGATGGGTTCTGAGGTGTGTGGGAAGGGGAGGTGTGCTGTGCTCAACACACAGCTCCCTGGGTCCTGCCAGCACACAAGGTGAGATGGGGGCAGGGCAATACGCAAAGCCCAGCATCCAAGGAGCAGGAGGCAGTGGAGAGCTCAGGGTCTGGGGTCATCAAGTCTGCGTGGGTAACCCAGGTAAGCAACCTAGAAGATACCTGGGCAATCTGGTGAATCTAAATGTGATGGGGCAATGCAGCCAGTGATCACTAACAAGGTGCATGTATGCCAGCTGGGCTTAGCTGATGGTGCCCACTCCCAATGAGAACAGGTGGTTTCTTAAGAGCTGGAAACTTTCTGTCCTGGCATGGGAGGTTGCAAGAAGTGCCCACATCCATGTGGAGGAGCAATGCCTGCAGGTCAGCATCAGGATGCCCAGCTCTGTTGGCAATCCTGCCCGTGACCCGGCACATGTCCTAAGGAAAGCCACAGTGGTGCCTGGGGTTTCTCATGTCATGAGGTGACATTCCCAGCCCTGGCTGAAACAGCTTCTCTGTAAAAAGGGGGAATGCAACTTGTTCCCCACACTTCAGCTGTAAGCTAGGGCAGAAGATCCTTCCTCAGCCCCTGCACGGCCTTCAGCCCCAAGAACATGGGGGTGATGCTTGCTGTGCACAGCTCATGGCTGACACTGGGTGAGGTCCCAGCCGAGGCAAAGGACTCAAAGGGCATCTTCCTGAAAAATGAAGCACCCTGCTGGTGTGCCCAGGACTCCAGAAAGTGCCAAGACTTCAGGTCAGCAGAGAGACAAAGGCCTCGGAAAAGCTCAGCCAAGCTGTGCTAGGGGAGCAGGTGTGGCACAAGTGCTGCCAGTCTCACACAGCATAGAAGATGTGCTGGAGATCCCAGGGTGAAAACCACAGAGCTCCAGGGAATGCCACTATGTGATGCCCCAGCATCCCCAGCCTGGTGCCCGCAGAATCTGCCAAAGCAAAATCCAACCATCCCACCAGCAAGACATGGGATGCAAAGCCACATCTCCCTGGCCAGTGTGCACAGCAAGAGCCCTGCCTGGGCCACCAGGAGCTGAGCAGCCCCAGCCACCCCTGCCCACGGAGAAAGCCCTCACCCACACTGCACTGGGGACAGGGACATAAATGTTTGCCTTTTGGGACCTAAGATGAGACTTGCAAGTTCACATCCCTTTGTGGATCTGGCAGATAGATGTAATGGCTCAAGGAGAGGCCCCTCTTCATTGCTGCGTGCTGAAGCATGCACATCCCTGCCTACCATCCCCCCTGGTCATGCTGCCTGGGAAAAACCTTGCAGTGAAACCATAAGAGACCAACCAAAGATGTAACAGACAACTGGTGTCATTTCTACCCAGCAAAGATCAGAAAATGCGGAATACAGGTGAGCTGGACACAAGTAGGAAGCCTGCACAGAAGAGGTGCTTGCATCATCCGGCTGACCTGCAGAGATGACCCAACGCCTTGGAAGGAATCAGAGATGGCCCAGATCCAAGAATATTACTGCTTTAATTCATAGAGGGAGTAAATCAAATAAAAAATATAAATCCTCTTGCTTTGGACTCATGGTAATACATTGACTGCTGGGGAAGAAACCTCCCCTAGGACAGAGCGCTGGAGGCTCTCCAAGGGGGCTTCTTGCCTTCCAGCTCTGCTGGGCTGATAGGCACAGGGCTGTGGACTGGCCCTGTCCACTTCTGAGGTGTATAAAGCTCTTCTTCCAGCAAGGGGCAAAAAACATGACACCTGGAGATGAGAAACGTAGCCTTGTCACTAGGTGACAGGAGGAATGAGTGTTGAAGGCTGGAGGACAGCCAGAAATACTCCTCTGGCTACTTTTCCTTGAGAAATGCGTCAGCAGCAGCACTAATGCCACAATAATCATTAAGGAAAAAGACATCACAAGGCTGACTGGACGGACCAAGCCCAGGGCTGCAGTCTGGCTGTTGCATCTCTCCAGGGAGCCTCTGCTCTGCACCCCAGGATTGAGAGCTGCCAGTACCCAAACCCAAACCAAGCCCCAGGGGATGGGGAGCAGCACTCCAGCCCCTTCTCTGCTCCGGGATGGGGAGACGCTCTGGGTGCTGGGATGGGGACCGATGAGCTCCAGAGCCCTCGGCTTGGGCAGAGACCCACCTCTACTGAGGGGGGCTGGATGGGGCAACCAGCCTGGAGAAAGGAGAATGCAAAACACAAATACAGGCTGTACAGAGACCATCCGGCATGACCCTGTCTCCCTGCCCCCCCCCAGGTGCTCCCTGGGGTGGGTGGGCACAGGGAGAGATGTGGCAAGTGCTGCAGCCATGCGGAGAGGGAGCAGATGTCAGGCTCCACAGGGATGTGCATCAGAGGTCTGCCAGAAGCAAAAAGGATTTGGGAAGAGGCAACATGCTTGAAAGCATAGGGAGCAACAAAAGGCACTCATGCTGTTTACAGGGGCAAGGGACGTGCTTGGGGCAGACCTGCCTGGGGCCCCCCCAGCCCATCAGCAGCATCTGCAGCCACGTGGCACCTGCGGCCGCTGCCAGTGCCAAACCCCGCTCTCTATGGGGGCTGCTTTTCCAGCATCCTACAGGAATTGCAACAGCAGAGCCCCAGCCCAGCAGGCACTGGGGCAGAGGAGCTGTTGGCAGTCTGCCGGGAAGGTAAGTGTGCAGTGACAGGCACTGGGTTCATCCAAGTCTCAAAGGGAAATGGCTCAGCTGTGGTCCTGCTTGTCCGTGGAGCTGCCATCCTGTCTCCCCACGGCAAGTGCAGCATCAGGAGGGTGCAGCCACCAGCGGCGTTAGGAGCCTTTCCCAGTTAGCCAGGACATATCTCCAGTTCTAAAAAAGATTTTAAAACAGCAGTGCTGTAAGATGTTTCCCAGCACGCGCAAGCAAACGTTCTCGGTGTGCCTGGGCACTGCCCTTGGCGCTAGTCTGGTCATTGGTCCCCATCCCAGCACCTGTGCTGCTCTGCGCAGAGGCACAGCCAGCCCAGGCAGGACAGCAGTGTGCCTTCCTCTGCCCTCACTCACATGTCACTAAAATTGTCCAAAAACTCACATATGGATCCGCAATTCCATGTAAAACTGAGTTCAAACTATTTTTTTAACTTAAAACAAGCCCTTCTGGCATTCAGCTGAAAATTCAGGGAAAGCCACCAAACAGCAGGCGCCTTCCCATCTGAGTGATGTCCCAGCCCAAAGGCAGCTGCCTGCTCCCAGCAGATCTGTGCACCAGCACCCTGCAAAGGGGACACAGCAGCCATCCCGCCCACCCCCGGTGTGGCCCCTGTCACGCCCAGCCCCACCACCCAGCACTGTGGCATCGCACCCCTGCAGGGAGGGGCTGCAAAACAAGCACGCAGCCATAACCAGTGTCCTCACACTGGAATTAGGGACATGGTCCAAGCAGGGAGCTGGCTGTCCCTCCTGCCAGACCTTCACCCCCAGTGCACCCGGGACCCCAAATTGAACGTACTTGCCATGACGGACAAACAGCCTAAAAGGTACGAAAGCAGCAGGAGACAGAGAGAGAAAAGACATTCAAGTTTAGGCAGTCTGGCTTTCTCCAGGCTCACCAAACCCCACCATGGGGGCCAGCAGCTCCCCTCACAGCTGGGCTGCCCAGCAGATGCCACATCCCTCCCAGCGGAAAACCAGGCAGCCAGCAACCATTTCCTGATGTGCTGGAGATGATGGACACAGCCCTGCCCCAGTCACTGGTGGCTGGGTGGACACTCAGCATGCTCCCCATCCCAGGGATGCCCAGGGTGTCTGAGCTGGCTTGGGCTGCCTGGGTGCTAGGAGTGCTTTTCTCCCTGAGCTTTTGAAAAAGTCTGCTTTTATTCCAGATGTGGAAACACCCCAGGGACAGGAACCCACATTTCCCCCTCAGCTGTGACTCCCACTCTAAAGGCTCCTTCCCAGCTGTTATCACTTCTCTGGCGTTTGCCTTCCAGCACAGCATGTTCTGTCCTCCCTCTCTGCATGCAGGGATACATGCTCTCCTGTTGAAAGTCTTAAACACAAAGCAAAGGGAGAGAAATGCACTTTGCCTATGAGCTACACTCCAGTGAACCAAGAAGAGGCTGAGACACTGAGGGCCGGTGTCCTGGCACTGCAAGCTCTCCGGGCTTTGCTCTTGCAGAGAGTTGTGCACAGGCTGCACACTCAGCCTCTCTCTGTGGGTCCTCTCAACTGACGGGGTGCCCAGGGGCACCCCAGCATCAGGCAGTGCTGCCTTGGTGATGTGCCAGCACCTGGTGGCAGTGAGCACCACTGTCCCATCAAGTCTGTGCAAGGATTTGGATCCTGGTGTTTAAGATAAACCTCCTGTGTGCGGCCAGACCTGGAGGTGGTTGGGAGGCAGCACTGTGAGGATGGAGTGAGTGAGGCAGGAAGGGAGATACGAGAAGGGTATGGAGTGGGGAGCAGCAAGAAAGAGTTGCCCAATGTCCATCAGGGTCCTCCCTTGGGGTGTTCAGCCCTGCCCTGTACCCCACTGCTGCGCTTGACAGTTCCTGCAATACGTCTACTTACTCCACATCACGCTTTCGGATGCTCCTGCCAGCAGCCAGAACCTCAGCCACCTTGGATACAATAGGGTCGTAGTTCATGCTGGCCACAGCCACCACCTCATCGCTCCTAGGGCCAGGCAGAGCAGAGTGGTTAGGACAAGCCCAGGTGGCCACAGCTCCATCACCCAAAAAGCAACATGCTGGAGAGAAGCAGGAAGCAAAGATAAACACCCACTCCAGGGTCAGGACCCGTTCCAAGGCACGAGCACCATGGGGACTGCGCTAGTGGTGTGGGACAAGGGACAGGAGAGGGCTCAGAGCTGGCACTGCAGGCTGGTCCCACTGTTGCTCTAACCAACGCTCACATGCTGGCATGGTGAGCATCACTGGGGTGCCCAGGGCACAGAGACAGCATCTGTGGGATCTGTGGGAAAACATCAACAATGGTGGATCTGATGGTGGTTAAAAACCTAGACAACAGCAGGCATGCCCAATGGGTGCTGCCTTCCAGGCAGGCGATCCCTGCGCTGCTGCCCTGTACCGAGGAAGTGAAGAAGCGGGTGGTCAAGATTTCCCTGTGGGACACTCAGTTGTGCTGCTCCACATCTCATTCCTGATCCCCACCTCCAAGGGGGCAGAGAGTGCCCACCCCCAAGCTGCTTCACAGGCATGCTCCTCCCCAAAGCACTGGGACATCTGGGGTGTCCAATGCCAGAGTCCCATCAGCCCCAGTGACGAAACCCCTGTATCTATGGGATGTCCAGCAGTGCATCCCAGTCTGGCTGACCATCACCCACCAGGATGCTGGTGGCACAATGCAACCTCAAAGGCTGAATGGGAAACAAATGAAGCAGAAGGGAAGAGGATGCAAAAATGCTGGAGGAGCTTTGGCTAAAAGTCACAAGGCAAACAAGAAGGGGTCTTCTGCTTTGATGTTTGCAGAGACCAACGTGAGTGTAAATCCTCGAAGACTGAACCCAGGAGATGACTCACAAATAGATAACAGAATAGACAATGCAAAGATCAGAGAAGGTGCATAAGATATTAAACACTGGTGATGTTGTTGAGTAAGTTGCAGAGTAGAGGCACTCAGCAAATCAAGATTTGCTCTTCAATCCACTGCCAAAGAGCTCTGCGACCAACACAGCAAAGAGCAGCTGGGCGGAGGGGAGAGGTGGGGAGGCAGGGGGAACATATGCCTCATTCCTGGGAGGAAGAGAGCAGAGGCCATGTTTCAGAAGACATTTCATCTCTGTGGAGCCATGCTGAGCTCTGTGGAACAGCTGAAGTAATCTCTCGTAGCTGCCTCAAAAAGCCACAGGGTAACTCCATCTCAGAAGACTAACTATTTCAAAAGGCTCCGATTCCTAAATAAGCTCACTACAAATAAGGGAGAGCAAGTCAGAAACAGCGGCGGTCTGGCTTCCTCATCCCATGGGTGAGCACAGGCGTGCAGAGCAGACCAGGAGCCCAGAATCTTCTCTGGAACCACTAGAGCTTGTCCACAGCTTGGTTAGTCCATACCACCCAGACCCAGAGACGGGCCGACAGCAGCTCCAGCACCAGCTGCTGCTTCATGGGAGCAGTCACAGGAAGGGGGGAACTGCTGCACTGCCAGGAGCTGCAGAGCAAGACTTGGTTGCCATTGGAAATCCCATCTCAAGCATCCTTAGCTCACTGCAGAGATGTGTACCTACAGCAGAGGGGATTTCTGATAGCCTGCAGCTCTTCCATCCAGCAGGTGAGGTGAGCATAAGGAGTAACATACAGATGTTGACGGGCAATACATTCCCACTGGAAAGCAGGTGTCTGTGGCAGGCAGCGAGGGTAATTAACCACCCGAGAAGATTACAAAGCATGTATGTGTTCAGCTGAACTGCCTGCTGGGCTGTCACCTTTCAGAGCTGCTGCTGTGATTTAGAAAAGCTCTTCACTTTCTGAGCCTGCATCTTCTCTGCTGTCACACTTGACATCCTGCCTCATGTAAAGAAGGTCCTCCACCCTCCCCAGGACAGGATCCCATTCCCTAGGGGTGTAACTCCAATTATATGTGCAAGGACTCATGAGTTTTCTTTACAAAAGACAGCCAGCCTCCTCCCAAGATGCTTACAGCAGTACCTGAAGGCACTGCAGTGCAGATTTCCTCTTCTCCTGTTGTCCCAAGCTCAGAAACACAAACAGCCAATGATAACCCCATCCCAACATGAACCACAGTCTGGGGAGACCCTACAGGCATTTGTTTCCATCGCACAGGGCTTCAGCCTTGGCTACTTCACCATTGCTTGATGCTCAGCACACAACAGGGTCTGAGGCTTCACAAGTCCTGCGTGGCTCTGCACCAGCTTCACACCACACATCACAGTCTTGAAACTTCTGTGGTTTCCTCTGTGTTTGGTTTCCTGGGTACAGTCAGCTCCCAGCTGGGAAACACAAAGTGGTTGGAGAGACCTATCCATCAAAACCAGGGGGAGATGTGCTGTTCCAAGGGAATGAAAAACCAAGGGGTGTAAGGGAAAGGAAAGGGAGATGCAATCCCACCAGCTGCCCACCAACTCAGCCTCAAGCCCAGCCAGTGCCCGACACAACCAGCTGGGAAGGTGGATGCAGCCCAAACACTTCCATCAGCAAGACATAGGGTAGGTGGTCCTTCTGCAAAATAACTCATGGGGCACTGGTGAGCTGGAGCCTTATCCCATATCAGCAGTGCCTTTTAAACATTTCTTCTGACAGATGGGGAAGCCAGGAGGAACCCCTCTTATTTTTTCACAAGGTCTTCAGAGGAAACAGGAGTGCTCTTCCTGCACCTGGGATTTGGAGCCACCAAAAGTCTTGGTGTAAAGGCTGAGGGAAGATGGAGCACTGTGGACAAGCACTGTGTCTGCAGGGTCTTCCTTTCCTCTGGAGGGTGCAACGCAATGGAAGTAGGGCACCATGAAGAAGACAACCACAGCAACTTCCTGGATCTCCCAAGATCTCCAAGGTCCTAGGGGTGGGATGACCTTGGTCTATTTTGGCTGAGGTGCTGCAGTGAATGCAGTGTCCCATGAGGATATCTGCAGAGCACCATTCCATACACCTCCTGGCACAGGGCCTCACACTGACCCCTCCACAGCTCACACAGCTCTGAATGGGGATAAGTAAACAGCTTTCTTCAAACTCTGAGGAAAGAAGAGTGTTATTGTGAAAGTCAGTGCTGAGGACAGGCTCCAGGAGTGTGAACCACTAGCAATTCATGCAACAACCAAGACAGTGCGCACCAGAAGAGTCCAAACCATTGGGTGGGCACAGCAGAAGGAAGCAGGAGGGGATGGTCGATTTGGGACAGTGTCCTCAGTCCAAAAGCATTAGCACCAACTAGAAGAACTACCACCAAACAAGAAAAAGAACTGCTCCCGGTGGTGTCCCACCAAAGCCAAGATGGGGACTTGATTACAGTCAAGCAAAACATTGGGAGATGCACTGGCCAGCCCCTTGCCAGCCAGTGCTCCTCCAGTACCTCTGGCTCTCAGCGCGGGATGCCATCCTGGTACCCAGACACCATCTCCAGGAGCCTCTCCTGGATGGCAGAACAACACAGTGCTTAACAGCAGACCCCGGACGCCCACCCACTGGTGTGCTGCTGCCCACGGAGCCTGGCTTCCCTGCGCTGGGCAGTCTGCCTAGGCAGACACTGTGGCATGCTGAGCATCAGGCCACTGCACAGAACAGGGATTATGCACCTTGCTCACGGCTTTCCTTTTGAACAGACTCTACAGACACTCAATTAAAGCAATCTGACATTTCCTTTCTAATTAGGATTGGGACAAATAGCTAAATGCTCATGTATGGAAAGGAAGAATAGAGGTTTCAAAGAAGATTAGATGCTGGAAAGAAATGCATGTCAGTGCAGCTCGTGGATGCTCAGCCCCATCTTGCTGCATGTGCTGGACGCCAGGGACTGCTAGCAAGGCCAGGGGACCTGAGACGGGGCAATGCAATGGCTGCAGAGCGGCTTCGCAGGGGATGCAGCAGCAGAAGTGCACACAACTCTGCAAACCACTGCAGCAAACCCACCACAACCAGGTTTTTATCTTCCACTGTCTGACACTCACTGAGCAAACTGTGTATTTTAAAATGCCGCTTTGGCAGTTAAGTGATTTGAATGCATTTCAGAACCCTGGGGCGGGGGGGGTGGGGGTGGGGGTGGGTGGGGGGCGGGAGGGAGAGCCCTGTGGCTGCAGCTGTGGAAGGGGAATGTCCCCCTGCAGCAGCTCTGCCCAGCACAGGTGGTGCCTTGGCACAAACCCACCCTTGTAGGCAATTTTGGCCAAAGTGCCAGTGAGCTCAGAGGTGCATCCACATGCAAAGGGCCCCTGGGTCCTGGCAGATGCTGGAGCCTTAGCGCCTGCAGCAGGTTTTTATCTGGGGTACACAGGCACCAGGAGGAGGGTGAGCACTGGGGACCTGGCTGGCTTGCACCATGGGATGATAAAGCGAGCCCTGTGCCTCTGCAAGCCCGATGGATACATCTAATGCCAGGCTTCATCTGGGAGCAATGGGGGCAAGTGGCCACCCTCGGGGAGGGGGATGTGGAGGGGAGGCTGTGAGGGACATTGGGCAGGGGACAGAGGCACAGTGAGCCCTGGTAAGAAGATCTCTGCAGATCATCTCCCAGTCCCTGCCTGAACGCTGCTGCCAAGTAGTTCGATTGCTGAGCCAGGCAGACCTTCGCTTCCCTGGTTTCATTCTCCCCATCCTTAATATTAGAAAGCACTTCAAGAGATCCCCTCCATCTCCAGGTGTGAGGAGGCTCTGTGGCCATTGATTTCAAGATGGGATGGAACTAAGGCAACAAAAGAATAAACAGCCACAAATATTTCTGGGAGAAATTCACAGGGCATGGTCTTGCTGGTCTAAACAGCCAGCATGGCTCAAGAACAGCAGAGGCAACACACCCTGGGCTGTCAACACACCTCAGGAAAATATTCCCAGATAGTCTCCCAGCTCGGGGGAGAGCTTGGTTCAGGACAGGTATGATGAAAGCTCCTGAACTCTTGCTAACCTTCACCGCTTTTTTGAGCTTAATTTGTCAAACCAGAAGCAGAGACAGTGATGCTCCCAGTCCAGCCCTGGTCACAAATCATTAACACAGCAATGAGGTGGGGGAGGAAAGCTTTGATGGGAATTGCCAGCAACAAATTAATAGAAGCCATTATCTGCTCTCAGATAATACGTGAATAGACAAAGTGCTTACATCTGGCAGAGACATTAGGTCCAAACACCAGTTTAACTTGCTTTATGCTTAGCACATGGTTTCTCTAGGGCCTTTCATTAATGTCCTACAACCTCAGTGTCCAGAGAGGGACTGACTGACAGAAGCTCTGGCAAAAATATTTTCCAGCCTAGCGGAACAAGCTTGGACAAATGCTTGTGTAGGAACATGGAGAAGAGAAACACTTACTTGGTATAAAATGCAACAAACTTCAATTCATCTAAATCTCCCTGAATGACAACATCGTCGAATCCTTCCCCATGGCCTGGAACGCAGAGAAGAAGAAGTGGATTCAGCAACAATTCCCCTGGATCCAGCTCTAGCCCCTAAACCAGAGTGTTTCAGTCCAGAGCTACACGAAGAGCATCCTGCAGTCACCAAGAGACCAGCACCAGAAGATGAGGGTACCAAAGAGCACATCTCTTGTTCAGAGAAGTGCAAGTTCAGGGAGACTGTCTCTGTTCATGCTGGGCCATTCCTCGTGACCAAAGCCATTCCCCTGGCCATGCACCCCACGCCCATGAGCAGGCAGGATTTGGAGGAGATACCAATACCCTCAGGAGCCAGGAAGGGAAGCAAACCAAGGCAGAGGCTGGTGTGGAGGGTCCGCAGCAAAGGGGGCTGACTGTGGCCTCTCTACCACAGGACACCTCCACTGGCACAAACTCTACAGCAGACGTGGGGAACCCCTTACCTGCATATCGGATGCTCTTCCCGAACATAGCGGTCCACAAATACGGGACTGTGCTGATCTCCATGCCGTGGGCCAGCATGTTGAGCGCAGCTATACGGCCTGGAAAAGAGAAGCAGCAGAATAAGCAAGGAAGCTCCACGCTGGGGCAAGCGTTGTGGCCTGCCCTCAGGTCACAGTGCAGCGACATCTCTAGTCCCAGAGCAGAGGGAAACCAGGACTTGTGCTTAGGCTAAAAAAACAAACAGAGCAACAAGCACCAGCAAGGAAACACACTGCATCATCTGAGGCTGGGCTTGGGGTCCTCCCCAAGTTAGGACCTGTGCCCAAGCTAACACTAGGATGTGAGCTCCTAAGTGTCCCAGGGCAAGGAGATAAGGCTCCTGCAGCAACTGCAGATGCCAGGGAGTACACAGTGTTGTATAGGAAAGCCTGTCCTTGGGCACCTCTGTGTTTGTAACGAGGTGTTGTTAGGCCATGCACATCAAGAAGGCTGACAAACGAAATCGTATTGAACAGGATAAAATATACGTGCTTCAAAATGTTTAATGCAACTACCCTGTAGTTGACAGTTATCTCATTCTCTCACCAGAAGGCTCAGAAATTTCTTGGCGATCTAGAAAAGGCTCTTTTCACCAATTTGCTGTTGCAAAATGAAGGGACTGAAAAGCACCTACCGTGCATATGGGCCATCTGCCAGTGCGGGACATTCACTTTCTTGTTATTCCTCAAGGCCAGCGGGAACGTGACAGCATCACCAGCCGCAAAGACTCCGGGGACATTGGTTTGCATCATCTGCAGGGGGAAGCAGAAGTGTGTGTCAGTGGGGTTTGCACCCTACACGAACAGAAACAGGGAACTGCTCTAGAACTGTCACGGTCCCCAGAAACCCATGGACAACCTCTGCTTGGCTGCAGGACTCCCAGGTGGGATTTGATTTAGGATTCTTCACTTTCAAAGCAGACCATGCAGGCAGGGACCTGTATCATCCCTCTGCCGGTGGGTTACCTGGTAAAAAGAGACATGGGCTGGTGTCCTGGAGCCCCTCCTTAGAAGACTGGGGTCTGTCAGTGTTTGCAAATAGAGCTTGGCTTATTGCACGTATGAGCAACAAGCACAGGGGTGGGTGGCGAGGAGCCCAGCCTCCCCAACACACACCACCCATCAGCACCAACACTGCTCCCATTGGAGTCACAGCCGGTGGCGAGGAAGGAAGAGATCCTTTGGGATCCTTGAAAAGATGGATCTTTCTGCATTTCTTTCCCCAAAAATATCCATGCCGTTCCAGGACAGCTCAGAGCTAGACCCAAGCCACGGCATCCAGGGCTGGGATTTACAAACCCCTCACTTGCAGGGGGGTCCCAGGCACTCTGGTGTGATGCTCCCAGCATCTCAGCATCCTGGCAGATGAAAAGCCTGTGCAACAGCAGTTTGGAGCCCCAGAGAAGCTCATCTCGGAGGACAGCAGACTCAGCTCCTCCTGCTCTCCCCCCTGGCAGGAGCTGCCCCCCAGGCCCACCTTGTTGACCACAATGAAGCCTTTGGAGTCAATGTTGATGCCACTCTGCTTGAGAAAGCCTGTTGCTGGGACTGCACCTGCAGGAGAAAGCAAGGGCTGCAGCTGTGGTAGCTGGGTGTCCCCACAGCCCCAGGGGACTGACCCTGAGGCCAGCAGATCTCCCCCTGCCCAGGCCACCTGTCTGTCCCAGGGAAAGGCAGTGGGTTGCTCCCGGAGCAAGGAGCACCCTAAAGAGTCCCCACTACTCCCACTACATCACCCTCTACACCCCTTGGGTCCCTACCGCTCTCCGAGCCATCAGTGCACCGCTGTAATCTGCCCATCACCTTTTATGCTTGAAGATAATTTTCAATCCACTTCTTAAATTTGGGAGGGGGGCAGGGGGGGGTGGAAATAGTTAAAAGGGAGCCCTCAGAGTTCCAGAAAGGGCTCTTCTGCCTCCTTCACAACCTCTACCTTTTCTTCAGCTTTTATTTTCCTTTTTTGATCTTTTTTTTTCCTCTAGCCTTCACGAATCAGAGTAGTCAACAGAACAACAAAAGCAGATTAAGCTAATTTTGTGACTCTTCTGGTCCACAACATTTTTAAAAGTTCGAAAGTGAGAAAGGGATCTTTTTTTCCCCAAATGTAAAGGAGAAAACCACCCTCTTCTATGGCAGTGGCAGCAATTTAAAAAAAAAAACAAACAACCAAAAATAAAAAAAAAAACCCAACCAAACAAAAAAACAGGAAAAAAATCACACTGGGGAGGATTTAAAAAAAAAACAACTTGAGAGGAAGAAATTGATTTGAATGGGTTTTTTTTCTGAAAAAATCAAAACCATTACTATTTTCCAAATATATTTTCGGTTGCATTTTGGGGTGAGGGCTCTAGAAAGGCCTTTTTCAGCTTTGCTACGCAGACTCATGTGTGACAACCAAGCAGGGGTGGCACATCAGCACTAGCACCTCAAGCTACCTGGCCCCGGGGACGCATCGGTGCCACGTCCCCACGCTCTGCACCGCCGCGGCAGCCCCTTACCGACACCCACGACACACACGTCGGCCCGCAGGACCTTCCCGCTCTTCAGCACCACCTCCTTCAGCTGCGTGAGACACAGGGGGGCATCAGTGTTATTTCAGGGACAAACCCCCCCGACACCCCGCCTCGGCAGCAAGCCGCGCTGGAGCTCGAGTCATTGCTGCCATGCCGGTTGCCTGTAACTCCTTATGCAGGCAGGAGGAGGAGGGTGGGAGCCATGAAACCACCGCACACTGCCTGGAGTGCCTTGCTCCTGGGAGCTCCTGGGTTTGCCAAGTCCAGGAATTTAAATTTCAGGAGCTAGGAAAGAGTGGAGGGCAAAACCCCGGCGGTGAAGGGAATGGCAGCCTGGGGGGATGCTGCGGTGGTGCCCCTGGGGAGCCTCTGCCCACACCCTACCTTGCCCTCCTGCTCCCGCAGCTCCGACACCTCTGTCTGCATGTAGAACTTCACCCTGTTGCTCTCGAACATCTGGAGGGGGGACATGGGACAGAGCAGGGGACATCAGGACCCTGAACCATCCCTGCTCCTGGTGTCCCTGTGCCCCCTGCACTGCCCTGCCTACCCTCTGGGCTTGACTCCAGCAGAAGGTGAGTCCCAGTACACGGACCACGAGTGGGAAGACGCAGCCCATTCTTTCTTTCTAGTGAATGCTACCATCACAGCTTAGTCAATAAATGCCCAGTAACAAATGAATTAGCGCATTAAGCGAAACAAGCAGACCCCCCCACTCTGTCACCTAAACCACTTCCCAGATGGAAAAGAGAGGTCACCTTCATGACAGCGCGGCCAACCCTCTCCCCAAAGAACTTCTTGAAGGGGACTTCCTCCAGCTCCACCAGGGACACTGAGTGGGCCCTCTCCGCGAGGTAGGCAGCCACCTCCATCCCTGGGGAACAGAAGCATCTCTACTGGGAGATCTGGGGTGCCACCAGACCTGGTGGCCGCAAGGGGCCACACCATTTCAGGGAGATTTATGATTTATGGCAATTTGTTCTTAGATGCAGGTTTCAAAGACTGAAAGGAGGAATCAGCCCTGACAAAGTCCCAAAGTGCCCAGGAAGCCGTAGCACTTGGAGCAGTGGACCTCAGATGAGGGAAACCTTCCTCTTACATCTGGGACTGTCTCAGCAGAGGTAATGAGCTGTGGGCTGAAACCAGCCCTTGTGACCAGCTATCTTCTTTGATCTGAATGGGAGAATTTTGGTGCTAGCAAGTGCATGGGAACCTTCACCAAGACACTTTCTATCTATGGGGTTTGTTTTGGAAATGGATCTTTTCAATGACCTGCATTTTGCAGCTGCCCCCCAACACCACATGCTTTTCTGTAGATGGGATTGATTGAACGATTAAACCAGGATTTATTTTTTTTAAAAAAAGAAGAAAAACAGATACCAACATTTTATAATAAATTCCCTGACTAATAACCATTTGAGCTTAAGGCTTGCAGGCCCACAATAATTTTGTTAGAAGAATATAAAGCAAAAAGAATGACCATCAAAGAAACTCTAAGATTTTTCCTGTGTATTTTAAAAATTCACCACCCTGCTAAAAAGGGAAATAAACCCACAGGCTTTCACCTACGAACAAGACCCTCCCAATTGAAGCCAAATCTAGGCACAATGGATTTAAAACCACCCAAGCACCAGTACTCAACTTGCTGTACGTTTTTCAGACTGGGACAGCAATATCTGTGTCCATGCAAGCTTAACAGCTCAGCCTCTTCAGTAAAATCAATTTCTTTAGCAAGAAGATGTCCTTATCACCCACCCTGGAGCTGGAGGCTGGACTACCCCAAGGTACACTTTGGTAGGGGGGTTACCTCTAAGCAGGCAGTGAAAAACTGGGCAAGGGACTGGGATAATCTGCAGGAAGATGTGGACAGCTGAGATGTGGACACCCGCAGAATGAGCACTCACCCAGGAAGGATGCTCCCACGATAACCACATTCTTGCTCGTGGCCAGCTTCACGACACGGTTGGCATCTTCAGGTGTTCGGATGTTGAAAACATTTTCTACCTCCTTGCCTTTGCAGCTGAGAGCTTTGGGCCTGAAAAAACATGTTGAGGGTGAACAGGTACTTTTCTTAACCCTGTGGTGGCAACTGGGACCACAGACCCCCTTTCCTGGGCTCCAGCAGCACCTCAGCCTTTCCTTTTTTCACTTTTCTCTTCGCTGGAGACATAACGTGGAAAAACCCAAATGTTGGTGCACAATAGCCAGAGCACAGCCACAAACAGCAGCACAGCAGGGTCTGCTCGGTGGCCAACCCCAACCCCATCCATGCACCAAAGTACCCATGGGCCTGAGCTCCCTTCTGGAGCAACACAGCACAGTGCAGGACAGGTACTGCTTTGCAAGCTTGTGCTTAACTGCTGGCATGTTGTAAAATTTTCAGAAGCTTAATGGGACACAGAAAACTCACTCCATCCTCCAGCAGATGCTTTGGAGCCATTTGGACTTTCATAAACCTTCGGAGATGCAGGTTCTACTACCTGTTCCTAAGGGCATGCTGTACCAGTTTAATCATCTCCTCCCCAGGCACTTACTGGAGCCTATGTATTATTAAATATCTGGCCCCTGCATACCCAGCTCACATCTGGAAATAGGACAGATTAGCCTAAATAATTTAGGTACCTCAAAAACATTTACTCAGTGTTCCTGGAGATTGTGCATAAGGATTTTGAAATTATTGCCAAAGGCTTAATCCTCTTTTGAACCTAATTCAGGTGGCTGGTGCAGATGGTATTTTGGCTGTGGCACTGCACACCCCAGCACCAGCAGTTATCACTGGTGGGGCTGTTGCTGTTATAAGTGGCACACAGGGTTGCAAAGGGATTGTTCTACAACATCCCTTCCCCAGATGATAAATTTTGCCAGGGCTGCATTCCTCCTACTTCATTTTGTGCCTTGGTGTTAGAGCCCAAGGAAAGGGAACAAGGATGCCTCATTTTAAAGTGCCAGTGTTGACAAATCTGCTATTGAAAACAAACCGACCCACTGCTTCCAGGGTGCTAGGGATGATGCCAATCTCAGGTGATGCTCTGTGCCCCAGCAGCAGCTGTGTGGAGCAGGACAGGCACATTGCTACTGCCTTTCCCTAGGGCTGGACCAGGTTTCAGTCTTGAAAACTTCCCTCCTGGAAGCAAGCCTCACAAAGGGATCTGTTAGGTTGGGTCAACAGCAACACCTTAAGGCTGCAACAGAGAAATATTAAGCTTTCATTGTTGAGAAAGATCTTAAAAGGTTGGCAGGAAATGAAAGATGGAAATTTGGATGGATGAATTATCAGATTGTCAGGGTTGAGTATTATTGAGGGGTGAAAAGAAGAGCAGTGTGGCAACAATTCAGACTATTTTGGAGACTTTTGTTAAAACAAGTATGTTCAAGGCCCTGGGCATTAATTTCCATATCCTAAGATGATGAACACCTTGGGAATTTCCCGAGTCTCTCCCACACAGTCTCAAGCCAGCCCCCAGGGAACAGCGCAGCAATAGGGTGCTGCTGGCAAATTAACTCCACCTTTTCAAATCTCAGTTTTCTATCAATATCTTTAACATCAAACAGTCCATGCATCCCGACTGCTTTTTGTTAACACCCTTTTGACCTTGATGCTGACCATGAAACACCCCAGGTAGCAAATCCTGCAGCCGTCCTGCCAGCTCCTATGTCTGATGGATACCTGCTTTCTGGATGACTCTTGAATGATGCTGAGGCTTTCCAGCTTTGGCTGAGCAGACACACTTAGCACAGTTTTATAGATATATATGGCACAGATATAGACAGATATAGATATAGACTGATAAAGGTATATACAGATGTATCTAATAGGTGTTCTTTGCCTTTTCGGCAAACACCATTGCAAACAAATCCAGTGTCTGAATTCAACTGCCATATTTGACTCTTTATCCCCAGGCACAAGCTCTTCACATTCTCAGGCAAAATAGTTCCTCTTGATCTTTAAAATGTTTGTTCATAGCTTACGTGTTCCCAGTCGCTATCAGCAACTTGTTGTATTCCATCTTAAATCCATCCTTGAACACAGCTGTCTTGTTCTTGATATCCACAGCCGCAACCTGAAATCATTCCTAGATAACGTTAAGGGATGAAATCCCAGACGTTCACCGAGCTCCCAGCCCAACCAACTTGTCTGTTAGGTTTTAGCTCCTTGCGTTTCTGTCCACAGCTTAGCCAACCCAGAGCTTGGGTGTTCCTAGTTGCCTTTTCACAAACCCTTGAAGATCTCCCAGTATAAATAAAATAATGAGGAGAAATGTTTAAACCATTATTGTCTGCACTGCTTGCCAGCTCATCATCCTAATCAGAGGCCAACTGGTCACTCCAGATCCACATGAGGATGCTCACAAATGGCAGGTAAGAAATGACAATTTGCACAGGGATTCCTTCCTGCCACAGGAGGAATTGCATTAACTGTGGTTTTGAACAAACACCAGCAACCTGCATGCTGCAGCACAAACCAGAGGGGCTGGGGGAGCCGCATGGTTTCTGCAATGGCATCCAGTAAGCCAAGAACAGAAAGAGCTGCCACAACGGCTAAACACTGCCTCTGCGTACTAGCACTTGCAGGAGACAGCCTGCAAGTATACACAGGTCTCTCCTTACCTGCATTTCAGTTAAGACTTCGATGTCATAGGTTCGGAAGAACTCCTTGGGGCGCAGGGTGATCTGCTCTGGGTGGGAATCCATTGACTGCAAAAAAAGCCATTTTTTTTGCCAACCGCTGTTGTTTGAACAGGAGAATGAAGAAATGCCTGTCACCAACACAAGCCAGCGGTAGTCTGAAGTCAGTCCTTACAGCATGGGTTAAGAGAGTTGCCCTACAGGAGCTGGAATCAAAGCCTGTTCAAGTCAAAGTCATCACAAGACACTGGACTGGGCTCTGGTTCCTTCTCTGCCTGCTCAGCATGGGGCTGGTGCTCACCGGCTAAGGCAGGACCACAGTGAGTGCTTCGGAGTGTCTGCAAAGCAGCTGTACCTGCAGCTCCTCATAACACACACAATTTCATAGGAGCAAAAGAAAAGCCATGTCATTTGGAAAGCAATCAGTTGCCAGGGGAAATGGAAGCTAAAAGAGCAACAAGAACAATCAGCGTTAACACAGCAAGGGCAACACTTTCAAAAGCACCCAAGTTAACGCAGCACAAGTTCCCTCAAAGGCTGATGCAGGGGCATGCGGCCCATATCTGCTCATCTTTAGCTGCAAGATAAAGGTTCTTGCTCTTCCCAGCCTTCCCTGGTCATTTGGGTGAGACCTACATCATCTTTACATGCAAGGTTGACCTCACATTTGACCCCAAGTTCATCTGTCCTCCTAAACCTGTGCACACAAGCTCAGACATAGGCTGAGGACAAGCTGAGCATCAAGTGACCTGTGTGCAGACTGCTGCATGCTCCGTGCCTGCAGTACAGCAGGGACAGGCATGGCCACATGCATGCCACGGTCAAGCCCTACAACATATCACACTGCACTGAGCAAACAGCAACACCCACCCGTGCCACACAGGCATAGCACTCGGGCTTGACACAAGGGGGACAGGGGTTGCAGGAATCAAGGGCTTCACCAACTGCCCCTGGGGATGGATGTGCAAGGTCCTTCTCGGCGGAGGAGGCTCAGTCAGGGTCTGGGATGAGCCTTGCAGGACACTCCCTTAGCGTGACTTCAGATAATGCTGTGCTCAGAAGAGACTCATGCCTTAGGACTGAAGGCACATGCAGAGCCATACAGGTTTTACTGCAAATTCTTTAAACACCCAACATTTACAGAGAGGAATGTCCGACTCCACGGCTTGGAAGCGGCGGCCCCCACATCAGCGCACAGGGAGGGCAGCGCAGAGCAGTACACAACCACCACGGGTTTGGCTGCTGCTCAGTGCTCCAGCTATGATAATGGAGACATTGCAGCACACCAGGGAGCGGGTCATGGTCCAAAGAGGACAAAGAGGAACAGTCCAGCAGGACCTCGGGACAGATGGAGAACACGTGAACAGGTGTTCAGCAAGGCAGAGGAAGCGCAAAGCTGCAGTTTCAGGAGGCAAGAAGTCTGCTGCTTACAGCTTTGTGTGCTCCTCCTCTAATGACTGTTTCCAGGGTTAGTCCCACTCACAATATAAATAAGAAAATTCGCCTTTTTTTCTAGCCTGTTCCCAAAAATTCTGCCTTCTCTTCCATGGGCTTTGTGCACCTTTTAAAAGCAACTACAGCCAGAGGTGATTAGTGGAGGTTTAACAAACCACACATAACATCTCTGGCTTGTTATTATTTAACAGAGTGGAAAAGGCAGTCTAAGACTCACACGGCAGAGGTAAGTGTTTCGGAGAGCTGCCTGGCTGGGACAGGGACTGCAAGCTTCTCCAAGCTCCCCAGCACAACCTCTGTGACTCTTGGATGTAGGTTTCAGCCAGCTGCTCCTCACCCCAACTTCAAGCAGGTCTTGTCCAAGCACAGAAATGACTTGAACACTCTCAAAAAGCTGCATGTATACTTGCCTTCCTTTGAAAATCGCTTTGCCTTGGGACTGGAAGCAGAGTTAGGTGCTGCGATTGTAAAGTACCAGCCCCCATATATAAGCATCCCTGACATAAAGGGGAATACATATATCACCTGTTCTTATGTTATCCCCAAGCTTCAAGATTAAATGCTGCTGTCCAACCTGAGTTGCTGTTTGGTGTCAAGTAAGGGTCAGGGGTCAGCAATAAAAAACGTTATTAGAAGATCATCCTGTGTCTACAAATTGGAATGCAAAATGGGCTGTGTACCAGAAAAGGTGATCTTTGCACTGAGATCAAGTTACCGAGTTGTGATTATGACCGATAATCATAGTAATTATGGCATGGAGCATCACTGGGCAGTAAGAACCATGCACTAATAAAAAAGCTGGTAGACAATACAGTTTGTTCACATGCCCCATTTCATTGCCCTAAAGATTTTGATCCAGAAACATAACAGGAAGGTATGAGCTGGCCAAGACAGCTATTGCTAGATGTATGAAGAATCACAGAATCATAGAATGATTTGGGTTGGAAAGGACCATAAAGACCATCGAGTTCCAGCCCCCTGCCCCGGGCAGGGACACCCCCCCCAGCCCAGGCTGCTCCCAGCCCCGTCCAGCCTGGCCTTGAGCCCAGCCAGGGATGGGGCACCCACAGCTGCCCTGGGCAGCCTGGGCCAGCGCCTCGCCACCCTCACAGGGAGGAACGCCCTTGTTTCTGTGCTGGAGTGCTCTTAGTTCAGAGTTTGAACGACTCCTCTGTTGTGTTTCATATTTCAGTCATCAACAGAAAAGAAAATTCAAGGGAAAACAGAGACAGGACAATTAAGGAACAAACGTGCCTCTGCAATGAGTAACAATGGGGAAAGGTCCTAGAGCAAATTTTAAAACAGGGGAGGAATGTGACATACCCAAAGTGATACAAACCTTACTGAGCTTTGGTCTGTCATAGGGCAAGTGTCTGTCCATCGTGCACATCACAATCCTGTCCGAGAAACCCTCCTGGCGCAAGGTCTCTGCACACACCAGTCCAGCTGCCCCTAAAGGAGAAGGAAGACCAGCCGCAGCCATGTGTATGGGGCATTTCAAGGTCTGCACACTTGGCTCCTAAAACCCACCAGGCAGGGCTGACTCCAAAATCACAATCTCTGCTAGCCCTGGCCTTACTTTTACAGCCCTTCCCAAGCCAAGCAGCTTGCATGGGAAGCCAGCTGGGGTGGGCGCACCAGGCAGCAGGAGGGACCCTCTGTCTGTGGGGCATGACACCAAGACCCTGCGGGACTTGCCTGTCCTTAACTCACACAACCCACAAAGGGCACACCTGAGGAGTGCTGCCAATGCCTACACACCTCTCACAAGCTCAGGGGCACGGGCAGCCACTCAGACCCTTGCACTCCTCTAGTCAGGGAAGGGTCTCACAGTTTCCCCCCTGCACACTCGACCACCTCCTGGTGAATTTACAGCCAAACATGGAGGGCAGGGAGTCCTTCATGGCTGAAGTGTTGGTTGCGTGCTTCACTGTAGAGTATTTTGCATGCAATTTCTTTGAGGTTTTTTTTTTGTTTGCTTGGTTTTAACCACAAAAAAAAGGATAAATCAAACAAGAATCTGTCTTGGGGCATGCTGCGTCCCTGCAACCAGGCAGCCTGATGGGCATGTCTCTTCTTCCCTGGCCAGACTGGTGCAATTTGAGAGCTCAAGTGAGAAGTCCTGAGCCTCTTCTCAACGAAGGAAGCCCTGCTCAATGATGAATGTTTTCAGGGCCACAGTTTCTGTGATATCAATAAAGAAGATGGACCTGGACAGTAGCATGGTTTGGTCTGTCAGCAAAATGTTCCTGTTGGTGGAGGAGGGGGACAGTGGAAGAAGAGACAGGTGGGTTGACATCCTGTGCATGCTGCCTGGGGCATTCTGAGCCAGGACTGATGCTGCACAGATGCCAGGATAGACCTCACATGAGGAAGGGGCTGTGGACACTTGCGCTTCAGCTCTGTGGATCTTGGTCCTTGATGCAGGGCTGGATATGTAGTCTCTTCCCAACACCTCTTCCTCACAACCCCAGCTTTGAAATCTCCTTTCCCATCCACCAGACCAGATCTTGGTCTTCAATAGACTGCTAAATTTAGCTGGTCCAGCCTGAGAAAGTTCCTTCAGCAATGGCTAACATTGCCTATGGCGTGACCTTGCTGAGGATTTTGATGACTGTCCAGCCCTGCTGAACACTAGGACGGATCAGCTGACCTCAGGGAGCAAGAGTGTCACACTCTGGCTTTCAGTCAACAAACAGCAGGGGCACAAGGAAGGGAAAAAATGTTACCCAGCAGCAAGGGAAAAGCCAGCCAGGCTGGTTTTCCCCCCTGCTTAGGCTGTGAGCTGCAACTTATATGGCAGGAGCAAGAGATAGCAGTGTGCTCCCCATCTCCACAACTTAGATCTGGTGACCTGAGGGCTTTAATCAAGTATGAACACATGTGCCAAGAGCAGCCATTCCCTCCAAGTCCCATGTCCAACACCAGACGGCTTGTGTCTTCCTCCCACCCTCCATTTCACCACCACATGGTCCAGCCTGGCATCCAACCCATTCCAGAAACAGGCAGACTTGGTAGATGGGATTCACTCCATCAGGCTTTCTACAAAAAATGCATTACACAAATGGATCTGGGACAAGAGATAAGAAAAGATAGGTTGGCAGTTTTGCTATTTCATGCAGGGATTTAATATTTTCTGGAAAAAATGGAAGAGTTTATGCTCAAAGAAGCACCTTGAGGTAAGAACTTTGGAGCTGCAGGCAGCTGCAAGGGGATGAGATAGAGATGTGCAGGCTCCAAGAAGAAAAGGTATATTCACATCACAAGACTGAGAGGACTTTACACTTATCAGTTGTGGAAATCAGGGGTTACTGATCTATCTGGGGAGGGTGTAGAGGGAAGAAGGTTCAGGGTACCCACTGCAAAGGACTGTGACAGGGAACTACAAATCCCCAAAGACCAGAGGTACAGGTCACCTTTGGACCATCAGTGTGTAGGACAAGGCTCAGGAAGATCCTCTGGTCTGACCCTTTGCACAGGGAGGGACACAGGAGGGGTGACAGAAGGTGCACAGCACACAGACACCCTGCTTTCTGCACACTCGCCTGGGACAGGACACATGGCAATGCCAGCACATGCCACCCAATACCTGCACCGATGATCAGCACGTTGGTACTGCTCAGGTTATAGTTACTCAAGGAGATGCACTTTGCCATCATCTTTGTCCTCCTCTGTGTCTGAAGAGCCTATGCCAACAACAACAAGAAGAAAAGTCATTATTTTTTCTCAGCTTTAACCTGGGTAGCCAGGCAGGAATGGGCACAACTACACTACTGTCATAAACCAGCTTGGATAGAAAGGGAACAACTGCACCCTTGTGCCCAACAAGGACCCCAAACCCACGCTCAACCAAATACCTCTCCACCATCCAGTCCACCACCCCCTTACAAGGTGCAAAAGAAAAATAAATCCATTGTCTTCTGCAAACTCATCCAGGTACACAGAGCTGGGAAAAAAATGAAAAAAGCAGCTCAGGTGTGTCATTGCGCAACTCTGCAACCAACAGGTGAGATGGAAATGCATAAGTCCCATCAGGAACTTCATCCTGCACCTGAGCAAAGCCTGTATATCTCTGATACCCAAAGAAGCTGATGGACTTGTCCAACCAACCAGAGCACACCCGAGGACATATGCTGTTGTAGGTCTGCTGCACAGACCCCCTGTCACCAGGCATCTGAGGCCAAAATCTGTTTCTGGTAGAGGGAACAGGCTCAACCCTTTTTATCATATTCCACCCTAATCAGCTGGAGTAGAAGTTCTGCCATTCAGGTGACCTCTCTGGATCTAAACCAAGTGCTGTAAGGGTCTAGCTGGCTCTGAGCCACTGAATTCACACACACATACAGGCAAATGTGCATCAGAAGGCAGCTCTTCATGGAAAGAAAGATGGCAGTGGCCTGAATGGGCCTCATTCTGCATGCTGCCTGGGGGGATGAGAGCCCTCCCTGCCCATGCACCAGGTTCCTCTCCAGCAAAGAGCTGATGTCTGGGCTCAAGACGAAGCACAACAACCTCTGTCATCGCTGTGCCACATTCAGACCCAACAGACAAGGTCAGAAGGCTGGTGGAAGAGACCTGTTTCCATGGGCCAGCTGAATGAAAAGTTGCTGTGAGCTTAAGGAAACATAGGACAAGTTCAGGACAAACAGCTAGTAAGACCTGAATCCATGGACACCCCAGCTCAGGTGTGTGGCAGCTGCAGGGAGGCTGGGGTGCATGAGCAGGGCAGGAGGGGAACACAACACCTCTGCCCTGCTCCACTTGTGCCTCTCTACAGACTTTGGGCTGTTGCTTGAGACAGGACTAGGCCAGGCCGACCTTTGGTTTACCCGTGTTGGATGCTCACACATCACTGTTCAGGCACTGCTGCCCCTATCAGAGAACCAAAAGAAAAGCATTTCCCCACCCCCAACCCCATGCACACAGAGCAAAACACAAAAGCATGGGCCTTGATTTTGGGATGCCAGTGGTCCCTCACCTGCTTGCTTGCTCGGATGTACACCTTCTCCTTCTCAATCTTCACCTAAGGGTGACAGGAGAGCAGCGTTTTGTAGGACAGTGAGAGTCTCTGGCGTGCAGAGGTTGATTACACCCTCTGCAACTAATGAACAGGTCTCACCAGGTCTCCTGCAAGAGTGGCCCAGGCGGCAGAGCTCACCCCAGCTGAACACTGATGGTCAATGTAAAACCTGATTTCTCTCTCAGGCTTATGGCTGGTTTCTCAGTCCCACCCCACTCCTGCTCAAGAGACCTCCGAGCGCGCACCTCCACTGTCAGGCTCCCAGGAGGCATTCGATGCCTGTGAGTGGGTGGCAAGGGGAGCTGCAGGGGAGGAAGGACAGCTGGGTAAGGTGCTGCTCTCCACTGGCCACCCCAGCATCTGCTAGGAAAATGTGTGCTCCACACCTTCAAAGACATGCTTATTCCAGTGCAAACAGCCATTTTGCAGATGGCATCAAGCTGAGCGGTGCAGCTGATACTCTAGAGAAGGGATGCCGTCCAGGGGGACCCGGGCAGGCTGGAGAAGTGGGCCCCTGCGAACCTCAAAAAGTTCAAGTAGGCCAAGCACAAGGTCCTGCACCTGGGCCAGGGCACTCACCAGTATCAATACAGGCTGGGGGATGAAGGGACTCGAGAGCAGCCCTGCTGAGAAGGACTTGGGGGTACTGGTGGATGAAAAGCCAGACATGACCCGGCAGGGTTTGCTGGCAGCCCAGAAAACCACCCGTGTCCTGGGCTGCATCCCCAGCAGCGTGGCCAGCAGGGCGAGGGAGGGGATGCTGCCCCTCTGCTCTGCTCCCGTGAGACCCCACCTGCAGCGCTGCGCCCAGCTCTGGGGTCCCCAACATCAGAAGGGCAGGAGTGAGTGCAGAGGTGGGACACATATCAGGGGGCTGGAGCCCCCCTCCTGTGGGGACAGGCTGAGAGCTGGGGCAGTTCAGCCTGGGGAAGAGAAGGCTGCGGGGAGACCTTAGAGCAGCCTGCCAGTGCCCGACGGGGGCTTACAAGAAAGCTGGAGAGACATTTTAGTAGGGCCTGTAGCAATAGGACAAAGGGCAACCGTTTTAAACTAAAAGAGGGGAGATTTAGATTGGACATAAGGAAGAAATGTTTTATAATGAGGGTGGTAAGACACTGGATCAGGTTGCCCAGAGAAGCTGTGGGTGCCCCATCCCTGGCAGTGTCCAAGGCCAGGCTGGACGGGGCTGGGAGCAGCCTGGGCTGGTGAAAGATGTCCCTGCCCATGGCTGGGGGTTGGACTAGGAGATCTTTAAAGGTCCCTTACAACACAAGCCATGCTGTGATTCTGTGATTTCCTCTGCTGCTTCAAGAACAAAGTTCTCACCTGGAACCTGGGTAAGCTGTCCAAGCCAGGAAAGTCCTCTATGTCACCTGTGCCGATGTTGAAGCAAGCTCCATGCCAGGGACAGCGGACTCTTCCTTTGGACAAAACCCCTACAGTGAACATGGCAGAGCAGAGTTGGTTTTGCCCTACAGTTGCCCTCCACCCTTGCCTGCAGCCCACTGAGATCAAGCTGCCATGACCTGACCAGGCAGGTGATGGTGACGGTGGGCTTCTTGGCTTCTTCACAATCTGAGCGAGGCTGACCTCCTGAAGGCTGCAGGTTGCTGCCCAGAGCCTCTTGCAGCAGCCAGCAGGAGCTGTGCCGCTCCACACAGAGCCACCTCAAAGTTCGAACTCTGTGAGCATGCCCCCGTGGCACTCCTTCTTCACCCAGAGGTGTCACTTCTCCTACAGGACACATGGCAGCTGTTGTGGGCCTGGATGGTCAACAGCATCTTGGCTACTTGATGTGGAGTTCTCTTAACTTGCACATGGGATGGTCCAGCCATTTGGGACAGAGGGTAAACAGTTACCAACTGGGGTTTGCTCCCATCCTGCATGACGGATCCCATCTAAAATGTCCTCGCTGACAGTGCCCTTCCAGTGCCTCTGAGCACAGCTCCAAAGCTGCCTGCTCTGCCTGGGATATAATCTTGCTCCCCAGCAGGGCCTGGGGCTGCAGTCCCCAGGGTCTCGTAGTCACTTCCACAAGCCCCAGTAGCACCCCGAGCAAGCAATGCCTCAAGCAGAGCATGACTAATTTAGAGCAAGTGTGTTTCAGACCTGATCCTGTCACAGCAAGGAGTCGGGAAAGCGTGGGGCATGCCCAAAGCCATGAGTTCACTCCTTGCAAGTGTTTGCTCAGAGGCTGCTACCTTGGACTTTGGCTTTCCCTGCCTGAAGGAGCTGGCTCACACCACCAGGGCAGAGTGAACAGCTGCAATTCAGTCATGCCAGGCCGGTCCTGAGCTTCTGCCTTCACTTGCTGAGGCACAGCAGTGCTGCATCTCATCACCCACCACACGTGGGGACACAGGGGCAGCCCCTGCACTTACCTCTGCAGCAAAGCCTGTATTCCCCAGTGAGATCCCTGCGGGCGGCCAGTCTCAGGGGTGCACCCACAGGTCTCTTAAAGGCAGGCAGGTTCTTGCCTCTGTGGCCACTGAAGCAGCATGGGGCTCTTCTGCCCTGCTCAGCAGGCTGCTAGCCCCAGGCAAGGGGCAGAGAGCATGGCTGGCTGCACCCAGCACTGCGGGCCAGCAGCGGCCAGAGCATACTCAGCAGGATGCTCTGCTGTCTTCTCCAGGATCCCACCTCCAGCAAAGTGCCAAGATAGGAAACCACTGTACCTCATCCCACTTCAATCAGTAACACCAGCAACACTTCTTTTTGCTACTGAAAGGATCCCATCAGCCCAAAGAGCTTCTCCTTCCCCCACAAACAGGATTTTGATTTGAAAGGAGCTGTGGTTTTGTGGGTTTGTGGGTTTTTTGAAGACTGAGTGGCCTGAAAAATCATAAGGTGATTTCCTTTCCCCTCCCTGCCCCCGCTTTAAGACTTTTTTTTTAATTCCTTTGTGGCTGGGAACTGATAAACAGAACAATATGAAAAGCCCCATAAAACCAGGCTTTGCATGGGGACAGCAAGCTGCAGCTGCTTCATGCCACCCAACACAAGTTCAGCTCCAGCTGAGGAATGAAGCAGAGCCGAATTCAATGGTGCCTATGCTGTTTTGTTCTTCAAACTCACCCAAAGAAGTCCCGGCCCTGTGACCAGCAGTGGCAAGCTGGGGTCACCAGCAAACCAGACACGCAGCAAAGCACTCCCAGGAGCACCCCCAGCTTTCTGCCCATGCCTTCCCCCAAGGAACATGCCAAGATGATGCTGAGTGTGCAACCTGGCACTGCCCCATGCCCCACAGCACAGCTGGATGAACACCGAGCTGTCTTTTGCCAACACTGATACCCTCGGTTAGTCTCCTAGGATGTGATGCAGACTGACCTTTGACCAACGGAGCCCCATAGTGGGGACACTTGTGTCCCACGGCGTGGAACTCACCACTCTCCTTGATGAGCAGAGCCTTCCCACAGCCCAGGTCCACTTCCCGCATCCTGGGGAGGAGGAGCAAGGAAAACACATGGCAGAGCACCTTCCTGGCAGCAAACACTGCACACTTGTCCTGCACCCCCGCTCTGGTCCCACCAGGCTCCCCCTCCTTCAACTTGCTCACCACTGGCTCCAGGTGACTTACAGGTTTGGGACACTCCTGCCACCAAGCCAGCTTTGGAGGTGGCTCTAATGGTCCCAGCTTGAGGCACATCCAAGCTGGGCCACTGATGGCAGCTTCTTCATCCATCCCTGTGACAAGAGGTGGCCCAAACCAACTCCTCAGCTGCTCAGGAGGCAGCTGGTTATTTCCACCCAGGTCCAGGGGGTCAGAATAAATCCTTTCAGCATGTAGAAGGAGCACCTACCCGTGACCTTGCTGTTTCCCTCAGCTGTTTTTGCAGAGTAAAGCTCACACAGGGACCTGCCCGCCTGCTCCAGGCTGCTGGCCCCAGCCCTGCATCACAGAGGGGCTTTGCCTCCCTGCCACTGCTGGCACTCAGCCCTGCATTTGCCTAGAAGCCAACTTAACCCTTGAGCCGTTCCCCTGGAGAGATTCAGGTGCTCTTTGAAAGACCGAAGCTGCTTGTGTGGTACCCTGGACAAAAGCATGATTAGCACAGCAGGAATCCTTTGCACACAAAGCTTTGAAATTTTTAGGCTCTCCAGGTCACAACTCCCCAGCTGCAGTCACCTGGTCCTTGACTGGCCAAGCCAGTCTTGAGGTCCTGAGGCACCAGCCAGCCCTGTCCTGGCCAAAAGCATCTCCTTGCCGATCATGCACCTTGTCTGCATCCCCATCTGCTAAATGAGTGATTAATGATGCCATTAGTACTGGAAAGCAGCATTTTAGAAAATCCTTCCTAACTCCCTTGGCTTGGCTGAGAGCAGATCTGCAGCCTTCCGGCTCAGCAGGGTTGTGCTGAGAGATACACACCCCTGCACTGGCTGCAGTGTGGGTGCAGCATCCCAAATTTTCCCACATCCCACCCATTCCCATGGGTGCATTTTCCCACAGCAGCTGGCTGCCCAGGTCTCCCCGGGAATGGCGTGCAGCCTCCCCAGTGCTCAGTGGCACACAGCCAGCTGTGCCCCCTTGCTCTGCTTGCTGCAGGCTGGCCTGGCACAGGTTTTGCAATGCAAAAACGTGCTTTTATTTGCAAGAGTTTCGAAGCCCTGCAGACCATATACAGAACTGGCGTTTAGGCAGTTGCATTACACTGGGCAGTTGCACTATCCACTGAAATAAGTCTTTCAACCATTCATCATTTCCAAGAGGGTGCCCGCATTGCCCCTCTCTGCAGAGTGTGGAGATTAGAATGCAAGAGGCTTCAGTGCTGAGACCCCCACTCCTCCACCTGCCCAGATCTTTGCCAAGGGGATTTCTGCAGATTTCCAACCATAGGGGCACTGCAGGCTGCTCAGGCATTGTTGAGTGAGCCTGATGTTGCTCTGCACTGAGCAGATGTTTACTCTCTGCTCTTTCACTATGCCTCCACCAGATCTTCATCCCAACATGTCCTGTCCACACCTCCTTTTCTCCCCAATCAGGTGCTCTCTTTCCAGCCAACAGCCCAGATACACCCTGTGCAATCCATGACCCAATGCAGTTAGCAGCAGCTGCTTCCTTACAATAGAGCCTTCCAGCTAACCATGGAGGAAAGTAGAGAGACAAATGAGCCCTGGTTTTGCAGGGAGCTGGGTGCAGAGCACAGAGCTGCTGTTGCATGGAAAGTTCCCCTCTACCAGCCAGAAAGCATGTCCCTGCACAATTTGATGTTTATCTGGAAATCCTGGTTGTTCCCATTGCATGAAGTGGACCATCTCTACAGCAAACCTGGCATGTTGCATCTTGTGTACCAAATACACCACTGTGCACACAGCAAACCCCACACGCTCAAGAAAGCTACTGAGCATGTGTGATCCCTGAATGCTGTTCATGCACAATAGGTCCCAGGGTCTGAGAAGAATGGCACTCACCTTGCATGCTCATTGCTCTTTAGGACAGATCAACTCTATCCCTATAGAGACACCTGTCCCACTCGCTGCATCACAGCAACACAGCTGAGACCAGGGCTTAGTCCACCAGCATCCCTGTAACACCTCCAGACCCACCCTGGGCAAGATTTCGTGCGGGCGCCTGCTCCACCTGCATCAACTGTCTCACTAGAGTAAGGTCAAATGCTCAATTTCCTTGCTACCTCAGGTGAAAACAGCAGCAGAGCTTGCAATGCCTGCCCCTGGGAGCTGTTTTGTCCCAGTAAATTGGCAGCCCCACACCCAAGTGATGCAGCTCCGCTCCCTCCCGGTGTAGGACACTTGGCACTTGGAGGTTCTTCCATCAGCACAAAGGGAATAGAGCAGTACAAGTCCTACTGCATTCCTCAGCTGTGCAGCACTTCAGGTTAAATGACAACCATAACTCTATGGGAAGATAAGATAAGTGGAAGAGTTTACAACTTACCCAAGGAACTGTGTGATCTGAGAGAGTCAAAAACAAGACCTGATGTCTTCAAGGCAGCACACAGCCACCTGCAAGGCTCCCAATCCCACACTCGCTCCACAGCAAGCAAGAGGATGATTTATGCTGCACTGCTCCCCACTGAGCTATTTACTCAGTTGGGAATTTGTCCTGTTGCCCCACTCCACTCCCCACTTCAGAAGCACCAGCTAGAATTCAGCTCTGGCCTGCAAAAGACCTTTGCTCAGGAGCTGAGGGAGCGCTGGGGCTGTTTTCTGTCTGCAGCTCATTGACCTCCCCCAGTTAGCCTGCTGGGAGGCTGGCTGGGTACAGCAGCACCAGAGCTTATCTTCCATTATCTATTACTGGTTCTGCTGAGACCATCTTGGTACCAGAAGGATAGAAAGGGTGGGCAGAAAGAGTACCTTGTGCTTGCAGACTCCACTAACACAACGTGGAAGTGCCCAAACTCTTGTGCCAGTGGCCTGCACTGCTGCTGTGTCCACGCACATCTGTGCCCAGCACACTCCTTGAGAGAAGCATCCTAGAAAATCCCTCTGGGTATCAGAGTGAGAAGGGACTCCTTTGGTCTGGCACATTGCTTACATGAGCCACAGGCCCTTCTCACAGCACCTCTCTTTTCAGCTAGACTTAGCCTGCCAGAAAAAAAGTTATTCTCAACTTAAAATGTCTAGTGATGGCAAGTCCATTGCCATACTCGGTAGCATGTTTCAGTAGCTGAATGCACACATGGTTGAAGCATGAGGTCAGTTTCCAGACCAATGCCAGTTTCTAGCCCTGGCTTTAGCTGAGGAACTCCCTGCCACAGCCACCTGCAGCCAGGTATGTTCTCACAGACTGCAGCGAGATCCCTCCTCACCTTCCTCATGACCAGCAGAGCTCTTTGGATCTTTCCATCTACTATATTGCATGCTTTCCAGTCAATGTATCTACCGCAGCCCTAATTTTCCAACATCCTTCTTGCGCTGGGGCACTGAAGCAGAGCACACTCTTCTAGTAACATCTCAAACACGAAGTCAGCAGAAGCTGCCTCCAGGAACACTTAGTGTTCAGCCATGACACTGGAGGAGGACCCTTCTTGTGCAACCAGTATTTCCCAGCATCGTCTCCCCTTTCTACTTCACTCCAGCTTCAAGGCCACTGCCTGTGCTCTGTCTCAGGTTCCCTCTTCCCCAGCCTTGCTGCTGCTGCTCACTGCGCAGGAGGTAGTGGGTTGCCCATCATCTCCTAGAAGCCCCCCTGCAGCCACTGTGCTTGCCTTCCAATCCAGTGCATCTCTACTGACTCCTCACCCCCATCTCTCACTGGAGGAGGCCATCTGCCTCCAGGTCCTGAAGTCCCCCCAGCACTACTCTGAGCTGCAGCAGAGCTTGCAGCATCAGCCACATCTCATCATGTGAAGATTTAATTCAGCAATCTGGTGCATCCTTTTGTAGAACGGTCTAACACAAAAATTCCCATCACAATGAAAAAACTTTTAAATCAGAGTAGCGAAACTGTATACAGCTGAAGTGTGTTGCAGTTAGCAAAAAATTTGGAAAACTGCATCCCTGGTGAAAGAGCAAATTGAAAGAGAAGAACTCAGCTAGAAGAGCAAGGCACTGCAGAAGAGGCTTACCACACTATCTGCCCCATCAGCTCCACCCATGCACTACTAAAACTACTAAGGCTATAAATTCATAAAAAATTGTCGGGGTTGTCTAATGCAAGCTGAGTAGAGCCTGTTGAGAAATTCTGCCACACAACGTCACATTTTTCTAAGATGAGTCCCAGGGCAGACTGTGCAGGGAACAGCAGACCTTCTGGTAAAAAAACAGTTGTCACTTGTCCATGAAGCAATTTTTAAAGATTAAAAACAAATTAATATTTTATTAAGTTAAATTCTCCTCTCCAGAAACTCTGAAGAATAAGATATGGGGTTTGGTTTAGGTTATAAGGTCTCTCAAGTTTCACCTGCAAAAATTTTAGGCACTTACTGTCCATTTTCCAGGTCCTTCACATGGCACACAGACGCTTCCACCACATCCTTTGGGTTGTGGTAGGGATTGCTAGCAATGGGATGCTCTTCAAGATGATAATGCCGGGCAGTTCCATTGACTTTGTAGATCAGGGGGCTGGCTTTCCCGTTGGGCGACATCTCCTCCTTGCTTCTCTCCTTCTCGGGTATCACAACTTCAATTTTCACTTCAACTGCAGGAACAGAGAAATCTTCATTAAAATGAAGCTGGAGCTGTTGCTGCCATTCTGCCTCTCCCTCGTTCCCTGGACTTTGAAAGGGGCTGACAGACATCAGAAGAGACATTTTTTGTTGGCTTGCTGGGGAAGATAAAAAACACTTAATATGAAACTTGGCTTAATTATCTGAGCCCATTATTGCACTGTTCTTTCTCCATTGGGCATCTCTGCATGATGTACATACTCTTGCAAGCAGACCTTAGTCATCAGTGAAAAAGAACCCCTCAGTCACAGTTGCTGTCCTGTTTAGTGGAAAACAGCTTCAGAACATCTAGATGTGAGGCATGCCAAGGCCTCCAGGACTCAGGCAGACTTCAAAAAACCCAGTAATGGTTTGTAGATAACATTAACTGAAAGAGAAGGCCAACACTGCACGGTGTATAAAGCTGCTACATTAGATGAAAGACGGATTACATGAAGACCAATTAATATGGAACTAGAAATATCCAAAATTCTTTCGGCATGAGGTTTTCAGCCTAAAGTGAATCTTCCATGTTGAGAAAAGCAAGGATTGTCCATTTTACCTAGGTGTACACCACTGAACAGGTTTAACAATGAAAGCATCCCTGGCCTGGGGACCACGGGACCCAGGGACACACAGGAGCTGCTTGTGCCAGCACAGTGCATCCCCCGACCATCAGAGGGGACATCGGAGCCAGTGGGTCCCCCCGCCCCACTGCCACCATGGGTGCTGTCATGGGGCAGTGATGGAGCAAGGTAGCCCCCAGCCCAGCACATCCAGGGCGCTGCCCCACCATGTGTCCCCCTGCTCCTCCTGCCTCAACTGGGATGTGTCGCCAGTCCTGTCCTCCCCATGCAGAGACGGAGGGGGAACACAGGGGCTCTCCTTGGCCACCTGAAGATGTTCCTCTGAGCCCCCCGAAGGGCAGCACTCACCCAGCCTCGCCGTGCACCCACACCCCCACCCACCGCACCATGCCCAGGGGGAGCAGGCTGGACACAAGAGCACCAGAGGAAGCCAGCGATGATCTTTCACATCATAAAGTGGAAAACACCACTTTAGCTCCTAGGGATTTCATGAAAGTAAAGCCATTAATATTTATAATAAGCTCCAGGAGAGTTCTGTAGCAAGCCAGGGTGTAAGTGCCAGAGACTGAATAAGTATTTCAAGCAAATGGGAGATTGCCGAGATCTCCCCACCTTATAAATGTCATGAACAGGAAAAGCTGTGCAGAAGATAAAAATAAAAGCTCACAACCTAAATAGGCTAAGGAAAGGCAAAGAGAGGGGAACAATGTGCCCCGGAAGAGCGGGATGAGCCATGCAGCAAGAGAAGGGTGCTGGGTCTTCCCAGCTTCACCTGTTGCCACACACCTTTTATTGACAGTCCATTGAGAGGAGGACAGAAGAAGAGGTCAGGGGGACAGCTGTTCATTTAGGAAGGGAGAAAAGCAAGTGGCCATGGTCATGCAGGCACTGGAGGCAGGCAGTTGTTTCAGGGGTCCTGCGAGTTCCTGCTTTTTGTGCCAGCTCAGCAGAGCAGGGGACGGGGTGGCTTTTTGCCAAAGTGCCAAATCCTCAGACTCACCAGGAGCAGAATTTACCATGGGCTCGGACAGACAGATCCAGTAAAGCAATTTGCTATGTATCCATGCTGAATCAACATAAAATGTGACCTTCTGTTGCATTATTGCAGCTGCCAGCTGCAGGAATTACTGCAAACTAATAGGCCCAGCACCCTGCATTAAAAAATAATAAAGTTGCCATGAGCAAATTTGTTACTGGAGCTCTACAGAAGCAGCCCAGCTCCCTGCAGGTACCCAGCAAAGAGGCTGCTTTCTGTAAGCAGTTTTCCTATGGCATTTGGAAAAGCAGACATGGATTTTCCAAGGACAGAGTTAGGAAATGTTAATTTATGCCAGTCCCTGCGAAATACAAAGAAACAGGAGGATTGTTTCATACAATTATGCAGTCAATCGACATTTATCTGGAGCAAACGCTGCTGCACATCCTTGCATGCAGACCCCGGCGCTGGGCAATGTGCTGCTGCCGCTGCTGACGTGGTGCAGGACGAGCCCAGGCTGGCACTGGCAAAGCTGGCAGCTCCAAGCCCTGATGGTGACACTGATGCCGGTGAATTCACCCTGCAGGGAACAACCCACATCTCCCACTTGGCCCAATGCCCCAGAGCTCTGTTTTCCAAACTGCATTTGGGTCAGGTGGGCACCTGGAGTGCTGGCTGATCCACGGGTGTATGAACCTGAGGAGATGAAGATAGAAATTTAACTCTGAGCTCTTTAGTTCTTTCTCGGTCAGAAAAACATATGCAAAAAGCAGCAGGTCTCTGGCACCAGTGTGTGCCAGCATGCCCAGCCGTCCCCACTCAGCACTCACCAACACTGCTGGACAAACGTCCAGAGGAACAGAAAAAGGTATAAAATCTTCCCCCTCTCCTGTGTCGGGCCCCACACTTCACCCCTTGCCTCTGTGGGGGGCAATTCCCATTCACTTCTCCCCAGCCCTTTAATCCCCCCTTCTCCTCCTCCTCCTTCCCCTCCTCCTCCTCACCACCCCCTCCAGCCCTGCATGAGGTGTCCCTCTGGCCAGAGACCTGCATTCCCAAAGGATGATCCCTCCAAGAATCCAGGGCTCAGAGGCACCTGAGCTGATCCAGCAAACTGTTTCAATTCTCATCAGGGAAAATGACATTTAAATGAAATATTTATAAACCCAAGTTTAATTCTGAAATCCGATTGGCACAGTGTGGCTGGGTCCAGCACACTCCATCCCTTTGACAGTCATTTTCTCTAACTGCTAGAAAAGGTTCCTGACCTTAGAGCAAACTGGAAAGTTTTAGGCACATGCCTACTAATCTGTGCGGTGGCTAACTCCTCGGGCACTGGCCAAGGCCACCACTGTCACACAGCAGCACTGCCCTGGCCATGGCTGGTGGGAACAAGGGTGATGGTTGTAGCTTCCACAGCAGAACAACCGCTGTGCTCTGAGCACATATATGTATGCATCTATAGACAGATATAGATGATGATATAAAGATGGAGATAAGAGATAGATATGCCTGCTTGCCCTGTGCGACCAACATCACTTACATACATTAGCTCTGGGGCCCCAAAATAAGAAGGACACGGACCTGTTGGAGCAGGGCCAGAAGTGGGACACACATCAGGGGGCTGGAGCCCCCCTCCTGTGGGGACAGGCTGAGAGCTGGGGCGGTTCAGCCTGGGGAAGAGAAGGCTGCGGGGAGACCTTAGAGCAGCCTGCCAGTGCCTGACGGGGGCTTACAAGAAAGCTGGAGAGACTTTTTGCAAGGAAACATAAGGATAGGACAAGGGGGAAAGACTTCGAACTGAAGAGAGTAGATTTAGATGAGATATCAGGAAGAAATTCTCCACTGTGAGGGTGGCAAGGTGCTGGGACAGGCAGCCCAGGGCAGCTGTGGGTGCCCCATCCCTGGCTGGGCTCAAGGCCAGGCTGGACGGGGCTGGGGGCACCCTGGGCTGGGGGGGGGAGGTGTCCCTGCCCAGGGCAGGGGGGTTTGAAACTTCATGGTCTTTAAGGCCCCTTCCAACCCAAGCCATTCCATGATTTTATGATATATGTGTATGTATGTGGTTTTGTGTGTTCATGTACATTTTTAATATACATGTATTTTTTCTCTATTTATATACACAAATACATATGTATGAAGGACCAGGAGGTCAGGGCTGGAAGTATTTTATAAGAATATAAAAAAAAAAAGCAGATGAAAGAGTTGAACATTACCAGGTGCTGATAGCACACATCCACGTACACCTCAGCACTGCCAGCTCTTAGTGTTCAAAAATCCTAACTCAGCTCCCCAAAATCATAGAACTGCTAAAATACAGACTCTTGACAAGACTATACATTTTGACCCTTTTTTTTTTTTCTCCCAGGTTTTTAGCCTTTAGGTTGGAGCACTGCCAGGACTCCTACATGCATACCCAGGGACTGTGTCCCAGCCCCACTTATCAGTTTGGCTCAGGTTAATTTTTCACACCGTGGTAATGATGCTCTTGTGCTTTGCCTCATGTCATTAACCCCTGGCAGTCAGTCATTAACACCCCATTACACCTCCTGTAAATTTATTCCTTCTCCATCACTATTCACAGCACTGTGGGACAAGTCAAAGCCCCTGCCTGCTTTTAGACAGGTACCTGAGACACGAGGCTGGAAATGTTGACATCAACCCCTGGGCAGGGTGCTGGCAGGTGGAGGGTGGCTGGGCTGCAGTGCAGGGCCATGCTCATTATTTTAAAAGATTAGGGCAATTAAATGACCCAAGGCTTCTTTACCACAGGATTAGGTTCCCAGTATGGCTCAGTGCCCTTCCAGAGGCTAAATTTAAACTATGGGTTTCAGGCCATTTAAAGTATAATACTTAAAATGGTAGAAACAAGGAAAATACTAAGTTAATATGGCAGTGCAGGAGAAGAGAGAATTGGCATGAGCCAAGAGCTAGCCTGAATCTGGGGAAATCTGGGTAAGATGAAGACACCTGGCCACAGGAGCTGGGCTGGCGGAGAGGAGAGCTTCTCCAACCACAAAGTCCTGCGATGCCTCAGGGTTTGCTGCACAGGGGCTGCAGGCATAGGGCAAATGAACACTGAGGGCAGGGAACAGCCTTGTACTGGCTGTACAGTGCTGACAGTTCCAAGAGCAGTGGAAACCAGAAAAGCATCAAGGGTGGCAATGATGGAGGATGATGGGTTCACCATACCCTGCTGGTGAGCACAGCCAGAAGGCCTGGTTTACCCCATCAGGGATTATTTCCCTGCAGGCAGCACTAAGTAAATCGACTGCTGCAGGACATGTCCTGGGGTCTCGCTCTGCCCTGCCGGAGCTGCACTCTCCAGGCACCACCCAGGCTCGCCCATGCTGCCTCATAACTGCAGACCTCCATGACAACTACTTTAGGTGGTCTCAAAGAGACACCAAACCATTTCCATTAAAGATGACAAGAGCTAATGACAAAATCGCTGCATCAAACGTGCCCAGCTCTACCCTCCTTCTCCAGATGCCCCATTCAGCAAATGCCACGCTCCCACAAACCAGGAGGTAGGACTTGCCAGCCAAGCCTGGGGGCACCCTCAGAGCCAAGCTCGGAAGGACACACAGCCCATGGCACCCCCTTCAGCAGTGAGCAGCATCCCTGCAAAGGGGACACAGGGTGCTCAGAGCCAAATGCACCCACTGCGCAAGGGCAAAGCTCACCCACAGACATGCCGTCCTGTGCCCGAGCTGCTGCCCTGCCCCACCATCAAGCACTGAGCACAGCTGAGAGTGCAAAGAAAGATAATCACAACTTTATAGGTTTTGCAAGCTGCTCTCCCACGCTTGGTGCAGAGATGGTGCTGCTGCAGCTCACACCAAGCAGTCACTGGTGGTTCCCTTTCCCCATCATCCTGACCTGGCTGCTGCTCCTGGAGAGCGTGCTGGGATCCCACACAGACTGCCAGCTGGCAGCTCATCGCATATGCATCATGCACCAGGAGAAAAAAATTATGCGGAGATTGAGAACTGGGCCTTCAGAAGAGGATCCAGCATCACAGGACTGCAGCACTAGAGATAACAGACAATCACTTCACTGCTTGAACGTAAGTTCTTAATTAAACTCTTAAATATCAGAACGGGGTTGGGCATTGCAGCAGCAGCCAGACTTCAGGGCTGGTCTCCGGTACAACCAGCACAGTTATTTACTGTTGCAGGACTCCAGTCCCCAAAGCTCTTGTAGAGGGGATCTGCTCATCAGAAGGCTTTCCTGGCACACAGCAATGCATGTGCAACGTCAAGGTTATCTGGAGAAATGCTGAGGGTGCTCGGGAGGACTGAGGGTCTCTCTTGCATATAAGATGATGGAGCAGATAAGGACCTTGTTTGTATACATCTTTCAAAAGTGTCTAAACAAATTCTATTGACTTCAAGCTGCATGTAAAGACTCCCTTCATTTTGAAACAGCACTGATGGAGAAAATAGCTCTGTTTTGTCCCTGCACGATTTTTTTCTCATTCATAGAGAGGATAGGTGTATTCTTCAAAACAGGAAAGTCCACTATTTAGCTCTGATGGTGCACAGCTCCCACAAGAAATGGGAATGACAAATGCCATAAAAAGACTGTGAAACCTCTTTGCCAGAACAATTGGTACCTGCAAATGCATCTGTTTATGTCACTGCATTTGCAGGGTTTATAACCACTGAGATGAAACACCACAGTCAGTGATGTGCTAACCAGGGGCTGAGGAAAGGCTTGTCAAAAGCCTTTGAAGACTGCTAATCAAAACCAGAGCTGAAGAGAGAGTGCTACATTGCAGGATGGCATTTTCAGTCATTTGGCCTTGCTATGCAAATGCAACTCTACATCTGCAGTTCAGGAAATACGCCTGCAGAGCGTTTTTATTCCTCCACCAGTCCAAGATTAAACACAATTCTGCTGATGGTATACAAAATAAAGTGGAACTGCCAGCAGAGTTTGTTACAAGTTTAGTCAACAAAGACATTTAATCCTGGATGCATTTTCACTCCTTAAACATTTCAAGGAAGGATATAAACAGCGTGGGTTTTCACAAAAGAAAACTTGCAGTTCACAGCGTTCAATGCCGTATCACCCTGGCACTGCAATGACCTGTAAAATAATCCAGTACAGGTCAAGGGCAGAAAACCACCTTTATTTCTTCTTTGTGCCTTGCAAAGCAAAGACAGAGGACCTCACTCAGTGGATGCTCTGTGGGTCACCGACAGGACTTGTATGTCCCCTCTGACCTTTCAGGTCCCTCAACCTGAAATCCCCATTGCCTGAGGCAATGAAGATAAATTGCCAATAAAAGGTCCCCAAAAGACATTTTTCCACCTAGCTGTGGATGCTGACTGATCCGATAGATCAGCACGACTATCTGATTCCCCTTGCCCGTGGGCACGAGCAGGGAACAAGGCCAGGGTCATACCCCAGCTCCCTGCTTGATGCCCAAAACATGCCGCAGGATGGCAGCTCCTGGAAGGCAGTTCAGCAGCACCGACTGCACCAGCCCCTCGTGCACCAGCACTGGGCCCTGGGGACTAGGGCTGGGGCGATGCGGGTGCTGCCGGCTATGGCGAGTGGTGCCTGCTCGCACCCACGCAGCCGGCAGGAGCTCAGGACAAGGCTTAACATGGACACTTTCACACCAGACCTCCCTCCATCAACCGGTTTGCCTGTGCAGCCCCTTCCTCTCCTCTGCGCACCCACCCTTGCCAAAGGCAAAGCGCAGGGAGCCTGCCCAGCCCAGCTGTGGTGGGAGCGCACAGGGCTGGGGGAGCATCCTTGATGGTCAGGGGCCAGCAGCTGCTTTCCCCACCGGAGGCAGCACGCGTGGACGAGCTTCATGAAGGAAATAAAATCCAGAGAGTGGAGTGGCCCCAGGACCGGACCTGGGTGGTGGGGCTGTGTCAGACCAAGCAGTAGGTGGTCTTGCTCCTGCCCTGGTCGTTCCCTTCTGGCAGGGACCAAGTTAAGTGCTGGCCAGCGAGTGGCAAAGCCGCAGCAGTAAGGAAGGTGCTGGAGCTGTGCAGACCTGACATGGGGCGCCATGGGAGCAGTTCTGCTGGGAGGGAGCAGTTCTGCTGGGAGGGGGCAGTTCTGCTGGGAGGGGGCAGTTCTGCTGGGAGGGGGCAGTTCTGCTGGGAGGGGGGGGGGCATGAGAAGACGGGACGGGAAAGAACCGGTAGCGTGTGTTCGGCTGGGGCTGTGGGGTGCAGGCTGGGATCACCTCCCACCCGCCCCCCCGGCACCGCAGCCCCCCGCCTCTCCTTCCCCCCCCCCCCTCATTCCCTCCCCCCCCCCTCCCCTACGCAGCCCCGCACAACTCCCTGCCTGGGAGCGAGAGCGCCGGGGACTCTGGGGGGATTAACGGGCCGGTAATCCTCCCTGCGGGAGCCCAGCATTAACATTCCCGCTCTGACCTACTTCTCCCCCCGGGGGCGGCGGGGGGGGGGGCTCGGCACCGGGCGCATCACCTGGTTTGGGCTTGGAGAAGCATCCTCCCATGGCGCCGGGGCGGGCGGGGGGCGGCGGGCAGGTCAGCGGGGGCACATCCCGGCGTGGCACCCCCGCCGCGGGCTCCAGGCGTCGTTGGCGACCTGCGCCGGGCAGAAACAGCTCGGTGAGAGGCGGGCGGGGGGCGGGGGGGCGCCGCGGGGCGGGGGGAGGCGGCGGGCAGCGGCGCGCGCCGGCGGGGGTTGGGGGGGGTAAGGCCCGCCGGGCCCCTCGCACCCCCCGGTAACACCGAGGGGAAAACGTGACGCTGGGGTAACCGTGCTCGGGAGGCGCTGGTAAATGCAGTTGTGAAGTTTATAAACGCAATCGGCCTTTCAGAGTTTAAAATGACAGAAACCCTCCTGTCATTCGTGTTCGGACCCTCGTAACTTCCCAGCGCCCTGCCTTTGGGAATGGAATCTGAGCACACAGGTCACGGCCCAAATGTGACGATTAAACTGTAAATACATTTCAGTCAGGTTTTTTGCTTCTATTATTGGGTGATGGAAAAAAAGAAACCTACTGTATTGCGCAGTCCTGCAAGTTCCCCCTTTCCAGTGATGCTCATTCCTGCAGAAACCCCATTCGATTTGGAACAATTACTGATTTGAGAAAGGGTTTTGTCAGGCCGTTTTGTACCAAAATGCAATTTTTTTATACTATTAAGACAAGATTCTTTTATGTTTAAGTGGGACAGGCAAACGGTCCACTTCAAACCGTTTATCTCATAAGCTTTGACCAGTAGTGCTCTCCGCTTTGGCACAGACCAAGAATTAGGATAAACCTTTTTGGTTATATTCCTTGACTGAAAACTGCAAAGATTCATACAACACAACTGGCAACAAAATAGAATGTTTAATTAATTTTACCCATTCATACTTGTACTCGAATCAATTTACTATGGTTTTGTCGTATATTTTTCACAAAGCCTTCTGATCTGGGCAGGAAGTTAAAACCGTTTCCAAAGGATATTTTAACACAGGCAAAGTAGGCTTTTCTGCAGCTTAGAAAGTGCCTCAAGATCTTTCTGATGAGAAGGAAAAACAACTGCCAGCAAGCAGACACCAGACACTGCAGTTCCTCCCATTTACTTAAGCACCAATGCAAAGCATCTGGACACATCCCTGTTTTCAACTACATCCCTCCAAAACATACACAGTCCTTCCCACACACCTTCAGCCTCCCCTTCTGCTGCATATGGCATGACCTGCACCAAGTCCCAGGTGAATCGCAGGATCACCTTCAAAGCCTGAAGCATGTGGAATAAGTACCCCAGGCTACAGAGGAACAGGAGAGTGGTGCCTCACCACATCTTGTAAACCAGACACCTGCCATTTGATAATGGGCACTGAGGGGTACCAGCCTGGGACAGACAATACAGTAAGAGGACAACAAACCACACAGGCTTGCCTGCAGACTACAAGGAGTGATGAGATGTGTGTGGAGCTGCCAAACAAGCTTATTTGCAAAGGGGGAAAATTAAATGCAGCAGGGAAGAGCCAAGAACTCTTCTCACGAGAGCATCCAAGGAAAGCAGCACGCCAAAATTTAGGCAAGAGCAAATGCAAAAAAAATGCCATGTAAGAAGGTGCACAAATGCAGACGGAGATTTAGGAGCGCAGGGGGAAAACGGAGCAGAGGAGTCACATGCAGTAACTGCTGTATGGCCCTTTGCCAAAACTGGCAGGAAGAAAAACAGCTTTGTATCAGAAAAACAGAATCTCAAGCCATTGATGTGTCAGTGATACAGGACAATAATTTAGTGTAAAACATACAATAAAAAAACATGCAAAGACTGGCAAAAAGGGAGATGGGAGGTGAGAGCCAAAAAGGAGCAGGTGGGGGAGGGGGGATGAGTTGGAGGGCACATCCAGGAAATTCTCAGCCTCAAGCCAAAAGGAAAGGTAAACCTGCACCTGTGTAAGTCCATACTAAAATCAGGTGCCGCTGTGAGAGGAACGTGCCAATGAGACAGCATGAGCCACACAAAGGAGAGTGAAGAGTAAGTTGAAATGTCACCTACACAGGGGCTGGGCTTTCTTCTGGAAGGCAACCAGCCTGCTCTGAGGTCCACGATAGCCCAGGAGCCAACCAAAGCCCCTGCTAAGCTGCAGCAGCCGTTGGCAGTGGGTTTCCTGCAGCAGAACGTGAACGCTGTGCCAGCAGGATGGGGCTATGCTTCAGGCAGGCAGTGCCCAAGCAGCGCTGGAGCAAGCCCTGGGGATGCTGCACACGTAGGGGAGGCACAGCAAGGACCCCTAACTACCTGGGCAGGCAGTGTGGTAGATGGCAGAAGGGCTGCTCCCAAATGCGCCTCACCAGAGGATGCCTAGATCTTCTCCAGACCCCCCAGAGATGCTCATGTGCAGTCCGATGGCCCTGGGACTGGTTTCCAGCTGGTCTGGCTGGTTTTACAAGGGACTCTGGAGGGATGCCAAAGCTCCCTCCCTGAGATGCCTTTGCTTTGTTTGGACCTTGAAGATGGCAATCTGAAGCCATTCCCTCAGGCCCACTTCGCATCTCTTACTTTCCCCACTGATGGTCCCCCTGGGCCTTCAAGCAGCCACCAACAAAGAGTGCGTCAAAGCTTCATACAAAAAAATCCCAAACCAACATGAATCCCTTACAACCTAGCAGGTTAATCTATCAACAATAGAAGAATTAATGCTAAAATGACTAACTAGGTAGCCCACTCCCTCTCGGGCACAAGCTTACATCCAAACATTATTAACAGACGAACTAACGTCCGAACTCCAACAAGACCAAACATTCCAATAGACCCTGTTAACCTAACCCAAGTGTGCCCACCAGAAAGATTTAAATCTGTAAAAGGAACTTAGCAAGTACAAGGCCCGACTGTTTACCAAAAACATAGCCTTCAGCCTAACAAGTATTGAAGGTGATGCCTGCCCAGTGTGCTCCTACAGACTGAGCCACCCACAACCCCCTAGAGCAGGTCAGAGCAGAGCAGAGCATGGTGGACAGTTTCTGGGTGTCCCTCCTCTGCTCCTGGAGTTAACCAGGCAAAAGCCAAAAGGTTCTTGGTAGAATTTCAGCTGCTGCTACCCAAGGAGAAGCTGTCTGGCTGCCCACAGCCTCAGTCCCAGAAAGCACATAGAGATGTTTCAGAAAGTCACCCAAGACTCAGCTGGTTGCAGAAAGGCACCAAGCTGACCTGCCAGACTGACTCATGAGACACAACAGGATCGTGTCACCACTAGCGGCATCCAGAGATACTGATCTGGAGCTGGATCCTGACAGAGTCATAGCCAAAATCCCCCCTTTGCTAGGAAAGGGAAAAAAGCTCATACACAATGTGATGTAACTGAACCCAGGATCACCTGTAAAACCTTGCTAGCTCTTGAAGGGTAATGGATTGACCTATACAAGGTCATGCTCATGCCTCAGTAAACCAGTTCATAATCTGTTCCTTGAACAAATCGATCTGTGCTTCACAGCTGTACAAGAACACTTTCAGCATCTGCTCAAATTGGGCAACAAGGAGCTATTCATCAAAATATGAGGCAACGGTTGTGGTGCTGAGGAACATACTATCCCATCTCTAAAAACTCCTGCGTGAATGGGGAATCAGCCTTGCAACAGGCTGTATGCAAACAGGGCTCCAGCATCACCCACAGAGAGCACTGCCTAAGAGCATACACCCTGCTCCCACACAGAAGAAACATGGAAACCGATCCAACATGAGAAATGTAGAAAACAATCCAGAGCTACTAACCTCAAGCGCTTCCACTGCAAGGCAGTAAAACTGCAATATTGCAACATCAAGTTCTCACTGCAGGTAAGGTACATAAAACCAGAAGGACCATGCAGCTGAGCCCAGATGTCCACCTCTCTGGCAGTGGCCAGCAGCACTCTGACAGTGCCACAAGCAGGCAAGAACAAGGCAGACACATGGTGACTCTAGCCCATGTTTCCTGCCAGGTTCAGGCAACCCATGCACAGATCAGGATCCAGAGCTTGCACAGTTTTTTAAAGACAGCGCAGTACTGACGGTGCTATTAACAGCGCTGTATTTACTCTCTGCTCGCTGCTAAAGCCCCAGGCTCCTATTTCAATTGAATGTTCTGCTGTGACTCCAAAATCTTTTCCAAATGGTAACATGGTTAAGTATGTAAGTATACAATATGTCATAGGTAAAACTAGTATTTTTCCCCTGAGCATTAGTTTGTGTTTATTGCAACAGTGCCATTTTATCACCTGGCTACCAAGGTCCATCATACTCAACGGCAACATCTCACAGTCAGCATCTGCTTTGCTGCTGTGACTAATTCTGTATTGCCTGCCTGGAGATCTGGCACGTGTCTGAGCACTGAGCTGTGCCCAGTGACATGGGCATCTCCCAGACATACCAGTTTGCAATCCAAGCTAGCTCCGGCTGGGTGTGTCAGCTGGAGACCTCTCCACCTGGAGCACTGAGCATGGACACTCACGACACTGTTCACAGGGTCACCTCAGCCATGATTCACCTGCTATGGAAGGAGGCCCTGGTACATGCGGACACCAGCTGCCACTGTGGCCCCTCCTGGCTCCTCCAGATCTCCACACTGAGCTTTTAGCTGCGCCCTCAAATTTTTATGGATGTTGTTCCGAGCCGAGTTGCCCCTTGCCGGCTGACCCTGGCCAAGTCAGCCCCGCATGCCACCAGAGGGAGAAGTGGGGAGAGAGGGCTGCTTCTCATCCTTTTCCCACTTGCCCAGCACAAGCCCCCACCCCTGGCCCATTGGTGTCCTCCCCAGCACCCTGGCCAATCTTTTGAGAGGGGGGTCCTGCCACCTCCAAGGGCAGCTTTACCCCCTCCTCACCCTACTGATCCCCTGCTCTCAAGCCCTGGCCCCCACATCTTGCCTCCCCATATCATATCCCATCTTCTCTCCTCAGTGATGTGAGGGCTCACAATGTCAGCAAGAAGAAAACTGATGTGATGTCCTTGCACAAGGGACTGGTGGGTGTGAGGCCAGAGAAGGCAAGGGCTGTGGTGCTGACTCACCGCTTGCTCCCAGGGAAAGGAGCCTGCACTAGGGCTGGACCATGGGCCCACAGGGCCTGAGGATGGAGGAGTCAAAGATGCTAGAACAGCTGACAGCTCCCAAGGATACTGGTTGTGGCTACCAGAACAAGAAACATCTTGACCTCTGGGTCTTAGAATCCCAGGTCCTCAAGGCTTTGCAGGGGCACAGCCCCCAGTCCTCCCACAGCTGCATCTCCTCCACTGCCCTATCCTCCTCTTGGGCTAGACTCAAGACAACCCTGGGGCTGCCAGGGGCACAGCTCAGGTTCCCAAGTTCTAAGAGCTCAAGAATATGACCATCCATCCAAGGCAGCCAGGCAACAATGGGAGCATCCTGCCACCACCAGCAACCAGCCTCCAGTCTCCCAGGCAGTTCAGGATCACGTGCTCAGCCAGACTTCCTCCTCTCTTGATTTCTGCTGGGGACAGGTTCACCAGGTACCACTGCCTGGACGTGTTCCTTCCCACAGCTGGAAATGCCTGCATGATGTCTGCTGTGGGTCCAGCAAACCAGGCTCCAAGGCCTGTGTGCTGGCAGGGATCAACAGGCTTCTCTGCTCCACACAGATCTCCATCACAGCTCAACTCTGCTTTCTTTGCAGTGCTCTGCAGGAAACCTGGAGGGAGCCCTAGGATGAAACCTGGGAGAGTGCCTGGAAGATCTCTGAGGAGATTTCTGATTAGCCACTGGAATTCACTGTGACCAAGTGGGATGTCTGGGACTCACTCTGTTCCCAAGGAGATGACTTCTGTCTCTACATTGACATCAGCAGTCTGGAGGAAAAGGGCTGCATGTTCATGGAAAGCCAAAGTTCACATGAGTGAGGATGCAGAAGATCTCTTCCAGGACACACCAGGATCTCAAAGCAGATGTCAGCAAGAGTTACCTCCTAAGGAAGCAATTTCCTCAGGATGAGGAAGAGACCTTCCCCAAGGTCAAGGAAGAACTTAGTTTAGAGGACTGAATAAACCCACAATGGAGAAGGCAGGAACGATGGGCCCCTGGGATGCCTGCTTCCCAAGAAAAGTGGGATAAAAGACCTACCAAAGAGACCTGACCCCACTCGGCAGCTTTTAACATGGGGAGGGCAATATGGCAGCCCCAATATGGTTGTGGTCATGACCCCGCTGGCCTTCATCTCCTATCAGGATGGCACCTCTTGCTCTGCACCTTCTGCCCAGGCAGCTGCATGTCACTCCTCTGCCGTTCAAAGATGTCCTCCTTGCCATACACACGGCATGTCCAGCATTCACCAAAAGGGCACCAAGACACTTGGGAAGAGGTTGGGAGGCTGATGTGCCTGCAGCAGGAGGTCCTGCAGCTGTTAATAACAGGCATCACAGGCTGCATTTCAGCCTTGCAGGCAATAGGCTGAATCCCACACCTGAGAGCACTGCACTGAAGAGCTGTTGTGTAGCCACAGAATCATGGAAGAGTTTAGGCTGGGAAAGGTCACCAGTGGTCATCTAATCCAATTCCAGCTCTGCACAGGGTGTGATACCAACCTGGATCTAACATTAATCCTGCCCTAAGCTTTGGAGAATGGACCCAATGCCATTCATGACATGATAAAACCCACTAACATTTGAGGGTCCGGAATGGTACCAGGCCTTTTTAAATGAGTATCAGTGGAAAAAGCTGAGACATGATGGTCTACAAAGAACAAGAAAATCCATTCTTGGCAGCTGGAGACCACCCCAGATCTCCCCATCCACACCTTTCCCATTGCTAGATGCAGCACCCATTAGAAATGGGAAGTGGAAATGTTCAAAGATGTTCACTCTCTCAACAGTTTGGAGCACCCAATGGTCTCCTGCAGGGACTGGGAATGACATCTTTTCTCCCAGGCCTGTCACTTCTCGGGTATTTTGCCATGCCTGGAAGCCCCTGAGATGCCTCCAGGGGAGGGAGGGAAGGGGCTGAGCAGTGCTGGTGTCCTGTGGAGCCACAGCAACCCTGGGGTCTGGGCAGCAGGTCTTGCTCACATGCTCAGGAAACAGCTGATACCCAGTTCTGAGGTCAAGGAGGAATTTTTTGCCCTGGGCAGACTGGCACAGGTCCCTGGGATTTTTTTTTCCCTTCCTCTGTAGCACTGAGCATGGCCCCTTGCCAGGGCTCCTCAGGGCCATTTCTTGCCAGAGATTCCCTGCTGTTGCAGGACCAGGAGTCCAGCTGTGTCCATGATCTTCCCACTTCTCCTCTGTGGCAGCTTTGTTTTTCTAGTTTTTGGACATTTGTAGCGTAGGTCTTCTAAGGCAATGTCCTACAGCTCCACTCGCAACAGGAGCTGTTGTTTTTTAACTGCCCCTGCATACAATAAAATTTTCTTTTCATTGTATCTCAAGTTTTGTCATCTGCAAACATATGCCTATGTCTGCCTCAAGAACCTTGTCCTTCAGAAGCATTATCAATTACTGCAGATAATTTTGGGACTCACAACGATGTTATCACTGTTTGAAGAACTCATCACTTTCTTCTCAGGACATCCTTCATGGATGTCTCTGAAGAGTCCATGTCAGAGTCATTTCTTTCCTAAAATAGGCCTCACCAAAACCCTTGTGCTCTCTGCACACTTAGATGGCACCAGCTGCCGCAATGCACCCAGGTCTGAGAGAAGGCCCTATGGCCAGGAGAATGACATCAATGGAGGCACCTGTACTCGGGGATACCATCCCAACCAGACACCTGGAGTTTTAGGAAGGTCCCTGATGTCTATCAATAACAGCCTTTTTCTAACACACTTACTGCTCAGGTGAGAGATTCTGGCTGGTTGTCGCACATGGCTGGTTATCCATCTGAACACTTCATCCTGGACAGAATCGATCTTCAAAAATAAGAAAACAAAACTCTCCTATCTGCAAGCCTGGTCACAATCTGCCCTGTGCTCCTTGGTTTCTCACCTACCAGCATGCAATGCCATGTACACCAGGCATGCCAGGGAACAGAGGACACACAGCAGCTCCACATCTCCTGGAAGGCTTGCTTGCCTGCACAGAGCCTCGCCTGCTCTGCAGAGCAAGGAGGACCGTGGGCCTTTTCTAGCCAGTGAGACCTGGCTCTGCAGGCTGCGCTTCCCGAGCAGGAGCACAAGGGGAGGGGGCGGCTGCAGGCTCAGAGCATCTGGTGGCACTCTCCATACTTGCAGGGAAGAGCTGGCTCCGGCTCTGGTCCCGCTGTGGAAAATAACAACGCTTGATCCTAAAAACGTACCCTATCTACCGCAGAGCTGCCTCCCTGCCAGTTCTCCTTACATGCAAAATATTGTCTTTAACATGAGGCCCAGGAGGAGCCATGGAGCAGTCCCAGCAACAGACCTATTTTGGACACACCCTACAAACAAAGTGAAGCACAAACCCCACCACAGCCTCTTTGGCAGGTCCCACAAAGCACAGCCCCCATAGAGCCACCCCTTGGGCGCAGGGCACCTCCCCTGCCCACGGGGTCCTGAACTTCCCTGGGACCCAGAGCCCTTATTTCCCACCCACCTCCTCACCCTGGGCATGGACAGCCAGCAGCAGACCCGACTCCCAGCCCCATCATTGCACCATGCATCACCCTGTCTGGCTCCATCCCAGCCAGGTACATACACACCCTGGCTCACCACATACCGCCCCCCACCCCGCCAGCCGCCCCCCCACATCACACTCCTGGTGTCCTCCTATGGTAAGGGCTGCCTGTTTCTCTTTTCTGGGGATTTGTTCTAGTTTGATTCCCACCGGTGATTGTCAGAACTATGCAGTGGGCCACCAGCCTCCACCACATCCTCCCATGGCTCGTGCAGCAATCTTAGAAATATTTAAGAGTGGTGACTGCACGTCCCCCTGTGTCTGATGAGCACATCCAGACTGTTCTCTTCCATCATATCTTGAAGATCAGCTCCTGTTTCACTCTCTGTCCTCCTGTGCACAGCCTCATGCTCCACTTCTCCATCTGTATCAGTGGGGCAACTCCAGCCACCAGCGATGCATCTCACCTCTGCCCCCTCAGCAAGTTTCAGCAGCATCTGCTGCTTTGTGGGCTGAGGCCATTAATAAAAATATCTAAGGTGGATCCCAAGAGTCCCTCCAGCCCAGTGGCCAGCACACCTGCCTCTGCTCCAGTACCTTCCTGGCCCCCTGTACCCCTGGCATGACCCTCAGTACCCCTGCCATGCTTCCCTAGCCACGCCAGGGACCAGGCTCCAGCCCAACAGCACCTTCCCACAGCTGACATGCTTCCCTCCACAAAAGCGGCCAGTCTTCATGGGCCACTGGTTGGAAACAGTCCCAGTGCATCCCAGCACAGGTTGGCAGAGCAGGAGCCAGCGCAGACTCCACAGTGCACAGACTGCGTTCACCACAGCACAGAGCAGGCAGTGGTGAGACAGCATTTGTGGTCTGGTTGTTGCCTGAGCACAGCCGCATCTACAGTGTCACCCAGCCTACAGGCACCTTCCTGCCATCTCCACCGACCTGCAGAGACAACTCCAGTAAAAACCAAGGCAGCTGCTGGCACAAAGTCCTGCTGACACCCTGAGCTGCCTGCAGTGTCCCTTTCTGCCCACGTTTATTCTCCACCTGCTGCACCACCCTGGGCACAGCCAAGCTGCCACAGCCCACAACAAGGAGAAACTCCCCAGTTTAGCATCAGGAGTTCCAGTTCCCTGCGAGGTCTGGCTCAGCAGAGTCAAACTGCCCCATCTCCAGGATAAACTGGGCTCTGCTGCCAAGGAAAGCAGGTCTCTCCTCTGGATACGGGACTCTGAGCACAGCTCAGGCATAGCCAGAGCATCTAGGGTCCCCAAGGCTCTTCCCCGCACCCCACGGACCGTGCTATGTGCTCTTTGTTATCAGGACAAAATGCAGTGGCCCTGACCCGGGGGAGGTGCACAGGGTTCACCCACCACAAGAAAAGCCTGGAAACAGTCAGTGGGAAGACACCCAAGTCACACAAAAGAGAGCATGACAGAGGATGATGTTTTCAGGGCAGGGAAAACTTATATTTTTAAAATAATTTTGGGGTGAAAATAGATGGGTGTCCATCCTGAAGCTATCATTTTTTTAAGGAACTGCACTACAAAGGATGAACACGGGGCTCCCACAACTCCCCAGCACCTGCACAGACTGGCCGCCCAGCATGGGGTGCCCTGCAGGGAGGAAAACACCCTCCTTACTGTAGCTGCCTCCCATCCCTCCACCTCGAGAATGCTGCACCCACACTGTCACACTGCTGCACAGGAACCCCCTTCTCTCCCCTCCCCAGCACCCCAGCCTCCCCTTTACCTATCAAGGTCTTCACTCCCCCTTTTCCCCCTGGACAGCTCTCCGGCCAGTTCCTCCTACCCTCTGCCCACCCCTCCTGCTCTCAGGTTCCTGCCGTTTCCACACTCAACCCAACTCTGCTGCCTGGACCCCACTCTGGGGGTCCCCCAGCTGCTGACACCCAGCGACTCTGACACCACCAGTGCCCCACCGCTCTCCTCCTTCCCCTACTGCTCCTTCCACCACCTTGCTTCCTTGGGAGTCCTCAGCCCTTGCCCACTCCTCAGCACACCCCTCCTCACCAAACCTTTACCTCTTCAGCTGCTTTCTGGCGAGGACCAAGATCTGCTTTGCACCCCCCTGGTGCAAACAGTGGGTTTGGCTTTGCCAGGTGATTTGCTTTTGGATGGCCTCAAGAAACAGAAACAAAACTCACTTGAGCTGCAGGAAGCTGAGAGCCGCTCACAGCCCCGCCAGTGAGCTGCATAGCTCACTCTCACGGAGGACAGAGAGGGATGCGTCCTGGCACACTTCACTTTGTCACCTTGTCACCAGGAGTTTGTGTCAGCAGCAGCACAGAGAGCTACAAAGCTGCCATTTAACGTGCCCCGCCAGCTCCCGAAGAAGCGCAGCAGGAACACTGTCAGCCTACAATTAGCCACTATTGCTTTACTGGCTGCTGCTTCAGCAGTTCACAGGCTCCGGGTTAAAGGCTCACCCAGCAGCACTGTCATTGCCACCCCTCCAAACACGTCCTCTGCAAGCTCGATTGGAAATAATTAAACATGAGATTTTATTCAGATCTCAAAGTTATGGCAATAAAAAGTGCAAATGCTGAAAATTCACCCCAGGTGCAGACTGCAAAAATCAAAACATTTCACAACACAAACGAGTTTTAATTCTCATTCGCTCTATTATGGGCAGCCAAGTCCTCCTCTTGCTGGTTCTCACTGCCAGTTCATGACGGCACAAGAGAAAACCGTGTTCCCTACGGAAGCTGCACGCAGTGCAAAAGAAGTTTATCACAGCAATGCTTTCCAAGACTAAGAGCTAAAGAACACCACCACCGAATTTCAGCTTCTGTTCACTGCACTCAGAATTGGATGTTCCCTCTCAAAGGAGACCGTGCAGTTACCCACACTTTTGCTGATCCCGTTTACCCACGCACTCACGCGAAGGCAGATCTGCACCTGCACTGTAACCGCTCGGGCTGCCGGCATCTTGCCAGCCCCCGCGGCTGCTGGGCTGTGAAACCGGGGCCGTTTGCCCCGGTGGGATGACAGTCCCCCAAAACTGGGACAAACAAACTTGGAATACACGCTGGGGGAGGGGGACAGGGACCCCAAAACCGGAGGTTCAGAAGAAACGCGGCTGTTCCCCTACAGCAATCGCAGCCCCTGGGGTTTTTTTTCTTCCCCCTCGGAATCCTTAAGCAATCGCTGCATCCCAAGAGATGCGAAAACAAGCAGCGCTTCCGCGCCGCTGCGGCGGCCCACGGCCCCCTCGCCCCCAGCCCCGGCCTTACCGGCAGCTCCCGCTGCAGACGAGCCTCCGGGTCCGCTCCGGCGCCCCTCGCCCCCGGCACCCCCGGTACCCCCACGCCGGGGGGCAGCGGCGGCTCGCTCTGCCCGGAGGCGCGGATGCGGTCCTGGGCAGAGCTACGGGCAGCGGCCCCACACCGGGACCGCTCCAACCACCGCTCCGTCCCCCCCGCGGACAACCCCCGGGACGGGTCCCTGCAGCCCCCCCCGCTTACCTGGGCTGTAACGGCAGGGGCGGGCGGTGGGCGGGAGCGCGGCCGCCCCGGGGCGGGGCGGGGCGGGGCGACGGGGGGACGGAGGGGCGGGGCGGGGGAGCGGAGGGGCGGGGCCCGGCAGCGGCAGCGGAGCGCGGGTGTCCCCGCCGGCCCGTCCCACGGCTAGGGCACACGTGGCGTGGGTGGCCATGGTGGCCCCGGGCACCAAAGAGGCGTTTCTGCTCCCACCTGGTCAAGCAGGGACCGCATCGCCGCCGGCAGCCGCGGTCATCCCTGCCCTCTTGGAAATAACCTGCCTCATCCTTTCCCAGATCACTTGTTTCACATTTTCCTTCTTTGGTTTTACACTCCTCTGCTCTCCCCTTGGAGGCAGGGATCTCTTCCTCCTCTTGCCTGCCTGGCACCTTTCTGTTCTCCCCAGTAAATTATTTTCCTTCTCCATCATCTCTCTCCAGCAGAGTGTCTGCACCTCTGTGAGCCTTATCTTATTGTGTGCCCCAATTACGTCCTTTATTTTTCTTCTATGACTTTTGAGACCACCCTGGCTACAGAGGAAGGTCTTTTCTCCCTCAGAGATTGTCTTGGGTCACTGCTGTCTTACACTCTGACTGTAAGACCCCCTGAGGTTGCCCAGGTTGTTCACTGCCTTCCGATGTGTGGCTTTAGTTCCTTGCTCCATGCTCCAAACGAGACAAGAGGCTGAACTAGGCTGTTCTGCTGTGGGTTTCACTGCTGTTAAAAAAACTACCCACGGATGGAGCCTGCAGATGCAGGAGCTCCAGGGAGCCACATGCCTCCACAGCTTTGCAACAGCAGCTGTGCATCCTCGTGGAGCTGCCTCCATTTTAAGGCAGGAGAAAGGACATCAGGTCTGGGTACGTCTGCAGGCAGTGGAGCAGGAGCATCTCCGCACCTGGTGCTGTGCCTGGCTGGGGCATGGTGCAGAGCTCATCCCACAAGATTCACTGCTGCTGGCAGCAGAGACCTGTGGCAGCCCACGGCCACCTCTGTTTCCCTACGCAGCATGCAGGATTTTTGACCTCTGGTGTGGAAAAGCACTCCCACGCAGCTGCCAAGCAAACAGCAAGGATTGGGCCTTGGAAGGAGTCATTAAATTGCTTTGCAGGGAATTATCCCAACAGTGAGCTCTGTTGGTGAGCCATGGGCGGCCAGGCTTGCCTGACACTACAGGCGTACAAGATTTGGGGCTGTTTCACTGCACCCAGGGGTGGGACGGTGAGACACCAGCAGCACTGTGGGGCTGTACTGCCCCAGGAACAGCAGGAGACGCGGCTATGACTGCAATGGGGTGACTGGGCTAGAACAGGGACCCATAATGGCAGGGTGTGTGGGCAGCCTGAGTCCTGAGGGATGGCTGTGGGCCCTCCCTTCCCCATAAATACCACAGAGCTGTTGGGCAGTGTGTGACCCCATCATTGCCATCTCCTGGAGGGCAGCCTTGCGCTCTGGGCACTGGCTCCATCACCCTTACACCGCTCCTACATTGAGCACTGCCTGGACCACAGCGTCAGCTGCTGAAATGTCCTCGTTCCCTCTCTGCCAAGGCAGAGGGAACCCTTAAGGTTGCTGCCAGGTCCTGCCCCTCCTGCTTGGTTCCTGGGCTGCCCTGGGGACCCTGGGGCACGTGGCAGAGTGCTCAGCCATCCTGGGGCTGCTGGTGGGGGCAGTGGGGGTGGTGCGGTACTCACTGAGGGGGGCTGACAGGGCCATGCCAGCAGTGCCAGGCAGCTGCACACCACATTGCCTGCCATCAGCTCCCTGCCAGCTCTGCAGGGATCAGGGAGACAACAACCTGCAGCCGTGCTCCTCTCACCACCCCCAAATTAAACCCCACCACCACCAGCACTGCAGGAACGGGGACAGGCTGGTCCCACACACAGCCTGGGGCTGGCAGAGCTGTGTCCTGCCCAGCCCAGACACACACGGAGCTGGCAGGAAAGGGAGGGCAGGGATGTGCTGGGGAGAAGGTGAAGGACAGGCACTGGCATGACCCTGTAACCCAGCAGGCGACTCTCTGGCACCCCCAGACCTGCTTTCTAGGCTGGATCCAAGCCACTGCTGCACCATTCCCTTGGGAAAAAGCTCTGCCCTTGCCTGCACAGCCCTAGCCTGCCTTTCCCCGCCTTCCCCGGGGAAGGAAATTCTGGAAGAGGAGCCGGGTGGGAAAGAAGGGGAAAGAGGAGGTAACAAGGGAAGGAGGTTGTGCGAATGGAGCAGCCCAGGGGAGAAAGCCTGGTGCAGGCAGGGAAAAAAGCCCAGGCAGGCAGGGCAGAAAGACCAGTGCAGGCAAGGAAGAAAGCCAGGTGCAGGCAGGAGCTGTGGGCAGGAGGAGGAGTGCTTAGCTGAGGCACGAAAATGTTTTGACAGCAGGCCAGCCCTGACGTCATCCAGAGCTTTCGGTTTCTTAGGAAATGACAGACCCGGAACTCAGATCTTCTGCAATAGCTGGAAGAGACACCATGGCTGAGCAGCAGCCCACAGCTGACAGCCCCGGCAAGTTCTCCGTCATAATTAGGATTCAGAATAGCAAATCTTTTGCAGTGCCAGTGTCTCTGGACGACAGTGTGCACGAGCTTAAGGCCAAGCTGAGTGCATGGGACTCCTCCCTGACCCCCGACGGAGTGAGGCTGATTTACAATGGCCAACCTATGGTGGATGACATGACCCTGCGACAGTATAACATCACACCCAACAGCTCTTTGTTCTGTATAAGAAGATGTAAGTGCAGGGTGGCCTGGGGGAGGTGGGTGAAGAGCGGGGAGTGGGTGCAGACTGGGGTGTCTCCTGAGGAAGGACCCCTGGCCAGGACCGCAGGCAGGAGGGAAGGGGCAAGGCAGCTGCAGCTGTGTGTGCACCTGGGAGCTACCAGAGTGTACTTGCACTGGAAGGTGGGAGGAAGGCAGGAGGGAAAGGAAGGACTTTGGACCTGGAAGCTGAGCAAGAAATCTGCTTTCTGCATGGCAGTGGGGAGGGATGGAGAGGTGGAAGCTGGGAGTGTGTTCTCAGCCCCACAGTGTGCTGCTTTCCTGGGATGGGCAGCTGGGTGGGATTCCTGGCACTGGCAGCTTAGTGCGAGTGGGCACAAACCAGCAACAAAAGGTTTCACAGCAAAGGCGTGAAGAAGAGGGAGAGGGTGGGCAGAGGCTGGGATACTCCTCTGGACATGACCTGTCTCCTGAGGTCTCCTCTGCTTTGTCTTGCTGTTGCAGTGCGAGGTGGTGGTGGGTATGTTGACTATGCATCTGCATCTTCAGGTAAGGTCATGCCCTGGTCCTCACTGACAACCTGGTGCATCAGGGCTGGTGGAGCTGCACAGTGATGAGCGTAGGACCCCAGCTCAGTGGATAGTGGTGAGCGTGTCCCAGCTACAGTTCGTGGAGGAGAACATGGAAGTTGTGGTAGATGTGGGAGCATGCAGTGGTACATGAGGGGACCAGTGTGGCTAAGGTGGTCAGGAAGGGTGGGTGAAGGCTGTTTGAGGATGGCTTCTTCTCCCAAATATGAGGCAAAAATGACGTCTTCTTGTTGTTCTGGTCACAGGCTTAGCCCCACAGGCGCTGTCGGTAGGCTTGCACAAACCTCTGACAGACGAGGCCTCGAGGAGCACAGAGGTGAGGTCTTGCAAGACACAATGCCTGAGGCTGGGGTGCCTGAGCAAGGAGCGCTGCACCACAGGGCTGGGGAGGAAAGCACAGCTGTAGCATGTGGGCTCACAGTCTGCAACCCCCCTGCGGACGGCAGGCTTGACATTGCCCGCTGCCACTACAGCACCTCTCTGGGTGGTAGGAGCTGGTCGACACTGCCCTCAGTCCCAGGATGGGGATCCCACCATGCCGGCAGGTCTGGCAGGCACAGCTCCTGCACCAGCCTATTTCCCCCCTGCAGGAGTGGGGAGCAGGGCCAGTGCTACACTTGATGCCGGGGATATTGCTCCTGCTCTTAGAAGACCCCTCCTCCTGACTCCAGCAGTCAAGCACAGCTGGAGGAGAGAAATACAACTTGCGAGTGCTTTCCCCTATGTTTCCCTCTGCAGAAGAGCTATCGCTGCGTGAACCTGGCCTCACCACGGCCGGCAAAGTTCTGCTGCTGCATGGTAGAGGTAAGGGCTTTGCCGGTCCTGGCAGGGCACTGTCACACCCAAAGGAAATGGCACAGCAGGATACCTGGGACTGACCCTGGCTGTCACCTGGGAGGTTGGATGTGCCTTCAAAATCTGTTATTCACAGGAATTCTGCATCCTCTGGAAAAGTCCGGTCCCATTTGCTATGCTAACTCAGCACAGGCTGCCCCAGTTTTCAAGTTTGTGGGAAGACAAATTCCACTTCCTTGCATCCCACATTTTATTCTCGCTGCTGAATTTCATCTGCCTGTGGCCATTGTCCTCTCTGCTGATACACCATGGCAGAGGGGGGATAGACCAGGCTTCACTCACAAGAAAGTCAGCAGCCAACAACATTTTTTCCCTCAGGAAATGGAAACTTTCCTATCTGGAATTCCCACTTGCAAAATAAATCCTAAAACTGAGTAGGTGCAACATGTAGTTTGGGACTCTCAAGCTGCTGTGTGTCCACCTGTTATCTTTCCTACAGATGCTTGGGGGATGTATGGACTAACTGATGCCTTCCCCACCCCAGTGGCATCTACTTAATCAGTCCTCTTTGCTGTGCCTGTGTGCAGGGTACTTTTGGGCACTGCTATGGGGATCCATGTAAAAGGGGTCATGAGCCTCAGACATGGCCAATGCTTGTTTTGGATCCCAGGGCAGAGGAGCTGCCAGTCAATGATTTTTCTGGCCTCTTCACTGATGAGAGTGATGGCATTCTGGGCAGCGGGCAGCTGCTACTGATCCCCTGCTGCTGCTTGCGAGGCTCCAAACTCCCATGCCAAGCTACACTGTGCTTCATGGTAAATCCCAGCGTGTCTCCTGCAAGCAGCACCCAGTGCAGAACACCCTATTCAGTCCCAAACTGTCCACACTTTTGTTGCAGAATCTTCCAAAAGTGATGCCGGAGATAATCAAAGACTTTTCCGAGTTCCACACTGGGTACCGGTAAGAGCTGTCGGGTAGTGGGAGCACCTTTCAAAAGCCCTGTCTCAGGTGGCATAAGCCTGTCTTCTCTCCCACCTGCAGAGCTTACCTCCCTGGTGCAGGCATCTTCCAGTGCTCCATCACGGGCCTCAGCTTTGAAGTGAATTCAGAAGTGACCATCACCTACAGATATGACACCTGGACTGAGCACCTGAGCAAGGCTGACCAGGAAACATGGATGCCCGCTGGACCCCTCTTCCACATTGAGGTGCAGCCCAGGGTCGTGCAGACGGTGTATCTCCCCCACTTCATCTGCCTGGCAGGTACAACAGCTGCAGGGACCTGGGTCTCCCCACCCTGGCGACATATCCAGCTCCTTATAGATGTGTCTCCAGACAGGGCCAAATTCTCCCTTCCCTCTGAGGTCCTCTGTACTCCCTTGTGTTCCTCTGTTTTGCCTTGAAGGTATCCTTCATTCTTCTCTCACTTTCTATCAAGCTTTTCCAGTGGTCCCTTCCCCCGCTCCTGCTCCACACCACCAGCTCCTCCTTGCCTGCCCTCTCCTCCCAGCTACTGTGACGACCCCCATACACTACCCCAATCCAGCTGTAGATCAGCCCCCAGGCTCTCCTGGAGAGTTTCTCAGCCCTCTGCTGCATCTATGGCAGCTGTGGATGGCAATGTCTGTCTCTGCTTGGCTCCACTGGGACAGGAGCTGGCCGGCTGTGCCCACTCACAGGCTGGACCACTCTGGGGTGGGATGCAACAGGTCAGAGCTGGCCCAGGCAGAACAGCAAGTGGAATGAAATTGTCCATTTTCACTCAGGCAATATGAGGAGTCACAGGGCTTGGATCTGAGCTCTCTGCACTCTAGTGCTTTTAATGAACCACTGTTAATGAGTGGAGGAGGAGCACCAGCACCCATGGCTGGGCTGCAGAGTGTGCAGAGGAGTCCCAGTCCCCTGTGCTGGGGGGCCCTGACACAGGCACTGGGTGTGCTGGCTGAGGGACTCTTCTGGCAAATCCATGTCCTCTTCCAAAACAGAGCATGCTTCTTGTTCCATGGCTCCGTCTCCCACCCAGGGCCTAGCAAGCAGCCATGTCAGTCAAGAAGTGGCTCTACACACTCTTCACTGACACCGCTGTGCTAAACCAAATGTTGTAATTATATTAATCTGTCAGGTTAACAGCTAAGTGTGCTCCAGAGATAATCCAGGTGACTGGCTGTCAGCAGAGCTCTCTGACCCAGTCATCCCTAGGGATGTCACCTCAGAATGTTTGGGCTGTTCTGGTGACCAAAAACTGGAGTGAATCACCACACAGCAACCATCTGCCTCCCTGGTGTGTGGTGGTGTGATGCTTGTATACAGGATGCTGCATGGGTGCGGTCTGACAATTTTCACGGTCCCAAGCTGTCACCTCCAGATACGAAGTTTTCTGAGCCTGCAGGAAGATTGCCAAAGGCCTGCAACTCCCTGCCAGACCCCAAAAGCCCAGGACACACATGGGACTTAAAGCAGAGCATGTCATTGTGTATGACGTATGTCTTCTTTCTGCTGCTAAAGCCTTAAAGAGGAGGCAGCCTGAGGTGGTACCAGGACGACTAACCAGAACCTCAGTGCCTTTGCTGTCTCTTGCAGAAGGTGTAAATACCAGCCTATGCTCCATTGCCCATTTTGAATCTGAGAGGATGACCCTGAAGAAACCAACCAGACTGATCGCTTTCTCTGCAGTCCTGGAGAATCCCAGCTTCTCACTGCTTGGGGTGCTTTGGAGGAAGTTACGTTCAAACTTAAATTCACTCCCTATGCACTCCTTGGTGCTGATCTTTCAGCAGCTCAATGCTGCAAATACGACTCTTCACCTCTACCTGATCCCAGATGACAACTCTGTGAAGCAGGTAAGACGGAGGGAGCTTTTCTGGGTTAAAAAAGGATATCTAGGGTGGCTGCAGTAGCGGGGACTGTATTTGATAAGCAGAGATGCCTCCCAGTTTTTCTGCCACCAGCATCTGATTCACATATGGTCCTGTGTCCCCCATCTCCCACCACAGGACAGCATCCTTGCTCCTGCCTCCTCCACTATCCTCTTTAATGGATGCCTCCAGGAATCTCTGTGTTTTTGTCCAGGACTGCATGTCCTAGCATGAGCGAAGCCATGGCACGGGCTGCTCTGCCACACAGAGCAGACGTAGGACTTGCTGGTGACTGCCAGGCATGACAATAGGTGGCTGCACACCAGTGGCTCTCTGTTGTGTGCAAGCCCTTACCCTCTTTCAGAGTGGCAGTGCTTTACGCTGCCCACGTTCCTGTCTGCACACGGTAGGCTCCTGCCTGCGCTAGCGGGAGCTGCCAGCCCCTGCGGCACAGCACTGCCTGTGATGCACACCCAGTAGTCTGCTCTGACTGGGCTACTCTCTTCTTGACTTTCCAAGGGCTACCCCAAATTCACAGCTCTGGTTGTTTTGTTTTCTTTTTTCCTTCCTGAAAAACAATGCTTGATGTTTACAGGCCATTGAAAAACAAGAGAGGAATTGGAATTCAAAGTTTATTCCCAAGCCTCCTCCACTCAACCCTCTGTTCTTTGGCTGCGTTTACCAGGTGATCAGTACAAAATTTGTGGTGATAATGCCTGAAGTAAGTGGGATTGTTCCCTTTTGTTTTTTTAAAGTGAAATAGAAAATAGAAGTCTCTGTCTTCAGCCATATTCTGCTACCAGAATCTGTCTCATGAGGCCCCAGAGCCAGAGGTGCAGGCAGCTGTACTGTTTACAAGTGGCAAAGGTATTTCACAATACGCATCCCCAGAAAGAGCAGGGAGCACACACCAAAGCCCAAAAGGGGCTGCATTTGTTTTCCCTTAGGGCAGAAAGCATGATGTAGGACTTGTTGGACTTACCACAGCTGCATATCAAGAAGAAATTTCAGAGGTGTTGACTCAGGTGTGGTCCCAAGTCCTTCATCTTCCTCTCCTCTGCAGTGAGTTTCCTTTAGCTTAGCAGCAGAACTGGAAAGACACTTTCTCTCTATGCCATGAGGATGTGACATGATTTCTTTCTCTGTTGAAACTCCATTTGAGGATTTCTGACTTTGAGCACCATGCCCTCTGGCAATCAGACTGCAATGGCTGGGAAAATCTGGGAAGATTTGGCCATTTAGTCCTTGTGGTTACTTCTTTTAGACAGAAACTTGGGACATCCTGAGAGCAGCTGATTGACAGTCCAATGGCATGTTCATGGCTGGTTATGAAAATCTCCTTTCATAGGTCTGCACTCCACCATGAAAAGGGAATCAGAAACTTAGGTCGGATGGGACCTCAGGAGGTCTCTGGTCCAACCTTTTGCTCAAAGCATGTGAGTTTTGAAGTTAGATCAAGGTGTTCAAGGCCATGTCCAGTCAAGGTTGAATATCTCCCAGGATGAAGATACTACAGCCTCTCTGAGTCTCTGGTCCAGTGTTGTAACACCTTCCTTGTGTTTTTTTTCCCCTGTTATCTAATTGGAATTTCCCTTGCTGTGCTCTGTTTGCCTGTGCCTGCTGCCTCTTGTCACATCACTGTGCACCTCCGGGAGGCTGGCTCTGTCTTTTCTTTAGTCCCCCTTCACACAGTTAGAGACAGTGATCAGTCCTCCCCGTGACTTTCTTTTCTCTGTGTTGAACAAACCCAGTTCCCTCTGCTTCTGCTTGCATATCATGCATTCCAGCCTGGAGCTGGTCTTGCTCCAGGATGTCCATGTCTTTCTTGTACTGGGAAGCTCCAAACTGGAGCTGGTGCCCAAATGTGGTCTTACAAGCACTGAACAGAGGGAAAGAATCCCTGACGTCACTGTGCTGGCTGTGGTCTTGTTAATACAGCCTGGGGATGCAGACTGCCTTTGCTGCCAGGGCACACCACTGACTCCTGTTCAACTTGCATGCGCACCAGGACTCCCATCAGTTCTTCCCTGTGAAGCTGCTTTCTGTGTCCACCCAGAGCTCAGGCTCTTGTCTGGTGTGAGGCTATTCCATCCCAGACACAGGACTCTACATTTACCTTTGCCAAATTGCATGACCTTCCTGCCAGCTAAGTTCTCCAGCCTTTCCAGGTTCCTCTGAAAGGCATCCCTCCCTCCAGCTTATTCATCACTCCCCCTTGCAGCTACAAACCTCTGCTGAGCTGAGCACAGCCCCAGACAGGCAGGGCCTTCAGGTTAATTGCGAGAGAGTCTTAAACCCATGAGCCACAAGGTAGAGTTTGGGTTTCCCACTTCCTGGACTGACCAAGTGGTAACTGGTCACTCTGCCTTGAAGAGCAGTTGTGAAGATGACAGACCCAGGCTCTTGGCAGTGTCAGGCAAAAGCAGTAACAGCTGTGAAGTTGCAACCTGGGAATTTAAGGCTGAATGTTAGGAAAAACTTTATCACTTGGTGGAGATGCAGCCATCAGAGGAGGTTAGAAGGTGGTGAATCTCTGCTCTTTGAGCTTTTGAGTACACAGCTAGATAAAGTGCTGGCTGAGCAGATCTAGACTTGACATTGGTCTGTCTTTGAGAGTTACATCAGATAAGACACTCCAGAGGTCCCTTCCAACCAAAATTTGAGATATTGGCAGAACAGCAGAGTCCTGACGTACGTCTTCCTTTTTTTCTTGCTGGTAAGGCCAAGAAACACAGGATGATGTGTGTGAATTCACCGCAGCTCCCCACAGTGAGAGGCTCAACTTGTTTCTTTACCATTACAGGCACACTTGCCGTTTTGCTACAAGAGTCCAAAGGAGCAGCAGCTCTTTGTTGAGATCTACATCAGGAACATGGCAGAGGAAATTGGACTCTTTATGACAGACACACGCAATGGCGCTGTGGTCTGGAGGGCATCACTGAGATCAGGTAGGACCAGCAGGTCCCTACAGGTGCTCATTCACCTTAGCAAAAGCAGAGGTGCACCACTCAAGCAGACCTCACCCATTTTGTGGTCATCATCCACCTGTCCTGCAGGGAAAGCAAACCATGGGTGTACAGCAACTGGCCACTGAAGAACAGGGATCTGAAAGGATACCCCAATGTCAGTAGGCTGGAGCTTCAGATTTCATGTAGAGTTTCAGATGCTGGGGTTTAAGAGAGCGTGACAGCACTATTGGTGTCTCTCTGCTCTCTTGGTTAATGTTTGCATAGAAATCTAACTTATTTTTAAAAGCCTGTTAATGTAATGAACACCCATGGATGTGCTAGTGCAAACACTCTGTGATGCAGACAAGGTAAGGAGAATACCAAAATGTTAGTGAAAATCAGCATCTTAAAAACCTACATGTTCCAGCCAGCACTACTCTTCTAGATTTGCTAAGTGCAACAGCAGTGTGTGAAACAACGCCCAGAGCATACAGGATCAGGGCAAGGCCAGGTGGACCAGAGTGCCCTCATCACGTGTCTCTGCTCACAGCAACATCACAAACATGGCACCCAGCAAGCCTGCTGATGGTGTGGGGACTGCTCTCTTGTGGCAGCGAGAAACCATTGCTTAGAGCTATTCTGCTTTAGGGCTGGCTGTGCTGGCTCGGGTCCCATGTAGAACTTCAGTCAGGACAGCAGATGATGGAGGCAGGAGCAGGGTTAGGAGTGGTGGGTGCCAAGACTCGTGTTCACGTGTCCTCGGGGAGGACAGAGGTGCACCCAGCTCCAAGAGCTGCAGGCACCTCACTTCCACGCCTCTCTGCCCAGCTGCTGCTGGGCCAGCTCAGCAGCCACCACACATACTGTTAACTTCAGGCAGCAGCACCCACCGGTGGGGTCCGCTGTGGGAAAGCTTGGCAGAGGAGCTGCAGGCAGCAGCATCTCACAGGCACAGGGTATGGTACTGCTCAGTACGCCTTGAGACCTCTTCATAGTTAGTCTAATGCAGCATCCCCTAAAAGTAACACCTACAGCCATGCAGAGCCCAGGACCTTCTATTGAGTTCTCCACAGGTGGGCAGGAACAGCAGGAGGAACACCTAAAGGCTTCATGAAGAATTAGGCACCTCAGGAAGGTGTCGTGGAAGATTAGGCACGGTCAGTTCAGTGGCGGCATATTCAGTGATCTCTCTCTCTCTTCCAGGTGATATTAATCTTCCTGCCTCTGTCTCCAAGACCTTCTCAGGTCAGTACAGTGTTTCAGAGCTGCATTCCTAGAGTTTGAATCTATTTCTTTGGAGCTCACCAGCCTCTGGTTTAAAGCAGATATCAGCCTCTTTTCCCATCCTTATGATAGTTTCTAGACAAAAAGCCTTGAAAGCTGCAGCCTCAAACTTTTGCTCCCCCCTTACTGGCAGCATGCTCTGTGCCACGTGGGTGGGTAAAGTGGCATGGTGCTGGTGGCCTTCCAAACTGGTTTGCTTTCTTTGGGGACAGACATGCTGTTGGTACAGAGAATGACTGCAGCTAGTACAGTTCATGGTCCACAAACACTATTTCATCAGTGTTCTAGCAGGTGGTACAGCTGCTGTATCCCATACAGCCAGCCTGGCGGCTGATGGCCCCTGTGCCGAACGGGAGCATTTTCCAAGGGACTGATGTCCCTGGGAAGGAGCCTGCGACCAGGCATTGGCAGAGGGGACAGCAGGGCCACCTTTACAGCAACTCCAGGAGTTTCTGGCCAAGGGGCTTTGCTTTCCACCTGCTTCAAATACAGTAACAACAACATGCTGCCCAGCAGTTCTACAGGTATTCTCCCAGCCTAATTTCTCCATGGCCACAACACTTCATCATTACCTCTTGCATCACATCTTACTAATGAAAGGCCAGATCCAAGAGGACACCCAGGCAGCTAAGTCACAGGTTGAGGCAGATAGGCTCAGATAGACACAAATTTGGACATTTCAGTGTTACTTCTTTTTGCTGGCCATGCATGCAGTCACCACATTGGCCTACAATCTGCCCAAGAGCACCAGGAGAGTAGGGTGGCAGACAAGAGCAAGGGCAGGGCAAGGGACAATGGTTTTAAACTGAAAGAGGGCAGGTTTAGGTCGGGCATAAGGAAGAAATCTTTTACACTGAGAGTGGTAAGATGCTGGATCGGGTTGCCCAGGGAAGCTGTGGGTGCCCCATCCCTGGACACATTCAAGGCCAGGCTGGATGGGGCTTGGAGCAACCTGGTCTGGTGAAAGATGTCCCTGCCCATGGCTGGGGGTTGGACTAGGAGATCTTTAAAGGTCCCTTCCAACCCAAGCCATGCTGTGATTCTACAAGGAGATGCCTGTCTGTGTGCCCACTTCAGCCTTGTGTAGGAGGACTGGGTGGAGGTTTGGGAGGAGAAGCCAAGCAGCGCTGCCCACTGCACTGACCTGCAGCTTGCTCAGTGCCCCGCTGGCATTGGCTGCCTTTCTGGGCTCTGTTTCTTTACAAACTGCTTGGCAGTCCTGTGAGATTTCAGAGCCTTGAGCAACCTTGTGCTCTGAGTTAGGAGCTCCTCACCTTGCAGGGCCAGGGGAAGCACAGTAACTTCATGCCCAGACACTGTAGGAATCCAGCTGGGGACAGTTGCTGGCAGCTGATGGGAGCTGCCACCTACCTCACCTCCCTCAGCTCCCGCCCCCTTCCTTGCTGTGCCTCCAGTGCTCCCACCACCGGTGCAGTGGGTGCCCATCCTTCTTGGTGGAGGAATGGAGACACGTGGCTGTGGGGCAGGGTGTACAGCCATGGTGTCCACTGTCTTAGGATGCCACATCCTGCAGCGTGGCACTCAGCTGTGGCTGCCTGGCCATGTGCAGCACAGCAACATGAGTTTGGTATCGGCTAGGCACAGCCTTCATGAAGAAGTACAAGACTGAGCTTTGCTCCAGGATGAGCCAGCTGTCTACCATTCTGCTACACTTACGGGATGTAAACGTCATCAACAGTGAAGAAGAAGAGGAGGTGCAAAGTCAAGTTACGCATCAAAGGAGGAACCAGGTTTTGCTGGAGCTTATTGAGAAGAAAGGGCTGGAGGCCCAGGAACAGCTCTACTGTATCCTCCAGAAGAAAGACCCATACCTCATTGCAGACCTGGAGAAGTCCAACTAGGCCTGGGAAGGCAGGCCGCTTTTGCTCCCATTTCTCAGCTTACGGGAGCAACAGAAGGGCAGTCAGGTTTAACAGCGTATGGATCCTCACTTTTCAAGGCAAAATCCACAGTGCAAAGCAGCGATAAGCTGTCTGAACTGTCCGGTCTCAAGCCTGCCTTCCTTGGCTGACTCAGCTGCCAGCACTGGACAACCAGTGTCATGCCAGAGACTGGTGAGAAGCTGCTGGAACAAGACACTTTGATTCCTGGTCCAGTGCCAACACCTTGGACCTGTCTACTTCCATGAGACAGGGCCTCTGCCTCTCCAGAAGCTCCATGCAGCTGCTAGCAGAGGAGCTCCCATCGCAACAGATCCCTCCAGCTCAGCCTCCCTGTCCTCAGTGTCCACGGGCACCTCTCACAGCTGGAAGAGAGGAGCTGCTTTACCAGGCAGAGCTGTCTGCAAAGGCTTCTTCTCATGTGCCAGCCACAGCAAGCCAGAGATGTTGATGTGAACCCATATTAACATTAAACCTTCCCCTCGTTCTGCAGTCTCATTTACCCAAATGACTAAAACTCACTGAAGGAGCAAACAAACATCCTGACTCCAGCAGCAGCAGCTGTGTGAAGGAGCTCCTCCCAAAGAAGACACAAAAAAGAGCACAGATACTAAATAAAGGTTCATGCATCTTCAGGGAAACTCCAACTCAATGACAGCCCCTTTACTTCCAAAAGAAAATCAGCAGATTATTTTTATATCCTATTCTTTGCATCCATAAAGTCACTTCCTTTCTGGATCATGTAGATGCCTTCACTGATGGCATCCTCCTGCTGTTGAACACGCCAGTCAGGGCAGCAGCAGTCTGCTCTGGTGTCCAGTATCTAAGAGGGTTTTTTTGGTCAAGCTCAAGTGCAATTCAGACTTGCCTAAGTGGAAACAGCAACACAAAGGAGCTTCCAGGGAGCGTTGAGTGAAGCGGTCCTCACCGTATGCTCCATGACACTGCTGTCTTAAGTATTGCTTTATATTTATTCCTCCTCTTGAACCTGGAGCACATCGCTGCTGAATAATGCTATAAGAGTGTGTCTCTGCCCCGTTAAGGGTTGACGCTCTTCAGTGCAACTAGGGATAGTATGAAAAGGAGGAAGCTGGGAACAAGACCATGCAGGGACACAGACCTGACCAGCAGATGACAAGGGAGGCAGTGAAGGGGACCAGACATCACCACTCACACTAATTCCTTGGCTATCCAGAAACCACACTGGGGCTGGCCCTTCCAGGATGATCTGCCTGGGCTTCCCAGCTGCTGAGTGTATGATCCAGGGAGACCCTGGACATGGGCTGGGAGGGGTGCAGGAAAGGACCTGTGGGCATGGGAAGGGGAAGCAGGAGGAACAAAACAAGGGGAGGCAGAAAGTGGTACAAAGGGGGCCACTCAGGTATAAACCAGGGCTGGTTGGCTGGGCCCTGTGCCTGATCACCACAGTCTGTCCTATCTTTTTATATTTTCTTATTAAATGTTTTTTTAAACTATTTGTCTGCCTTGCCTCACTCTGCCCAGTGCGAGGGTGTGCTGCAAGGGCCAAGAGCCAACTGCTGGTGAGACCTGGGTCTGATTCAGGGGACCTGGTGTCACTGCCTGGAGTGAGTGGTGTCCCAGTGCAGCTACTGGAGTAAGCGGGGTCTTTAACCTCCAGTCATGGGGTGGGGATGGTGTCCCCAAATCTAGGTACTGGGGGGACACACCAGTGCGAGGTGAAGGAGGGGCTCTGCGTAGCAGGAGCTGGACCCTGTGTCACAGCCTGCGTGTCTGGCGGGGGGGCAAGAGTATCTCCCAAAACCGTGGGGGTGGGGTGTGCCTGTGTATTCACCAGCAAAATTGGAGCTGGACCAGCTGCTGAGTGAAGGACCCACGGGGTGGGGCTGGGGTCCAGGCAGGGGTGCCGGGGAGACAGAGGGGCCACGCTGGCGCTCAGGGGACCCGAGAGCACACGTGCTTGTGAACCGCGAGCGTGTGTGTGCCAGCACCAGTGACCTCCCCCGCCCCTGCCACCCCGGAGGAGGAGGGGCTGGGGCCGGTGTGTGATTTGGGTCCTGCGCATGGGTGCTGATGACGGCAGCACCTTGCCTGTAGCCAGCTGAGTCCCGTCTGTGTGTCCTGCGTATGTCCCGTGTCCGAGTCCCCCGTCTGTGACCTGTGTCTGTGTGTCCCGTCTGTGTGTCCTGCGTCTGTGTCCCATCCCTGTGCATGCCGCGTCTGTGCATCCTGTGTGTGTCCCATCTCCGTGTCCCATGTCTCTGTGTCCTGCATCGGTGTCCCCGGTGTCGATGCGTCCCACGTCTGTGTCCCGTGTCGCTGTGTCCACGCGCGTGTCCCGAGGACCCGTGCCCCGCTGCGGGCCGGCTCCGCGGAGTCGAAGGAGGCAGCCGCACGCCCCGGCCTGGGCAGGCCCCGGAGTCCCGCGCCGGGCAGGGCTCCCGGCGTCTCGGCGTGTACGCCCGGTCCCCTGGGCGGCTCCTCCGCCTCTCGGGGGCGGGAGGGACCTTCGCCGACCAAGGGGCGGCAGCTCCGCCGCGGGAGCAAGGGGCGCCCACCCTCCGCCGCAGCCCCGCAGCGGGCGGCACCGGGGGGCGGGGCGCTGCACGCGGCATTGGCGGGAGGTGCCGGTGGGGCCGCTCTCTGATTTGCGCTCCCGCCGCGGGGCGGGGTGGCTGCGCTCTCGCGGGAACGGAGCGCAGCGCGGGAAACGCTGTGCGGGGCGGGCGGGATGGCGCGGGGCGGCGGCAGCGGGCACCCCGGGGCAGCGCGGTGGGGGCGCCGGGAGCCGGCGGAGGGGGCTGAAGGCGCGGCGGCCGGCAGGGACGATGGACCCGCGCTGTCCGCTCTCAAGCGCCTAGAGCGATCGCAGCGCACGGACCGGCTGGACGCGCTGTTCGGTTTCGAGCGGCCAGCGGAGCCCGGCGAGCGGACGGGATGGCTTATCAACATGCACCCGGTGCGGACCGGGGGGGCGGGCATCCGACGGAATGGAGTCCCACGGTGGAGGGGGCCGTCCCACGGGGGGCCCGGGGGAGGGGAGTCGAGTCCCACGGGGGGAAGGGAGTCCCACGAGGGACGGGGGGGGCCCACGGAGGGACGGGGGGGGCCCACGGAGGGACGGGGGAGGCCCACGGAGGGACGGGGGAGGCCCACGGAGGGACGGGGGAGGCCTGAGAGGTCTCGCAGGAGGAACTCCACTGAGTCCATGGTGTCTATGGGCAGACAGAGGTGCTGGACGAGGACCGGCGGTCAGTGAGTGCTGTGGACTACTACTTCATCCAGGAGGATGGGAGCCGCTTCAAGGTGGGTCCCTGGGGAGGCTGGGTGGGGCAGAGGGTCCCACGAGTGGACCCGCCACCATCACCCATCTGCTGTTTCCTAGGTGGCCCTGCCCTACAAGCCCTACTTCTACATCGCCACCCGGAAGGTGAGGAGGGGACCCTGGGAGGGCTGAGGTCTCCAGGGTACAGGGCAAGCAGGTCGCTGGGGAGCTCAGGACCTGGGCAAACTGCTTTGGGACCATAGTCTTTTGAGAGACAGAGCCATGCTGCTCAGCCTCTGTCTCTCATCAGGGCTGTGAGCGAGAAGTGTCCTCCTTCCTCTCCAAGAAGTTCCAAGGAAAGATTGCAAAGCTGGAAACCATCCCCAAAGAAGACTTGGACCTGGTCGGTATTACTCTGCCCTTTGTGCTCTTGAGTAGTGGGGGTTTTGTTTTGGACCTGAAGTAGGAAGGGACTGACTAGTGAAGGGAAACCATGCTTGACTTCAGCCTCTTAGTGCTGTTTGTGGTGCTTATCAGAAATGGGTTAATTAAGGCTAGTTGCTGATTGGTAGTAATTACTTTCCTTGAGCACATCAGCTGTTTCACTGTGTGTTCAAGAAGTTTATTTGCAGGAATTAATGATTGGAGGAGGAGAGGGTACTGTGGGAAGAGGAGGATGCTCATTCTTGACTTCTCTTCCCTGGGTTGAATCCTGCTTGTGGGCCTGCCTGCATGGGCAGCAGGGCTGGCTGGGCCCTTGCTGTGCAGCTCTTGAATTCTTCCCTGACATGCCCACCAGGGTCTCTTCTTGGTGCTTGACTCTCCCACCCACTGGCACCTTTTTTTGGCCAGTTCTTGCACCTGCATCAGTCTAATCTGCCTTCCCCACCCCCCTTATGCTGACCATCCCTCAGTACTCATCTTCCCTGAGCTGGTGTCTTGCTGCTTTGCAGCCAAACCATTTGGTGGGCCTGAAGAGGAACTACATCAAGCTGTCCTTCTACACAGTGGATGACTTGGTGAAAGTGCGGAAAGAGATCTCTCCTGCTGTGAGGAAAAACAGAGAGCGAGACCAGGCGAGCGATGTCTACGTGGCCATGCTGTCAAGGTGGGAGCTCTGCTTAGGGTGACTGGTCAGTCCTTTGTGTTAATAATTGGATTCCCTTAACTGTTTCTTAGCTGTCCTCAGAGAGGCGTTGTCCTGCTTGAGGTCTGACCCCAGCTATGCCTCTCTGCCACCCATCTCTGAGATGGTTCTTCTAGCTCAGTGCTGCACATCAAGAGGCCCAAGAGCCTCTGGGATGTGATGTGCTGTGGTGGTACCTCTGCCCTTCCGGTCGTCGAACAGATGCCCTGTCCCTGAGAAGGGATACCGAGAGGCACCGGGCAACCTTCTAGCTGTAACTAAAGTGGAAAAAACCCCAACAACATTTTCTATTGAATAAAAGCCAGGCACTTGTTTACAAGATTGGAAACACAGTTGCAGATATGAAAAAAAAAAACAACTTTGTTTTTGAAGTCAACCAGAACATACACATGAAAAATTTGCCCCTCTGGTTTCCTGGCCGTGCAGTCTGATTTCAGCTGAAACTTGAGGAAGAAGAATTGAGCGACAAGCACTCCTTGCTCACCTGGAAGGCATGCCATCCCTGTTCAAAGTGCTTCCCAGGTTGCCTTGTTGTGCTTAGACTCATTACCTTACTTATAAATCTAGTGCTGGCAGAACGATTCACTACACAATCACCCAGGGGTTTGTCTGGCTGTGCATCTGAGCAGACACAGCTCACAAACATGAGAAAAGGTGAATTGAGGTGGGAGTGACAGGACTGCGTCTGCTGTCTGTTCCGGGGACACCTCTGCAAGCAGGGTGTGATTGCATGGTGGGGAACAGTTTCCTGTTCTCTCCTGTCACTGACTCCTGCTGCTGGGTGTCACCGGTGCCACATGGCTGTCCCTCGCAGCCAAGCATGTGAAGATGTGTGCTCCAGTAAGGCAGCTGCCTCGCTCTGCTCCTTGCAGCGCTCTGAGCGGAGGCAGCCTGAGCACAGATGAGGAGGGGATCTCCAGAAAGGTTGCCACCCAGATGGACAACATTGTGGATATGCGGGAGTATGATGTACCCTACCACGTTCGTGTCTCCATTGACCTGAAGATCCACGTGGTGAGTAAGGAATAGGGAAGCTGAAAGAGCTTCACTTTCCTGCTGCTCTACTCCTGAAGTGCAGGCAGGTTGGAAATGTTTTCTTTCCAGGATCTTTGTAAAGGCATTGGTGACAATAAGTTCATGTGTAAAGCTTAGTCCTGTACTGCTGGGCCTTCTCCTCAGTTAATGACATGCAGAAAAGTTAAATGATTGATGCACCACTGCAGTTTGAGCCTTTCTTCTGGGCTGCATTTAATTCATGCAGGACTGTCCCTAGCAGCCAAAGCGATGCGAGGAGCTGGCCCCACAGTCAGGCACTGCCCGCCCTCATCTCTTGACAGGCTCACTGGTACAACGTGCGATACCGGGGCAGCACTTACCCCCCTGAAATCACCTGCCGAGATGACCTTGTGGAGCGACCGGTGAGCATTGGTCAGGCAGGCATTGGTCTGACCAGGTGCACGGCTGCTGTGTCTGGTTTCCGATGTGCTGCTGGAGTCACTGTGGTGCGCAGGGGGAAAGCTTTGTTTCTGGGCTTGAGTAGTGATTTAGGGGTTGATAAAGAAGACAAATGACATGTCTAGAAGACAGGTTTGCTTGCTAGGCCTAGCACTGGCTTGATGGGAATTGCTCTTTACAGTCAAGTCATCTTTAGAATATTTTCTAATGGATTTGGTCCTGCTCAGGATCCTGTTGTTCTCGCCTTTGACATTGAAACTACCAAACTCCCTTTGAAGTTTCCTGATGCAGAGACAGACCAGATCATGATGATCTCCTACATGGTTGATGGGCAGGTAAGGGAGAGCAGAGTGGTTTCCTCCACGCTGCAGCCAGCAGCAAAGCTGGGGAGCAGGCCAGTGTTTCACCTCCACCCCAGCTTGCTCCAGGTTTGCCTTGCTGCCAGTGCTTGGTGTGTGGCTGTGGAAATGAAATTAAAGTCTGAATGATGCATAAGATAATTAGTTTTGTGATACCAGTTCAGGTTGCTGGTGTTCCTCTGAGGGAGCAGTTGTAACCTGGAGACCACAGGGACAGTCATGTCCTGTGTTGTCTCCCCATGGCCTCCTTAGCCAATGGTCAGCAATGGTTCAGCAGATGACTCCCAAACAGTTCTTCCCCCTTGACAGAGCTCTGGCTTTCAAGAGGAAAATGTCCCATTGTTTGGACAGCATTTTCGGGTTGCCTGCAAGCCAAGTCCTCCTAACTGCCTCCTTGTCACCTCCCTAGGGCTACCTGATCACAAACAGGGAGATCGTCTCGGAGGATATTGAAGACTTTGAGTTTACTCCCAAGCCAGAGTATGAGGGTCCATTTTGTGTCTTTAATGAACCAGATGAAGTAAGTAAGTTCTGCCCAGCAGACTTTTACTTGCCTGGGGCTCTTGTTGGCCAAAGAGAACAAATCATTTGGTAGGCTCCCTTGCTGGGAAACACAGTGGGTCTGGCAGGGCTGGTCATGCTTTCTTTTTCTGGTAATAAGGGTGATAAAGGTCAGGCTTGGGCTAGGTGTGGAGGAAAGGGGAAGGGTGGAGTAAACTGTATGGTATCCATGACCTGTCTGTGGAGGAGATGAAGTTACTTTATATATGTATTTCTTCCACTCTTCTGTTTCAACCTAGGCTCATTTAATCCAGAGGTGGTTTGAACATGTCCAGGAGACCAAGCCCACCATCATTGTCACATACAACGGAGACTCTTTGACTGGTAAGATCAGAATGAAAACTAAGCTGGCAAGGTGTCATCTGAGCTGTGGGGCAGGGTCAGGGACCAGCCTCAACATCCTTCCATAGTTCACACAGTGGTGATGATGTATGATCCATACCACCTGTCTAGTCAGTTTGAGCACCTCACAAAATCCTGTGGTCATTGGCTTGGAAATATGAGCTTCTGTAGCATCCCATCTGCTTGGCTGGGCTGCCTTAAACCCTTGTTGAGGTGGCAATGTTGGTGTAACAGATGACCCCAGCCTTGGGAGAGCAGGGAGAGGGTCAAAAGAGACCCGGAGGATTTTGGGGAGGGGGGTGCAGGCAAGCCTTGGGGAGGTGAGGGGAGAGCGACCATGTGCCTCTACCTCCTGGTGCAGGATGTAAGCAAGCAGCTTTGCTTCTTGGGTCATGCTGCAATTCTGTCCTGCAGGAAGTTTTGTCAGTGGCCAGATGGCACGGATAAATCACAAGAAAAATTCTTTAGATAGTTTCTAGCAAAGCAGTTGCGAAACCGTTGTTGGAGGTGAAGGGAAATGGCTGTTCTGTTCCTTCTTTTCATGCTGCCTCTTTCCCCAGGCCCTTTGTAGAATCAAGAGCAGCAGCTCATGGAATTAATATGTATCAGGAAATTGGGTTTCAGAAGGACAGCCAGGGAGAGTACAAAGCATCCCAGTGTATCCACATGGACTGTCTAAGGTACCAAATGCTGCTCCTCTACTCTATAACTGTGTCTTTATTTCTTGAATTTGTATAAAATACCTGCACTTGTATTTGAATACGGTCCTCCTGCCTTGTTGGAAGCCTTCATGTTTCACACCTCCCTAGGCTGGTGTGATAGTCCATTTCATGTCCTACTTTCCCTTGGCACTGTACGTACTGCAGAAGCTGCTAAGCCTTCCCTGTGAAGGGCTGTCAGGGCTGACTCTCTCCCTGTAGCCTGCTGGTGGCTGTCCTTGGGTGTTTGAGGTCAGGTTTGGGGGAGTGGAAAAAGGGTGGGATAAGATCAAGCCATTGGAGTAGGGAAAGGACTATATCCTAACCCAGCCCCCACTACAGCTAGAAGAGGAAAGACACTTTCTGGGTGCATGGGGCAGAGAGAAGTTGGGGGGTTTATGTGGGTTTCCTCCACTGGAGCAGTGTCTGGACTTTGGAGAGTGGCTGGCTGTCCTTGCAGTCCTGGTAGTGTCTCCTCCAGTGGCTAAATGTTTAACTTAGAGCCAGTGAGGGAGCTGGAATGTGGTAATTCTGAGCAGTGATGATGGTACGGATAGCGGGGTTTGTCCTGGTTGGGATTTAAGTGCATTGGTAGAAATGTAGGATATCTGAAGCTGAGCAGCCTCTTACTCATCTGTGCTTGGATGCTCAGCTCTCGGCTGTCCTTGGTGAGAGGTCCCTTTTGCAACTGAGGTCCTGTTTGCAAGCCTGAACCCCTTTTTGAAGGGCAGGGCTGGTTTCTTTGCATGAACTGGTATTTTCATGGTTCTGTCCAGGTGGGTGAAGAGAGACAGTTACCTCCCAGTGGGAAGTCACAACCTGAAAGCAGCAGCTAAAGCAAAACTGGGTTACGATCCAGTGGAGCTGGACCCTGAAGAGATGTGCCGGATGGCTATGGAGGAGCCTCAGGTATTCCCTCCAAGTGCTGTATCTCCTCTGAGCAATTGGAAAGCAAGCCTAGAGCAACTGCAATATGATTGCATTGTTAAAGTGTTACAAAATGTTTTTGCTTAATGCAGTGGGTTTTGCGAAATTAACTGCCTGCCTCCCCGATTGCCAATGCCTTAGAAGCAGTTAAGCTTGTGGGGAGAAAGGGATTTCTTTGAAGTGTTTCTAGCACTGGCATTGAGCTGTGTATTTTCTGTATTTATTTACATCAAGGCAAAGTGGCAGGCACCACCTAAATTGGAAATGTCACAAAGAGCCATGATTTGCTGGAGGGACAAGGAATAGGTTTAGCACTCAAGGTGTCGTGGGCAGGGGATTTCTGCTGGAGCAGCCTCCTGATTCCCATATGAGCGGTGTATGTGCCATGAGCTTATCCTCCCCATTTCTTCTCATACAAAGCTGATGTATCATGGTGTAATTAGAGCTAGAGCAGGATGTCCTCTGAAGCAAACAGATTATTCGTTACTACCTAGGATATGTAGAAATGCACCTTTCCCTTCTTCCTGCCGATAACAATCGTGTCTAGCAGGAAGCAATGAAAGATTGTCATTGAGCTACTCCATCACGTGTGATTGGGATTAATTTGCCTCATACCCTTCCCCAACAGACCCTGGCCACCTATTCGGTGTCTGATGCAGTTGCCACCTATTACATGTATATGAAGTATGTGCATCCGTTCATTTTTGCTTTGTGCACCATCATTCCCATGGAGCCTGACGAGGTGGGTGCACTCCTGAAATGACGATTTCTTTGTTGGGTGAAGAGCCACATCTCCCACACCGCATGGCTAAGCCATGGACCCGACTCCCGCTGCCTGGGCACTTTCCCATCTGTGTCAGGGAGAAGGATGGATTTGGAAGCTACTCCTTTCTCTCCATAGCCCCAGTGTGTTTTGAGAGATGTGTCTAAGAACAAGAGACCTGAGGGTCCACAGTAAAGGCTGGAGCAAGAATTTATGGTTGGTGCTACATGCTCAGCCAGGATTACTTGTAGTCATGCAAAGCTGGGTCTCCTGATGGCTGTTGTCAGCTGTTGGGAGGATGTGCTAAGCATGTAGGAAATGTCCCTCTCTCGCCATCTGGTTTAGCTTACAAAAGGCACTTGACAGTGGAGTAGCATCAGGAGATGATGGCAGCAGGGGTCTGGAGGTCTTTGCACTGTCCATTTGGAGACAATGCAAAGACTGGAGGTCTTTGCCTGCTCTCCTCCCAGCTGACACAAAGGAGTCTGTGTTGGTTTCTCACTTGCTCCCAACACATTTGCCATGGGCTGCAGTACTATCTGCTGCATGGTCGCACGTGTGTCACCAGCTGAAACAGTCTGGCTTGCTGATGTGGCTGTAAGGCCCATCTGGTCCCACCAGTGGTGGTACAGCACTGCTTGCTGAATCGAGTTTGGGTTGGAAGGGACCTTCAGAGATCACCTAGTCCAGCTCCCTGCCACAGACAGGGACACCTCCCACCAGCCCAGGCTGCTCCCAGCCCCGTCCAGCCTGGCCTTGAGCCCAGCCAGGGATGGGGCACCCACAGCTGCCCTGGGCAGCCTGGGCCAGCGCCTCACCACACTCTGTGTAAAACATTTCTTCCTTATATCTAAATCTACTCTTCTTGAGTTTAAAACCAGCTTTGATGTCTCTCCTTCAGGTGTTAAGAAAAGGATCTGGGACACTGTGTGAGGCACTGCTGATGGTTCAGGCCTACCATGCCAACATAATCTTCCCTAACAAGCAGGAGCAGGAATTCAACAAACTTACAGAAGATGGTCATGTGCTTGACTCGGAGACATATGTGGGAGGTCATGTGGAAGCACTGGAATCTGGTGTCTTCCGCAGTGACATCCCCTGCCGCTTCAAAATGGTAAGGGGCCAAGGCAGCCAACTGTTGTCCTCACGGAATGTGGCAGTGAGGAATAACATTCTGCTGGTGTTAACATCTCCCGCGTGTCCCTGCTGGGCTTGGGCAGACCTTGAGCACCTGAAGCTGCATGGAGCTGGGCTGGGGAGGATGTGGAGGAGGCCTCCAAGTGGCTGTCTGTGCTTCGCTGGGAGAGCAGGTGTCATATGTGTCACGTACTGGAAGCAAGCCAGACCTTGTTGACAGCAAGGGAGACTAGCGAAGTGGAGGTTTGGGTCTGGTTTTGAGCCAGTGGTTCTTGGAAGATATGCCTCTGTCCCCTGTCTTGTCCTCCCTCTGTCCTTCCACCCAAACTAAGCTTCTTCTGAACCCTTCCTGGGAGTCTTTCATCTCTTTCTGGTTCATGCTGCTGTCTCTGCAACCTCCCCCTTGCCCTGCTTCACTGCTATCTTGTGTTCATGGACTCTTTTAAGTTTTCAGATGTGGTTTCACTCTCTGCTGTGAGATGCATCACACTTAGTGTGAGACGCTTTGGTGGATGGTGGATATGATCTAGTGAATGATCACAGGGGAGCACATACTGGGTATATAAAAGGATCTAGACTAAGTCTGATTCTTAGGACCCTTGCACCAGCCAGCATACAGCCGTGAGAGGTGCAGCACTACCAAACACAAATGCAACTGGCTGCTCATTAGCTGCCCTCATCTCTTCCTTTTGTTGCTTTTTTTTTTTTTTAAATCTGACCTGGTGTCGGTGGTCTCAGCCCTGCCTGTGTCTCAGTATGATGCCCTACGCTGAAGGGCTGTGCTTAGAGCTCCTCAAGTCAGGCAGAGACATGAGCAGCAGGGCAGGAGCTGCCAGCCTGCAGCTGGGGATGGCTGCCCATGGTCTCAGTGCCATTCCCATGCCCCTGCAGAATCCTGCTGCCTTTGACTTCCTGGTGCGGCGTGTGGAGAAGACGCTGCGGCACGCCATCGAGGAGGAGGAGCGTTTGCCGTTGGATCAAGTCACCAACTTCCAGGAGGTACGTTGCCTGTGGCATGGCTGGGCTTGGCAGGGAGGGCTGAGTTGCAGCTTTAAAGTGCCTGTTCATCTTCATTTTGTGCTCTACTGAGAGAGACCAAGAAGCTTATCTATGGGCACCTGCAGAGTAGATGGTGTTAAGGGATGTTGTAAGCAGCCGCCACCTCCAGCAGCCCTAGCCAGGACACCCCTGCCCAGGTGCTGAAGTCCACCCCGGGGATGCAGGGTCTCTGTCCTGGATGAGGGATGCGGTTCCTGCTTTCCTCTTTGCATGCTCAACCAGGAGCAAAGCTGTGAGACAGGATTTAGTGAGAAGACAGACCCCTCAGATATCCCAAATACTTATGTTCCTCTCATTCACGACTTCTTAATGGCTACAAAGCGCAGGTCACCCCTCTCCAAAGCTGAGCCTGGAGTTTCTTGGGGGGCATCATCAGTTAGTGACTGAGGACTTCTGGTCTTTGCTGTTGTCTCCTTTAACCCATTTGTACTGAAAAGGTCCTTGATCCGAGTAACCTTTAGGAAGTAGTTGCTCTCACCTTTCACAAGTAAAGCCTACCTTGGAGGTCCAAAACCAAACCTAAAGTACTGGTTGGTGATCAAGGAGTCCTTCCTTAATGCTGCTCCTCTGGTCCTTTAAATCCTTCCCCAGAGTCTGTCCCTGTCCAGGAGTAAAGGACCAAATTCAACAATTATTTGACTTTTTGTCTCGCCACAGGTTTGTGATGAAATCAAGGTCAAACTGAATTCCCTGAAGGATGTTCCAAACAGAATTGAGTGTCCCCTTATCTACCATCTAGATGTGGGGGCCATGTACCCCAACATCATTCTGACCAACAGGCTGCAAGTGGGTAACATCAACCTCATCTCTCCTAATTTGTCTTTCAGATGACCTTAGTGATCCCTCTGATTGGATCCCCTTAGCAGCAAGGCCTGAACTTCTGGCTCAGGGCAGAGGGATCCTATAAGGCTGGGTGTGAAATTCACTCAGGCTGCCGTGATGCCAGCTGTGCTGAGGCTGAGCTATTGTTTTTGTGGGTGTTGTGTTCCTGAAAGGTTCTGGAAAGGAATGCTCACCGAGTACCATCTCTGATGTTTATGTCTATGCTCTAGTGCCACCCAGCACCTGTGCTGGCATGAGTTGTCATTTGGAGAGCTGTCCCCTCTAACACCTTTGTGTCTCTTGCTCATGTCTAGCCCTCAGCTGTGGTGGATGAGGCCACATGTGCTGCCTGTGACTTCAACAAACCAGGTGCCAACTGTCAGCGCCGGATGACTTGGCAGTGGAGAGGAGAGTTCAGTAAGTACAGTAAGGACCGTGCAGTCCAGCCTACAAAGATGGAGACTAATTCCTGCTTCTCCCTTGGGAAACTGATGGCTGCCCTCCTCCGCAGTGCCTGCCAGCCGCAGTGAGTATCACCGCATCCAGCAGCAGCTGGAGTCGGAGAAGTTCCCTCCCCTGTCCCCTGAGGGAGCACCCCGCGCCTTCCACGAGCTCTCCCGGGAAGAACAGGCCAAATATGAGAAAAAGCGGCTGGCAGGTAAAAAAAATAATAATAATCAAGCTTATGATCTGGAGCAGTTTTGCAACCTAGACTGAGTGGTGCTTACCATTGATTACCTCTCTTACAGCTGTGGGGTGGGTTCAGACTGGGTCTGCTCTCAGACAGCCCTTCTCAAGGATGCTGGGGGCTCCTGTGTGCTTCCCAAAGAGAGGTCAGGCACTGGTGCCTGTGTCAGTTTTTCTCCTTTTGTCTGTTGAGAGCTGTGGAGCTCTCCTGTTGAGAGCTGAAACATGAATGACTTCTCTTTTTTTTTTTTTTTTTTTTTTTTTTTTGGAAGGCTGCTAGTTTAAGCCTGTTAATGAAAGGGAAACATAACGTTATCCCATCACCTGGCGTGCTACTCTTCAGCAGAACCATCTAGCTGGCTAGGGGCAGAGCCTGGGTTTGTGGATGGGCCATACATGCATCATGAGTTTTTCCCCCACCTGTCCCTGTTTCTCCATAAGGAGGTACTGTTTTCCTCTGTGCTGGTGCCTTCCTTCCGCTCCCTTTGGAGCAGGACCATCTCCCTGCTTACCTGTGCCTGATGCTTAGATGTCTCCCTGTTCATACTGTGCCCATCCTTGAGAAGCTCCCTCTGCCTTTTCCCTTGACTAGATTACTGCCGCAAGGCGTACAAGAAGATCCATGTCACCAAGGTGGAGGAACGAGTCACCACCATCTGCCAGCGAGAGAACTCTTTCTATGTGGACACAGTACGAGCTTTCAGGGACCGCCGCTACGAGTTCAAGGGGCTGCACAAGGTAGCAAGCTCAGTCTCTGGTTTAACTTGTCTTGCTAAGGCTGGGGACCTCTTATCTCTCACCCAAGATCCAAGCCCTAAAGGATTGCTCTGTTCAGCCTTCGTCTTTGAGAAGTACGTGGTGGAGCTCCTGACAGCTGTGGCTGCTGCCATGGCATTTACTGCCTCTGTGGTGCTGTCAGAAACAAAGCTGCATCTCCAGTTTTCACTGGGTTTAGCAAATCCTCATCTAGTCTCTGTTGTGATATATCTGATCTGGCTGGGTTCAGTCTAGACCTGGCTTCTCTGCTTGTCTCTTCATGTAGGAAGAAAGGTCTAGACCTTGCGTTAAGGAACCGTTGATTCCAGGAGGATGTTCTAGTTCTCTGCTGATTTAGGTTCATGCTAGAGGAGACCAGGGCACATTATTCTTGGAGTGTGTTGGAGGCAATGACAAGGCCCTAGGACTCTGCCTCTGGTGGAGTTAATTAACAAGCCATTTGCTTTGTGGTTACTCACCGCTGCCTCTTCTGCCATGAATCATGGAGCTGGCCAAGAGGCTTTTTCTGCACAGGTGGTTTTGCTATTTAGCCAGAACATCGTGGGCTGCTGCATGCAGCATGTTCAGTTCTGGCCTGTGCATGTGGCGCAGCACAGCTGATGCAGACAGGCAGTGCTGCTGGTGCTGATTGAACTCTGATCACAGCCAGATTACTATTGGTGCTGCAGGTTCCTCCTACTGTGTGGCAAAGTGCCTCTGGCCAACTCCTGCTCTGCTGCAAAAGAAAAGGGAATGTTCAGCTCATGCTACTGATCTTTGGCAAAGATACCATTCTAGAGTTGTCATGCTATACTGGGACAGAGGGGGAGCCGGTTGGATACCACCAGTAGCGATGTGTGGGATCATCCTGACTGCCTGTGGCTTGCAGGTGTGGAAGAAGAAACTGTCTGCCGCGGTGGAGACAGGAGATGCCTCTGAAGTGAAGCGCTGCAAGAACATGGAAGTCCTGTATGACTCCCTGCAGCTGGCCCACAAGTGCATCCTCAACTCTTTCTATGGCTACGTCATGCGGAAAGGGTGAGTCTCCCTGCTGGGTGATGCTGGGGTCCTCTGGAGAGGACCCTTGGAAACTGGGATTGTTCTAGGGAGACTGTCACTTGCTGCTTCTGCAGCACCAGGATGAAGGTGAGTGCTGCCTGCAACACTCTTCTCGCTTCTACCAATGACTTCTCATCCTAGAGACTCCTGCCAGACATTAAGTGTTGGGCATAAGTGATGGGAAGCCTGTCTGTTAGTGGGTGTCCAGCTTTTCTGAAGCATCATAACTAGGCCAAGGAGAACTATATACTGAGGGCCAGTGTTGATGGGTTTCTTGCCCTTCTTACTCTGGAAGTCCTCCTGCCCTTTCTGTAGCTGGGTTTGGGAGGGAGTGCTTCATGCTCTTCATTCCTCTGCTCACAGAGCTCGCTGGTACTCCATGGAAATGGCTGGCATCGTATGCTTCACAGGAGCGAATATCATCACTCAGGCCAGGGAACTGATCGAGCAGATTGGGTGAGTATGTGCTGAGCTGGGGAAGAAAGGTCTGTTTGCATCTGGGACAGATCTGGGAGCACATTGAGCTTTTATCAGTCAATGTTGAAGATTCAGATTTCTGGCACTGGTGTGGTTATTCTGTTGTATTGTGAGGGTTTGCTTTGCAGAAGGGACCAAGTGGATGAAACAGGCTGCTTTTGCCTTTATGTGGGACACAGAGCTGATCCTCACCCATCATACGCTCTCCTGACAGTGACCTTCCTTCTTTAGGAGACCTCTGGAACTGGATACTGATGGGATTTGGTGTGTCCTCCCCAACAGTTTCCCAGAGAACTTTGTCATCAAGTCAACCAATGCCAAGAAGCCAAAGGTGACAATCTCCTACCCAGGTGCCATGCTGAACATCCTGGTGAAGGTGAGCTTTGTACCCATCCCGGCCAGCTCTAAGTCTGGGGAAAAAGGAGGTGGAGGACTGATGATGGAGGAGGGCCTCTCCCATCTCTGCACCCTGTGTAGTGAGTGGGACGTTGGGGCTGATGGTTCTGCTTGCTGCACAGCTGCTCTCTGCCCCAGAGACCACCTGACAGCAGAGGGAGAGGCTCTGATGTGCCTGCAGCAGAGAGGGTGGTGTGTAAGAGGCCAGGGCTGATGCATGCTCACCTGTGCAGGCTGGGAATCTATACTAGAGCAAGGTCCAAACCCATCCTCTGCTTGCTCCAGGTTCTTTAAGACAAAATAACATAATTTTAGGGTCCAAAGCATTTTTTCTTTGTCAACAGGCAGGTAGATGTCTTGATTTTTGAGTCCCAACTGTGCTGTAGCTTTCAGCAGGGGTGGTACAGTGTTCCCTTTGGGCAGGGTGTGCCCAGGGGGCATCTCTGGTTTAACCAGCCCAGCTGTTTGAGTGAAGCTGTTCTCTGGGGCTGTGCCCTAGGAAGGCTTCACAAATGATCAGTACCAGGAACTACAGGACCCAGCCTCTCTCACCTATGTCACACGCTCGGAGAACAGCATCTTTTTTGAAGTGGATGGACCGCTACCTGGCCATGATCCTCCCAGCTTCCAAGGAGGAGGGCCAAGAGCTGAAGAAAAGTTTGAGACTTCAAGCTTGAATATATCCAGTTTCCCCCAGGTAACAGATTGAGGGTCTGTTTCCCTTCATGCATGCAGGGGTACGTTGGTCCTTGCATCTGGAGCTGGCAACATGCTTGATTTGCTGGCTTTAAATGGGAAGTTCCTTACACTAGATTGTCTTTGAATCAGTTATACACTTGCCTCCAGTGCCACGCTATGGCAATAAATTCTAGAAGATAACGCAAACCAACGTTTCTCCAACTGGTGACCAGACATGATCTCCTTGTTTGGCTTTGAGGTGTGCTGGAGAACTTTGACTTTCCTTCTGAGGACTTCCAATGCTGTTTATATTGAAGTGAATCCGTTTAAATTCACCAATTCCTGCCTTCCCAGCTCTCAGGAGTTCACAGACCTCCAGTAATGCTTCTCTAGCTGTTTCCCCTCTCTGTCTGGAAGAAGGAACAGGTCCTGCCGTTATTGTCATTTACTGGGTAGTTGTACTCAAACTTCACTGATCTCCTCCTAAATGGGAACACAAAGCTAGAGCAGTAGCAACCACTAGCTGGAGGGGTGCCCACAGACCTGGGTCTGGCTCCCAGAATGCTCTCTGCCCTCCTGCACCCTCTGTCCTTACAGCCTTGTGCTTAATGCCCCCTTGGATGAGCTTCAGCACCCACCATCTCCTGTCGGTGCCTTTCTGCAGGCAGCGATTCCCTGCCACAGGAGTTGAGGTCATGCCAGGAGCTGAGCAAGCTCTGTTCTTAGGAATGTTCTCTCGGGGGCCCGTTGGTTTCTTTTAGTGTGGGGATGATAGCAAGTACATTTATTTATTGGTCACTCTCCAACTAAAACAGCCTGGAGGTGGCTAGCAGGCACCATGGTCAGTGAAGGAAGAAAAGGCTGTGCTCACAGGAACGTGGTCGGGTGGGAGAAGGGCTGGCTAAGTGATACAGGCTTGAGTATCCCTTCTCTTCTCTTAGCTGATGCTCCCATGCATTTTTTCTTGAGATGTACAAATATTTGGGAGAGCTGGGAAATTAAAGGGAAAAAAAAAAGGGGGGGGGGGGGGAAGATAAAAGGAGAGAGGGTGTAGTGTTCCTGTAGTCATGTCATGGCTACATCCAGTTTCCTCTGAACTCCTTTGCCAGTGTGTGAGCTGACAAAGTTTCCTTCTTTTCTCTAAACCTCTTCCTAATGTCTTCCTCCATCCATTTCCCCACCTGGGGTCTCGCCTCCCGTCCTTTAATTGCATGCATTAGGATCATTCTCCCAATGTGTATGGATGAGCTGGGGCACAAGCTGGCATGCTTTTGCAGACCAAGTTGTAAGAGTGGGTAGAGCACCTCTAGATGTTCCAAGATGATCCTAGTGTTGAGCAGTGCAGCTCTGCTGAACGCGCCAGGTGGCAGCATGGTGGCATGGGGAGAAGCATCCTGGCAGGAGGGGCACCAGTGGCATCCTGGAGTATGTGTCCCTTGGTGCAGGCCAGGTTTTGCCCAGGCTCTATCCCCTAGGTATGCAGTATTCAATGAGGATGGGTCCCTGGCCGAGCTGAAGGGATTTGAGGTGAAGCGCCGGGGCGAGCTCCAGCTGGTGAAGATATTCCAGTCTTCTGTATTTGAAGCCTTTCTCAAAGGCAGCACCCTGGAGGAGGTCTACGCTTCTGTGGCCAAGGTGGCCGATTACTGGCTGGATGTGCTCTACAGCAAGGTAAGCGCAGTTCAGCATGTCTGTGCTCCCAAGGTGGAGCCAGAGAAGAAGTGGCAGAGCTAGTCAGGCACTGTGGGGAGGGTGGACTTCACTTGTGCAGAGTGGTGGTCCGCTGTGCCTCTGATGGTCAATTCCATCATATTCCTGCTGCTTCGGTTCTCTAGGGCTGCCGTCTTTCAGTGCGAGGGCTCTTCGTTCGGGTGTAACTGTGGGTGAGCAGTGTCCTTCTGCAGTCATCTCCTTAATGGAGCTGGTTTGGTGGCCCTCGTACCCCTCAGACACTGGCTGAGAGCATTTGCTGAGGCAGGGAATGACGGAGCCACTTGCCTGGGGAGTGTTTTATGAGAAGCATGGAGCCATCAGCTATACAATAACTGGGGAGAGCAAAGAAAATGTAAGAAACTGGGGGGTGAGAGAGACTGAGAGCGTGGCTGGGTCCTTCCATTTTGCAGTGACCTTGTACAAGTTCTTGGTGAGCCTAACTTGTGTGTGCTGCATAAAGCAGTGCTGCCACCCCTGTGGCATAAACCGATGCAAGCCTAGGATCCATGCTCTCCCTTTTCGGTAGGTCACGTCATGTCAGCAGCTGCAACAGGGAACAATTCCCAGGTTCCCCGTAAAGAGCCACATTGGCTGGGTGCAAGCACTCCCCATATCTGACAGCAGCAAGGTTCAATCATTAGGTTCTCACTAGCTTTGTGGTTTTTTCCTCCCCCTCAGGCTGCCAACATGCCTGATTCGGAGCTGTTTGAGCTGATCTCGGAGAACCGGTCTATGTCACGCAAGCTGGAGGACTACGGGGAGCAGAAGTCCACCTCCATCAGTACTGCCAAGCGCCTGGCCGAGTTCCTGGGGGACCAGATGGTGAAGGATGCAGGGCTGAGCTGCCGGTTCATCATTTCCAAGAGACCAGAAGGGTCTCCAGTCACTGAGAGGTAACTCCGTCTTGAAGGGCCCAGGATTTTTAAGTGTGGTGCAAGCAAAGGGGAAGGGCAGAATAGCAGGAGGCGAGTGAGCCAGGGTGGCGTGGCCAAGCAATCACCCGTCTGCCATCTCAGACTGAGCAAGGCTAGTGATGAGTACTGCTGTTACGACCACTGCGTGGTGGTCTCACAGGGGTAGGAAGAGAAGCTTTGGAGGGTCTCTGCAGGCTGGGAGAAGGGATAATGTGCTGCCAGGACCTTGCTCTGGGTGGGTAATAAGTGCTTCACTGCCTTCCCCAGGGCCATCCCTCTTGCCATCTTCCAAGCTGAGCCCAGTGTGCGCAAACACTACCTCCGAAAATGGCTGAAGAGCCCTTCGCTGCAGGACTTCAACATCCGTGCAGTGAGTGGCGCATCCCTGCAGGTGGCCCCTGCTCCAGGACAAGGGCTCATCCCTTCAGGGGCCCAACCAGGGCAGAGGCTACTCATGCTTGTGAAGTGGGGTGCTGGGGGTGGGGGTCCCAGGGAGATGCTGGATCCTGTGTCTAGTGGCCTGCTCAGCTTTCTTTGCTACCTGCTGCTCTGCCTTCTTCACAGATCCTGGACTGGGACTACTACATTGAGAGACTGGGCAGCACCATCCAAAAAATCATTACTATTCCCGCAGCCCTGCAGCAGGTACAGAGATGTGAGGGGGCAGGAGGAGGGCTTTGGTCAAGGGGCTCAGTGTGATTTGGAGATGCTCTCCAGGTAAAGAATCCAGTGCCACGGGTCCGGCACCCAGACTGGCTCCACAAGAAACTCCTGGAGAAGAACGATGTGTACAAACAGAAAAAAATCAATGAACTCTTCACTTCCGAAGGCAAGAGACAGGTAAAGAGGGCAACAGAAATGTGCTGGCTGTGCTGGTGGGGTTCTTCTGCAACCCATGTCCTCCTCCTTTTGTCCTTGCTCCCTCAGGTCCTTGCCAACCAGCCCCCGGAGGGGACGCCCAGCTCACAGATGGGTGACATAGAGGACTTTGGGGCTGCCAAGATCTGTCAACCACTGGTTCCCATCACAAATAAGAGGAAGCGAGTCCCTGAAGCAGAGGAAAGCCAACAGATGTCTCAGTACCTGGAGATGTCCCAGTCCTGGCGAGAGATCCTGGGTCCACCTCCGCCCCTGGGCACAACCAAGGTAGGTGAAGCAGACTGGGGAGGAGATGTGCAGATGGGGCTGTGCTTGCCCACCCAAGCAACTTGGCTGCTGCCAGGAACAAGATGTGGGTCTCCTGAAACCTTCTGCAGGCACATGGCTCAGGGCTACAAGAAATATGACCAGGAGATGGAGAAATATAACCGCTGATGGAGAAAAGGCGGGTGGGGGTGGCTTCACAGCTAGGGCAGGAATGTGATGTGGGAGTGGGGGATGGAGGGCTCAGTTGTATGACGTAGTACTGTGGGGCTGGGAAGCCTGTGTTGGTTTCTGGCTCAACTCCTGCATGCTGTCACCCTGCTCAGGACGAGCAGCTGGTCTGGCTGCGTTACCACCAGAAGAAGTGGGAGCTGCAGGCGCGGCAGCGGCGGGAGCGGCGGAAGAAGCAGCGGCTGGAGGACAGTGGGGTGACAGCAGGTGGAGGAGTGGTCCGCGATGCTCTCTCCAAAGGGCTCAGTAGCTACCTGCGTAGGACGGCACGCAGCATCCTGGATTTGCCCTGGCAGATCGTGCAGGTACTGGGGAGGGGACCTACCGAAGAGGACACCCTTGGGGCTTAAGCCCTGAGTTTACACTGTGTGGCCAAACAGTGAAGTTCAAGGACTGCTGACCCCAATGCCACTCTGGTGTTAGCCCAGCTGGGGCGGCAAAGCCTCAGGCTCACGCATGTCTGTATGGAGCCCACATGGTCATTCTTGGGGTGAATCTAGGACATGTGTGTAGATCTGTCAGTGGGGCAGCTCTGGTTCAGCCTGTGGACAGCACTATGCAGTAGTCACAGAACCACAAAAACACCAGCTGAGGTTGGAAGCAGCTCTGGGGTCCATCTGGCTGAACCCCCTGCTCAAGCAGGGCTACCTAGAGCCAGTTGCCCTAGACAGTGTCCAGATGGCTTTTGAGTACGTCCAAGGTATGAGACTCCACAACTTCCCTGGGCAACCTGTGCAAGGGCAGAGGGAACCTCCTGTGTTCGAGTCTGTATCTATGGCCTCTGGTCCTGCCACTGGGCACCAATGACAAGAGCCAGGCTCCGTCCTCTCTGCACCCTCCCTGCAGGTGTTCATGTAGATTATGTAGATTGATGAGATTCGTCCCACCTGAGCTTCCTCTGCTCCAGGCTTTCCTCTTATGAAAAATGCTCCAGTCCCTTCTTCATCTTTGTGACCCTTCACTGAACTCTTCACCATGCCCATGTCCCTCCTGTACTGGGGAGTCTAGCACTGGGCACAGTGTGCCTGTGATGGACCTAGGATTCCAGTGATGTCTGGAAGCAGCCAACGTACAAACGCAGAGGTAGGGTGATGCCATCCAGGCATTTTCACAAATCCTCATTACGCATGGCCATCTGATCCCAGCCCCTTGTCACTCACTTCATCTTCCAGAAGGGCCTTCAGAGCTGCAGGCAGCTCTTGTGCAGGCAAGAGCCTGAGGTGGCATGGCTGACTTGGCTGACATCAAGGGTCAGCTTGAGTTGGCTGGGCCAGCCTTAGCCTGGGATAGTAGCAGGACACAGGGACTCCAGCGCTGAGATCAATGACTCTTCAAGCTGCCTGCTGTCTTTGTGGCCACCAGTGGCCATATAAATCCACATAGTGTTCCACAGCTTAGATGTAAGCACTGGCATTGGAGCTCCCTGCTAGCTCTTAACTTTGTACCCCCGTGTCCTGCAGATTGCTGAGACCAGCCAGCCTGGGCTCTTCAGGCTGTGGGCAATAATTGGGAGCAACCTGCACTGCATCAGGCTGAGCATCCCCCGTGTCTTCTACGTCAACCAGCGTGTCCCAAAGCCACAGGAGGGAGCAGCCTATAGGCGGGTGAGGACCTGCCCCTTCTGGAAGGGGAGACAGCCACCTGTGATGAGATAAGGTGTTTCACCTCTGCTGCAAGCAGATACTACAAGCATCTGCCTTGGAAGGCCTCACTCTCCCTCTCCACAGATGTACCTCATCCAGTCCCCCTGCTAAACGCAGCCTGCCCAGAAGGCAGGTTGTGGGAATTTGTTACATGCATGAGTGTAAACCACTGATTTCCTTAGAAGGGAGCACCAGGAGCTGGGCTGGCTCAGACCTCTGCTCCTTGCAGCCTTTAGAAGTACCCCAGCTCCTGGCAGTGGTGCCACATGGTGTGACATGCCCTGCTAAGCGCCTCCCTTGCCTTGGCAGGTGAACAGGATCCTGCCACGCTCAAACATCGTTTACAACCTGTATGAATACTCTGTCCCAGAAGACATGTACCAAGAGCACATCAATGAAATCAATGCAGACCTCTCTGCTCCGGACATTGAGGGAGTGTATGAAACACAGGTAACTCTTCCAGGTGCTTGTCTTTAAGGGTTGCTGAGTGGCAGCTCATTAGCCTGAGTGCCAGTGGTGCAGGAGGACACCTGGCACTTAAAAATTCAACAACTTGGTGAGATACCAAGAATCAAAGACCCTGCACAGCAGAGTACTGGGGAATATACTCACGTTTGCATGGGCAGAGATACTGCGTATCAGCATGTGGCTTAAGGCATGTCAGGGAAAGGGGGTTCGGTTTATTTGGGGGAAGGCAGGCATTTAAGCAGAAAGAGTGATCTTCCTCCAAACCAAACCTGCACCATGCTGCTGGTGTTTGAACCAGAAAAGATAAGGGATATTTAGAGTATAGATAGGGGAAAACCCAACATGTGTGGAGTCATACCTAGATCAGGGTGCCCTGTCCCCTAAAATGAAGTTATAAAAGCTTTAGAAAGAAGAACAGGATAAAACTTGAAAGTTTGGGAAGAGCAAGAACAACCTAAACAAAGTTCAGCACAAAGCAATCAAGCCAAAATTAAATTTACCAGGGCTATTAATGCTGAAACCCTGAAAATGAGAGTGGGAAACTGGAGTACCTGCTCCTAATGAGGACACTGGTTTGTTCAGCAGCTCAGAAAATCCTGGTGACAGGAATTTAATCAAGATGACATTGTAGCGCCAGGATCTGACATACATGGAAGTGGCGGAGTAGGTTGCACACCATTTTAAGAGTGGAGCTATATATTAAAGGAAGCATGACAAGTAAATTTGCTACTGAATTGAAACTTAAAATTATTATGGATCAAAAGTCTTTGCCTAAGTGGGACAAGCTTGGTGTGAATGGTGCTGCTATTAGCTACAAAATGCTTTCTGAGATGCAAGAGGCTGCAAGGGCAAAAATAACATAAAGTTGGAAGACCAGCTACCAAAGTTAGTGGTATAACCTGGGAAGTGTTACAGTGGGGCATGGTGAAAGAAACCCTTTTTAGCACTTTACTGCTTTTAGAAAATTTGGATAAATGTCCCACAAGGCAAGGCACAACTCTTAGTTTAGTAAGCAGTGCCCAAAATTTATTTCAAACTACTCTGCCAAAGTGACATGTACACAAATTCATCATACCTGCAGGAGATCTTCTGGTAGCAAACCCAAGTCCTCTCCACTACCATAGTGTTTAGCAAGTGGGGCTAAGTAAAATCAAGCAGCGGCTAGCTAAGAGGAAATTAAAATTATCAACTGAAGTAAAACAAGGAGCATGAAGATATTTTAAACATGTAAAAGGGAGCAAGATGATTGAGGGGCTGCAGCATGTCTTGCAGGGGGAGGCTGAGCAAGCTGGTGCTGTTTGCTATGGAGGGGAAGATGCTCAGGGGACCTTCTTGATGGGAGAAATAAAGAAGCGGAGCCAGACTCTTCTCGGTGGTGCACAGGGAAGGAATGGCAGGCAGTAGGCACAAACTGAAATGTGTGAAACTCTGTGTAAGCATCAGAAAAAACTTCTGCGATGGTGGTCAGGCAGGTAGCCCAGAAGGAGATACAGAGAACCCAGATGGACACAGACCTGGGCAGGGAAAGACCTGTCTTGATCTTTAAACATCTGCAGTGCAATTCTGAGCACAGTCTCCAAAAAATGTAGTGGGATTAACAGAGGAGAATGGTGAGGAGGATGCGAGGATGGGAACAGCTTCCTTGCAGGGGTGGGGCTTAAGGACATGGGAATGCTTTGGCTTGCTAAAGAGATCTGAAAATGGGGGATGTGCTCTAGGGGTCTATAAAGTCAAAACTGACATGAGGGAAGCGTGATTAGGTGAGGAGCGTTTATGGCTTCTTACAGCAAGTCATTCAGGTGCCTTTTGCAGCAGTGGAGTTTGCAGCTGTAGGGTTGATTAAACAGGGCAAATCAGTGGTGGATCTCCCTCTGTGCCAATTATTTGGTGGTTCAGGTGAAGGTTTTGTCTCAAAGGAGAGCCAAAACACAAGTTGCAGATCTGTGAGATTGCCCAGATAGCCACACATCCTCCAAAGTACCTGCTGCTGCCCTTGATGGTGGGATCCGAAGCTAGGTAGGAATGCAGGTGAATTAAGAAACCTGTTCTGTGTCTCCAGCACTGACAAGGGTGATAATACCAAACTCATGCTGGAGGCACCTCTGGTATGTCCTACCTGTGGCTTTTAAGCTGTGTCATTCTAGGCTTGAAACACCCAAAAGGACTTTGGTAGCGGAATGTTGTTCCACCGTGTCTCTCCCCGTTGTTACAGGTGCCACTCCTCCTCCGTGCCCTGATCCACTTGGGCTGTGTGTGCACAGTCAGCAGGCAGCTGGTTGGGCACCTGGCAGGGCGAGAGACTGAAACTTTTGACATTGAGCACCTGGAGATGCGCTCGCTGGCCCAATTCACTTACCTGGAGCCAGGTGAGGCACCCTGGGAGAGATGCTCCTGGCACACCTGGGACCTGGTGCCCACGGGCACCACTGACACTGTATGCTGTGTCCCCCTAGGGAGTATTCGTCACATCTACCTCTACCACAGCTTCCAGGGCAGCAAGGCACTCTTGGGTCTCTTCATCCCCTCGCAGCGCAAGGCTGCTGTCTTTGTGATGGACAAGGTAAGGTGGGACTCCAGAGGCTGGGGGACTCGGGATGCTGGTGGATGAAAAGCCAGACATAACCCGGCAGGGTTTGCTGGCAGCCCAGAAAGCCAACCATGTCCTGGGCTGCATCCCCAGCAGCATGGCCAGCAGGGCGAGGGAGGGGATGCTGCCCCTCTGCTCTGCTCTCGTGAGACCCCACCTGCAGCGCTGCGCCCAGCTCTGGGGTCCCCATCAGAGGAAGGACGTGGACCTGTTAGAGGAGGGACACCTCCTGTGAGGACAGGCTGAGAGATTTGGGGTTGTCCAGCCTGGAGAAGAGAAGGCTCCGGGGAGACCTTAGAGCAGCCTGCCAGTGCCTGACGGGGGCTTATGAGAAAGATGGGGACAGACTTTTTAGTAGGGGCTGTAGCAATAGGACATGGGTTAATGGTTTTAAACTAAAAGAGGGTGTAGATTCAGGTGAGATAAAAGGAAGAAATGTTCTACTGTGAGATAGTGGAACACTGGCACAGGTTGCCCAGGGAGGTTGTAGGTGTCCCATCCCTGGAAGGGCTCAAGGCCAGGCCGGACGGGGGGAGCTCTGAGCAGCCTGATCTAGTTGCAGATGTTCCTGCTCGTTGCAGGGGGGTTGGACTAGATGGCCTTTAAAGGTCCCTTCCGACCCAAACCATCCTATGATTCTACCCTGGGGGTCAGGCAACAGGAGATTTCTCCACGCATCGCACATCCCTGCTGCAGTTTGGCAGGACTAGTGGAAGGCATCACATGATATACAGAGGGGAGAGGACTGCGCAGGCTGGGGTCCCTCTCCCCCAGCTCCAACCTGGTCCCCCTTGGGTGCAGGTGCGCAGCAACCAGATGCCGAATCTCACCACCCTGTTCTCAGCGGAGCGCAATGCACTGCTGGAAAAGGTGGGTGAAGACCTGCTGCCCCCAGACAAGCACACCTTTGAAGTGCGTGCCGAGACCGACCCCAAGGCCACCTACAGAGCCATCCAGCGGCTGCTGCTGGGCTACAAGGTGAGATGAAGGCGTGAGGAAGATCCCCATGGGACCTTGTCCACGCAGGCATGTGGGAAGGGGAGAATGCTGTGGAAGGCACTGGTGCACCATTTCCTACAGCGCCTGTATGTAGCTGCTGGCCCGAAGGTCAGGGTTAGAAGTGGGTGTTGCTCAAGGGCTTTGCCTTGCTTGGGCTGGCTTGCCTAGGGTAGTGCCAGCAGTGAGGTTACCTCAGCATCTCCCCTCATCCCTGTGCTCAGCTGGAGAGCTGGTTGCATGGAGGTGGGTGCTTCAGAAGTGCTGGGTTGTGCTGTCCCCACCATGAGGTTTCCTGCTGAGCAGAGACACTCGCTGGAGAAGTGCACCAGGACATGTCCTCCTTCATGCAGGACGAGCACCGGGGCCCCACACTGGTTGCTGTGCAGTCTAACTGGGACCTGAAACGGCTGGCAAGTGGAATCCCCATCATCAAGGAGTTCCCTTTGGTCCCCATCCGGCTGGTAGATGACATCAACTACTCGGTCCTGGACTGGCAGCGCCATGCTGCCCGCCGCATGATCCGCCACTACCTCAACCTGGACACCTGCCTCTCCCAGGCTTTCGAGATGAGCAGGTGCCTGGGGTGGCCATGTTTCCCTGGGGCTGCTGTGCCCTTGGTGGGACCACAGGAGGCTGCCTCATTCCTGGAGAGGACAGACGGGGGCCCCTGTCTTTGCAGCAGCGCTAAGCCCAATGACCATTTGCCTGTCCGTGCCCCAGGTACTACCACATCCCCGTTGGGAACCTCCCTGATGACATCTCTACCTTTGGCTCTGACCTGTTCTTCTCACGCCACCTTCGTCGTCACAACCACTTGCTGTGGCTCTCGCCCACGGCCCGCCCGGACCTGGGGGGTAAGGAGGCTGATGACAACCGCCTAGTCATGGAGTTTGATGAAAGAGCCTCCGTGGAGATAAACAACCCTGGCTGCTACTCCACAGGTGAGGAGGAAGTAGGGTGGTAGCACTGAGTAGGGGCAGAGCTGGATCCTGCTCTGCAAGCCCTGTGGAGGGATGGATGCAGTCTCTAAAGAGTCTCTGTGTTGACAGTGGTCCCCAGCAGCTTTAAAGTTGCAGCAGTGATGTGGGCAAGGGGCATGTCCTGGGGGCAGGGAGGTCTCACCTGCAATTGTGTGCAGGCACCTGAATACACGCTTTTTCCCAGTTCATGGCCACGGACAGCAACACAAAGACCACCTGCAGTGTGTCAGCCCAAGGACAGACTAGCTCAGCTGGTAATACCTGGTTGACCCTAGGACAGGTCTCTCTCAAAGGGAGAAGCAGCTTGAGTGGTAGTCAGTTCTTCTGAGCTCCTCTGCTGCAGCTTCCAGAAAAAACCCAGAGGGTTAGCAGATCTTGTTGAAAGACAAGTGCTGGTCAACACAGTCTAACCTGTGAAAGCATCTCCCTACTTGCTACAGCAACACCTATAGATTACCCTTATAACTGTGAAAAGCACTTCTGGCAGAGGGGCAGGGAGGATGTCCTCGTTTGTTGTTTGCCCTGCCTGCTGAGAGGTTGTGTTTGCTGTTAGTGTGTCTGGAGCTGGACATCCAGAGCCTGGCTGTAAACACAGTGTTGCAGTCCCACCACATAAATGACATGGAAGGAGGCTCCAGCATGAGCATCAGCTTTGACGTGATTCAGCAGGCATCCCTAGAAGACATGGTGACAGGGAACCAAGCTGCCAACATCCCAGCTAGCTATGATGAAACTGCCCTGTGCTCCAACACTTTCAGGTATGGCTCTAGAAGCTATCAGGAGATGGAACACCTGGTCTCCATCCTGGCAGGTCCTTTTCCAGGGTCCTGTCTCTCATTCCCTCCAGACTTATGCCAGCAATGGGGCTTGTGGAGTGCTCCCAAGTATAAATTCAGATCTCGAGGGCAGGGCAGGCATCTTCTCCAACAGGCTTTTGAAGATCCTGGGCTCAGAACTGCTTGGTGGCTCAGCCAGCAGATGTACAGGGATGTTGGTGAAGACTTTGTCCTTTCTTGTTTCTCCTTTCTTCATGCTCCACCAGGTTATAGAGGCACATATTTACCCTGTGGCTCATGGGCCAAGGGCTCACATGTCTCTGCTCTGGGTCCTCCAGCATACTGAAAACATGTTCCTGTCTGGAAGGGGGAAGGGGTTGCTCATGGCTGGTGGGGTGATGCTGGTTGCTGCTCCCTGGCAGGATCCTGAAGAGCATGGTGGTGAGCTGGGTGAAGGAGATCACGCAATATCACAACATCTATGCAGACAACCAGGTCATCCACTTTTACCGCTGGCTCCGCTCTCCTTCTTCCCTGCTGTATGACCCCGCGCTGCACCGCACACTCCACAACATGATGAAGAAGCTTTTCCTGCAGTAAGTGAGACCTGGAGCATGCCAGGCTGGTCAACGCAGAAGGGACAGGTGTGGCATTAGTGACCAGGGTGCTGCTGGCACCCACAATCACTCTCTGCCACAGCCTCCAGAGAGGTGGGCAGTAGGCTGGGCCTCCCATACTGTTCATACTGTGTGGTGAGCTCCTGTGCATGCCATCACTGATATGCATGACTCCTGACTGGGCTGGATCAGCATGTCCTCCAGAGGTTGCATCTGCTCCTTGGTCTTTGCTTTCCTGCCTGCTGACTCGTGCTATTGTGCCCTGCCTGCAGGCTGGTGGCCGAGTTCAAGCGTCTGGGCTCCTCAGTGGTTTATGCCAACTTCAACCGGATCATTCTGTGCACCAAGAAACGGCGCATCGAGGATGCTATCAGCTACATGGAGTACATCATCAACAGGTGGGATGTGCTTGCCTAGCTCGGCCTGGAGGTGAAGGCTTTCAGATGATGGAGCTGAGGCGGGGCTTGGGGCCAGGAAGGAAGATGCTGATTTTTTTGCCTTCTGATGTGCCTCAGCACTGAACTGATGGGGGTTTTTTTCCTTTGGTGAAGCTACTGAAGGGACAAAGCTTCCCAGTTTTCTTGCTGTCATGCCTGGAGTAGGGAACTGTCCCTTAGCTGTCCTCTATAGGTAATATTCCAAGAATACCCATAGGATTCAATCCAGAAGAGACCTTCAAGAGAACCTAAGGTGCCCAGCACCTCATCCCCTAGCTGGGTCTCAGCATCCCAGCCATGGTGCAGGCACCAGAATAGGGACCCAAGATTCCTTGGGCATGGCTTCCCCTGGGGTGCCCAACAGCGGATGGGAGAGGGGAACCCCCTTTCTCCTTGCCAGCACCACCTCCTTCCCAGGCTGTTCCACAGAGAAGGCTCCGAACTACTAGGGACAATGCCAACGCTGTGGCTGACTGCAGTCTCTTTCCTCCAGCATCCATTCCAAGGAGATCTTCCACTCCCTGACCATCTCCTTCTCCCGCTGCTGGGAGTTCCTGCTCTGGATGGATCCAGCAAATTATGGAGGTATCAAAGGAAAAGTGAATCCTTGCATCCACTATGGGGAGGTAAGAGACAGAAAGCGGTCAGTCCTCCCAGAAGCAGGGTGCTGGGGGCTGAGCTGAGTAGGGAGGTGCTGGCTGGGCATGAGGAACTACTGTGATGTCACTGGCTCCTCCAGAAGGACACCAGCAAGAGGCAAGCATCGGAGGAGGAAGACAGTGAGGAAGAGGTGGCAGTGGAGGAAGAAGAGGAGGAGGAAGGGGAGCCGAACGTGGAAGAGCAGCTGGAGAACAGCTGGAACATCGCACAGTTCCTGCCCCAGGCTGCCTCCTGCCAGAGCTACTTCCTGATGATCGTGTCAGGTGAGCTGTCCCAGCGAGGGGACAAGGGGATGGGGTTGCTCGTGCCTCCCTGGTGCCAGGGAGAGCCTGCAGCAAGGTGGCTGCTGGTGTGGGCTGGAGCTGGAGCCTTGCCTGTTTCTCCCCAGCCTACACTGTGGCTGTGTACCACAGCATGAAGGAGGAGCTGCGACGCAATGCCCCTGGGAGCACCCCCATCAAGAGGAGGAGCACCAGTCAGGTGTCCCAGGAGGCACTGGGGGAGATGGGGGCCATGCCTGGTGAGTGCTGAACCATGGGGGTAGTCCTGGTGCTGGCAGAGCCACTCACCTTACTGTCCTGATACGCCATCATACGGCTGAAGCACTGTCTTCTCTGTCTCTCTAGGCATGATCGCTTTCTCGCAGGACTACGTGGCCAATGAGCTCACCCAGAGCTTCTTTACCATCACCCAGAAGATCCAGAAGAAGATGGCTGGTTCTCGTAACACCAGTAAGCCGTCAGACTTGTTCCCGGTGCTGCCTGGCTCCTACTTGCCACTCAACAATCCAGCTCTGGAGTTCATCAAATATGTTTGCAAGGTCAGCATGGTGGGCCAGGCCCCCTTTCTAAGGGTTTGCAGCCAGGGCTCAAATTCTGGTCCTTGGCTATGGCTCAGATTTGCCACGGCTTCCATCCAGGAGTGATCTACAACCAGTTTGTCTTGCCCATCCATATGAGGTCACGAGGATATGAGCTGTCCCAGTGAGGACACTCTCCTCTGCTGGTAGGCTCATCTGGCTCTTATTCTTGTAGGTCCTATCCCTGGATGCCAACATAACCAACCAGGTGAACAAACTGCGCCGGGACCTGCTGCGCCTCATCGAGGTGGGCGAGTTCTCAGAAGAAGCCCAGTTCCGGGACCCTTGCCGCTCCTATGTACTCCCTGAAGTTATCTGCAGGAACTGCAACTTCTGCAGGGACTTGGACCTGTGCAAGGACCCTGCCGTCTCCCAGGTGCAGCCTCTTTTCCTGGGGACACCAGAGGCCCCAGCATGGCAATGCTGGAGGCGGGTCAGTCACATTCCCCATCTTCTCAACACCAGAGTTGCAGCTCTGCTTGCTGCTGGTGATCAGCTTCACCTAAAGGCTGTTTTCTGTTTACCTCCTTTTCTAGCAGCTCAGGTCTGAGTTGAGCACCTGTGGCTTAGGCTGATGCTGTGTCCTCTCCAGAAACTATACACAACATCTCAGTGCTTGGGACTCTTGGTGCTCAGCTCGTTCCTCTTTGCCCTTAGGATCGGTTGGTGCTGCCTGGCTGGGTCTGCCCCAACTGCCAGGCACAGTATGACTTCGATGCCATCGAAACAGCGCTGGTGGAAGCCCTGCAGAAGAAGCTGATGGCCTTCGTGCTGCAGGACCTGGTGAGTGTAGGGCTTCTCTACTCTGCCCCTCCCCCTGGCTGGTTGAGGCTGGACACATTCACTTTGCCCCTGGCAGAGGGGCTTGGCCTCGTCTCCTGTCACACCAAAAACTCCTTGGCCACCAGGTGTGCAAGAAGTGTCATGGTGTGAAGGAGACACACATGCCCGTGCACTGCAGCTGTGCGGGAGACTTTGCCCTCACCATCTCCTCCCAGGTATGCCTGCACCCTCTTGCCTGGCCCAGCCCCATGCCAGCAGCTCTTAGGGAGACAGCAAGGAGTCCCGCAGTGCCCCGTTTCTCCTCTGCCTCTTTTCTAACTGCTTATCCCCTGGGACCTGCTGTGCTGCCCTCTGCCCTACCAGCCCTGCCTGGCCCATCCCCCTGGAGCCCCTTGCTGCCCAGGAGTGCTAGGAAGCCTCCCTCTCTGCTCCTTTCTCCCCAGACTTTCATGGACCACGTCAACGTCTTCCAGAACATTGCCCGGCACTACAACATGGCTTACCTGCTGGAAACCATCGAGTGGCTACTGTGCAACAATGCCCAGCTCCAGTGAGGTGGTGGGCTGCTCTTCCTGCCTGCACCGTGCATCTCGCTGTGGGAGAACAGTCATGGACCCACTTGGCCATGAGCCAGACCTCCAAGAAGCTGCACACCCCTCCTGCGGTGAGGGAGGGAAGGCAAGAGCTGTGCCAGGGACTGCTGTGGGGGTCTGGGGGCAGGAGGGGCTGGAACTGTGCTCCACAGGTCTGTGCTGGCCCCCAGGTGTGGTTTTAATGTTGTACTTCTATAAATAAATGGATTGTAGAAGGCAGGTGTGGTTTCTGGGGGGGTGGGAAGCAGGGTCTGTGGCCCCGTCTGGCAGGGAGCGGGGGGGGGGGGCAGGGGGCAGGGCCACGTGGGTGGTGGGCGAGCTGAGCCCAGAGCTCTTGCCCTGCAGTGAGACCTGGGCTGCTGTGGAGCAGTGGGAGGGGAGCGGGTCACAGCAGAAGCAGGGAGCTCCTGGCTGCTGGGGGGCAGGGAGCAGGTGGGACTTGCCCTGTGGGAACCCATGGAGGAACTGGCAGGGTCCGAGGGGCAGAAGCAGCTGACCAGGTCTGTGAGCAGGCCCCAGCTAGAGCAGGCATAGCAGGTGTGCCCAGGGTGCCCCGGGACTGGGTGCCCCGGGACTGGGTGCAGGGCACGAGCGCTCTCCCTGAGAGCTGTTCCTCCTGCTGCTGTCGACCCTCCATGCTGGATGCTGGCACAGCCATGGCAGACCCTGCTGCTCCCTGGAGGAAAGGGCTGGGTGCTGGCCAGGCTGGGCGGTCAGAGATGCTCCCCTCCCACCCTGCAGCCCTTCTGGAGACCCTGGGTACGGTGGGGGCAGGGCTCTGGCAGTGCAGCAGGCCCTGGGCTGCCTGCTGGGAAGTGGGGACCCAGAGAAGAACTGGGCTCTGGCAACAGGCTCCTGTCCCATCCCTGCCCACAGGGACGCCCTGGGCAACCCAGGCTGCTGGCAGGGCAGGGGCAGCCAGACCCCTGTGGAAGGGCCAGGGGGTGCAGGCCCAGGCGCCTGGAGATGCTCTCAGCTGCCATCAGGACAAACCAAGACACACACAGCAGCTCTGGCAGAGGAGCCCAGTGCGGTACTCGTACTGCGTGCACAGCCGGGCGGCAAGGGGCAGCTCCTGCCTGATGCAGCATCATGCCCACAGCTTTCCCAGGCAGGCCAGGTTCTGCACAGGGCAGAGGACCCCCAGGTGACCTAATGCACAGATGTCCTTGAGGTTCCCCCGCCAGCCTGGCGCAGGGAAGAGAGGCGGAGGGATGGAGGGCACAGCTGGTCTCCTGGTCCTGCAACTGCAGGGAACCGCTGGCCAGAAGCAGCCGTGAGGAGCCCTGGCAAGAAGCTGTGCTCAGTGCTGCAGAGGAAGGTGAACGCCCCGCGTGGACCTGTGCCCATCTGCCTGGGGGGAACACTCCTTCCAGCCCCCAGAATGGGCGATCCACTGTTCCCTGAGCCTGTAAGAAGACTTGTGGCCTGGCCCCCCTAGGGCTGCCATAGCTCCAGGGGACACCAGCGCTGCCCAACCACCTCCCTCCCTCCCTCCCCTGGAGGCACCTCAGAGGCTCCCCAGCATGGACATCTGAAACAGTTTTCTCCTTCTAGTAGGTTTCTCTCATCCCAAGTAGCCACTAAGATCTCCTCCAGCTGCCTCAGTTGTTGGGGGCTCTTTTGGAGGAAACTGCCTCCTCAGGGATCCACCTGAGACTGTTCCCAGGCACATCCCAGTCTTTTGACATCTTACAGGGACCTGAGATGCCGAGTAGCAGCCCCAGACTCTTCCAGGGACGCTACCTGAGAAGCTTTTCCTCTTTTGGAGGAAGTTGCCACTGCAATTTCCCCATGTGACAGCGATTTTAAGACCACCACTGCACATGGGCCCTTCCTTAACAATTTCTGTTGTAACCTGAAAAGAACCAAATATGAACCACCACCTACTGAATCACAGGATGGTTTGTGTTGGAGAGGATCTTTAAAGAATCACCTTGTCCAACCTCTTCTGCTGCAGGCAGGGACACCACCCACCCCCACCCCGCACCCCCCCGGCCCCCAGCCCAGGCTGCTCCCAGCCCCGTCCAGCCAGGGATGGGGCACCCGCAGCTGCCCTGAGCAGCCTGTCCCAGCGCCTTGCTGCCCTCACAGGGAAGAATTTTTTTCCTAATTTCTTATCTAAATCTCCCCTCTTTCAGTTCGAAGTCTTTCCCCCTTGTCCTATCCCTACGTTTCCTTGCAAAAAGTCTCTCCAGCTTTCTTGTAAGCCCCCGTCGGGCACTGGCAGGCTGCTCTTAAGGTCTCCCCGCAGCCTTCTCTTCCCCAGGCTGAACCGCCCCAGCTCTCAGCCTGTCCCCACAGGAGGGGGGCTCCAGCCCCCTGATATGTGTCCCACCTCTGCACTCACTCCTGCCCTTCTGATGTTGGGGACCCCAGAGCTGGGCGCAGCGCTGCAGGTGGGGTCTCACGAGAGAGAGCAGAGGGGCAGCATCCCCTCCCTCGCCCTGCTGGCCACACTGCTGGGGATGCAGCCCAGGACACGGGTGGTTTTCTGGGCTGCCAGCAAACCCTGCCAGGTCATGTCTGGCTTTTCATCCACCAGTACCCCCAAGTCCTTCTCAGCAGGGCTGCTCTCGAGTCCCTTCATCCCCCAGCCTGTATTGATACTGGTGAGTGCCCTGGCCCAGGTGCAGGACCTGGCGCTTGGCCTACTTCACAGGGGTCTACTTCTCCAGCCTGTCCAGGTTGTAGTGTTGCCCGTAACTAAGAAAAGATTAGTGACAAGTAGCTGAGAAAGTATTAGCCACATACTCGTATTGAAACACCATCAGTGTGAACAGCCTGAACGCTGCAGCAGGGACTGCTGGCAGTATAAAATTTCCCTGCCTGGTTCTTGACCCCTCTGGAGAGGCTATGGCCCTGGAAAGCACACAAGCAGGATGCCAAGAGGAATCTTCCACCTCCACAGCATAGGCATGGGGAGATTTGCTGTGATCTCCATTCAGCTCATTATTCTGAGTCTGAAAGAGTAAATTGTTGCAGTTTCTCTTCTTGTAAAACCTGGCAGTAGACATCCAAAGCTTCTTCAATCACCATCTGAACTAGCAAGATTAGACCCCCCCAGAAGTCCTTGGCTATTCTGGGGTGCCATCACAGAGGGGTGGCATTGGTGTGAGGAAGGGCACCACCAGCCCATGGTCCAGGTTAGGGGACAAGCTGATTTCTTCTGTTAGACTAATTTGGAGTCTCTTCCTTGCAGCTTAAGAATTTGCACTGAAACCCACCGAACTGCCACCAAGTGCAGCAACCCTGCTGAGGAGGCACCAGCTGGGTGCTCACCTAGGGGAAGGCTGCAAGGGTGCTCTGGCTGGTGGAGCCCACCAGGGCCAGCAGCACAGCCCAAATCCTCCCCAGAAGCCTCATAGCCTCCGTCCTGCTGGGATGCACACAGCTGTGGCATGGGCAGCTCCATGGCATGGCTCTGGTTCCCCTCAAGTGCAATTTTAGGCTTCCCAAAAGGACGGCACGTGGCCACAGGAGCAAGCAGGTGGTGTCATGCACCCACTGCATGGGTCACCCAGCAGAGATGGTGGCTCTCAGGAATCCTCCATCATTCTTCAAGCAGGAAAAAGCCACCCACAGTCAAGGTAGCGCTTTCAGTTCAGCCACAGCCAGTGCAAAGGGACACAGGGGGCCCAGACAAGAGATGAGGCAGCTTGTCGGGGCCTCCCTTGCCCCCAGGCAAGACAAGCCCCCCTGCCCAAGCCTGGCTCTATGGGGTGTCTCAAGCTCCATCTGGGGACCACACCTGCACCTGGCTGGTGTCAAAGACAGTGGGTAGGGCCTGGAAACAACACAACCCTGTCCTGGGTGGTTGGGCTGGGGCAGTGTGAAACGCTTCACCTCCTCAGAGCATCACCTCCCCTGCACCTGTCACAGCTCCAGGTGGTGATCAGAGCTATCTCCATCTTCTCCGGTCCACCTCATCAGCCCACGGCCACAAAGACTTGTGGAGCCCTCCTGTGTGCATGTGCAGTACAGCCCCAGGATGTCCTCAGAGGCACCAACATGTCCTCACTGCCACCAGTGCCCCAGCACAGACACCACTGCCCACTCACAAGCTGCAGCAGGCGTGGGGCACCCTTCCTGCTCACCCTGCAGCCCCCTGAGACCCCAAGCTTCATGCAGCATGGCAGCTGAGGCTGAGGAAAGGCTATCCAGCATTAGGCACACGATACAGAAGATGAGGAAGACTGAGAAATGTCCCTGCTGCCCAGGGAGGTCCTCTTGTCTAGCTCCCAGGTACTTACCGACCATGGTCCAGGGTTCAGTTTGCCCACTTTCCACTGTGGGACAGGAACCACGCCCCTCCCAGTGAAGGAAAAACCTCTGCTGGGAGCAAGCAGCTCACCACAGCCCAGCACTCCCTCCCTGCTCCTGGTAATGCTGCAGCTGGCCACCCGCCACCTCGGGACCGATACAGGGAAAGTGTCTTCTGCAAGGCTCTCCTCAAACAAGGATGTTTTTACGGTGTGTCTGAGGAGGACAAGAAAGAAAAGAAAATTTATCTGAAATACAGAGACCAGGATCTGTAGGAAAACAGCCCACTGGAGAGACCTCACAGGTGCCGTTGGCTCTGGGTCTCCTGACAATCCTGTCTGTTCCTCACCCTCAGTGTGGCTGGGGAAGGGGAGAATAAGGATGCTTAGTGGTGCAGTCTCTCCAGGAATGTGTAAACACTTGACAAGGGGCCCTGCTGCCACCAGCTGCTGCAAACCAGGGTGCTGCCCAGAATGTGCAGCTAACCCAGCTGCAGTTTCAAAATGAAGTCCGCGCTCTCAACTGCAGCATCAGCCTCTCCTTCCCCCTTGTCTGAACCGAGCGATGCTAAGAGCCCCCGCCCCTCCTCCAGTGCATACTCACTCTCCCCCTATGCTTGGCATACAGAGATTGCTTTGCAGGCAGTGGCCACCTTCTCCCCATCACCAGCTCCAGTGGGAACAAGGACCTGACAGCTCTTACAACACACCGGCTGGGATGAACAAACTCGCTTCTGCCTTTGAGAAAACACACTAAAAGTGCAGGTCTCTGCAGAAAGCAGTGGGAAGGACACCCCACCCACCACCTCTCCTCCATTCCTCTGCACTCGAACCAGGAGGCAGGAGCAGGTCTGGTGCTGGAGGGAGCAGCTGGAAGGAGGCATGAGGTGCTAGTGGGAAGGTGGAGGGTGGCGCTTCACGAGGCCAGGATGCCCCGGGGCTTGCTTCACCTCCTTCCACCAGACCTCCACATCCCACTCGGCCAAGGCTACGCACCAGCACGGCAACACCAAGGAGCACCTAGTTCTACAACGCAGCGCTGACGCGCCCGGAGCTGGGAAGCCCACAGGCTCCCCACGCCGAGTGCTGCTGCTCTGCTTCCCTGCCGTGCTCACCGGGAGGGTTTTGCACCCGTTGCTTGCTGCATCCTCGACGGCTCGTCCTGCGCGATGCCGGCGCTCGGCTCCGACCTTCAGCCCCGGCACCGTGCCGGGCATCCGCTCGCCTTCAAAGGCTGCGGGGATGCGCATTTCGGGTGCGCTGGCACCGCAACCCCTCAGGGGCACCGCAACCCCTCAGGGGCACCGCAGGTGGCATCGTGGAGTTTATACCAAAATCCTCCCGCGCCCGCCTGCCGTCGCCCCCCGCCCATGGCGCTCGCTGCCCCGCGGGCCGCGCCCTGCTCCCGGCGCGGATAGCGGGGGCGGGCGGGGCGGGGGGCTGCTGGGCAGCTCCCAACGAGGGGGTCGGGGTCGGGGTCGGGGCGGGGGAGATGGTGCGCCGGGGCGGAGCGACGGTCCCCGGGCTGTCCCGCGGCGGAGGCGGGGCCGCCGGCCGCTTATAGCGGTGCGGCGGGGCTGGGGGCCGCCGGCCGCGATGGAGTACGCGGAGGCGGAGGAGTACTACTACGGGGAGGAGGTGGCGGGCAACGCGACGGGGGAGGCGTGCGAGTGGCAGGCGGACTGGGAGGCGTCCTTCTCGCTGCTGCCGCTGCTGTACCTGCTGGTTTTCGCCCTGGGGCTGTCGGGCAACGGGCTGGTGCTGCTGACGGTGTGGCGCGGCCCGCGGGCGCGGCGCCGCTCCGCCGACGCCTACATCGGCAACTTGGCGCTGGCCGACCTGGCCTTCGTGGCCACGCTGCCGCTGTGGGCCGCCTACACGGCGCTGCGCTTCCACTGGCCCTTCGGCGCAGCGCTCTGCAAGCTCAGCAGTTTCCTGGTGCTGCTCAGCATGTTCGCCTCCGCCTTCTGCCTGGGCGGCCTCAGCGCCGAGCGCTGCCGCGCCGCCGCCCCGCCGCCCCGCGCCGCCCCCCGCCGCCGCCCCGCCGGGCTGGGCCCGCTGGCCGCGCTCTGGGCGGCGGCGGCGGCGGCGGCGCTGCCGGCGCTGCTGCTGCGGGAGGCGCGGCGCGGCCCGCGCAACCGGACGCTGTGCGAGCTGGCGGCGGGCGGCGCGGGGCGGGCGGCGGCGCTGAGCTTGGGCGCCACGGCGGTGGGCTTCGCCGCGCCGCTGCTGCTGATGGCCGTCTGCTACTGCTGCGTGGGCGCCGCCGTCCGCCGCCACCTCCGCCCGCGCCGGCGGCTGCTGCGGCTGATGGCGGCGCTGGTGGCCGTATTCGCCGGCTGCTGGCTGCCCTTCCACCTGCTCAAGAGCCTCTTCGCGCTGGCGGCAGCCGGGCTGCTGGAGCTGCCCTGCGCGCTGCTGGGGCTCATCGCCCGCCTGCACCCCTACGCCACCTGCCTGGCCTACCTCAACAGCTGCCTCAACCCGCTGCTCTACGCCTTCCTCGACGGGCGGTTCCGCGCCCGCTGCCGCCTGCTGCTGGGGCAGCGCCGCCCGGCCGCCGCCGCCTCCTCGACGCCCAGCGGCCCCACGCAGCGCTCGGAGCTGCCCCCGGCCGGCACCAAGCTGTAGCGCCCGCGGCCACAATAAACGCCCTTTCCGCCGCCGGAGCCCGCTGCCTCCTTCCTCCGGCTGCGCTCGGCGCGGCGGCCCCCGCCCGGGCTGGGAGGGCAGGCGGAATCCGGAGGGGGGGGGGGCGGGACCCGCGGCTCCGGTCACCTGCGGGCGCCCCGGCCCCCGCCACAGCGCCAGGGACGGCTCTGGGCCTCCCGCCGGGGCCGCCGCGCTTGCCAGGCCGGGGGCAGCCCCTGTGCCCACCCCGCCCGGGGACGTGCCTCCCCCCCCCCCCCCCCCGCGGCGGGCCGGGGGGCGCTGGCTCAGCCGCCATCACCACCCAGCCAAGCCACGGCTCCGTCGGGGTCGGCCAGGCAGCGTCCTGTGCCCTGTGTGCCCTCGGGGCCCGGCCAGCCCGTGTAAGCCGTGCCTGGGGGCTGCTTGCAGCCAGCAGCGCCCAGGGGGCTGCCAAGAGCTGGGAGGGTGCGGGCGTGCTGCCGTCCCCCCCGGACAGGGCTGTCCCAGCGGGGCCCTGCAGACCACTGGACCCTGTGCTCCAGCAGCTGGGTGGGTTTTCCTTGAGCTCAGGCGAGCCAGCCTTTCTCCAGGCACCATCTGGCACTTGAAGTGTCCTCCAGGCAAACCCTTCCCATGTCCAAGGGGTGACACCTGGGCCCCTGGGTGTCTGCCTGCTGAACTGGTGCCAGGCGGGCAGCACCAGGGCTTTGGAGCGTTGCATTGAGTAGAAGAGCTGCCGATCCCACACTGCTCAGGGTGAGCCTGCCCTGATGCGGGCTGTGGTGGTCTCTCATTTCTGGAACTCCATGGATGCATTGCCCCTTTCCAGCTGGCAACAGGCAGCCCTTCTGTGGAGCCTAATGGCCACCTCCGAGGGCTGAGCCCCTCAGAGGGTGCGGGCTCTTGATGGTACCGCTGTGGGTGCTGGGACAGGACCAGCCAAACCTTGTGGTGAGGACGCTGCCTCACCAGCGAAGCTGCACTAGAGAAAGCTGGGTCTGAGCTGAGCAGACACCCCGCATGGCAGCACTGCATGTGGGGGACAATGTGCTTTCTTCCTCCCCTGCCCCTGCAAATCCTGGCTGAAGTTTTTGCTGCCTTGTCTCAGTACCCAGATGTACTTCTGCGGGTACAGTCTTCCAAGCCCAGACCAAAGTGGGTCACAGCTGTGCAGAGTGACAAGGTGTTCACCTTGAAGCCGTGTACACAGCGGCACAGAGGAGTGTCAGGCAGCACAGACGTAGGTGGGACGTCCTCAGCCCCACTGGTCTGGACAGGACATCAGGGCAGTGTAATACGGGCTGTAAGCACTGTACCTCCCAGGTACCCTGTAGCATTCCCTCCCTGCTGCTGCTCTCCTGGGGCGCTGCTATCCCTCCATCCCCATGCCAGCCCAGGGCACCAGCACCAAACCGGGACAGGCTCATGGTCCACAGCCTCCAACTGCTTCTCCTTCCCCTTCAGCTCAGCTGGGCAGCTCTACCTAACCAACAGCAAGGTAAAAAACCCTCAGATGCTATCTGTCCTTCCTTCTGCCCAAGCCTTGCTTCCATAAGGCTGCAGACTTTTCTTTCCTTGTGAAATGCTTGAACCAGAACGCTTGGGACATCTGCCAGGGCAGCTGCAGACATGGCTCCAGACCACATGAGGGGAACATGAATACAGGTAAGGAGAGCCCTTGAGGAAACGCTGAGGGTGCAGGGGGGATCCCAGGAGGGGCAGCCACTCACCACAGCCCCCTTCCTCTGCAAAAGCACAGCAGAGAGGAGATGGTGACAATGGGGCTGGCAGGTGGGAACCATCCCATTGCAGGCACTGCTTCCCCTGGAAGGAAGGCCAGGAAGGGGGAAAGTTCACAGCCCACCTGCCCTTCAGGTGGCCCCACATGCTTGAATTCACACCAGTAACCCGCTCTGTCCCCAGACGCTCTCTGGAAGCCCCACGGTCTGCGTCCTACAACAGTGCAAGATATGCCTGCTGTCCTTGGCCCCAAGGCACCTGCTCCACACCAGCCCTGTGGGCTGCCAGGCCTCCTCCTGCACTCCAGGGACAGAGAGGGCTCTGCAGTCAGCCTTGCCACCCTTTGGGGCTTCCCCTGGGGAAAGGTCAGAGTGACGCTCAGGGCTGGAGCCCATGCAGAGGCAACTGGGACCAGCCCCACTGTGCTCCCACAGCTATCACAGCCCCTGTCCTAGGTGAAGCCGTGTCAGACCCATCTGTCCTCCAGGCTGGTGGCCACACAAACCCTGAGTGTTGGCTGGTCAGGTGCAGGGTAAACATGGGGATGGGCTGGGGCCACGCAAGGCGTAATCACACCAGCCAGGGCACCTGCCTTCCCTGCTCTGGCATGCAAGCCCCTGTCCAGAGAAGGAGCAGAGACCACTCTGCATGCTTCCAGGGTTTCTGCTCCGTGTGTCCACTGCTGTGTACTAGCAAGATGCATCCATGCTCCTGCTGCCCGTGAGTGCTGCATCCAGCTTCAAAACCAGCTCTCAAAGCTCAGGCTGTCTGGGCAGTGGTTGGTTTGGACCTACAGCATGCTGCAGGATGGGTTTGGGGGCAACTGAGCAGTGGTGGGGCTGGTCCTGCCCATGCCATGGGGCAGAGCAGCTCTCCTCTCCAGCTACCACTTTGCCTGAAGGCAGACAAGCAGCTCTGGGGAGGAGAGGGCTGCTAGGAGCAGACAGTGATGAGCCCATGGACCCACCTAAGCCAAAGGACAGCAAGGCAAGAGCAGGATCTGGGAGGAGCAGTTGGGCGCTCGGCCCAAGGCACCCCATGAGCCCCAGGGTGGCTGCAAATGTAGGAGCAAGGCTTCCTCCCCAGCACTGCTTCCTACGTTGAATGCTCAGTCACATCCTCTCCATCTCACTGCAGCTGCCTCCTGACACACCCCCCAGAGAGACATGCCTGTGCCATGGCACTCCAGGAGGGAGCTGGGCTGACAGTGGGGGTAAGGGGGATGTGAGAATCCTTCTGTAGTCATGCTCAGGTGCTGCAGGGTGGAAGAGGTTTTAAAAAAAAGCCAACAACCCAGCCTGCTCCAGCCATCCCCTGGATGGGTACATGGGATGGTGGCTTGTGCCAGGCAGGCCAGAGGCAAGAGAGGGGAAACAAAGGCATGTGGAAGTGTCAGCAGCCCAGGGCCAGCACCTGCACCTTAGCACCCACTGTGCTGCGCCATGGGTGAAGCAGCACCAGCATCACTGCTCTGCCCCGGCAGCTACTCCTTCCCAGGCTGGAGCGGCTGTGCAGAGGATGCCCAGCTGCCTGCAGGGCCCAGGACAAGGAGCTGCTGGCGGCTCCCAGTGCTCAGACAAGGGCCCCACTGTGTGCTTAGCCGTGGGCAGCCCTGGGCACTGCCACACCTTGTCCCAGGGCTGGCTGTGGTGCTGAGTGCCTGCCTTCACTCCTCTGGGGAGATGCCAGCTGACCCTTTCAGGGTGAGGGAAGCCGCTTCCAGGCAGCTGCAGCAGGAGTTGGCGGCTGGCAGGAAAAGGAAGACTTTGTCCCCTTGTCTCCCAAAGAAATGTGACAGAGCCAACAAAGGCAGGGTGGGGGTGCCCTGGCAGGGGACAGGGATGCCTGTCCCCCTGGGGGATGTTTCCCTGGAGACAGGGCAGCACCAGGGGCTGATGCCTCCACACGTGTCCTGTGTTCCCAGGCGCTGGTGGCTCCTGCACAAAGAAGCACTTGATGAGCTGGTGGCAGTGCCCTCGCTCAAGGGGTCCTGCCATGCAGCCCACGCCTGGCAGCTGAGCTGGCAGCTTCACCTCAGCCTGGCTGACTGTGGCCCAAAGGAGGCAGAAGGGGAATGGCCCTGGTGCCAGGGCCATGCTGGGCAAGGAGGGCATGAGGCCACCAGATCTGCAGCACCACAGCTGCCCATGCCTGCCTTGGCAAGCAAAACGAAAGCCACTTACTCCGAGAACACCCAGGGATGCAGGAGCCAGCGTGGTGGCACTGGTCCTTAGCCTGGCTTCTCAGCAGCTGTTTTGCAGAGGCCAGCCAGACCAGAGCACACCTCACCGTCAGCACACGCAGCATCAGCTCACTCAGGCACCCAGCCCCAGGCACGGCAGCCCTGCACACGGCCTTGCAGCACCATCACTGCTTGCTGCAGGCAGACACAGCTTCTCAGAAAGGAGAGACAGGGAAGACAAGGGCTGTGGGCTCGGTGCACCATGCAAACACCCTGGACTGGTATCCAGCCTCCCTTCCAGGCTGAGCCGAGGCTACTTCCAGTCCCAGCTGCCCGTGTCACTGGGAGTCAGGCTTCTCCTTCCCAAAGAGCATGATGGGCTCTGCAGCACCACGCTCCTGCTGTACTTGTCTAACTCAGCATGTCCTGCCCTGCTCAGATGCTTTGCTCACTGTGCTGAAGTAACAGCAGCCTTAGAAGGCCTTAATATCCCCAACCCCTTCCTCCTTCTGGAGCAGCCAGTGGTAGCACCCCGCAGAGAGGAGCTCCCAGCAGGATGAGGGGACAGTGTATTTATGATTTGTTCTGCTCAACAGGCTGCAGCCCAGGGAGAAGAGGGAGCATTTGGGGGCTAGAGTGGCCCAAAGCACCTGGTTTCTGCATGCAGTGAAACCGCATGGCAGGGACCCCTGGACATGCAGCCTGGGCTCACAGAGGTCCCCAGGAACCTGGTCTCTTATGCCACTAATGTGGCAGGTGCCCAGAGTCCTCCAGGCCTCCCAAGGCATGATGAAGATCTTTCTTGGAGCCTTCCCTCCAGTGCAAGTCTAAGAGGAGGGTCTCCTCTGCAGCTGCTGTGCAGCTGCAGCTTTGCTGATGAGAAAGGGTATAATAGCAAGATCATTCAAGAGCTGCCTGTCTGGTCTCACCCCACAGAGCAGGCACTCGTCAAGTTAGGCCATGTGTGACCAGGACTGGTGAGGCCATGAACAAATTCAGATGCTGCTAAGAGGGATTTCAAGATACCTGGTGCTCTTCTGAGTATATCAAGATACTGTGGGGCCTGGAGACCAGCAAGACCTTCTTGGCAGAGAAGTCTGCTGTGCCTTTCAGGTAAGGCAGTGGCAGGAGACTGGCCGTGCCCCACTGCATCAGAAAGAATAGCCCTGTAGGGTAGCTGAAAGCAAGTGGCACCCCAAAGCCCAGCTGATCCTTGCTACAGGCTGCAGGAACAACTTGCAAAAAACCAGGAAATATTGACCCTGTTGCTATAAAATCAAACCCTGGATCTGATGCTGGTGATGTGGAGTTTCGAGCCTCCGTTTAAGGAACAGCAGCAATACACAACCCCTCAAAAATGTGCAAGCAGGACTGTGTCCCTTGTACTGGGAGAGGGACCAATTGCCACGAGCTCAGGTGTTCCTGTTCCACTCTGCAAGAGAAACTGGGCAAATCCGTACATGGCGGAGGATCACCAACAGAGAACCCTGGTTCCAGGTTAAGGCTGGCACTTCAGCGAGGGAAGCAGGAAAGGACAATCATGGTCCTGCTGACAGAAGCCCCAAAAGGCCGTGTGCTACAGCAAGGAAGAAGCTGAGGCAGTCAGCCTGGAACAATAATCATCACAAGACCTGAAAGTTCATGCTCAAAAAGTTATTTTTCCCCTCATTATTGTGATGGGTTGACCTCGGCTGGACACCAGGTGCCCACCAAGCTGCTCTGTTACTCCCCTGCTCAGCAGAATGGGGACAAGGTAGGGAATAAGATGAAAAGAAACTCACGGGTCATGATAAAGGCAGTTTAATGAAGCAATAGCCAAAGTTGCATGCGTAGAAGTGAAGATAAACAAAAGATGTTATTCTTTACCTCCCATCAGCAGGTGATGTCCAGCCACTTCCTGGCAAGCAGAGATCAGTGCACATAGCTGTTGCTCCGGAAGACAAATGTAAATAACAAATGCCCCCCTTCCTCCTCCTTTCTCTTAGCTTTTATATCTGAGCAGACATCATATGGTATGGAATACGCCTTTGGTCACTTTGGTCCAGCTGTCCTGGCTTTGTTCCCTCCCAAGATCTTGCCCACTCCCAACCTGCTGGTGAATGTGGGGGGGAGGTTGGAGGGACAGCGCTGACGCTGTGCCAGCCCTGCTCAGCAGCCAAAGCAGCGGCGTGTTATCACCACCCTTCTAGCTGCCAACACAAGCACAGCGCTATGAGGGTGCTGTGGGGCTCAGCCAGACCCAATACAATTGTTAAATACATAAATTAACAACCTTACCAAATAGAAATATGTATGCTACAAAGTATCTAGGTGACAGCTGTGGAAGGAGTTTCCAAAATGGATGACTGTAATGACAGGCATAAAGGATTGACTTAAGGTGGTCTTACAGAGGGGATGCTGTACAAACTGCAACTCATGTACTTCTTAGTATTGCTAGTGTAAGAAACAGCTGGAAGCGTAGAGGAAGGCTGAGGAAACTGAGCACAGACACGGTATCAACAGGCTTAACTGTAGCATAAAGGTCTAACTGCCAAGGCTGTAGCAGGCGAGAGACCTTCAATAGGCAATTGTAACGGCCTCCAAGGCTGCAACAGGGACATCCTTGTTAGATGCAAGGGACAAACACACTCACTGGAGAGGTGTGTGATGCAGGAAAGTGGTGCAACCCTCCCCCTTGAAGACTTTAAGACCTCAAGTGGAAAAGGTCCTGAACAACAAGATATAGCTTTTGAGTGCACCTTGCTTGCAGCAGGCTATTTAAATAACCTCCAGAGCTCATTTCGTTCCCATGGTTTTTCTGGACTACCAGAAAGGTTTTGAGAATTAAAAACTTGGTTTATTGGCACTTAGAAGTTCTTGGTTTGCTTTTCCAAGAAAAATGGAAGTTTAGAGAGGACACATCAATTTTACTGATGAAAGTAATGCAGGGAAGAAATGTAACTCAAAAAAAAATTTGGTACAAGATCAAAAAAATGAAATGCCATTAAAAAAAAAACAAACCAAAACCCCCAAAACCTGGAAATGAGAAGTTTCCAGAGAATAGAGAAACACTGAGTAACACCTTCCTAACAGGAGAGCAGTAGGGGATCAAACTATGTGCAGAAGCCCAGGAAACATGTAAGAGCTATTTATCCCACATTGGTATACTCCGGGTGTTACAAATGAAAGCTTGCAAGCAGCACCATCTCTGAACTGTATTTTAATGAAATCTGGTTCTTCAGAATTTCTGCCGGCCAGCTGGAAAGGAAAAAGATTTATTCATCTTAATATAAAATTCAGCTTCTACAGAAGGATAATTTTCATCTGAAGCACCATGTGCCATCACAATTAACAAAACCTCCACTAGGTGTAAGGAAATTGAGAAGACTGGCAGAGCTTGCTTCTGCATTGAAGGGATGCTGCCACTCCCTTACCTACATTTATACCAGGATGTCCAGGCCCAGATTCTGAACAAATGCAGTCAGTTTCACCGTGTGCTGCTAAAGGAGCTGGAATTCAGGTAATAAGCAAAAGTCTTCCCTCTCTTCTGCAGTGCTTGGGAGGACTTGGGAGTTCTCGGGAGTTCTCCAGGACTACAAACCATTACTGCTTAAGATTTTCTGTGCAACAGATATTTAGTTTGGATTTTTTTTCCCCCCACAAACATCTATTACACATTCCGCTGTCAAAAGAACCCCAATGATCTATTTCATTTGATGTTCCTGAAGTTGGGCACCTCTCAGTCACACTGCATTTCTTCAAACCACCAGGCTGTAGGGGACTTCGGCTTTCTGAGCACCAAGTTCATGGGACATCTTGCCCTAGTAGACTGGAGAAGCTGGCTAGCCAGCGAACTCAAACCGAGTCACCTTGGCCAAAAGCAGTCTGCTAGGAGCTGTAGTGCAGTCTCCAGCTGGGAGGATGAGGGAAAGGCATTGTCCCTGCTGCTGACCCAGGGCCAGATGTGACTCAGCAATGCAGGGCTCCAAAAGCTCCAAATTCCAGCACTCTTAATAATAAACTACCTGGATGGAAGAGCAAGTTGATCAAAGCAACACAAACCTGAGAGAGTGACAACAGAATAGAGGGTCACTTTATTTTCATCTGGTTGAGGAGTTTTTCTGCTGTTGTAATTATGTCTCAAAGAAATAGCAGCAAAAGTGTGGAATAGGGTGACTGCTAACAAAGAATCTGAACTCCAGCTTTCCACCCCTGATGATCACAATCCACTGCAAGCAGCCTAGGAGGCCATCATCTTCTAAAAGTATCCTCAGCCTCTGACTGCTAGCATGGTGACAATCCCACCTGCTTACAGAGACCTCGTATTCAGGAACCTCACGGCACTGGCAAGTGCCAATCCCCTACCCTCAACCCCCTCAGAACCACCGAGATTTCATTCTCTCTCACACTCACGCAGGGACTGTGTTTTGATCTCCTCTGTGTAGCTCAAACTCCTGACTTGGTTTTCTCTAGCCCAAGTTCAGTATCTTTGAACTCCAAGTACTGATCACCTCTTCCATAAGTCAAGGCTTATTTTTAAGTTGCTGCTAGGTTCTTAACTAAGACAACCTGCTAGGCAGGATGCTCTGGTCTTCCAGGTTTTGCACATGAATACACCCCAGATGCAAAGAGGGTACTCACACTTTTACCTCACTAAAAACCCACAGCAACCCTCTCATCATATCAGGCACAGTTCCTATTTCTTTTAAAAATAAATATTTATAAACAAAAGGAAGATATTCAGATAACTACAACGTTAAACGTTTTCTTGCCAACAGCACAAATGTCTTTTTCATGTGAAGTCACAAGAACAAGTTGAACACCAACACAAGTAACTGTCTAAAAGCTCTCTCTGCTCATCAGCTGCCATAGTCCTCCACTGCAGGAAACCACATCTCCCATCGCAGCAAACAGCTCCTCTGTACTTCTCTAGGACTTGTACTGGGGCTGCTCAATCTCCTTTCGTGATCAAGTCCTCGATATATGCATCCAGTTCATCATCTGTGTTAATATCAATGTCCTAAAACCAAAGGCACAAGAAATACCAGTGAAAAGTGAATCCTGAAGAGCAGTGCAAGGACAGACAAGACAGAGCGGCACAGTATCCTCTACAGCAGGGGTCCTCAAACTTTTTAAACAGGGGGCCGGCGTGCAGATGAAGTGGCAGGAGGTCATCTGTGGCTGCTTGGTTTCCCCCCCCAACCCCCGGCTGTGGGGGGGGCGGGGCGCAGGGGGGTTCTGTAAATACTGGGCGGCGGGACTGAGGACCCTGGGGGGCTGTATCCAGCCCGCGGGCCACAGTTTGAGGACACCTGCTCTACAACATCTGTCTTGGTCAGCCTTTACTACACTCTCCAGGTGCTGGCATCTGCTCTGAAAGCATCACCAGCTTTCCTTGTCAGAGTCTGACAGAAAACACCTGGAAGCCAGTCGGCATCTGATGCTCAAACAATGCACTCAACACATTTACTGGGCTGATCTGGGTCAAGTCAGTTGGGATTTTTTTTAGCTTTAACACACATTTTCCTAACAGGGAGCAACTACTTCCATCTGCTTTCACTAGCTTCCCTATTTGGTGCTCTTAATTTTATTGAAAGTAGTTTCGCATTTAAAGTTGATTTATTTAAAAAGCTTTTATTTAAATATATATTTGCTATTTAGATTTAATATTTAATAGTATAATTAACAGATCTTACCATACAATTTTTTGTATTTTTATTTGTTTAATGGATGGGGTTCAGAATCTAACACCACCTCTGTGCCTAAGAATGGGGCAGAAACCCCCTGCAGAACACTACCTACACCCAGGGAAATTCTCCCGCAGTCCCTATGTTTCATAGCAGAAAGCAGAAAACAAATAGAAGCTGTGTTCTATTTACATGCCATGAAAAATCCATCTGCAAAAAATTAACACTCATCAGGAACCCAAGACCTGGATTCTAAAAGGTGGGTAGTGTCAGCACTGCACGCTCAGCTGCTTCTGAAATTCTAAGCCAAGCTGCACCCAACTGAGGAAGAACTGAAGCCCAGTTAAATGCTGGACTAAAACATCTCAAGTGCCTGGAGGGGCCTGGCTCTGGGGAAGGTTGCTACTAGTGGTTTTGCACCGTTGTGGTTTCGCACCCCTTCCTCACCCACCTCCTGCACTTTCTGCAGAAGGGCCACGATGTTGGTCCTCAGCTTCTGCAGTTTCTCCTCTGTTTCCTTCAGCTTTCTCTCCAAGTTGTGGAGGTTTTCTTCACAGGCTTTGGCCCGGGCGTCAGCGCGTGTCTGATATGAATTGCACAGGTTCTGCAGACCTATCTCATACTGTTTGAAATATTCTTTCTGTAGAAGACAAAACATAACAGATGACATGTTAAGAAAAAGCACTGAGCATCAAGAAAATGCCAACAGTCGCAGTCAGCAGTTGCAGCTTGTAGAAAAGCCCAGCTACTGGCACCCTGTGACCAACCACCACCAGCCTAACATCGTGCCCCTGCACGCCCTGCCAGAGTAGTTAACCATGCTCACATTTGCATTTCTGATTTGCCTACTGCAGGCAGCACAAAAATCACAATGGTTTTTACATACCTCAAAGACCAGAACTGCAACAAAAGCTGCCTGAATGCAGATTAAGGATGCAGCATGTTTTAAAAAGCCTAAAACCACAGTTATGCTGTCAGAAAGATCTGACAGCCTCTGTACACAGTGAGTTTCCTCAGTATAGACCACCCAGACAACACAGTTTATTACTGCAAGGCAGGAACATCTACCCTTGCAGAAAACTCCAGACAAGATCTGCGCGTCCTGTGGAAGCAGCAGAGGACCGGTAACGCAAGAAGACGTCTGAATTAACAAAGAGGAAGAGACAGGAGAGACTGCCAATAAACAGATGGTGAGTAAGGGAGCTGGGCACTTTGTAGACTACCAAGTAAGGCTTACACTGATCACCTACAGATGCCTCCTGAAAAGGCCTCCTTTTGTCATATGTCAGAGAAGACAGAAGTCAGAGAAGCCAGTACAATTTCTCCATGTTTCAGCCTGCACTGGACCTTCCAACACCAGCATGCAGATACGGGTGTAGGCTCAGCCCCAATTGTTCCTTGCTCAAATAAACAAAGGCCACCCCAAAAGCCTTAAGATGTAAAGCTGAGTCACAGGTGATCAGCCTGCTCACCTGCAGAAGTGTGAGGGGAGTTGGATTCCTTGTTCTCCCCCATTTTTAAGTTAGATTTATAAGGCTGAGGGCAAAACGAACAGGTATGCCTACATCCTATTTCTACAAACCTCTAACCTGGCCTCTCTTTTTTAAAAGCTTAACAGCAATGGACAAGTCAACAGCCTTCCCACACAGCTGTATGGTAATTACAAAAATCCTCAGCAACAACTGCCAGAACACCTAAGACATGTTTCAGAGGCTCTCATTTTTTTTCTCAGCTACATTAGTCTGTTAAGGATCCAAATAACCTTTTGAGAGTGTGATCTTGCACCAACAGGATGCACACTTGCTGTAGGAATGGAATGTGTGTGTGGAAAAACCCCAAACTTTTCTAGAAACACTGAACTCACCAAGGGAAATGCCAGCAACCCTTCTGAGCTCATGGAACTCAGCTCCTTCTTGGAGATAGGAAAGTTCGGAGGTAGGAAGTACCGCAAAAAATTTCTATGCAGGAAAGAAAAACACAAAGCCAGAATTGGGAGTTTAAAAGACTAAAGCCATCAGACTGCAGCAGCTCACAAGACCTGCAGTGAACCCACCGAAGGATGTGGACTAATAAGTCTACTGTTTCTTGGCTGCTGCTGGGACCAGTGGTGTCTGGCTCAATTCTGACACAGTCTGAGGTAGAAGGTTCAGCCACAACAACCTGCTCTTCCTGCTGTGTATCTGGAGCCTGGTACTCAGGAGAGGGAGGCTTCATCAATCTCACATCCTCACTGCCCTTCTTTACCCTGGAAAAAAAGTATTACGGGAAAGTCAGATATCTTTTTCTATACTGGCCATACCTGAAACACTGTTAACAGCTTCATCAGAACCTATATCCAGGTGTCAGTCTGAGACCTCTAGATTACACAACAGCTACCTCCATAGAAACATCACATCAAAGTAATGGGCAGACTGTAGGGAGCCTGTCATGCTCATTCCTTAAGAAGCAGCTGGACAGTCGTGAGCGCACACACGCTTCCTGACATGACAGCAACATACTTGTTTTCAGCATCTATGGAAGTAAAATGGGGTATTCCTCCTAAAAGCAAAACAAGTCTCCAAAAAGCAGCAGCTAGAGATAGTTACCAGCGATCCCTTGGTGTGGTGTCTGTAGGAACATAATCAAACTTCACCTTCCACCGTACTGCATGCTTGCCCATTTCCACAGCTGTGACACGGCCTGTGAACCACTCCTTGTTCACACGTACTTCCACATGCATCCCTTTATCTGCAAGGAGGGTGACAGTAAAGATGTTTGCAAACATTCATATGCCAGAGAGCATGTTCTGCATGAGCTGTAGAGAAGACAGCCACCCTCAGCAGGGAGCAAACCTAAACCTGTGACAATTCCTTCAAATGGTACGTAAACCGTAAAACCACTGTACACAGTTCAAGTCCTCCTTAGAAACATTAAGATGCAAGGAAATTATACAGCGTTTTCAGACAGAACTGTACTCTGGGCTGTTTCACACGGGCTTTCCAGGCTTGTGTGGCCACTAGGACAATTTGCCATGTGTTCCTAGTGGGTCACGTTCCAGACAGCTCCTTGGGAACAAGCTCAAGAAATGCCCTGCTCTGGCAGAAGGTGCAATACCACACTGGCTATCATCTTTCCTGGGGGCCCCTCAGCTCCTCTTCTCTCACAGCAACGCGGCAGGTCTAGATACAGTCCTCAGCATTTCCCAGCTAACGTAACTCCACGATCCATTCAGTTTAGGAAAAGTGAGAATGACATCAGTCTACACCACACAGCCAAGCATCACCCATTAACGTCACGCAGCCCTCAGATTACAGATCTTCCCACGCCACAACTGCCTCTTGCCTAATCAAGGTGTTCCTGGCCAAAATGTTTCATGCAAGTTAGTCATCTCGTAGTTTGTGACCCAAATTTACACATTCTTATTTTAAAAAGCTCATTAATGAAATCACACATTTAACCAGTGAGTCTAGTTCTGCAAAAGTCCTTTTCCACTGTTAGATACCGGAGGCAGTTCATGGGTTCATTTCTCACCTTTCTGAGCTTTCTTCAGTTCTGCCAGCTCTTCTTCCCCAGCACTGTCTGTAAGCTGTGAGCAGGGAGAGATCAGATTAGCTGCCTCCCACCAAGATTATAAACACTTGACAAATACTTTCTGCTGGGGAAACCAGTGCACTCTCACCTCTACCACCACCTCACTGGAATCCTTCTTTTCTTCTTTCACTCCCACAAACTTGCCCCGTTTTGTTTTCTCCTTCTTGTGCTCCCCCTCCTCCTCAGACCCATCCTCTGCGGTGTTCAAGGTCCTCTTCCGAGTGGAAGACGCCTGCAGGAAGCAAACAAGCTCTAGCTGTAATTCCAGCATGCTACCAACAAAAACTTTTTCAACCAAGTTAAAAAAAAAATCAGCACTCAGTATTTCATTTGATAATTAATTAGCTTTTCCAGAAAGTTTTAGCAGGCATTACGTGATCATGCAAACGCTCACCCTGCCACTCCACATTATTTTTTTTCTGGGGAAACAGTCTGGTCTAACAGGAAAGAGATGAAACAAGTCTTCAGGAAGGATGCAGAATGGCTCCCTAACCCAAGAGTAAAGTAAAAGTTTTGTCCTGTGCAGGGACTACAGTGCAAATCCCATGCAACAGAGCAAGACAGGCTATGCAGAAAAGAAGGTAAGGAGCTGACAGTTTTCATCCCATAGAATCTCACCTGTGGGCATTTGACAGTGGCAGATTTCTTTAGTGCAGGCACCTTAGCAGCTTTTGGACTGGGTGCCTCATGTGAGCTTTTGGGGTTCTGCAGGACAGCACAGGGTGGCTTCATTGTTGTACCTGGTTTGGCAACAGTTTTTAAAGTGCTGTTAGACTTTCCAGCTGCCACAGTCTGCTGCTGTGTCTTGGAAGTGCTTGCCTCCTCCTTGGAGAGCATGCTTGCCAGTTTGGGAGTGCTGATATTCGGCCAGGCTGAAGAGCTCCTTTTCAGCTGACTGATGGACTTGGGAAGAGGTGTAGGTGATGGTGGTGGTCTGCTTGGAGCGTTCTTGATTACATCAGGTAAAGGAGGAGATCGTGGGCGCTGAGGTCGGGTTTGCGACTGGGTGTCCTGAAATAAATGAGGGTACAGAGAAAGGACAGAAGAGTCAGGCACTGTTTTTCAGAGCAGTTAAGGACAGCACAGAAGAGTATAAAGCCTACAGCCATATCCCATTTACCTCCCCTGCAGGCCGTGTGGTCACTTCCAGAGGCAGTTTCTTTAAGTCAGCTTGAGACCGAATTGGAGTGGTTTTCTATTACAAAAAAAAAAAAAAAAAAAAAAATCAGAAAGGCCACCTCTAAAAAGCTGTCAGGGCCTGCCTGAACCCAGCCCAGCAAACAGTTTTCCAGTTTAAAATCAAGAATTATAAGGCATGCTCTGTGTCCTTCAAGAGGCATCCCTTCAGAAGAACACAGCAGTTGCTCCCATTTTCTTAGCAGAAAATCAAATGCAAGCTGAGATGCTTGTTTTCTGTCATTAAAACAACCCCCACCCCATACGAAGGAGCACAGGTGGCATTAGAGGCTGAGACAGATGTGACTTGGCATCAGCCATTGCACTAGGAGGTCCCTCAAACCTGCTGTGCTTAGCTTGAGACCTCTAGATTCACCTGCAGAGCTTCCAGCTTTTCCTGCTGCTGGCGGATTTTCTCTGTTAGTTGTTTCTGCTTTTCCTCCTGTGATTTCAAGTCTTTCTTCAGAGTTCCCAATGGTACCTTCTGCTTCTGCTCTGCAGCTTCACACCTAGCATGAAGGGAATGCATGACAACCTCAGCAATGACAGCAAACTTGCACTGTCTCACACACACAGCACTATCCCCATATCCCATCCCAAATGCAGCAGTAAAACCGCTGGGAAATTAATTAATGTGTTGCTCCCTCAAGTGTGCAAAATGTCATTCTTGGGCTCAATGCAACTCAGAGGTGTTGCTGCAGTTTGCGTGTCTAATGGGTTGGAGCAATAGTAGCAATGAAGACAATTGCAAAGACCCCACTGAACATACATTGCTACCAGCCTGCACTTATGACTGTTCTTCAATCGTTGTCTATCTATGCTACCTACATTAAAATTAACACGCAGAAATTAAAGCTACAATCAAATTTCTAGCGACAGTGCAGAAAAAACATAAAGGAACTTAATTTCATCAAATCACTGGTTGAGATTGGAGGGGCCTCTGGACGTCATCTGGTTCAACTCTCTGCTCAAGCAGGGTGACTTGGAACTGGTTGCCCAGCCTCCCTGGGCAACCTGTGAGAGTGCTTGGTAACCCTCACTCACACGGAAAAAGTTTCCTGATGTTCCAGAGGAACCTCCTGCATTCTGGTTTGTGCCCACGGTCTCCAGTCCTGCCGCTGGGCACCACTGAGAAGAGCCAGGCTCTGTCCTCTTTGCAGTGTGCCTCCAGGTGTTTATATATATTGAGATCCCCTTCAGCCTTCTCTGCTCCAGGCTGAACAGCACATCCTGGTGCCTGGCATTGTTCCTCATCAGGGGCAGCGCTTTACAGTTCTCCTTGTTGAACCTCATGAGACTCCTGTTGGCCCATTTCTCCAGCCCATCCCGGTCCCCCTGGATGGATGCATGAAACTCTGGCACTATCAGCCACTCCTCCCAATTTGGTATCACATACACATTTGCTGAGGGTGCACTCTGAAATTTATATATTTCACAAATGCTCACCAACATGTCAGCTCCAAATACATATGTCATCACTACTTTCTCACAGACCGTGAGCACAGCTTAAAGGGACAAAATTACTGCCTATCCCTCCAATTATTCTCAAAGAACAGATGACCAGAAAAATGAAAAAAAAAAAAAAAAAAAAAGTGTAGATAAAGTTTTTATATTAACTGATTCTTACCTGTCTTGTTCAGGATCAGGGTTCATAGAGCACACCCAGCTATCAGGGTAATTCTTCTCCACTGAACTCAGCTGGAATGGGAGAGTCCGCCATTTCAGACATACATCTGTCAGACAAACACTTTGCAAGTCAGGAATATACAGCCTGAGCCAAAAAACCTTTTTTTTCCATAGCATTTCTCAAGCTCATTTAATGCCCAAGGACCACATCAATTCTTGCTTCATGCTCACAAAATACTAGGAGGAAGATCTCAAATCTCGTACAAGGCATCCATAATGAGAATCTGATGAAGTCTGGCATCAACAGATACTACAGGGCCTCTCACTGCGGCAGTGACAGCACGATGAACCAAACTGAACAGCCAGTCCTCAAATCACTACTCAGAAGTCAGGCTGTCTCTTACTGATATGAACGCAAAACAAGTCAGAGATTTACTCACTAAAAAAAAAAAAAGTTACAACAATAATATAATAGATTTTAGATGAACCAGGAATTTGGCTTCCAGAGCATTGCTGGCCTACCATGAAATCAACAGCTTACAAAAACCACATTTTGCCAAGAAAATGCAAACATTCTTAAATCAGGCTCTGGAAGGATGGACAAGAATAATGACATCAGAGGACATGCATAATGACAGGAAAGCCTCTCCTCTTTGGGAGGAACTTGGAAAGGATTGAGGAAACTGTCAAGGCAGGAGAGCCTAACAAAATAATTCCACAAGACTGGCCTCAAGAGCCCTTGCTACGTCCTGTCCTGTGGGAAGAATGAAGCTGAGGGAGTTTGGTGTCACTCTACTAGGAGACAAAGTGTTGAAGATCTCCCTTCCCGCAAGTAAGTGCTCAACCAGAGCTGTTTAGAGGTGCACAGAAGAGAACTCGAATTAAATTTGAAAGTCAGCTGTACATGGTTCTCTTCTATGCTTACACCCACTACCAATTAGCAAGCCAGTGCGTCAGAACACAAGTTACAAGTTACCCCATGGCAGGGGTCCTCAAACTATGGCCCGCGGGCCAGATACGCCCCCCCAGGGTCCTCAATCCGGCCCCTGGTATTTACAGACACACACACACACCCCGCCGGGGGTTGGGGGGGGAAACCAAGCAGCCGCAGTTGACTGCCTGCCACTGCATCCATGCGCTGGCCCCCTGGTTAAAAAGTTTGAGAACCCCTGGCCTATGGGAAAGTTTCAGATCTTACTCTAGTGCTGGAATGGGTGGCTTTGGGCAGTTCCAGTTCATATGCCATTTCTAAGCCCATTCTCAACACCACTATTGGCCACACCTGCCCTGTTCTGTTAGGGCACCTGAAGAATATCATGGTTAGTAAACTGTGCAGGAAAGGAACCTTACACCAAGATGTCCAAGTGTACCATCAAGTGCTGACAAAGGCAACTCACAGAAGGAGACAAGCCCTAGAGGGGATAATGATAGTGAAGCTTGCGTCAGATCTGCTGCCCAATTAGCTGCTCTCTAACTACAGCCAGGAGTCCCTCCTCCCTTCCCCAGGAAGGACCAGCCTCCTAATCCCAGCCTGGTTAGACGCACCGCACTGAATCGTGGTAGGGATCTCCATGGCTCTCCGGCGCTTGTAACGCAGTTCACTAGATGGAGGCTGGTTCCAGTTTGCTGACAAATAACCAAACTCATCCCAGAACTTGATGATACCTCTCTGAGCTGGAAAACAAACAAGCCCCCGCTCAGTATGGAGCCATTTCCACAAAAATCACCACCTGCACCCTTAACTGCTCTCCCCCTTAACTGCCTGCCAGCCACCAAAGCTTCCCATTCCAGCCCCTGGTAATCGTGAAGCTTCGTTACCTATGGCAACATCCTTCCAATACTGAGCCAAATGCTCTCCCATGGCCTTCAGCAAGTGTCGATACTCTTTGGCATCAGCAAAGTCTTGTTTATTATGGGTTGGCTCCAGAACTAAATAGGGCACATCCACCACACCTACCACTCCACCACATGCCCTGGAAGAGGGACACACAGTCACAAACATCATTAAACTATGACCAGGTGGTTGTTCAGAGAAATAGTATTGAAAATAGTGGGTTACACAGACACTCACTCACTTACCCATTCCTGCAGCAGTACTGGTTTTAGTTTATCAGCTTTGAGCCAGCATGCAAAAAGTTAGGTGGGCTCAATTATCTGTATTTGCTTTCAAGACCTACCCTGCCTGGAATCATCAGCCCCAGATGCCAGCATTGAGAACAAAAGCCTCATACAGCTGCAGGTATGACCAAAATCTGTGCAGAGAGCTCTCTATCATGAAATCAGGGAAATACTGGGCAATATTAAATATAATTTATTTGTCAGAATACAAACTAAAAGCTGACAAAATGAGTAGCCTCATGCTCATGAAGATAGATTAATGCAGAACAAGGTTATTGCACAGCCTAAGTTATACGTAGGAACATGCCAGGCTTAAGCAAAAAGGTTGTTGCAAAATCTCCAGGAACTCACATGCCACCCTCCAGCTGTGGGCCAACCTTCTCATACATCTTTATCAGGCGACTGCAGTTATAAATGAACATGCCATCCAATTCGCGCTGCTCAATATTCACACCAAAGATAAAATTCAGTTCTTTGGGTTCCTTCAGCGCTCTGTAAGAGTATGAAACAGAGCCTCAGAGATGCTGAAAATAAAACTATTTTTTGCCATCATTAGACAGACGGTACAGGCATCCAGCACCTTTGAGTGTTATGGGTTTACTAACAACTGCCCTGTATCTACTATTTCTAAAACACATGAAGCACTTGTTGAATGTGCATTACAACTAAACAATGAACAAAATACAAAATCTTCGCAATACAGACACCAATTTAGGCTGGACAGTATCTGTTCAAATAATTTGGATATGTTTCCTCCTTCAGGAATGGATTCTTGTTTTTATTTCAGATCTGCTTGTTCAAAAAACTTTCAGTTACCTAGTTTTACAAAAGTACTGTTAAGTACAGACTGGTCCTCTCCAATGTTATTTTGGTTTGTATCTTCCAGATGTAGATCTCTATGCTAGATAAAGCATGGAAATGAAGACTTTGATCTGAAAATACAGTCTTGATATTCAGATTCTGGGAAAGTTCTCATCATTAAGTTTTACAACACCATTAGTCTAAGTTCAAAAGCTGGAGGACATAACACACAGCCCAAGCAGAGCATTTTTCCTGGAAATGACAGTAGAGCAATTTGCATGATTGTTACTTTATCTGTACAGCAGATGACTTCAACAAAAGTTGGCCTCAGGTATGTTTGTGAGCACATACAGATTTCTGAATCTGAATCTCTCATAATCAGGAATTGTATCTCCCGCAATGCAGAAAGCCTCAAGAGATTTAGATCTCTTTGCACTGTAAATCAACCAAAACCCCTATGTCTCACAAACAGAACTACTGCTCTTTAACAGACTAAATTAAGTAGGTTCCACAGCTTCCATGAAAACCATACTGAGGATTTTCATAACGAGGATCCTCAGTTTCAGGCTGATGGTATCATCAGATGTGAGCTCCTAACTTTTAATTATTGCAAAGCACGGTCTATACCTTTGTCCTACCCACACCTCTCATTTCTGACCTCCCATATTTTTCTTCCCACATCAAATTCTTAGCACTTATGTGCTTTATCCCAATTAGGAATTTTACTTCTGCTTAAGTGATCAGTTGAAGATAGTGGAATTCTTTAAAATGATCTGTTGACTGTCTACTAATATTAGATTAAAAGAACCTGAGCTGTGCATGCATGAGGACTGCACAATAATAATCTGCAGATATAAGTAAGATGTAAGTCTGTCTTAATGGTCAAGCATTGCAAAATAAATCCCTGAAACAGATTCATTTCAGGTTCACTTTCTGTTTAAAGCCATCCTCTTCCCCACACAGATGTATAGGTACTCCATAAAACACCTTCCTTTAAAAGATGACTCTAAAGTTACTAGGAAAACACCTGGAATAGCAGCCTTCAGTAATTTTAAACCTAAACATTTGCCAAGAGGTATTCTGAACACTGCCAACATAGAAGCCAGGCTAGAACGTTACCCTCTTTGTCTCAGCTCATCTAGGTGGATGCCTGTGAGTTGAGAGCGTCAGTAGGTATGGCAAAACACCCATCTCGGGGATTAATTTTCTTTTTCTAACTTCTGGAAAAGGGTGTATAGCCTTAAATTTCAAGTAACAATGTGCACTCACCTACAAAACATTAAGGGCATCTCCTCATTTTTATCAAAGAGGACATGAAGTCTAATTGTCATCCAAGTGGTGGGCCAGGATTTTATTACTAAGACTTTGGAATCTGTCCTATCTGCTGGATTTATAACCTGACCCTACGCAGGCTTTGGAAACCAGAAAACATTTCTGTCCTTGATGCACCCCGCACCAGAGACACAGCAGAAAACTGTCCTAGGACATACTCTATAACTGAGGCTACAGAAATTGTTTCATATAGAAGGTTTCCTGTTATACACATTTTTCAGGTGTTTCTTCTGTTTTCTGGATAAAGTGCATGATTATGGAAAAGCCTGACCCTCTGAGCTGCCTCTGATCACTGGTAATGAATGCAGGGACATAGGGAAATTCATATACCCGCCCAGAGCTGGCAGAGCACGCAGCAGCTCTCCCGGGAGAATGTGTGGCTGAGTCTGTACAGAAACCTGGAAAAGAGGCCTTTTCCTCTGGTTAGCTGTTACATACATCTATTTTCCTCATCATCACGTTTGAAACCTGACTAGAGATAACCTTCTGATGTATCTACAATTGGGGTACTCTTCCAAACCAGCTGAACTGGTTTACATTGTGTGGCCTACAAACCTTCTTAGATACAAATGGAAAGAACTGCTGAAGAAAACTTGGAATCTCCCAGTTCCAACTAGTCAATAAAGGGCATTTTCAAACAAACTTGTATTGTCCAAGTTGTTTGTTTGTTGTTCAGCTTTCTAAAAGGAAAAAGTATTTTTCCCATTGGTAGGAAGGCCAGACCATTCACAAAATTTCACTTTGTGCACTAATGTCATCAAAACCAAGAATTAAAAGACAAGTTGTACATGGAAAAGTGCATGGAAGCTGAAAAAAATAGTTTCTCCCAAGAGTTTCTGCATTCTTCAGATCACAGCTCTAGCACTTTTAAATTAAAGCTGTATTTATTTATTTATCTTTAGCATCTTAAGACGCATTCGATCTATCTCTGGCAACAAGTCTGGGATAGTTCTGACCTAAGCATCCATGTAAACTAGCATGCAAAACAACTAGGTGGGAAGAGAGACTTGGTATATACAAATCCCTAACTTTCTCAGACTCGGCATTTGTTTTAAGAGCGTTGGTTTTTCATTACAACTTCATTTGTGAAATGCATATGACAAATTTGCAAAAAAAATGCATACAGAGAGTGAAATATTCCTGTGAATATATCAATAGTGAAATTAATTGCAACCAGAGCTAAGTTAGAACAATGTCTTGGGAGAACAAGCCAAATCCAAAGATGTCTTTCAGCAAGAGGCGGATAGCAGAAGAAACCAGAATACCAAACTCAATCCCCTTGGTTTAACCACTAGGGCATACAGGATGGCCACAGACATTTAAGTGTTGAGCAGGAGGGCTCCCTCCACCAAACAAGAAAGCAGGAGATACCTGTGCATGTGGAGTGAACAGCTTGGGAAAATCAGAACTCTGAACCACCCTGCACTCACCGCTGCTTCGCATCCTTGATCCTTTTCTTCACATCGGCCTCTCGGCGCATGGTTATTGCAGAGTTCTGGACTTGACGTAGCGTCACCTGCAATGAGGCATCGCGCAGTAAAACTGCTGCTGTGAAATTCATGAAATTAACTCACTTCTATGATTTTTTCCCTCTTCAAAAAGATATCAAAATATTTTAAATGTAAAGAATTCACAAACGGTGGAGGGTGACAATCAGCACGCCTTTACATTTGAGGCAGCACTTGGTGCTGGGTTGTTAAGTAGCTACACAGCTGCTTGGAAGAAAATGTCTAAATATAACTAAACACCTAAGGTAACTGAAACCAAAGGGTAATGGAGGCACAGGGAAATCTCCAGGGCACTTGCGTACTGTTGTTTCCATTAGATGCAAACAGGAAGCACAATGATTTTAAGCTGGTGTCACTTGCTGACCCCACCTGGCATCCTTGCAAGCCCTCTTCCCACCCAGCAGCAGGTTGGGTCTCAGCATTTGCCCCCATCAAGAGCCACAGCCCCACTGGGAGAAAGCAAACAGCCCATCTCCAAAAGATCCTGCTCAAATGCTTCAGAGCCAGCTGCGCAGGTAGGGTGAGGGAACTGTTAAAAAAAGCACCCAATTTTACTTCTGCTCAAATGCCTCATGTTCCCTTGGCCTCTTCTGCAGAGGCTGACATCAAACGAAGTGCCTGGGGGCTGGGGGTTGCCTCTCAGGATATATTGGAGGTTGTGGGCAGGGAAACATCAGCACACTTCCCACTTGAGCTGGAAACCACGTGTAGACACTGAAGCACATCCAGCAGCGATGAGACCACAAAGCTGCCTGAACAGCGCTGGCAATTCACCACTGACTGAAGTTGCCACCTGCTTAACCTACACACCAGGTGCTACCACTGGGTGCTGACCAGCCAGCACTGCTCCCAAGCTGGCGTTGCTCCAGAGACACCACTCTGAACCATCCCTCAGTGCCTAAAATGTGACATGCTGCCGAAGCACAAGGCTCACCCTGGACTCCCATGTAAGATCACCTCCTAGGCGCAGCTCAAGGGCACGGGCTTTACTCTCCGCCTCACGAGCCTTCTCCTCCGCTGAAACACACAGGGGGAAAGAATGTTGTTAACTGTTCAGTAAAGACAGTGTATCGTAAAGCATTCACCTGAGGAGACTGATTTCCAGAGAGGCTTTGCTGCACTGACATGTACAAACGTACAAAGGTAACCCAAAAAGGTACAAAATAGAACCTTATATATGAGTGGGCGACACCAACACGCCATCTTAAACTTGCTCAGAGGTCACAGTCAACACTGTCATAACAGCAGATCTAAACTCTGCAAAAGCATGTTTAAAGGAAAGATGCAGGAGAAGCTAGTAAGGAACTCGAAAGACTGAGGATGCAAGTGGCCCTGCCTCCTCTGTCCAGAAGCATGAAGGCAGAGAAAGGCTCTCACAATACAAAGACCTAGTTCAGGCTTGAAAAGGAGTCAGAAAGGTCATTTTCTTGCAGAGATGAAGGGAAAGGACTACTCCCAGACATGCTTTTATCTTTGGTAACTGCTAAATTTTGCCTGGAAAAAGACAAATCTGTGCTACACATAAAACAGGACAGTGTTCTGAAAACCTATCACTACACCTGATCTTTGCCCGCACCAAGTTTACCACTTAAAAGAAACTCCCCTTTTTGCTTCTCTCCCAGGCTATTACCAAGACTGCCTGGCAATAGGTATACATCACCCTAGTATTGCTTAAGATTCATTCAATAAATTTAATTTTCAGCAAGGAGGTCCCTTCCTAAAATTGAGACACAACGGGCTTTGGTAAATTAGCACCATGTGTCTTGCCACCTGTATGCTCTCCAAAAGCACACTGGCTCATGTTCCCTTTCAGGTCAGAAGCCTGTTCTGCTCACAGCAGTACATGAACTAGATGGATGAGTAATCTTGCTCCATCCCACAGGCTACGGCAGGGGTCCTCAAACCACAGGCCACGGGCCGGATACGGCCCCCCAGGGTCCTCAATCTGGCCCCCGGCATTTACAGACACCCCCCCCGCCGGGGGCTGGGGGCGGAAACCAAGCAGCCGCAGATGACCTCCTGCCACTTCATCCACGTGCCGGCCCCCTGTTTAAAAGGTTTGAGGACCCCTGGGCTACGGGGTCCACAGGGGTAAACACTGTCTGGCAAGTAATGTCCTGCTTGAGCAGCGAAAGCCAGAACTGCAGCTGCCACCTGCAAGCACCTGCCTTGGGCACGTGTGCTGCAGATGCAGCCCTGCGCTGCAATGCTCTCCGCACTCACTTCTGAAACAGGAAGCAGCAACATGGCAGCTTTCATGAACTGCAAAGATTTCTAACAGAAATAGACTGCTATAAATAAAGTATGAACAGAAATGTTTACATGCAAGATGACTAGAAGAAACAATCACGCATGGGTTAAAAGGCTGGCATGTGCTGACAGGCACAGACATGACTTGTGTCACAACTTGTGCCATTATCCATCATATATGAGAAGTTCTGACAGTCTGGTGAAGTCCCCACTGACTGGAAAAGGGGAAACAACGCCTATTTTTAAAAAGGGGAAAACGTAAGACTCCGAGAACTACAGGCCGTTCAGTCTCACCACTGTGCTTGGTAAGATCATGGAGCAGATCCTCCTGGAAACTGTGCTAAGGCACATGAAAAATAAGGAGGCAACAGGTGACAGCCAACATGCCTTCATTAAGGGCAAACCATGCCTGACAAATTTGGTGGCCTTCTACAACAGGGTTACAGCATTGGTGGATAAGGGAAGACCAACTGATGTCATCTACCTGGACTTGTGCAAAGTATTTGACACTGTCTTGCACAAGATCCTTAGCTCTAAATTGGAGACATGGATTTGACAGATGGACCACTCAGTGGATAAGGAATTGGCTGGACAGTTACACTCAAAGAGTTGCAGTCAACAACTCAACAGCCAAGTGGAGATCCGTGATGAGCAGCGCTCCTATGGCGTCAGTATTGGGACTGGTGCTGTTTAACATCTTTGTTGGCAACATGGACAGTGGGATCAAGTGCACCCCCAGCAAGTTTGCTGACAACACCAAGCGTGTGTGGTCAACATGCTTGAGGGATGGGATGCCATCCAGAGGGACCCTGACAGGCTTGAGAGGTGGGCCCTTATGAACCTCAGAAAGTTCAACAAGGCCAAATGCATGGTCCTGAACATGGGTTGGGGCAATATCAAGCACAAATACACGCTGGGCTGAGAATGGATTGGAAGCAGCCCTGCAGAGGACTTGGGCATGCTAGTGGACAAGAAACTCAACATGACCCAGCAATGTGCACTTGCAGCCCAGAAAGCCAACCATGTCCTGGGCTGCATCCCCAGCAGCATGGCCAGCAGGGCGAGGGAGGGGATGCTGCCCCTCTGCTCTCTCTCGTGAGACCCCACCTGCAGCGCTGCGCCCAGCTCTGGGGTCCCCAGCATCAGAAGGGCAGGAGTGAGTGCAGAGGTGGGACACATATCAGGGGGCTGGAGCCCCCCTCCTGTGGGGACAGGCTGAGAGCTGGGGCAGTTCAGCCTGGGGAAGAGAAGGCTGCAGGGAGACCTTAGAGCAGCCTGCCAGTGCCCGACGGGGGCTTACAAGAAAGCTGGAGAGACTTTTTATGATGGTTTGTAGTTACAGGACAAGAGGCAATGGCTTTAGCCTGAAAGAGGATAGACATAGACTGACCATAAGGAAGAAATGTTTTACAGTGAGGGCATCGAGGCGCTGGCCCAGGCTGCCCAGGGCAGCTGTGGGTGCCCCATCCCCTGGCTGGGCTCAAGGCCAGGCTGGACGGGGCTGGGAGCAGCCTGGGCTGGTGGAAGGTGTCCCTGCCCATGGCAGGGGGTGGGAACTGGGTGGTCTTTAGGGTCCCTTCTAGCCCACACTGTTCCATGATTCTATGATTTTGGAAATACAACTGGAACGCAGTGAGGGATGGTGTGGCTTACACCAAGGCAAGCAGCAGGCCTGCACCCCCACAGCCGGCAGGCAGCAGCATGACTGCAGCACACCCTAGGAGCTATCTCCCTCCATGCTCTCCCAACAGGCAGACAAACTGCAGCTGTGAGACACCCAAAACAAGGAAATACAACAGTGGAGGAGTGACCTTGCTTAAGGTTTATGGAGGATGAGGTAAGCAAGAAGATGGCAGGATAGCAACTGGCTCTCAGAATTACCAAGCACCTCCCCGAAAAGCAGCCCTCAGTTGCCAGCCAGAAGGAATCCAGATGCTGTAGCCAGTGTTTGATAACCTGTATCCACCGTCCTCCATGCCATCCATGGTCAGTGTTACTTGGGAAATGCAGATTTTTGGTGCGTGCCGGTACAGAAATGCAACTGCGCAGTCAACTTACAGTATTACAGTAAAAATCACTTTTCCTTTCTAGGCAGTGTTCTGTTTGAGTTTTGTTCCACCAGTTCCCACAGCAGCACGCTCTGAGGTTCACAGCAGCTTACCAAGCAAGTCACAGCACAACTGCACTGTGCGACCGACTTCATCATCAAGAGTCAGCTTGGCTAAACGTGAAAACACAGGAGTTTGGAGACTCTTTAAAACACTTGGTCCATTTAAATTGAAGCTTGTACCATAGGAGCTGGTGGGCTAAGTGCAACTGTGTCTGGAGGGAAGAACACAGCAGTGACCCACAAAAGGCACAGGTCAAACCTGCTCTGCTAACACAATGATAACTGAGAGGGCATGGCTGACAGGGAACAACTCCCAGAGTCTGAGGGCTGAGGCTCTGAGGCTCTAATGGGCAAAATGCATGCCCTCAGCAGGACAATGAGCATACAGCAGCTAGAATCCACATTCATGTCCCCCCAGGGGACAACAGGCACAGCATACCCACAGTACTGCCAAGCAAGTCACTGGACACCCTAAAATACTCTGGATGAACATCCAGTGCAGAACATAGCTCTTAATGACTTTCAGTGTTGGACACCCATGTAAATCTTCACCTTTTCTGTTTGTTTGCTTTTCAGTCTTTGTAAGAGGATTTCTTGAAACTAAACAATGGCAATACCAAGATGCCTTGGTGCAGCATTCAGTCTTGGTTCAGAAACAGATGGAACGCAGCTGATGACTTTCACAACTACCTTGCCCAGGAATGGTACTTTTTTCTTGAGTCCATCTGCTCACTTAGGGATCTGGACGCTACAGCTTATCGCATGAGGCAGGAAGTCAGTTTCCAGGGAATGAAGAGTGGCCTCTCTTCATCTTAAAAAATATGTATGTCTTCACTCTTGAGCCATGGCTCTTTCTGGCTATGCCCAAGCCATTTCACCAATAGTCACAGCTGCCCATACATCTTTTTTTTTTCCCCTTCCCCTGCCACAGGTATTTTTCAGTTATCATAAGTTTTGGTTCAACAAGCTCATAAGCTACTTCCAGAGACTTATCAATCCCTCAGTAGAGTTCTACAGTATGGTGGATTCCAACAGATCCCTGGCAGGCAGCCATGGCATATTGGAACTGTGGTTACATCAGCTGAGACCCACAAACTCTCACAACGCACCCCCAGTTTTGAAAGAAAAAACTAAATCATTCCCTGGAGATGATCCCTCCAAAAAGTGGTGTGCACCCTCAAGAGAAAGCATATGCTGGAGATGACAAGAAATTAATCTTTGCTATCAACAGCCAAACAAGAGAACTTGGTTGTTACAGATTAAATTCATTTTCCTAGAAGCAAAGAAATGAGATCTGTGCCATTGAAGCTGAGGTCAATGCTACAAAAACATTTTATTCCTGGAGGCTTCATGTGACCAAATCTTGCAGAAAACAGTCTGAGGTCTGCTGTGAGTTTTTGCCATGTTCAAAGCCATTTGCTCAGCACCCACTTCACCACTGGAGGCAGTGGGCTAGCTTTGGAGGTGAAGATGAGTTTATGTTTCCATGCCAATGGTATCTGTTCTTACTTAGCACTGGCACACCGAATGACAGTGGTGTTCTGTGTCAAATCATTAAAGCTCACCTTGTAAGCATCACAAAGGCCTCATGGACTGCTGCAAGAAAGAAGTCTCTCTAAATCATGCTATTTGCACCTTCTTGAAAGGCAATGCAAGTGTGTGCTGAATGCCTGCTTTGGCTATAGGACTCAATCTAAAAAATAAATTCATCTATGAGGACTGAGGCACAGGATAAAATCTGGTTAAACTTCATAGTTTCAAGTCTATCTTGTGAGGTTGTACTTCATAAAGGAGGAATAGGGAACATAGCAATTTACACAATTTCATTTTTCTGCTTTGCTTTGGGCAGGGTCAAAATCACACTGCCCTTAATGACTGCACAAGCTGAATGTTGCACCATCACTTGTAGAGCTGACCTGCACACACATACATATGTGCCTGGAGTAGCTCTTACACAGGGAGAGGACACATGCCTCTGATTATTTATGAAGGAGAATTGTGAAACCTATCAGAAGATACGGGTCAACATGTCTTACAACTTCCAAGATTCATCCTTCACTACAGCGTTTCCCCATCAGGGGTTACTGAGACCACTTTGTATGGTAAATTTGTGCAAATTTAATGAAGTTATACGCTATATTTGTATGTCTATACAATTTCTATATGCTGACTATCCAAATGTCAAATTGGGTTTCTCCTGAGAACTACAAGGCTTCATAGGAAGGGAAGACTAGATGGACAAAAGGCAAGTCCTGAAGGTGAGAAAGACCCAAGAAACAAACCAGGACGCCCCTATACACCCAGACCCATCACTTTACATCAAGTGACAGAATAAAAATCTGTTTTTTGAACAACTGCCTCAACAGGAAAGGAGCAGAAGGAGAACAGGACCAAAAGCTAATGATATGCAAAAGGTGGGAGCAGAACTGCAGGGTAACAGTGTGACGGTTTAGCCAGGCTTCTGATGGAGAAAAGGGTGGACAGCTGTGACTCTAAGGGTTATTCTGTACATGTATTTCCCAGAGGAAGTGGTCTTAGGGAACAATGCATTCCTTCCATTACATGGAAGTAAGTCTGGGTCATCTGCAGTCGCTCTAACAACAAATTTCTTGAGCAATCATAATGACCACAGAAGCAAGCAATTTCAGGTCATAATCAGCAAGGCAGACTCTTTCAGTCCTTTCCTTCACTACAGTAAAATGAGGATGCATGCATACCCCGAAGACTCACCTATCCTCGCCATGTGCTCTGCTTTCTTCACCTCTTGCTCTGCACGGGTCTTGAAACGGTTTGAAGTATACTTGTACATCCTGTGATGATCAAAACTTATTAATCAGCAAGCTCAGCAGTAAGGTCAAACCAAGGTTTCATCACTGTATAAGAGAATAAGGTGTCCGCTTACTACTCTACTCTTCTCGATAGATTCAATATACAGAAAAGGAGGTATACATATCAGGAACTGGGTGTTTTTGGATGCAGTTATGCAAAAAATTTTAAGTCAAAGATGCTTTAATAGTAGCTACAACCACAATACCCTCTTCTGCTTTAACCAGCAGGGGCAAAATATATCCATATTCTTGGAGGAAATACCAAAGTTTACAGGAATAACTTCTTCAGAAGTAGAAAGAAGGAGTGAATACATATGGAAAGCTTCTCAAAAATCTCCCACTACTGATAAACAACCCTTCTTTTCTCCTGCAAACAGCTGTCCACAGGTGCAGTCTGACAGTGCCCACCTCCATGCAGGGCTAGCTGAAAGCCTCTAAGTAGCAGAGCAACTCTCTGAATGGAGCTTCAAGTTTCATTTGTAAGCTCTCATGATATTTCTGTATGCTACACATCTGACTCACAACTTTGTAAACTGTGCTTGAGCTGTAGTGGCTTGTTTCACCTTCCCTATATCATAATATGCCAAATGCCGATCACAGTCTGATTGCTACAGAGCCTGTCACCTCTGTGCAGAGGCACATAATTGGGGAAGAGATGAGAACACCAAGAAGGATGATCAGAGCCTGCAGGAACTCAAACTGCCTTAAGACACAAGGTTTGGGATGTATTGAGAGGAAAATCCCATCCCAAATAACTTTTTTCATGAAAAAATAAGCCTCTTCAGCATTTACCAAAGCCAAAGCCACTAGAAATGCTGTTTTTACAGAGAGAGGCAGAAACACATAATGATGTAAGGCTTGATTGACCAACTCATTAATTAATGTAGGAGGAAACACGTTTATATCCCAGTGAGAGACAAGGTACCCTGAAATAAGAGATAATCTATCAGGATCCATGAGAAATCACCTTGCACAGATGAAAAATTTCATTTAGGTATGTTTCTGTGGGTGAGCACACATGGATGTTGATACTGATGTCAGAAGCAATTTCACCAACAGAAATCCCTTTGTCTCAGATCCAGAAAATTCACGCCACAAGCACAGTCCATTTAAATACAACTCTGTGTTTACTAAACTGATTTTCTGCTATTCAAAAGGATCTTTTCACTGGGGAAAAAGCAGGCAAGTGGTAACTCTTCCAGAAATCACCGAGTAACCATGTTACGAGATGCAGACTCAGGTTTTTGGTGGCGCCATCTCCTCAAATCTACTTAAGGGCAATTAAAGCTACCTGGGGCCAAGAGAAAGAACACATTCTGAAAACCAGACTGCTTTCAACACAGTGGCATAATTAAATTACCTCATCCATATCCCGCCTGACTTTCCTGACAAAAAAAAAAAACCAAAAAAACAGCAGGATGAAGCTGAATTATCTTAACACGACCAGCTTGTGAGGCAAGGCAGTACCTGAAGGGGACCTTATGGACAGCACTCCCTTTGCAACAGGGTGCAGTGCAAGCAATTGTAGGGTGTCCCAGACAGGCATCATGAGCCATCGCCATGCCTGCCCTCCTGTTTCTTTTCCAACACCAAAAGACTTCAGCCATAGCCAGGAAAACCTCTATTGAAGTGTCCTGGAACAGCCCATCTAGCAAAGACATACAGAAACAGGTCAGACAGGCAAGAAGTCCACAGGACGGAATAGTAAAACACCCTCTCCCAGCTTTCAGATGTTCATTACAACTGCCATGGAGTGCCCTCATGAAAGGACACCCTTGCATGTGGCCTGGTTACTTCTGTCTGTATGGCCCACACTGCTAAGCAAGCTCAAAAAGTTACTGTGGAAAGGAACAGATGGAAGAAATCCTTCAGGAGACACAAACCATTCCCAGGGAGGCTGGTACCACGGTATCACACCTGCAAACACTGGTGAAGGATCTGCACAAACCCAGCCTGCCCCTGGAACGTCACAGGCTCCAGAAAGGCATGGAGAAGCTTCTACCCACAGAAACACAGCTTCCAGAAAGGGCAGGTGACCAAAGGAAAATGAGTGCCCTACCCAGGAGACAAGCTGTTATTCCTGACAAACAGTAGAACAGCTGCAAAATCTCAGTTTTCAGTAGAGGCACTTCAATACCCTGAACTTCCATTCTTTGTTCTCTAACACCAATACATTAACCTGCAGACAAGCCACTGCACAAGCTTTTCCTTCAGAGAAGGTGGCAATCTGCCTTACAGCCCTACTGTAGGAGGGGAGCCGTCACTACCTCCTGAAGGCAATACTCCTGAACAGATCTTGAAAGCAGACCAGAGGGCAGAGAGACAAGCCAATGACTGCACCTACCAGTGCCCAACATAAGGCATGAAAGCATCACTTCAAACAGAAAGACATCAGGCCCAAAGTTCACCAAGAAGTACGTAAAAAGACCACAATCAGGAGATATTTGTCAGCTCATCATCAGATAATTCCTTGCCCTTTGCATGCCAGGCTGGCTTATAACAGACTTTCTTAAAAAAACCAAACAATATGGATGCACAGAGGTGTCTCCATACTGACAGATGAATGGCATTCCCTTACAGTAGTTCACTGACCTTTACCAGGAGGATATGAATAAAATGAACAACTGTTTATGTTCAGTCATCATGACACTTTCCCAAACACTAGCAAAGAGCCTTAAATACATACCATATGCAGCACACCATCCACTTGGGCTGTAAGAGAGGAGAACCTTCACTGCCTGCTACCCATTCCTTTCGTGGACCAGGAAAATTCAACAGTTACCTGGCCTAGGCTACTGAGGCTCTGCAAAAAACCAGCTATGTTGAAGAGCTGAGCATTGCTGCTGTATCAGTTGTCCTCTAAAGAAACACCTTAATGGTGGTACACTTCTCCCGTGCACCCCCATACAAACTGGAGTCCCTGGTCAAGTGCAGTGGAATAGTATTAACCTGCAGAGCCCTCAAAGCCCAGCAGCTACATGGGGATGTGTGAGCTCTGGCTCCAACTCTAAAGGGAAAATCCAGGGCATAAGCAATACTTTTCAGCAGGTTCAGGGAGAAGATTCTCAGCAGGTTCTGTAGCAGAAGAGTAAGTCCACTCTCAGAATGGACTGATTTACTGGTTTTCCCTTGGGAAGGAGCCACCCAGGGCAGGCTAAGCTCTGCTCAGGTGTCTGAAGGTAAAAGATCGAGTTTCCACAACCAGGGCACAGTGTAGGCACCTACCCCAAGGGCTATGCTGGCTCTTAGAACCCACAGTGAAGGCTTCAATGGCTCGTCCCAATGGCCACACAGCTTCTGGAGCCCAAATCTGGCATCAGGAGTCTGAGACCAGAAGGAAGCAGTCTGGACACTCTCCAGAAAGACCCAGTAAGGCTACAATGATTGCCTGGAGTCCAGGAAGGGCTACACTGTGCTCTACAGGAAGGCCTTGTTTGCACAGTCTTTATTACTCTGCTGCAGAAGTGAGGATTTTAAATGTAAATTGCTTTTACAGTGTTGGGGAATTTTTATTGGCCTACCACCATAAGCAGATCTACAAGGAGTTTGCAAACATGCAGCACAAGCAGATTTCTTAGATACTCCTGCACCAGCACTGATCCTATGAGTGTCAGCATGGAGCACACCTTAGTCCAGCGCTGGGTTCATCCCCCAGCACCAGTACCAGCTCCATTTACCACAACTGTCCCCTGAGCATTGTCATGAGACAATACTGCAGCATTTCTCATCTCACAGCCAGTGTAACCCTCCTTCTATGGCTGGGCCTTCCTGCCCTCCAAGCCAGACCATTTATTGGTCATGAATTATCATTGCTGATCAGTTATAGTTCAAATTTCCCCTTCTACAGCTGCAGCTATTCCCTAAAACCAATGAAAAGCTGATACAGAATTTGTGATAGGGATCCAGAAGAGCTGCTGTCTAAATTGTCTGAAAATACAGCCTCTTTTCAACAGAAAACAGTCCTATGGTATAGAACAAAATTCTCATACCCCTCCCCAGGCATCAACTACTGACCACTTGGAATAGAAGATAATGAGGCAGATGAACACATGGGGTGACCTAGTCCATGTCGTATTATCATGACAATGCTAGCACTATCAGCAGTGCTGGCATTCTGCCTCTGAGTCTTGTAAGAAGATGGTTTCTGATGAGATAAAAACCTGTGCCCTCCTCCTCTGCTTTTTCTCCATAGTACTTTTGCTGGACTGTGGCATAAAAGGAAGCAGCACATGGCACTCACATGTAAGTAAAACCCAGTCAGAAATTCATATTCTCTACCCAGCAAATCAGGATTTTCAGTGGCAAGTCAAGCAGTACCTCCTGACTGCCTTCTACAATGAAATGACTGGCTTGGTCAACAAGGGAAGAGCAATGGATGTAATCTCTCTTGACTTTAAGCAAGTTTCTGACACCATTTCACACATTCTCATTTAATAAGCTGAAGAAGTATGAGCTTGACAGACAAACCATGCTGTAAGTTGAAAACTGGCCAGGCTCTTAGGGCAGCAATCAGTGGTGTGACATCAGATTGTGGTCAGTAAAAGAATCTGCTGGGTTGATAGCAGGCCCATACTATTGAAAGACTACTGCAATCTGAAATGCTATATTAAAACAATCCACAAATATTCTATAAAACTACTACTATTTTATTAAGACAAACCATGTTAAAGTATCTAGAATGCAGCCTGTGTGCTCCTAAAGACAGAAGAACACTATTGCCTCAAGCAGATTTAAATACATGTTTTTCTTTCCCCTCCCACCCTTACAACCTTTTCTAGTTCCTGCTAAACCAACTGGCAGCACACCTCAGCTCATTTCACATTTTTTGTTTAAGGGAATTTAAAAGGAAGACAGGGAAAGGTATTTCCAAATCTCTATTCCAACCCAGATCAGCTACACATAAAAGTTAATTTTCAAAGCAACTGTTTCAAAGTGCTCAGCCTAGTTTCTTTTCAGTAATAACTCTAACACCTACCATACCTATTTCCTTGTCCTACTTAAAAAAGTTACCCAACAGTTTTGTATGGTTATGGCATTTTGAACAACAGGTATCTTCATTGCTTTGTTTGCTCTGAAAGGGAGTAATATTGCACAAATTACTCATTCAATTTTCAAAGGCTTAGATTTTCTACTACCTACCTCTTTTTCCACAATGTCAATCCCACATCCCATTCTATTACAATCTGTTTCTGTCGCTTTAACATGGAATTATGCAGGATACACCTGGACAGCAAAATGCTAAACCTCTTCTGTAAGGAAAATCCAAAAGGTCCCACACATTTGCGGAATTTGGGTCCAACACTCACCTTGGTTTGTACAGGCAGCATGAAAGTCGTTTGGTTTGTACTTTGTGTCCATTTATGAAGATCCTCATCCTGGGATCAATATAAAGCACAGCAGCATAGGCACGGAATGAGCGGCGCTCAGGCTTTCTGCAAGAGAGGGATGCTTACAGAGACTGAGCAGTTTGTTTAGCATTTCCTGGTAGGACTACCAGCTCCCAGTCTGGCCCACATAGCCCAGAGATGACTCCACCAATTCACCCCCTGAGTAATCAGTGTCTCTTCAGTCAGTGCTCCTCTTGGAGTCTCTTTCAGTCTGTGTTCTGCTTCCTCTTTCCTTCACAGTTTTTCCCCCTTCATTCCCCTCCAATTAAGAAGAGCCATTACATACTACTGTCACAGAGCCTCCTCCCCTATCCAAACCAAATGAAGAAATTTCTCCATGGACAAAGCTTCTAAGACTCTCATTTCCCAGTAAACTGCTACCTAGGAGCCAAGTGACCAACAGAAGCACCTCCCCACACTTCTCTGTACTACCCCTGATGTATTTTAAGCACCTACAGCAGGATTCACACCTCGTGCAACTGTTAATTTTACCATCTCCACTCACAGCCATCTACTTCAAAACACACCAAAGAGACAATCTTCTGCAAAAAACCTAGGTAAAAGGGAAGACCTTTCTATTTTAATTACCATGCAGCTACACTGCAGCTACACATAATTTTTTTCTACCAATGTCTTCTACAGACATTTTCTATTGAGCTGTACATTTTAAATACTGTTACAAAACACTGATGCACATATTACTGTAGCATGAGAAGGATGTTTTGTATACAGCTGAATAATAAAGGTCAAACCCATAAATTGGACCACTTAACACTGTGTGCCCCGCTTGCTAGTGCGTTCTCTTGCCCTTCGGTTAGTCAGGAGTAGGCTCTGACAGAAACTGCACTCATCACACACAGAAATGGTATCACAAGGTCAGGAGGAAGAAGCTCTTTCCAGTGATCAATGATAATCACGAGAGCTCACCAGCAGGCACCAAAGAAACTGAGAAGCCTGTAAAATCCATGGAGATCCCCAAGTAGTTTGCTGCGTCTGTGTTCTCCATAGCATCAAGCTAATACAACAGAAATAGCGAGGTTTACAGTGTTTGAAACTGTATTTCTAGAGGAAATTCAAGCGCTTCAGGGTAGAAGCATGTAATCTCATAAAAAAGGTGAAGCATGCTAGTTGTGCCCATGGAGTTCTGGGGTTTAATAAAGCATTTGGCTCAATTCTGCTCAGATTTTCCTTTTCAGGCTACAAGAGAACAACCCAGCAAACACCCAGCTCTCCCTGAACAGGACCCTCTGCTCCTCCAGCTGCCCTCTGAGTACATCCCTCCTCCTCTGCAGGGAAGAAGTCCAGGAGCTGAGGAGCTGTCCCTCCTCCCAGAAAGACATGGCGATACATCCCACCTGCACCCACCCATACCATTCACTCATGGAGGATGATCTGCACAGCACTTTGCATTTTGACAGCATTAATTTAATCACAAAACTGAGTATCAGTTTGAGAACTGCACAGACTCATGGACAGCTGTCATTCCAACAGAAACATCTTTGTTGAGCGGAGAAAATTAAACTTATAGCTTAGGGCTCCTTTGTTTTAAGGTCCTTAAAGAAGGGTGTTGAGTTTGCTGCTTTGACTAAGCTGAGACAAGCCAATGCAGGCATTTACATCAAACACTACCATAACACACGCAGGCCATTTACATGCATGAATTCCAAACTGCTAAAGAACAAGCTAAAGATTTTCTGAATTCTCCAGTTTCCCATAGAAAGGGAAGCTTTTAAAAAGCACATGCACACAGTATATAGCCAAACTCTACACATAATTTAATCTGAGCCCAAGAGCCTGTAACACCTATCACACTTACGTTCCTTCTGGAGGTGTTTCTGCCATCTGAATGTCTCGGGGATCAGAAGTCACATCCAGCTCTGGCTCTCCATTATCCATTAGTTTGAGGTTAAAGATGATCACCAGGGTGCCTGAGCAAGTAACAAGTTGATCAGGTGAATCCCAGCCAAACCCCAAACACCTTGGCTGTAACCAGCATCGTCCATACGTACCCTTCTCACCACGTATTTTACTAAACTGCTCCATCACTTCCTGTTCTGATTTGAAAGGTGAATACTTGTAAATTAGCTCCGTCTCAATAGCAAACTTCTCCATGTTGTCAGTCACAGACTCCCGGCTTCGTGCGTTCCAGGTTGGCAGGGGAACAATAACCTGCACATCACAACGTACCAAAAGCAACTCAGGCTCACCGACTCTAGTCAGCCCCTTCTGCACATCATAGAGAGACTTACCCCTTCCGACAGCCCCCTAAGTCACTGCAGGAGTCCTTTCTAGCTTTTCAGTGGTTTGCAATTCTGTCAAATGCTCAAGGAACCCTCTCTGCCAGCCTCTGCGCTGCCTTCCCACAACATCTAGTCTTACACTGCACCATTCCCAAATAACCTGTATGGTACTGCCTACTCACACACTTAATGTCATTTTTTCCCCCTCCTTTTTGTAACAATTGCCATAACACTAAAAAACCCCCCGGACATAGCTTCTTTAAAAATGTCAACCTCTGTGCTTAACTTCTCTCTTGAACTCAAATATCCGTCACTCATATTTATCCTGAACTCACTATTATTTTTATAGGATTCTAGCAAGGTTATTGGTGTTTTATGTCATATAGAACAAAACCAAAGAATTATAGACTGAAGCTGCCTATTAAGGACAGGGACTCTTGTCCTCACTTTAAAATTGAGGTTAAGCCAAAATTTCTGTCTCCAGAGCCACTGTGGGAACTGTATCACTGTTCCCAATTTGCTTCAACCATCAGCTGGCCACTAGCAAGCATTGCTCCCTCAGCAGCTTCTTTGCAGAGATCCCTCATTATCACAATGGAAAATGCTTTCTTAGATACTATCCCAGTGCAAATGCAAAACTTTTCACTATTGGCTTTGCCTGGAAAATGCTTGTACTCAAGCACAAAAATACTTCCATGTTAAGAGTCTGGATACAGAACAACAATGCCTGAATTATCTATTAAGATATAAAAATTTTCAATAGGTAGAACCACACTGATTATTTTATTTAAAAGAAAATAAGGATCCAAAAGAAGAGACATGCCTGGAGTTTATGACCTACGGGTAGCAACTTCAATCACACCTTTAATTCTTTACAGAAAATCAAATCAAAGCAATAAATTTAAATACATCTCAAATTCAAATTTTGTGGGAAAAGGAAACTGAAGGAAGTCTGGGCTTGTCCTGAACTCAGCATAAGCAACTTTAAGCGATTGTCACAAGCCCTTCAAACTTGTAGTTTAGAGAGACTTCTCAAAGAGAATTAAAACCAAAAGGAAAAAATCTTTGATGACTTTGCAGAACCTACACAATTGTATCACTGAGAGAAAACCATACACTGATGCAACCACAGTGGCAACTGGCACTGACATAGACTCTTCTCCTGTGAAAGCTGGGGAAGTTCAGTTGAGAGAGCATTCACCATTATTAATTCATTATGACAAAGTACATGCAAACCTCATCAATGCCTTCTTCCTCATGGAATGTCCGTGACAAGAGAAGGCAAGTCATGGTGTTGTTTTTCTTTGTGAACAGGATAAAATCCTTCCCAATCCGCATGGAACCCCTGGAAAGATTTCAGGCTGCATGTTACACCTGATGCACAACACTTTCTAGAAAGCAGACCACATTGCTGAGTTTTCTTGCCATTATGTTCAATTATAAGATGCCAAAACCAGGTAAGGCAGAAGAAGAGGGCTTAAACAGCAACCACCATTTCTAACTGAACATCACATTCCTTTCAAAAGGCATCTCACTCTGGACAATTTCATAACATTTCAAAACATTTAACACTAGTCACAATTAAAAGGTGCAGAAGTACAGTGCAGCGTTCCAGGCTCACACCATGTAGAAAGTTTAAAAATACCAACAAAGCTGGCTTTTTTCTAAATCTAAAAAAATTACTAAGGTGAGATGTGACAATAGCCTTCAAATATATGAGCAGGAATGTAAGTGAGAAAGCAAATGCACACTTAATTTTGCTGTACACAGAATGAATAGCAGCAGACAAGTTTCTGGGAGGCAGACAATTTATTTTCCAATGTCTCACTTGAAAGATTCACTGACACTTCGGCTAGTGCAACTTAGCAGCTAGTTGTCATGAAAAGGGACAGTCCCATCTTCCTCCCCACTCTTCTAACCCAACTCATCCAAAAAACCTTAACAGAGAAAAGTTAACATTGCATTAAAGGCAGGATTAGCGTTCTGTCAGTTCAGTTTTCTTTAATTGGCTTAATTCAATACCAAAGCCCACCTTTTGCACGTTTAGGCTTTAGTCTGTATTTCTCAGCTGTCATACAGTATGCTTCTTGCTCAAGGTTAAGAACAGGGCAGAGATCTGTCCTAGAAGTGCACAGGAAGGATCTGGGATCTGTTCTGCACTGAAGCTGGATCAATAGTATCTCAGGATCCCTCACATCCCCTTTTTTTCTTTCCCCTAGATAACAGAGGCGCACAGATTTCCCTGTAGGTTGCACATAAATAATCAAGCCACATGGAACAACGTAAAGGAGAACAGCCAGTCAGAGCAAGCCACAAAAGCCCTTTAACTTTCTCAAAGACATCAGTTCACCACAGCACACACCCTTCTCTTTCCTAGCAAATCCCCTTCAACCAGTAAGATCTCCTTCCGTCTCTGTTCTTCTGCCACTTAATCCCACTCCTTTCATTCCTTCCATCATTCCCTGTCTTCTCCATGCATTTGTTTGATTTAAGAGAAACAGAAAAGGTTTAAATCCATCTGACTTGCACCAGACAACCTTCCTACTGAGAGGCTGCAGTACTATTTTGCTCCAATTTTACCATCTGGCTGCCATAGCCATATTAAGGTTCTGTTTCCTGCTCTTTCATTTTTTTTCCCCAGCTCTTATCTGTATCCTCTGCATCATGCAAACACAATGGCAAAACACTGTAATCAGCTTTGGACAGACTTCTCAATCACTGAAGAACTACAGCAGATGTTCACAGAGCTCCTGGCTACCAAACCATGGTATCTTTATTTAGACTTCATCTGCTTCTTCTTTTTTTCTGGAAAAAAAGATATATACCTCCCAGCAAAAAATACATTTACTATCTCAACCCTAGCCTCCATAATCTAAGGAGGCTGGCCTTGTTATACGTACGATTTCAAGCCATTCCCATACTGCCCAATTTGAGTTGACTCAGGTGATCGCTTGGCTGATTTACCAAATTGGATAACACTGGCAGCTTCATCTAGAAGGAGAGACAGGGAACAAAAAAAGTTTATTTTAATATACAGATGCACACACATATCTTTTCACTATTTATTCACCACTGTAATTAGCACAAATACTATAGCATGGAAGAGGCCAGAAGCCCAAGCCAAGGTCTCATCCTGAAGCTCTACCATACAGGCCTGTAAGATACACACTGTTCAATTGCATTTACATTATCAAAAGCTTTGTACAGATGCCATCATGCTGACAAAAACAGTTTCAAGTTTCAGACTAGTCCAGTGCCCTGTACGAAGACATTTATTTTGAAAAAAAAAATGTCCACAAGATGATCTGTTGTGTCCACTGCAATTATCAACGTGCTCATAAACCAAAACACACCCTGGGACACTGCAGGTCTGCTGCACTGCTGACACCACAGATTTGAAACTATTGGCACTAGAGCTTAAGTCAGTACTGCAAAAAACGTCTTGAATTTGGGATAAACATTACTTTTTCTTCATGGCATTGAACCGAACGCTATGATTAATGAATACACCAATAAGACAAAAGTTAATTTTTGCAGAAGATTGCTGGACTACTGACAGCAGGACAACTGTGGGCAAAAAGGCAGTACTATCAAGTACCACAGCAATTAATGGCGTATTTTATTAGCAGAGGACAAAATTAGATGATGGCTCTCTGTCATTTTTAGTCCAAGCCTTTCTATTGTTCAAGGCATAAAGCCTTTTAATATCATCCATAAGACAGAACAATTCCTCTCCCTTCCCCCAAGAGATAGCAATCATTTCACCATGGAGTTTGCTGGGAGAAATGAAATGCAATTCCAGACAAGGAACACAAAGTGCCTTAACAGGAAGGCTAACAACAATTACAGTCCTCAAATGCGTACACAAGCTGTGAGCACAGGACATCACTCACGCCACCAGCCAGCTATGCGGAGGCTGAGCCGGTAGAAAAGCTGGATTTAAGCATACAGGAGACTCACCCCGCTCCACTAGTGCGGAGTTTTTACAGTAAGACTTTCAGCACTAAACCACTGTTCTAACACAAAATCACTGAGGTGGGTGTCAGAATGCCCTTTTCCATTGAAATGACACTCAGATTTAAAGCCACAAATTACAAGGGTGAAAACACAGGAGAACAACTGTGCAAGCACCTCGCTGCCTCAATTCAGTATGTTCATAACAGAGGTCTATAACTATTTCAAACCTAACCTTTCACTGCATGATAGCACCTCTTCCTTTCCTTCAACCTACTATAGTGTTTTCTAGCTAAACAAAGTAAATGTTAGATTCCTTCATATTTGAGATCTGGGTAAGGATATTGATGATGATAATAGTATTATTACTACTACTGGTGTCAGTTTTAAAGACTGGTCAGAAAAGGGGTGGGGTTGAGAAGGCTAGTGGAACCCTTCTGCTATACAAAAAGTTGTATCAGCAACTGGTTTTAAGAAAAGCCTAAAAAGGGTAAATTGTGCGAAGCAATTCCTCTCTCAGAAATGGTGACCATAGGGTTTATCACTCAATGTTAGACGTCCGAAAGCACCCTATAAAGATTCTTCTTTCTGGGCAGAGGGACAAAGATGATGCTGAGCAGAGGGGACTACTTGGGATCATCTCTGTCTGCTCCAGGCTTGTTGTCTTTGGAAGAGACTTAATCTTTACCTCCTCCCAAGAATCAAGGTACAAACAAATTTTTTCCAGCTGTTTTGAGTTAGCACTCTGGAGGGAATTTCACTTAAGGCTATTTTAGTCACACTGTTTTCATTTTGTGGTGTCTGAGTTACTGATTTAAAAAAAACCCAAACCCCCTGGCAACAAAAATGGGGGGTGATGTGTTCTATGCCAAACAGACGAGAAAAAACAATCTGAAGGAATTTGCCCCAAGATGGCAGATTGATCTTCAGAGCCCAAGAAAAGGAATCAAGGGCACAGATAAAACCTTTCCTGGTCAGAAACATCAGATGCCTGGGATGAAGAACTGGGAGGCAGAGCTGTTTAATTCCTGACTGTTGGTCCTCCAGGACAGCAACAGAGCATCCTCCTGAGCGACAGCCAGGCTTCTGCAGCACAGGCTGGCTGACACACAACACACTGCTGACAGTCCTGCAGGCAGCTGCCCGCTCCCCCACTATGGGTCACAAGATAGCCACTGAAGTCACCTGGCTTCACCCATTCAGGAGAGTCCTCTCTTTATTTTCAAGTTCTCCAGCTCAGAATACACTAGAGGAGTCCCGATTCAAGTACAGAAAATTATCCCTCCTGCCACACCAGGAGTACTGTGTCCAGTTCTGGTCTCCTCAATTCAAGAAAGATGCAGACAGACCGGACAGGGTCCAAAGGAGACGATCAAAGGTGCGAAGAACCTGCCCTATGCAAAAAGACTGAAGGAGCTAGGTCTCTTCTTGGAGAAAAGAGGGGTCTGGGGGAATCTCATCACAGTATTCCAGTACTTACAGGGTGGCTACAAAGCGGATGAAGGCTCTCCCTTCACAAGGAGCCACACGGAAAAGACAAGGGGCAACGGGTACAAGTTGCACTGGGAGAGGTTTCAACTCAATACAAGAAAGAAAAATTACAGAGTGAGAACAATCAATCACAAACCTCGCCAGGGATGTGGTAGAGTTGCCATCGCTGGAGGTTTTCAAGATGAGATGGGACAGGGTACAAAATCATCTCATCTAGGCTCCCTTTCTGACGAAAGGTTGGAACAGATGATCTTTGAGGTCCCTTCCAACCTGGGCTGTTCTATGGTTCTGATTCTAAAATGCAGCTTAAAGACTTTTCTTCAGTCCTTGGAGAACACAATTAGAGATCACTTCCTAAATTAAGTTGTTATACTTTTTCAACCCACAAGTTGATTCATTAAATTCATGCAGCACCTTCAGAGCCCAAGCAGCAGATAAAATTCTCAAGCCTAAGTATCCTCAGTAGTGATACCCCTGACAGTATAGAAAATCCTGACCTAAGATGTGCTGCATGAGATCTGTTGTTTGTTTTTCTAACTGACTCCTATTTAGTTCCTTATGAAAAAGCCAAACTTTTGGGCCAGTACTATCATCCTAATATCTCCCTATGGGACACAATACTTTTATAGAAAAGACCAGTACTGCAGCCTCACTGAATCCTCAGATCTTTTGATAACTTATGACTTTACTGCATAAGATGTTTGCAGCTTGAATACAAACCTATTTTAATTTTCAAACCACACAATCCTTAGTGACCATTAGGAGAGCCAATGCAGCAAGTTCTCAATGGAACTGTAGTAGGAGCTACTTGACAAACACAACTAGGTTTTAGAAATGCTAATCACTTATACTTTCCGCTAACTTTAGTTGAGGAGCTGCCATTTGGCTTGACGCTCAGGAGCTATCAGAGGACTCAAATTTGGCCTATTGCCTTGCCTTGCTATACTCTCCTCTGTTTTCACAGCTTACCAGACAGATCTAGCTGTCCAACACAGGACAAGACCAATGAGAGAACAGCAACAGGACAGAGTAACACAGAGGATGTGTTAATGCAACTGTTCATTTAAGCCATTCAGCTCTTCCCTCTGTGTGAAAGCACCCAGAGATACCTGGATTCGTTTACTCATGCTCCCAGATGACGTCTCACCCAGCCTTCTAAGCTGTCCTTTCAGTGTGCTCAGGAAGATCATGTTAGTTGGGGCTCCAAGAGCACTACAGCAAGTCACCTAGTTATTCTTTTCAATGTCAGCTTTATGTACAATAAAAATAATCCTTAATTAAAACTATTATGCAGAAAAAGAAAACATTCCCAAGCTCTGATCTCTGTGAAAGGAAGGTCTGTATGGATGTTGATGCTGTTTTCAAAATAAGAAGGGAGAAAAGTCCAATAAAAGGTTTTCTGCTGATATCTCCTAAAATCAGCTTTCAGATAAGAGATCTTCAAGATGTTTTTAAACTGGTAGATCCTGCATTATGGGAAATTAAAACTCAAACCCCTACAGCCAGAGACAGAAACAGAGAGAGGCCCATGTAGGGAGTTAGAATTACAGACCCTCCCCAGCCAATTTTGTCCATGTTGACAGGCAAACAGTACAGGAAATCAAGTTTCTACCTGGCTGCCCTTGGTCAACTGACATACTGTCCTGATTTTGGCTGTGATAGAATTAGTTTTCTTCTTAGTAGCCAGTGCAGTGCTGTGTTTTGGATTTGGTGTAAAAACAATGTTGATGGCACATGGATGGTTTCAGTTGTTGCTGGGTGGTGTTTGTACTAGGTGAAGGACCTTCTAGCTTTTTGGGCCCTGCCAGTAGAGGGCTGGAGGGCCACAGGGAGCTGGGAGGGGACACAGCCAGGACAGCTGACCCAAACTAGCCAAAGAGGTATTCCACACCATGGGACATCATACTTGGTACATAAACTAGGGGGTGGGCGTGGGGTGGCTGGAGCTGCCGATTGCTGCTCAGGGACTGTCTAGGCATCGGTCAGTGGGTGGTAAGCAGTTGGTACATCACCTGTTTTATCTTCTCCCTTCCCTTTGGATTTCATTCCTCTCCCCTTCTCCCTCCTTTTCATTATAACTGTTATTGTTATTATTTTGTCCTCCTCGGTTTATTTTATCTCATTTATTAAATTGTTCTTATCTCAACCCTCAAGTTTTACATTCCTTCTCAATTCTCCTCCCCACCCCTCTGAGTGAGAGGGTAGTGAGCTAGCAGCTGCGTGGCGCTTAACTACCAGCTAGGGTTAAACCATGACACTTTCAAATGCATATCAAGCTTACTATGACCACTGAGTGTTAAAAGTCATGCATCTGCATCAAAACAATGTCTCAGACTACTGAAAATTAAGAAGTAATTTTTTTTTGAAAGTACTAAACAAAGTTGTATACAGGTTTTACATTCTGAAAAGCAATGTCCTGGAAAGGGGAAAAGAGAACTTCATAGCCTATTTAAAATTAGTTAAAAAAATGGTTTTTTTCATACACAGAATGAACCACACTGATGCAAGCATCCAGACAGGCAAATGACAGAAAATATATGATATTTGCTGTATATGATGTATAGTGCTACAACCCACAGTACATGCCAATCTCCTTTACAGAGTAACTCAGACTACTAAACTCAGGATAAAATCCTTCAAGATTTAGCAGAAAGATCAGTCAAAAGAAGCAACTTAATACTTAGGCAACACTTAAATCCCACTTTGTCACAAAATCAATAATATGGGAGAAATAACAGCATAAAAACTGCTGTTAGACTCTGCAGCATTAGAACAGACATTTGTCACCTTCCACTCTTGATCCAGAGAGAAACATGTAGTTTTCAAGACATGCAGCAAAGGTTGTATTTCTTTCCCCTGATCCAAAGGCTTGTGAGAAGGCCACAGTTAAGCCTCTGAAATTGTTTTATGGATGAGGCTTAATTGCTTCCTTCAGTTCCACTGGTGGACAGAAAAGCACTCTCAGAAGACCTGTTTAGCATCACCAATTGCATTCCTGAGAATATACAGAAAGCATCTAGAGCTCAAAATAAATTCCTTCATGCAGGTCTCAAACCTTTATATCAAAAAAGTTAATGTATTTTCATAGCATTAATAAACAGAATTAAACTTTGTACTGGTTTTGGCTTGGATAGAGTTAAATTTCTTCACAGTAGCTTGTACATGGCTGTGTTTTGGATTTGTGTTGTAAACAGCGTTGATAACACAGGGATGTTTTAGTTACTGACTACCAGCACTTACACAGAGTCAGAGCCATGTCTGCTCCTCACCCCACCCCAGCAAGCAGTCTGGGGGGCAAAAAGAGCTGGGAGGGGACACAGCCAGGATGCCCGACCCCAACTGACCCAAGGGATATTCCAGACCATATAACATCAGGCTCAGCAATAAAAGCTGGGGGTAAAGAATGAGGAAGGGGGGGACATTCAGAGTGATGGAGTTTGTCTTCCCAATAACAGTTACACGTGATGGAGCCCCGCTCTCCTGGGGATAGCTGAGCACCTGCCTGCCAATGGGAAGCAGTGAATGAATTCCTTGTTTTGCTTTGATTGTGTGCGCAGCTTTTGCTTTTCCTAATAAATTGTCTTTATCTCAACCCATGAGTTTTCTCACTTTTACCCTTCCAGTTCTCTCCCCCATCCCAGTGGAGGACTGAGCGAGCCGCTGTTTCCGGCTGGGGTTAAACCACGACAACCCTTTTTGGCGCCCAACATGGAGCTCAAAGGGTTTGCGATTACGACAGATTTGATTGGATATGCTAGATAGTAGCTGAACAGCAATAACCAGTATAAATTCTAACTGGCAGGCTCCTCTGCTTGCCTTACTGTATGGTAGAATCTAGTGCTTGTTAGCGGCTGCCTTTTGCTTTCATTGCTTGCTGTACTGCTTATAATCTGACTCTGCTGTGCCTGGGAACATTTTGACAACAGCAGTGCTGATATGCCTGGGCTGGCAGATGGCCAGGGCATGGCTGCTGTTCCTATGCTGCTATACTGGACAGGCTGGAACTCCAGCGTGAACCTGAATCGAAGGGACTCTGACCTGTGCATGAGTCCACACAGAAGCAGAACACCCCGAAGTGTCTGCAGTCATCGACAAGTCCATGCCAGAGTAAGTACATCTCAAAGTGTCTGCGGCCATGGTTATGCCTGTGCTGCAGCAGGTATACTTCTGAAGGAATTGTGACCTGAGGATAAGTCCATGCTGCAGCAAGTACAGCTTGAAGCATCAGTGGCTGTGAATGAGGTCATGCTGGAATACCTCAAAGCTACAGATAAGCCCACAACAGAGCAGGTACACCCCTGGAGGAACTGTGGCCATGGATAAGGCCACATTGGAGCAGGTACCTTCCTGAAGGAACTGTCGCTGAAGGCAAGGCCATGCTGGAGCAGGAGTATCTCTGAAGGCATTGTGGCCCATGGACAAGACTGTGCTGGAGCACATGCACCTCAAAGCAACTGTGGCTGTGGATAAGCCTACACCACAGCAGGTATGCCCCTGAAGAGACTCATAGATAAGGCTCCACTTGGAGCAGTTACAACCCTCAGGGACTGCAGTCCATGGATAAGTCCAAGCTGAAGCAGGGGCAAGGGGAGTTCATTGCAATGTTAAATCCTATGACCTGGCCCAATGGGACCGGGGTAAAGATTGTAATGGAAATACCTTTAAATTATTGTAACACATGATTTGAGTTACATGTTATGCAATTACTATAGTAGGAACCACCAAGAAGCAGTGCAAATGCAGCAGTGACCTGACCTGGGCTTCAGTGCCCACTAACTCCATGTAACACACTACCTCTCATGTCCTGAGCAATCACTGTAACAGATTGAGCACAAATTCATGGACTAAATGAACTCAGTGGGCATTTGTGGACATTTATGGACATTTAACAGACATTTCACAGGGGTGGTCCATAGACTAAGGGAATGATATCTGTGTATATATCAAAGAATGTGAAGAGGGAGGGAGTGGTTAATGAGGATGTATTGGATAATACGTGACCTGAGCATGATGTAAATGGTATGGAATAAGGGGTTGAGAATGTACTGGTCTGGGCTGGAATAGAGTTAAATTTCTTCACAGTAGCTTGTACATGGCTGTGTTTTGGATTTGTGTTGTAAACAGCGTTGATAACACAGGGATGTTTTAGTTACTGACGACCAGCACTTACACAGAGTCAGAGCCATGTCTGCTCCTCACCCCACCCCAGCAAGCAGTCTGGGGGGCAAAAAGAGCTGGGAGGGGACACAGCCAGGATGCCCGACCCCAACTGACCCAAGGGATATTCCAGACCATATAACATCAGGCTCAGCAATAAAAGCTGGGGGTAAAGAATGAGGAAGGGGGGGACATTCAGAGTGATGGAGTTTGTCTTCCCAATAACAGTTACACGTGATGGAGCCCTGCTCTCCTGGGGATAGCTGAGCACCTGCCTGCCAATGGGAAGCAGTGAATGAATTCCTTGTTTTGCTTTGATTGTGTGCGCAGCTTTTGCTTTTCCTAATAAATTGTCTTTATCTCAACCCATGAGTTTTCTCACTTTTACCCTTCTAGTTCTCTCCCCCATCCCAGTGGAGGACTGAGTGAGCAGCTGTGTGGGGCTTAGTTGCCTGCATTAAACCACAACAATACCACACGATCTTAAAGTACCGAGGGATCAGAACAAAAATGTTAGCCAATGCTTATTTACCCATCTGCCCCACCTTCTCCAAAACCTTCCAGTTAAACCCAACTTTTCTGCCCAGTAGAGAGCTCCTCACAGGATTTACCCAACTTTAAGACAGAAAGAAAGTGTCATGGCTTGACAGTGCTGTTCACTGATGCTAAAGCAAAGCAAGAAGGTTCTTCTCCTGCTAGGTACAACACGGATTTACATCAATTCTTACGACAAGGCAGAAGTACATTTCTTACATTCTTCTCACACTTAAAAAGTGTCCTAAAATCTTAGGAGATTTTATATTGTAAAGTATTGATTTCAATCACAATGCCAATGATGAAAAAAAGGCAAAATGCTTTCAAAGCTTTCAGTTTCAGCCATGGCACACTTTTTTATTAGAGCGGAAATACACTAACTGCTTGGGAGCCTCTAATGGGACAATGGCTTATGTCCATCAAAGCCTGTGTGTGTTCCCTTTTCTGGCTACACTATTCTCCCTCCATCCCCAAGGCCAACTTTGGTGCACTGGAAAACCACAGGCCAGGCTGACTGAACTCTATAATGGAGCAAAACAGTTTTCTTTTGGCCAGATTAGTTTTCTGCAACTGAACAGGTGAATAGTTTGATATATGATACAGTGTGAAAGAGCCAGTGGAGAGGCAGGAACATTTATCCAGGCACGGAACATGCCCCTTTCAACAGAACCAAGTTGTTAATTCAGCTTAAGCCATAACATGAAACCTCAGCTTGAAAATGCAAGTGTAACTTCCTGTCACTTACTTGAATCCATTCCCGTTCCATCATCTAAAAAACACAGCATGAATCCACCTCGTAGGTCTTCCCGTCGCTCTACAAGACAGGAGTTATTCACTACTCCCACAAGCAAAAGTTGAAAGTTCCATAAAATGGAATCAGCGTTCATGACAGAAGTAACACAACAAAGAGGACTTTCACAACCCCAATATGGCTAAGCTGTAAGAAGAAGCACCAGATTTTTGTAACAGAATAACTAGAATTTCTCCTGTACTTTAATCTGTGCCTAAGTATATGCTACAAGAGTATATTGTAAAAGCAGGTTTCTTAAGCATCCAGTATAAACAGCTACTCACTTTATCGGACCTCAGCTGAAGGCTGATCTAAGTGCTTGCCCAAGTTATTTGTAAAGGTACTATTTTTTGAAAGACAACAGGCACCTTGCACAGGACAGACAGTAGAATAATTGAATAATTTAGGTTGGAAAAGACCTTTTAGATCATTGAGTCCAACGATAAACCTAATACTGCCAATTTCACCACTAAAATATGTCCCTAAGCACCACATCTACCCATCTTCTAACTACATGTAGAGGGTGACTCAACCATCTCCCTGGGCAGCCTGTTCCAATGCCCAACCACCCTTTCAGTGAAGAAATGTTTCCTAATAGCCAAACTAAAACTCCCCTGGCACAACTTGAGGCCATTTCTCCTTGTCCTATCGCTCATTACTTGGGAAAAGAGACTGACTCCCACCTCACTGCAACCTCCTTTCAGGCAGTTGGAGAGGGGAATAAGGTCTCCCAAGCCTCCTTTTCTCCAGACTAAAAAACTCCAGTTCCCTCAGCCACTCCTTGTAAGACTTGCTCTCCAGACCTTTCACCAGCTTCTTTGTAGCAGCTTTCACCAGTGCCATTCTTTCAACATGCTCCAGCACCTCAATGTCTGTCTGGTGAGGGGCCCAAAGCTATGCACAATGCTGTGTTCAAACACCCTCACTCTTATTTTACCAAGTACAAGACACATATGCAGCCTAAATCTACGTTAACTACTGACTTAACTGCTGACATGCAAGGAAACAGCAGGAGTTACTTACCAGTATAAATATCTATTCTCGTGGCATCTGCATCTCTACAAAGCAATAAAAACACTATCAGTATACAAATGTCAAATAGTAAAGATGTTAAAATCCAGACACATGCAATACTTTCCAAAATGCACTGGCTGCACAGATCAAAATCCACAAAGGCCCCACAGTCAGCACTAACAGACAAGTTAAAAGACATATTGTTCTATTTTTTCCTACTTGAACTCAAACTCCAGCACAAGACATTACTGCCACACAACTACAGTATCACTGGCTTTTTAACAAGAGGGGGGCGGGGGTGTCAAATAAGCACACACTTCTGAGCTCCCTCCTGTATGAAACAAACAATACTGACATTTTTTCTGTCAAGCTGCTGATGGTAAGTTTAAGAACTCACATAAAACTCCATCCAAATACATTCAAGGTTGTCATAGGAAACTTTCATGTTGTTACAAGATCATTTAAGTAAAGCTCTTCATACACTGTGCACCCTCCTCTGTGTTTGAAAAAGCAGCATATACAGCACTACTTCCCTCTTCTCAAAACCATTTTAAAATTTATTTTTCATGTAGATTGTCACATACCCTTGGTTTGCTGATCAGAAGAGTGCAGTTGTCATGTTATAACAAAACCTTGTTTCCCAAATTCCAAAGTCACTTTTTCTTTGTATCTCCAGCCAAGTACCACTACCTTCTTCCCAGAAGGCCAACCTCTCTTTTGTCAGAGAAGGAACCAAGAGGTTGAAGAGAAAACCACCCACCGATCTCAAGGATGCTGCTGTTAAGAGAACGGCAACAGTGCAGGCGCACACATGGCTGTTTTTTCCTACGCAGAAATCTTCCAGTTTCAACTCCTTACATTACAAACCACATAGTGTGACAATTCATGCTTCATAGAAAGTTATCCCAAAATATTTCCATAATGCCTCATCAGAACATTTTGTGATGCTTCATAGAAAGTTATCCCAAAATATTTCCATAATGCCTCATCAGAACATTTTGTGCAGCTCAAGAGATAAGTATGCAAGGCTTCCCAAACGCAAACCTGAGAAACGTGGCCTAAAAAATTCAACTTCCAAATATCAAGCCTCCTCTCCAGCATCACAATAGCTCTAACTGTTCCTGCTGTATTTTTCAGCATCCTGCTTCTATTTCATTTTCATCCTACCACCATACTTGATAGTAAGAGTCATGGATTATCTAAGGTATCTTAAGAGAGCTCCAGCAATTATTATTTTACCAATTTCTTTAAACAAAAAGGCAGACTTATTTTGTGTGACTTCTAACAATCTCCCTTCCAATATGAGTTGTTCTATGACCAAGTCAAACTTATCTTTTCAGGAATAATACTTTTCTTTTCCCCAGGGGGTAGATATGGTGATATAAGAGGACCAAGGGAAATATTCATACTAAGCTACACAGAAGTCTTCTATTTTATATTTTTCGTTAAGTCTACTAGAAGTGAAAAGTGTTCAAGCTCAATAGACAGACAGGCTAATTAAATCTTAACTGAATTCACCTTGGGAATTAGGCACTTTCAGGTACATACCTGGCATTGTCTACAAGTTCAGCAAGGGCACCAAACAAGAACTCATGGGTAGTTCTGCAATGAAACACAGGATTAGCAGGGTTAACACAGACACTCAAAAAGAGAGGCCTTTAAATAAAGAAAAACCTCAATCACATTTTAAACAAATGCAATTGTACATCTCCAATACTAATGTCTGCCACTGACAGAAGACTAGAAATGAGCCTTCTACCATCTACCAGAGGCAGACACGCAGCAGACAAGCTGCCCCGTGGAGTCTGATTTGACAAACCGCTGCTCACTAAGGTCTAAAATGCACTGCACAGTAAACGAACACAGCAGAGAAAAAATATTGACCTAATGAACCAACCTATGAACCAGCCATCAATTCATATAAAATCTTAATTATTCACCAGTGACAGGTCTGCTCATGGCAGCTAAACACTGCCTATATGTGAAACACAGACAAATAAGGATTATGCACAATGTTCATCTCCCCCATGCACATATTCACTTTGCAGAAGTTATTTCTGACAGGGAGATGCTTCCAGATCCTGGGAGACTTCCAATAGCTGCAACTGTTCCTAATCCAGAGGAGCACAGTCTTCTTCCACCACTGTATGATACCCAAACTCAACACTAAAATCATCTAGCTGGGTGCCCCTTCAGCACAATCTCAAAAGCCATGTTTAGTTTCCAGCCTCTTAACTGTCACCTTTTATAAGCACCACCTGTTCGAAAGTCATTAGTTAGTGCCTCAACCTTGAAAGAAGATACATGGTGAGAAAACCTTAAAGAGGTAATAAAGTCATTACAATACATTATCTGCCAAGATGTAGTATCTCCACTGAGTGCTCAACTTAGTGACCTATCTTCAAAATCTAACAATTGTTTCAAATCTCAATAAGCCACATCAACCCCAATACAAACAGCAGCTACAAGACCTGGAAAAACAGTTAGTGCAATCTGTTGCTTCTCTAAGATGCTTGATGAAGAGATCAAATCCTGAGAAACGTTTTTATCAACATGTTTCAGTTTACATGAAACCTCTTCACATACAATGTGTTTTCACTACTACACAAAAAGGCCAAGTGACCAAACAGAAAGTGACTTACTCATATTTTCAGCTTCTTAAGAACTGATACATAGGTACTTCCCACACACAAAATATATAGCTGTCCATAATGCTAATAATCACAAAATAAACTTTCATACCCATTGCCACTGTCATGACACCTAGCTCATCAATGCAGCTCCAATCAGAAGTAAAACACATTAGATTTCACAATTATAACTAGAACCACGAGAATGGAGATTTCCATCTCTGCAAGCTCCCACTTGCCTAAGCAGAGACAAGAGACAGAAGGGAATGGTTTTTGAAGACTACCTTCCCAATCACAAAGCTTCCACAGAAGCTCAAACCTGGTATTCTTTCCTTTGAGCACAATTTCCTGTGCACAGGTTTCAAGTGCTCTCTCAAGCCTACAAGCACCTATTCAGTTCCAAAAATCAACATCCCAGCAGTTTATTTAGGAAGTAACCCATGTCAGGAAAAATCCATAAGCAAATGCATGCTTTAGCACTAGTAACTGTGCTTTGCTAGCAGCTTTTACTCTAGAATTTAAAGAATGCTTCAACTTAAGGAAAAGGTGCAAATAAGATACAAATAGGGACCTCCAAAGAAAGATATTGGAACAAAATAGCTGAAAACATAGCTGCATATAACAAGAGGCAGGAGAAAAAAAACAGCCTGACACCACACTCAACTTGAAGATGTACCAAAACTGGAACCTCTTGTGCTGACACAGGCAAAGTGAAACCTTGCTACAGGCAAGTGAAATCCAGTCCAGCTATTATTTATCACTAACAAAAGTGTATATACACTAATATCTTCTCTTCAGTATATTAATCTCAACACTTACACTGAACTTGTCAATATCAAAGGGTTTTGGCCCGATTCAATCAGCTCAGCTTAAACAAAAACCATGGTTTTGACTTTTACAGTCAGAAGTACCTGAAATACTTAACATCCAGTTGGTGACAGTGTTCCCTCACCTCCCAAAAAAACACTTGGGATTATTTTACTTACAATATAAGTTTAAAAAAACAAAACAAAACACAAGGCAAGCTGTTGACAAAATGGAGACTATTAGAGCTTGCACATGACCTGGAAACACCTAAGCATGAGCTAGGTGCACATCAGAGGTAACATACCTCTATCAGTCAGAGCACTTGAAATACAACTACTACTGATCGTACAACTGATGATAAGATAGGGGGGGGGGGGGGGGGAAGTGTTATCAAAATCTGAGTCTCAGTGACAACTCATCTTGGCGGAAGCACTCTGGTTTAGACCTTCCTAAACTTCCAACTTTCATTTGAGACAGCTCCAGGCTTGACAAGAAACAGAACAGGGAAGTGCAATGCTTCCAATTTGTTGAAATTTGGATTACAAAAGGTCAAGTCAGACAATTCTGTAGAACATGACTGATTTCAAACACCTCCACAAACAACCATTTGGAGTAACCATTTGGGAAGAAAAGCTTGTTTTGTGAGCAGTTCTTGGAGGATCATCCTTGTTTGAACCCAGTTGAACTCCTGATCCTGCATAGTCAGACAAGTACCTAATTACTAATGAAAGATGTAGGACTTCATATTTGTTCTGAAGAAGGCTACATCTAGGAAAATGTTCAAGTGTGGCCTCTGCATCAGAAACAATAGCTATCCTCTCAGCACTGCATGATTTCAGGCCAGAACAGAAAACATTCACAAGAAGAAATGGGAGAGCTTAGGGGGTGGGAGCTTGCTGGTCTGTTATTACTAGTATTCCTCAAGTCCACCATTCAGTCATTTTGAAGTCTTTCTGTTTCAGTGATCTTCTTCCACTTGAGCTGTATTGAACAGGACAATTCTAGTTACAGAAAAAATACTCAAGTTCAATCACAAGCTAAATCCTTCCTACTGGCAGGAGACAATTTCAGCTGTTCAACTTTCAACAAATTCCTTCAATCTTGCATTACAAATATCCAAAATATGCAAAAACAAGTTGGTTGGGCTCAGGTGTGGTTTTGTAAGCATCTCAATGAATGGCTTTGGAAGCATCTTAAAGCTACAGCAATTCAATTTTAAGAAAAACTAATGGGAAGACAAGTAGATGGCTCTGGAAGTCATAAAAACAATGCACAGGTAATTTGCACATGCTTACACACAGTGATTTTCATTCTAGGATCTAAAAGAACTTTCACATAGAAACATAGAATGGTTTGGATTGGAAGGGACCTGTAAAAGCCATCTAGTCCAACCCACAGCTGCAATGAGCAGGGACACCTTCAACTGGATTAGGCTGCCCAGAGCCCTGCCCAACCTGACCCTGAATGCTTCCAAGGATGGGGAATCTACCACCTCTCTGCACAATCTCTGCCAGCACCTCACCACCTTCATAAAAAAATTCTTCCTTCTATCTAGTCTGAATCTACTCTCTTTTAGTTGAAAGCCACTATCCCTTGTCCTTTCACTACAGGCCCTACTAAGAAGTCTGCTCCCAGTCAACTACTCATCAAGAAAAGCACTGGAAAACTTGGAAAAGCACAGTGGTATTTTTATTTTTTTACAAAATGGCAACAGAAGTGATTCAGGTACTTGCTGTGAAATTTGCCGTCAGGCATGGAAGCTTTAAGAAGTTGTTGGAAAGATCTACAGCAAGTCCTCAAGTTCAGGGACCAGATAAACTGTCTTCTGTAAAGCACTTCAGACTGAGTAGTCTGTTAGACGTACTAAAACTTTTCCTAAAGTAAGTCTCACAAAAGGAGAAAAAAGTAAGCCATGGTTTCCTTCTGCACCTCAACAGTTAGATGGATGATTTTTAATGGCTATTTTAAAGTACTTCTACCTCCATGACCATAAGAACATCTTTAGCACTGAAACAAAATTTTTCTGAGATGGTATGGTTTTCCTCAGCAACAGAGAATAGTCCAGAAGACAAGAGTCTCTATTATCAGAAGTCTTACGCTGTTCTTTGGTTGGTTTTGAGGTTTTTTTTGTTGTTTTTTTCTCAGGGGAGCAGGGCAATTCTTTATTTGTCATGTGTTGGTAGGGAGTTTGGTTTGGCTATTTTTTGCTTTTAAAATTATTTCCATTGTTTCCATTCCCATTCTTAGGGAAGCATTTAGCTTGGGCGTTGATCTTCGAAAGGCTCTTCATTCACGATGGACAAGAAGCCCTGGCTTTGGCTTATTCATATGCTTTAGCTTCCAGCTCCCTCTAACAATTCCGTAATGCAGTTATGCACTGCAGACATGTAGCACACCAGAAGTAGACCAGCAACATACGCAGAACAGAAAGTAAGGTGGCAACATGAAGTAGCTTTAATATTTAATACTCCAGAGCAGCAACAACACATCAGCCTTTTCTGCAGCACAGACATTATCTTCTTAATAAGATGGCGAGTTCTGGTGTTCTGCAGGCAAACACAAACTGCTGATAGAGCTCTGACATACAGTCTTCTAATCCATAAAAATGTTTGTTTCCTGCCACTGCACATGCAAATTTCACAGATCAATCACAGACCAGGAACATGGTTCAGTATTGTCCATCATCTTCAGGCACTAGACTGCACTCTGTGTGCAACTGCCATCAGCCAAGCCAGAAAACAAAGCCACAGGTCATGGACCCAAAGGCGACACCAGGCTGTTACTAGGTTTCTTCTCCTGTGCAATAACCCACTACCTTCCTGATCTTGAACAAAAACCAGATCATAATGCTCTTGGCACATGTGTAGGTGAGATTAGTCTTACTTGCTTTTGCAGATGTATCATGTTACCAACAAAGCCAGACAGATCTACTTTGAAATCAAGTCACTCCTATTTCTGTGCATGAGAAGCCTTTAGATTGCTGCAGACCACTGCTGCCCCTCACTCTAAGCTTGCCTGCACACACTGAAAAGGGAAATTAAAAGATAAGCCTGCACTTTTACTTCTTCTTCTATTGATGGTAACAATAAGACTCAACTCTTCCAAAAAAACATTAGATGACAAGCTTACACTGGTGACCAGTTGATCAAAAAGAAGAAATGCCAAGTGTCATTCCATGTTGTTCTTCCAAGGCAGCTCAGCCAGAACAAAACTTTCTTTTAAACCCTTCTGTGCACAGTACCACAAGGTCCAACAGGCAGGTCTCAGATGGGTGCTTAACCCTGCAAAGCACCGATTCCTGGTGGCGCTTCCCATTTTCTAGACACGCACTCAGAAGTAATTCACTTTAAACAAGAGCTTTGCCTCTTCTCAGATTTTATTTTGGGGCATTCCTCGGTGACGTGCAAAAGCCACAGCAGCTTCAAAGAGCCGACCAAAAGAAGGATGCCATGCTCCTGCTCGAAACACACCAGCACAAAGCACCCAGGTGCGAAGGCGGCATGATGCAGCAGAGGAACAGTGGCCTACCTTCTGCGGGGAGCGCAGGGCCGCAGGAGTGCACCTGGCCAGCATGCCGCATCCACTGCCTCCCGCAGCCCTGGCACCTGTCCAGTGCCCGCAAGTGATTCTCTGCGAACCGCAGGCCCATCCCCCGCATGACGGCAGTCCCGCCCGGGCGTGTCCGGCCGCGGCCAACAAAGCACCTGGGGCATGCGAGCCGGCGGCGCTGGGGCCGGCCGGGGCAGTTCAGCCCACGGCCCGGCCTCCAGCCATGCTCGCCCGCCACCGCGGGCACGCAGGAAGGCAGCCCGGGGGCGCAGGCAGCGGCACCACCCCACCGAGGCCCTGCCCGGCGGCCGCGGCGCGGCCCAGTACTCACGAGTTTGTGTGCAGGTACTCGAAGGTAAGCTGGGCCCGGTTGAGGCTGCTGTAATTAGCCAGGGCCATGGCGACGGCCGGGCCTGGGCCGCGCTCCGCGTGCACCGGCGGCCCCGCGCGCCTCGAGGCCTCCTCGCCCGCCGCCCGCTCCCCACCCCCGCCGCCGGTTACCGCCCCCGCCGAGAGGCCAGCACCGGGCCGCGATCGCCGGCCGCTCCCGCCGGCCCCTCTTTGTCTCCGCCGCGGCTACGATCGCGCCCCACCGCCGCCGCCGCCGCTGCCGCCCGCAGCCGCCCCTTCCCAGCGGGGCGGGGCCGGGCGCTCACCGCCCATTGGCCGGGCCGCGGCACGTGACGGCAGAGCCATGGCGCGGGCCGCCGCGGCTTCGCTGCCGCCGCGTGACGGGCGCGTTGGCCGGTGAGAGGCGGCCGCGGGCCGCGAGCGGTGGCCGGGCCGTCCGCGAGACCCGCCCCTGGGCCCCTCCCGCCCCCGGCGCCGCGGGAGCAGCTGCCGCGCCCGGCCCGCCGCCTCCTGAGGAAATGGCGCCGCAACGGTGTGCGCGGGCGCGGGCGGCGAGCGGGGAGGGCGGGCACCGGGGCCCGGCGCGGCCCCTCGGGCTGGGGAGGCGGCCGCGGCGAGCGGGACTCGGACGGCCCGGCTGACGGCAAATCCCGAGGCGGCGGAGCGGAGCAGGAGCGGCCTTCCCGTCCCCCGGAGTCACGGCGGCGGCGGCGGCGGTGGGCGCCGTGCGGGGTCCGCCGCTCCCCCCGAGGGAGGCGGCCCGCTGGGGGGACCTGCCGCGGAAGCCCCTCGGCTTCCGGCCTGGAGCGTGCGACCATCAGCGGCGGCCGTGTCCCCTGGGGAAAGCCCTGGCGAGTCACTGAGGAGAAGCGGCTGAACGTGCCCATAACTTACTAAACCGCGTTAACAGAGAGGGTATATAAAATCAGGAATATTCTCACTTCAGCCCCGTGCCTTTGACTCTTCTTGAAATCCGGAGGGACTGAGTGAAGTGGGGCTGTCCTTGTTTTCTGCGCACACATTGGCCCTCTCCAAACCACAGGCTGAACCCAGGAATCCCGAAGGTCAGAAATACTTTGCCAAACACTGGAGTTGCCTGATGGAAAAGCATGCCAAATTCTCCTGAAATGGACTTTAAAACAGGATGGCTGCATCTCCTGTGTCTCAGATAATAGGAATCTGAACTAAGGATCCAAAATCTGAAGGAATCCGGTCTGTGCAGAAACTGATGTGGTGTATCCAAGCTATGCAGTGAAAAGTCAAATTCAATAATCTGTTAATTGTGATTGGTGAATGGCTAAAAACTGAGCTTCATATTTGAGTTGCTCGCCTCCCATTTTGTTTGCAGTACCTTCTGGTCCATGTGTTTGCTGTGCTGGGAAGTGAAGTTCTCAGGTCAGATCTGCAGACTCATCAGCTCTGGCTTGCATACCACTGGGGACCCATTTCACACATCTAGTTTTGTGCATCCTCAGTTCAACTGTTCAGGTCTAAAGATTCCTTCAAGCCAGCAAGTCACATCGTTCCTGCTGATGGGAATTGCTCTGTGTACATATGTAGTCATCAAGTCACTGCACATGTATGCGCAGTGACTCTTTTAGGCCTTATCTCTGAGAAGCTATGAACAGTAGAACATCAAAGCTGCATGAAAGAATTAGAAAAATTACTGGGAGCATCTGTGTTAAGGTGTCATTACATTTTATGGCAGAATCTAACCTATCTACTTGAGTCTTCTAAAGGTTGTAGCATCATCTATTGTGCTCAGCTTTTATTTCACCATATTGCAGTCAGTATCAGAAGTTCAAAAGCAATATAAATCCCATCAGTGTAAAGGCAAAGTAACTACCTAGATATGTGTTCCTAAGGAACATGAACCTGAACTTGTGCATCGTATTAGCCTTGCCCCCTCTTCAGTACTCTGGGCATCTCCTCTTTTCCTAACAGAAACTTTGTCTCATCGTCTTAGCTTCATGGAGGAACCAGTATTCCTTTCCTGACATTGGGGAGGTTGACAACATCAGCAGAGTACTGCACTGCGCTGGAACAGAGCAGTTGGACACCTTCCTGCTGGTCCCATGGGATCTGACCTGCTCCTTCCATAGGATCTGACCTGCTCCTAGCACTGGCTGGCTGAATGCCACTCCTTTCCATCTGGCCCTTCAGTGAAGACCAGTACATTGTAGTTTCATTTTATTTGGCCATTCCCAGACAGGAAATTATTTTTTTCCATCTCACTATTTGATGGTGGTGAATTCCATGTCTTTTTCATTTTCTTTGACAAAAGTGAAATGAAAATTTAATTCTTACTCTTTCCATAGCCGTTCTGAAGTAGGTTTCAGATTTGTTTCTGACTTCTGCTCTTTGGTCTCTCTTGCCCAGGTCTTGAAAGGATTGTGTCATTGTTCACCGGCCCTCTGAGCTGCCAGACATTATCCCAAGGAGTAATAAAATTAATTTACCTTTTGAAAAACAGCTTCATGCCACAGCTCTGCCTTGGCCACAGCAGAGCTATTCTTTGGAGGGAACCTGTCTGTGTCAGTGGATGGAGATATGATACACTCTTTTTGCATGTGTGCTGGTGGTGCAAACCGCTGAATTCCTCAGTGCTTTTGAGATGGAAGTCTTCCTGCTGCAGATTGACATTTACCCTCTTTTGGGGCAATTTTTTTTTGTCTTGGAAACTCTCTAAACTTGTTTTAATTGTTCTAAATCTCTGTTATATTGATTATGATAGGCAACTTCCTTCCTTCCCCACCCCCCACACACACCCCCCAAGCCCCCATCTGCTACCTGCACCATTTTCCCCGAGTTCCTGTTCAGCACCAGGGTCTCTGCAGCCATCTTATGTGAATGAGCAGAACAAGTCTGACTTCTTAAGTGTCAGAGGCAATATCTTCTCACTCTTGAGGGGCTCTTGTTGCAGCAGAAAGCAGCAGTTTGCGCTGGTGCACTTAACTTTCCTGATAAATTACCTTTGAATTAGTGGTTTGTCCAGCCAGCCCATGTGGAGCTTCAGGCAAACTGTTCTGCTCTTCTTTAGCACATGGCTGAGTTTCTTACTCTGAAATAATCCACAAATCCCCTTGTAAATCTAGTCTTTCGATTGCACACTGGTCAAATTTTGTGTTTCTAGGTTGGGGAGTGACAGTTCCCATGCAGTCCTCTGTAGTGTTTGCTGGGTCCTTAGTCTAGTGTAGTATTTTGCTAAGCCTTTTTCCACTGGAGTCTGGGCCATAGCCTGAGGTTGTTGAAGAGTTTGTGGCCCTTGTTCTGAAACTTGGGAGATGACTGCTGCTACCACCTGTGTGGGCCTTGAATCAACGACTACTCTTTTTCTCTCATGATTTTTAAGAAGCTGAACTTCCAAGCCAGTGGGTCACCATATTGTTAAGGACTACAATATTCTGCACCAGACAAGTGCCATGAGTGTAGCAAAGTGTCTTTTCCAGACTTCTGTGAGGTTTCCTGATTTAACTGTTAGTAGCTGTATTCTGTGTTTATGGAAATGTAAACCTTTGCATTGTATAAATGAGGTTTTCACTATCAGAGTGAAATAATCACTGCAGGTGGTGGAAAATAAATTCTTGATGGCTTACTAGTCCTTCCTTAAAATAGCATCCAACACTGTCTTTGGGTACAAGGTCTTCTGTACACGTGACAGAAGTTGCTGAAGTTCTAGGTCTGAGCATTCACTTTAGAGATACTTTTCTTTAAAAATTGCTGGGCAATTACAGGCCCCAGTAACCTAAGTGGCATGGATCTCTTTTCCATTGCCCTGAATTTATAGAAGGAGTTTCAGAGTACCTTCCCTGTGAAATCATTATGTTGGCTCACAGATTTTTGGTTCATTCCTTCACATTGTGCCACTCACTGGCTGTGCTACATGAAGTACTCCAGTTAGCTCCTTGTACAGAATGGAAACTCCCTGCCATGAAATACGCTACTTCTTCAAAAAAACTTAAGGTTTCTTCTTTAGGTGGAGCATGACTGCCTCATTCACAGAGAAGAGCTGCATTATTCATCAAAACATTCTGCCTTTTCTTGGGTGTGAGTTGAATCTCAGGGTTGACTCAATACAATACAAGAATACAAGCCATAAAGAATTTAGAAGGACTTGTTTTCCCCCTGGGGCTTCCTGGTAAGGAGTTCTGCCTTATGTGACCTGGGGTAGACTTGTTTCTTGTCTTCACAGTCACATCTGTTCAGTCTTTCCGTCATTCATGTCAAGTAGCAGAGCAATTTGCTGACTAAATGCAAAAGAGTCATTAAATGAAACCGCTCTTCATGAAGTGTCTTTTTCTCCTGTGCCAGGAGACCTAAATCCCACCTTTCTTCTCTCTGGAGCAGTTATTTAATGAGTAGTCAGTGAGTCCGTCCTTACAAGACATGCAGACCGAGATGTTCAAATGTGAGTACCTAAACATGTATGGGAGTCGCTGGCATAAAAGTTCAGGCACATTTTCCATAGTGCCACGTGTCAACCTCTTGCTTCTTTGTCTCCAGGGAAGGCCACACCGTGGATTTGAATTCATTATTTTGGTCTAGATACCATTCTCAGTGAGATACTGGCTGTCAGAAGTGACTTTGTAAATGAATTTGCAGGAGAATGGAAAGGGTAAGAATAGATGAGAGCAAGGAGACATCTTGAAGTGAGAACCATGAAACTGTCAGCAGAATGGTGGATGGTGAGGATCCTCCACTGTCAGTCAGGCTTCCCCTGTCCTGAGTTCAGCTTTGATTAGTGAACTAAGCAAAGAATGGAATGAAAAATAAATGAAAAAATACAAAATATCCAGTATAACATTACTTCACCACCTCAGGCAGAAAATACTTTCTGTCTTTGTGAGCAAGAAGAGCCTGTGAGAAGCTAGTAGGAGAGGAGTGATGGTGGCTTCTTTAAAGAATTTAGCTGACAAACTCAGAAGAGTTACAAATGGCATGAACATCCTAAGTTGGATAGTTTTCCACAGGGATGCTGAAAAGGACCCACGCCTGGAGGCTTCTTTCTTTCTAAGCTGTGATTGCATGACGGTTTTAGTGGCCTCTACTAACAGGAGAAGCCATGCAGGTGGTTTAACAAGGTGACTAAAGTAGCAGAATTTATTTTTGTTCAAGAGTAAATAGATTTCCATGTCTCATTATTTGAAATGTGTGGACTATGTTACCTGTGTGGTTTTGTTCAGACTGTATTTGTAAACCAGCCTGGCGGATGTGCCTAACATGGGCAGCTCAAGTAATTTCAGTTTGGCAGACTTGCAAACAACTGGAAACATGATCTTGTAGTGAAAAGCTTATAGAAGTCTCACGTGTGGGTTCCTCTGAGAAGTAGCATCTGAGTAAATGCAATTGTGACATGAATGAAGAGATAAACAGCTCTATGGCTACATCTGGTACAGAACACGCTTGGGAAGTGCTAGGGAGGGAGCAAGGCTCTACAGATTTCTTCCCATTAAAATATCTCTCAGTGATGACTGGCAATAGATAACTGCCTCTCTAGTATGTGCTGTGAATGCTACCATATGTTAAACATCTTTTGTCATCTCTGGAGGTGTTCATCTTCCCTAACTTTAGGTGTAGACATATACAAGGTACACCAGAACCCTGGACTGCCCTTCTGCATTATGTGAAGTTGACAGCGAAGAAGACAGGCTCGGCTGCCTTGGTGGGAGAGAACGAGGGGAACTTCACAGATGCATAGCATCTTCTCTGGCATGTGATGGTTTGCAGGAAGCTCATCAGTCTGACAGTTGCAAACGTTAAGGCAAGAGATGTTGTGAGGAGCAAAAGTACTGTAGCAGCAGACTGTAGCAGAAAGCTGTCAGTCAGCAGTGTGTCAGTACACAGCTCCAGAGACTGTCCCTAGCCTGAGCAGGGGCTGTCAGGAGCGGTTCTTGGGAGGCAGAAAAAAAATGAAGCTGTGGAGCAATGGCATTTTTTTCAGCAACTTCACCCTGAAGTTGTTCTTGTTGTTCAGATCTTTCATCCAGACATCATTATTTTCATTAAGAGAAAACAACTTGGGAAGGGTTTTATCAGCACATATCAGGATCATCTCATGTGATGGTTTGACCAGTCCTCAGCAGCCATGTAACCCCATCAGTGCCGAATTTGGAGCATGTGTGGAGACGTCACTATGCCTGTTCAATGCATCTTCAGCTCCCCTTCTTCATGGGGTCTGGCTCTGTCCTGCAGTAATGATCATTTGGGTAGTACGTGTTCTTTTTTCACATGAGCCTAAATATTTTAAAAAGATAAAGACCTTTTCTCAGTAAAGGTGGCTTTGCCTGTGTGCCTTGCCCAAACTCTTTCTCTCTCCACTTCCCACCTAACCTGACCTGACAAGGAAGAGCAAAGTATCCATAGACTTACAAGGAGTGTGGTAGTGGCACGTTTCCTACAGGCATGTGGGGTAGTGGGTATGTGAAAGCCAGTGTAAAAGAGACTTGCCTCCAGTCTGCACTGAAAGACAGCTTAGATGCTGCAGCAGCTGTGGCAGCAGTTGAAATGCAGGAAAATGCAGCATTAATGACATCAATGCAAAGTTGCGGGCAGATGGCTGGCCCTGGCCTGAGGTTGAGTGGAGGGGTGATTGCCTGGTGCTGCAGAGAGTGGAGAGGCTAAAGTGGGGCCAGCCCTCACCGCAGGCTAAGCAAACAGAGCAAGAAACAACCAAAGAGTTGAGAGGTAAGTGTCAGACCTTCGCTGGATGGGGAGTACCTAAAGGCAGTGCTGCCTGAATGGGATTGCTCACCAAGGCTGTGGTTGCTGAACAAGGGTGCAAAATCACCAAAACTTGAGCCTGTGGGTGAGCAGGTGGGAGGGGGAAAGAACTGGGATGCAGTGTTGTTCATATGGCAGGGGGAAATGGGGGCAAAATAGAGGACAAAGCAAACAATGTGGTTAGGGCTGTTTGAGGCCAGGGTGGACATCAGATCAGATGCAGTCAGGAGAAGGACAGTAAATCTGCTGTGACATTATAGGTGGGTTTGCCTTGCTTCTGCAGCCAGGGGGACAGGATGCAGCCCCCAGCATCACTGAACAAGTTCTTTGATGATGTCCACAGCGAGTGTGTCTCAGATTAACATCTCAGCTCATCTGAATCTCGGAAAAGACCTAAGGAATCTCACTGGTGTCCACATTGTCTGCAGTCTTCCATACAAAGAACTGGAGAACAGAGAACGTCACAGAATGCCTGCTCCTCACGCCTCAGAGAGAGCTGCCCACAGGCCCTTCCCCAGGCTGCTGCTGGCAGTGTCTTTTTGAATTCAAGGCAGTACTTCTCCTCACAGACCCCACAACAGATTCCACAGCACATGCAGGCATTCGGCTCAAACTGGGAGTTGACCCTTGCCAGGAGGAGCTTCAGCATTTCCAGACAGCAAGCATATGTGCCACCAGACCTGCCAGTGCCTCAGCACCACCAGAAGCCATCCTGGCTCAAAACCCTATGTGAGGAAGCTGCCACAAAAATGAGGGAAGACTTTTGCATCAGGAATGACTCAAGGCTTTGGTATACTGTGTTTTCAAATATTTATTTCAGTATTCTAATGTTTTATTTGAAGAAAAATATTGTAATTGGCCGATATTCCACAGAATCTAAATATTTTGCTCTCAGACAGACAATCTTGCCCCACTCGCAGAGATCTGATTCTTTGCTGATTACGCAGTTCAAGCTCTGGGCATGATGAGGGCTTCCCCCTACTCTGCCATCTGTTTAGACATGACTAAGGCCTTAATCCAGCTACTGCCTAGCAAGGGGGAGAAACTACAATTTATCCTTGGTTAATCCTGAAAGATAGCTTTTCATCTGACAGGCTTTTCCACTGATGGCAAGGAAGATGAGTGTGCACATGAGGATGGGACAACTTGGTGGCAAAAGCTGAGCTTCCCTGTCCCACCTGTGCTGGCTGTGCAGGGACAGGGCATTTGCCAGGTACAAGGTGCCCCTGCAAGAGAGGCTACACGATCTCAGAGCTCATGCAGCATGAGGAGACCACAGAGTGGTGGGGAGCAGGCAGTGTGGACTGTGTGCCACATCTGGGGCTTGAGGCTCTGCAAAGCTGAACAGCTTGTGGAGGGTTCTTGCCTTCCCTCTGGTTTGGCAAGGGTGTCAGCGATTTTGTAGAGCTGAAAGGGTTTCAGGCATGATTCCTGCTGCGGAGAAATAATCCTACCTTACACCCAGGGATCTGCTGTGTGCTGGTTTCATGGTCCAGAGATACAGCAGGCAGAGATGTATGCAAGCCTGTGCCGAGGGTGCTGAGGGCCCCACTTTTGCAGGACTCCCATTGGAGCATATGTGGGGCTGGCCCTGCTCTCCCCTCTCCTGAGCCCATGGCAGAGTTGAGGTCAGGGTGCCAGGCTGTGGCTCTTGGAATGAGCAGGCACCAGCTCCCAGGCATGCAGACAAGTGAAGGACAGCTTGCTTTTAGGAGTACTGATAGCTGATAGGAGTTGGACATCTTTTGGGCGAGCTCTTCCCTGAAACAAGGAGAAAGATGCAGGGACAGGAGGCCCGACGGTTCAGGCTTTGGAGCAGCAGTGTGCAGTGTGTTGGGGCAACCTTTGCCCAGAACAAAGAAGCACACAGCTAAGAGTCCACCATCCCAGCCTGCTGCTGAGCTGTAGCTAGTGAATTCTGGACTAGCTAGAGATCCCTGCTGCCCCTGAGGGGCCATGTCCTTCATAGGGCCACCAGGCTAGGCATGGTGTGTAGTTGTTAAGGGGATCTGGAGTGATGGTGTCCTTAATTGCATGTGGTGGTTGGTGGAACTAGCTGCCTACTTTCATTGCTTCCAGCAGGACCAAAAGTATAGGGCGGTATTTGTTCTGTGGTGCCTCTTAAGTGACTCATCTGGAAGTACCCACTGTATTTAAATGGGGTGGGTAGGAAAGTCCATAGCATCTTAAGAATTGTGGAAGAGGTTTTGTAACATCGGCTGGAGACTTTGATGCATATTATGGTCTCAATTACTGTTGCTGATAGCTTTCATCATTCTGCTAGGTTCACTTTTCCATGTGTGCCTGGGCCCAGGAAACTGTAACAGGTACTGGGGGAAGAGAAAGAAGCTTGTAACAGCAACCTGTTGATTTGCAGGATGGCAAAGGCATATACATGTGTAAGAATGAATGGTAAACACTGCAAAGGAATCAGGAGAAGCTTTGCTTTGTGAGGGCTGTTTTTTTGTATCTTGCATCACAGTTGCTACAGTGGAGACAGGAACAGGCCATATTTTGGGTGGCTGGCAGAGCAGCTGCCCTGAGGGACCAGACACTGCATGAGGGGCCTCCAAATGTGGGCAAAACTTGTGAGAAATGTCAGAGCTTTTGTGAAAGGTTATTTGTGGCGTACAAGGCACAGATTTTGCAAGGATTGTGAAGCAAAGACATTTATTGTTAGTTAGTTACAGCTTTTCTAAGTTCATACTCTGTATGCACCCTGCTAAAAGCTTTACTATTGGTCAAACTGTATTGTCCATACACCCAGCCGCTGTTCACTATAGGCTACTCTTCCTTATCTTCTAGAGGTGAGATCACATTCCTCCTTTGTTTCTGTCTCATCTGGGTTTCTTCTCATAATCCCTCAAAGTTATTTACCTCTTTGCTGCAGGATCACAGCTGCACATATTCAAAGCAAGGCCACACCTGCACATTATCAATGTCAAAACAATCCACTGTCTCTGTTCCCTACAGTTATTGTAAGATTTCTGCATGTGCCATTATGCCAATGAGCAGATAGAAGAAATTGTGTAGTGGTGGGTGATAGCTGTCAGTCACACATTTCTTGCTACAGTGCATTTTGCTGTGAAAGGTGGTTGGTGTTCAAGAGGTATCTGTGGGGATGTCAAGATAGCAAAACTCCTCAAAAGAGCAAACTGCAACATTTAAAACTATGAATGTAAAATCCCCAGTGGCTTTTGCGAGTAAAACTGGAAATACACCTAGGAGAAGTCCATCGGCCTTGGAGGGTGCTATGAGTCATCTGATGCTGGGAAGGCTGGTGTTCCTGCAGGGAAGTTTGTTGCTCCTCTGCCCAGTGCCAGAGAAACCCTTCTCACTCTTTTGCTTTGGATGGAAGATAAATTTTTAAATTACTTCACAGTCACCTCCAGTAACTTATTTAAGGGAGATCTATTGCATGTAACAGTCTCTCCTCACTAAGGCTTTTGGCACTGGATCTTTGAAAGGTGATGGTGGCAGAGGCAGGAAGTCAGAGAGACTGCAGAATGCCACAAACAGGAGGCAGCTGCTCTTCCATTCCCATGGTATGATGAAAAAGGATGGAGAAACGGTACCCTTCTGGGCAGAGCCTTTATATTGAAGGAGAGTGAAGAGCCCCCAAGACTCAAGAGCAGGAAGGCCAGGGGGTCCGGCCAGGATGGGGTCTGAGCCCCAGCAGCATGGCCAGCCTCAGGACCACTGGATGCACTCTGCAGCCAATGTTCATGTCACTAGCTGAGCTGGAGAGCACGCAGCTGGCTGCAGTGCTGTTGGGGCACCAGCAGCTGGCTGCAACCACATGCAGTGCAGTGGCAGTGAAGAACTCATGTGCTCATCTGCATCTGAGTTGTTTACAGCCTAAGTAAATGGAACAGAAGCTCAGCAGTCCCTGAAGCGCAGGATCTGCTCTTGGACTGGAGTACAACGGTCAGCTGTAACTGAGTCACAAGGAGTACAGTGCTGGTTTGGAACATCCACACACACTGGAGCTGCAGATGACCCCAATTTAGCAACTGAAGCGGGAACTTAGAAGAATGATCTCCAGAAAAGGAAAGGGTAGGAAAGCATGTCGTAGCAAGCCAGGGAGCCAGCAGAGCCACATGGGGTGCTGGTGGGAGCATTGCTGGGGGATAAGGATCTGTTCGTACCAGCTTTGCAGTAGATAAATTGACCTTCCATCTCCAAAGTGAATTTGAGACCATTTATGAAATACAAAGTGGTGTGCTAGCAATCTTTTTGTGTGTGGACAGGGCATTTCAATGCAACATAGCTCAGCCTGCCTGCAGCAGACTAGACATACAGACAAGGATTAAGAGTCCAGTGCAAGACTTGGCAGAGCCACAGCTGGGCGGGGAAGACTCCTGACCAGGCAGCTATTCAGTTCTTTCTTATGTAAGCTGTCTAGACCAGACAAGTAGAAACGAAGCCAACCCTGGCATAAAGACTGTTTGCTCCCTGCACAGATGGTCTCCATCCTGGTCTCCAACCTACAGCTTTCATATTTGAGCTTGTGCAAAGCAAGGGGGTGAACAGAAGGATGTTAGTAGTCAAGCCAGCTATGCATCAGAGAAAAGTCTATGAGCAACTATAAAAATAATAAGAATATTAACTAGTGAGATTTATTACAACTAGGAAAACATTTGATGTTTTGCACACAGCAGGTACAGTGTTGCCAAGAAACGTCTCTTCCCAGTGAGCCTGTGAGACTCATGTAGTGCAAGAAGCACCAAGCTGCAGGAGCGGGGGAGGATGGTCCTGGGGAGGAGTGGCCCTGAAGAGCATGCGCACAGTCAGAAATATTCTGCCAAGTTTTCTTAATTCCTTGTGACTGTCCTAGTGGAGAACCAAATGAATGTAAGGAGAAAATATGATCAGAAAAGAGCCTGCTATTGAAATAGTTTGACAAACGAGACAATGGTGAATGAGACAGAAGGGCCTGGGACAGGCTGCAACAGGTGCTGAAGCAACCAGAGCTGTCACCAGAGAGCAGCAGAGCAACAAGGCCTATCCTCTTGGTCCTTAAGGACATGATAGTCCTGGGCTGTGGGTCAGCCATCACAGACCGGCAGGCTGAGGGAAGCCCAGAGATGTGGTGCACAACCAAGCCTTGCACCAAGTGGCAGGACATGACCTACTGGGTACAGCACACCCAACAACCCTCTGTCAGCACATTAGCAAATGCCAGGACTGGTCTCTTACAGGTTTTCCATAACGTTAAAGCTTCCAGAGTTCTTTGAGCAATGTGGCATTGGTGCTTGTGATGCTGTTTCCACGCTGCCAGGGGCCCACAAGAGAGCAGCCACTGAGCGATGAGGCACAAGGGGACCTGCCTGGGCTGTGCACCTACCCGCAGTCCCTCTGGGGCTGTTTGCAGGAGTAGGCTTGTCTCCAGCTCCCCAATCCTGGAGGAGACGTTGTGCCCCTTGTTGAGGCTGTCTGCAGCCTGCCTGTGAGAGTGAGCTGTGCAGGACCTCCAGATTAGCCGTGGGCTTGCTACTCTGTCTTTCTCGGCACAGGCAGTTTTGCTGCTCTCAGACAAGTGGTCTGTTTGCTGTGGTACAAGGCTGCAGAGAGGACTTGGGGAATCCAGGTGGTTTGGCCACCCCTGCGCAGGACTGTTTGGCCTTGCCTGTGGCACAGCAGAGCTGCTTTTGTGTCTCTCCTGTAGTCCCAGTGACCCTGAGGACCTTCCCCAAACCCATCCCTGCAATAAGAGTCATCCTGTTCTTTGCACACAGCTTGTGAATTAAGCCAGTTTTGGGGGCAGTTTGAAGAACTGATTCAGCATTGTGATGTCCAAAACCCCTAACTGACAGGCAAGGACCTCGGAGATGCAGGTGGCAGCTGTGAGGTCTTCTTGGAAGCCCCTGGAAGGACTGCCATGTTTGGGGGTGTCTGGAGCCTGGGTTTTAGCGATAAGTTACCAGGAGGGGCATCTTTCCTGAACCCCCATCCTTTTTCCAAACTCCTCCTTTCTTGGCCACAGCAGATCTCAGCATTGTGATTTATGGGTTCTAGAGGTGTCCCAAAAAGGGAAAAAATAGCTATGTTCACTCTGTGACAAAGAAACTGGAAAGCCAGGGGTGCGGGTGCTGGTGCTGGGGAGGGATCGGTCACCTCATAGGAATGTCCTGCCTGTGGAAATACTGAAGCAGCCTCCCTCCCTCCCTGCCACACACAGCCAGCACCTCATGCAAGCTCCCAGCGCTGGAGCCTTCCTCTGGTCTGAAAGCACTGAGGTGTTTCCAGCTCCAAGCGGGGCTTGTGAGATGGCCAGGAGCCATGGTCTCCCTGGGTCCTGGTTCCTACAGCTGCTCTAAGTGCAAGGCACAGCAGGGTGAGAGACATGTGGGTCAGTGCCCCCATACTCTGGGAGGACTACAACCCCTTGGAGGAAGGAGGAGAGGCAGACAAGTGACATTTGGGGTTCTGTGCAGGCTGGAGGGGGAAGCTCTGCAGCCTAGCAGCACTGGCTGTGCAAGGCTGCAGCTCCGCAGCAAGCTCAAATGCCAGCACTGCGGGGAGCAAGGCCACAGAGTGCTTCTGCGGACACCCAGCAGTGGCAGCTGTGCAGTCAGGACAGAGAATGTGCTCAGCCTGGGCATGTCGTGTTGCCATGGGCAGATCTCTCTGGAAATGCCAACATACAGCAGGGAAAGGAGGTGCCCACACTTCCTCACAGGCTGGTGGTCCTGCCAGCACTGGAGATGCTGACACCAAGGCCCTGACCATTCTTAGGCACCACAGACCCCAGGCCCACTTCCAGGGAGTAGGCTGCAACCTCAGGGGCCGTGTCCTGAGCAGATGCCAGCTCTGCTCCAGTCTCTGCCTCTGAGCTCCATCTGCTCCCAACAGACATTGTGTCCTTCCTGAGGCTGCATCCTGCACTGCAGGGTGCTGTGCAGTGCCGTCATCCATCCCTGAGCTGCTGGGCCCCTGCAGCACTGGAGACTGACAGCGTTTCCCTCACCTCTCCTTCCTGGGGACATAGGCAAGGTGGATTCATCACCAAGAGGTCCCCAGAGAGGAACAGTCAGCGTCAGAGGCACTGCAGCAAAGGGCAGAACCAGGCTGCCATGCTGGATGTGGTGCTGCAGGACGCCCTGGCAGAGCGGTCCACACAGTTCTGCTGCACCCTTTTCTGGCTCCTTTGGCAGATCATGGAGTGGGACAGGCTGTGCTTACTTCACAGGATCCCCAGGGGACTCTGCACAGGGCAAGGGCCAAAGGTGAGCAGAGGGAAAAATCCAGGCAATGGATTCACTCATATGGGGTTTAACTCCTGCTAGCCAAGGCTGTGGCAGGGAAGAAGCTCAGTGCCCGGGTGCTGCAGCCCCTGCAGCAGGACATGAGTCGGACCAGGGCAGGCACTGTGATGGCAGAGGGCACACTGGGTGACTTAGCATGTGCGTGTGCAGCACAAGGTCCTCCCTCTGCAGGAGGCTCCTGCCAAGGAGTGCAGGTATGTGGCCTGTGCAGGCTGAGCCCCCTGGGCACTTGCCAGCAGTTGCTTACATTTGCAGTGTGGCACCAGTGCAGAGTGAGGCCCCTGGCACAGCAAGATGTGCAGCACATGCCAACCCTCACCATGCCCTCACTCCACAGCCCCCTGCCACGCACACCCAACCTTAGTCCAGTGCACACACACCTCTGTGGGCAGCATGAGCAGACAGACCAGAGCCTGGAGACGCATGGACCAACCTGCCCATTGTGTGCAGGTAGAGAGACACAACAGATACAGCCCTGGAGATCCACAATTGGCGCAAATTGCTTCTAGTTCATAGAGAAGCAGCGCATGCTTTCTGCATGCTGGTTCCTGTATGTGCCATCCAGGTATGACAGCTGGTGTCCTTGGTGCCTGCAACAGCATTGCTCCTCCACAGGCAGTGTGGCATGCCAGAAGTGAGATTTTCCTTGTCACAGGGCTCCTTTCCATCCCAAGTGATGCAGCACCCCCAGGGCAGGCAGGAGGTTGCCCAGTGCCCATGCCAGCAGAGGATGTGAGGAATCCATCACACCTGATCCTGCCCTGGCTTCCAGCAGGATGTGAGTCACAGCTGAGAAATGGGGACACATGCTTAGGCACAAGTGCACTGTCCTAAGCAAACAGCAACAGTTCACCAGTTCTGTGCAGGCGGATGGTCCTAGGGCTGGTCTGGCCGCGGCAGAGCTGCCATGCTGCTGCCATCTCCCAGCTCTGACTGCACTGCTTGTCCCACCACTTCACAGGCACCCTCCCATGTGTGTGTCCGTGCCATCCACCCTGCCCTGCCCAGTCTCCATCCACACTCCAGGGGGGGAGCTGGGGGGCAGCCCTCCACCCATCCCTTGTCCTGCCACATCTCTGTAGGATGCACCCACCAGGTCCTGCGCCCTCTCTGGGGGATGGGGGAACAGCACTACATCCACCCCCAGGTCCTGCTGCCTGTCTTTATGCCAGTCTCAGCCCTAACCCAGCTACGTGGTGCCCAGGGACTTGCTGACTGGAGAGATCTTGGCACATCCTCATAACCAATGCTGTAGTCCCCAGGAGGGAGAGGAGGAGGAGGAGGAGGCACTGAGACCCCTGCTGCTCTCGCAGCCCAGGGATTCAGAGGAGCTTTTCCCCTGCGTGGGAGCTGGGTGCCACCAGGGCCCTCCACCATGGAGTGCCCTGGGTAGCGGGTCTGGGAGCCCCAAAAACCAGCCAGCATGACATCACTGTTTATAATAGCAGGGTGCTCCACAGGAGCTGCCCTGGTGTCAGCACACAGAGGAGTGGCAGCGTCAGGCTACACGTGTGCTTGCCATGGGCAAACAGCATGGTGCAGCTATCCTCCTCGTCCTCCCCCCCTCCTCCTCCCTGAGCATGTCCAGCTGCTTTTGTCAGCCAGGCGTGTGTGCCTGGACGAAGCATCCCCCTGGGGTGGCAGGTCTCATCTCCCTGACTTCCTCCAGGAGATGGGGCCAGCAGGTCCAGCTGATCTGTGACCTTGGGAGTGGTCACAAAGTGCTGGGTGTGGGGTGAGCAGGAGCAACACAGGTTTGTGAGTGTCAGGTGTTCCCAGGAGAGGAGGGACAAGGCTGGGAAAACTCCGTGTTGCTGAAGCAAGTGGAAGGAGGGTGGCGAGAGGGGTTCCAGGACCCTCCTCAACATGTGGCCAGGTCTCCAGCAGCCTGTGCAGCCCTGCACTGCCAGGGTGGCACTGGCAGGACAGCAGAGTGGTAATGACTGCCCCTGTACTTCTCTCTGCTGCCATGCCCAGGGGAAAGGCCACAGGCTCAAAAGAAACTGAACTCTCCTTCCCTGGTGCTGCAGCCAGGTCCCCATCCTGGTGTGCATTGTCCTACTCTTGAGTCAGGCAGGTGTCCCCAACCTCTGGGCCAGACCAGTCCCAGACACAAGCTGGTACAATAAAATTCCATCACTGGTATCTACCATTACATATCTGCAAAGGGAACCCAAAGGTCAGGGAGCCCCAGGCCCCTGGTCCCTGGTGCAGGTTTGTCCCGCCTGCTTGGCAATCTGCCCACCTACACTGGCACATGACAGCAACCCTGTGATTTCTGCAAGCGGGTGAGATCACACCCTCACCTGTGCATGCCCACAGCCCTCCCTGCTCTCCCCAGAGCCAGGCCTGGAGCCCAAGTCCCTGTGCTCCCTGAGGGTTTTGTAAATCTCTCCTCGCTCCACTTTCACAGGAATAAGGAGGTCTGCTTTCCCAAGGGTGCGCTTGGCTGGGTGCACACACACCTCACCACCCTGGGGAGCCCCAGCAGGATGCTTCGTGGAGCAGAGCAGGGCTGTGGCCCCCTGCTGCACTGGTGCTTTGAGGTGGGTCTGCGAGGATGTGGCTAGGTCATTACCTGGGGTAAAGGAAACCAGTAGAAGTGAATACTTGCAGGAGCAGTGGCAGGATAAATACCACTGCACATGCTGACAGCTGTGCATCCAAAGCTGCTTTATCAGCATGGCTCAGTATGCCTCTGCAGCTGGGTGCTTTGTGCAGGAAGCCCAACATCAATGCTGCCAGCCCACTGGCAGAGGGGCTGGGGGGCAAACCAGTTGCATACCCACCAGCTCAAGGTTGCCAGTTGGGGCCCCACACACCCCCCAAAGAAAGGAGAGCTTCTGCCAGCTGTGCTGCCTGATTGCCTAGGGCTGGGTGTTTGCCTGGTACCTGCTCCCCAGCCACAACCTCAGCCAAAGGGCTGTGTAATAATGAGCAGAGCTGCAGGCAGTGGAAACCTCTGTGCAGTGCGCAGCAGCCCAGCAGCAGCAGAGGGCTCATCCAGCAAGGGGATGTTGTGTCACTCCTGAGGCTAGCAGAGGGATAGGAAGGACCTGTTGGGCAGCACAGTGCTTGTAAGTGTTGGCTTTAGCACAGTTACTTGGGAAGATGCCTTTGTGCTCCAGCAGAGCCCAATGCTGCTCAGGGCTGGAGAGCAGAGAGCTGCCAGGGAGTCAAGTGGAGCAGGGAGCAGAGGGTTCTGGGATGCCAGCCCAGCTGGAGACCCACACTATCAAACAGGCCTGGAGTAGGACGTCTGAACCAGCCGTACCCTGGCATGGAAACTGCTGGAGCCTCTAGGCACCTCCACCATACCCCATTTTTCTGGCCTGCAGTGGTGGGTCTTCCCTCGTGGCAGAGGAGGCTGCAGTCCTGCTCCATCCCATGCACCTCTCCAGAGAGCTGGAAACTCCCAGGAGAGCAGTGAACTGGATCTCAGTGACCTGCTCGGGGGAAGCCCATTGGTTTCCAGGCTGCCGGGCAGAGCAGGGAGGCAGCTCCTCGCCCCCTCTCCCAGAAGCTGGAAGCAGGTGGCGGCTTGCCTGCTCTGCAGCACCCACACCACCTCCAGGCGATCGCAGGAGCAAGCCAGGCTTGGTCCTTTCCAGGGAGTGCTCCTGGCCTTTGTCCAGAAACAAGACTAAGCCCCACAAAGCCGAGTGGGGCTGCAGCCTCACAGGTGGGGAGCTCAGGGTCTCTACGGGATCCTTCCTTCGCCCTGACACACAGGCTTGGCCACCCTTATGGCACTGCCATCTGGGACTGGATGGTTGCCCAGAGGAGCATATATATTATACCTGTACAGCCCTAAACCCCTATATCCCCTGTTGCTCCCACCCCTGGCTGGGAGAGGGAGCTCACTGTGAGTGAGTGGCAGCAGAGGTCGGGCTGAGAGAGGCAAGGGCCAAACCGGCATCCTGCAGGATGGTGTAGGGCCAGGAAGGGCTGAGGACACTGCAAGCAGCTCCTGAGTGCAAGCAAGCACTGGGACAGACCATGGAAGGCAACACAACCATGTCCCCAAGCAGCTTTTGCAGGGTGGGGGGCTCTGGCAGTACCCTGGAAATTAATATTGTGGAGGCGTCAGGAAAAGGCTAAAGCAAGCCACTCAGAAGTGCAGGGGTGCCCCTCATGGTGCAGCCTCCCCCAGGGCAGCTCTCCGCCCCCCCCCCCCACCTCCCGGCACCTCGCGAGCGGGTGCGGCCCCCTCTCCTGCGGGCAGGGGCACAGATAGACTGGGGGGTGGATGGATGGAGCCGGCCTGGGCTGCAGGCTCTGCCAAGCTGGCCCAGGCTGGGGGGGCCGCCCTCCCCCACCCCCGGCCCCTCCGCACCGGCAGGAAGGGCTGCGCGCGCAGGGCCGCCGTGCCGGCAGCGCGACACGCACGTACAGGTGTTGCCGGACGCTGTCGCGACGGGGAGCGACGGGGGAGCGGTCCGCTGCACCGTGACCCCGCGCCGGCCCAGGCCCGGGCTCTCCGCACGGGACCGGCGCGGACAGGGGTGCACCCGCGGCTGCGTGTGGAGAAGCCCGGAGTGCCCGGTGCGGCGACCCGGCCGCACGGGCCCGGGACCCCCCCGAGCCCCCCACCCCGGCCCGGACCCCCTCTCGGCGGCCACGGGGGTGGCGCTACCCCTGCGCGGGGGGGCGGAGCGGGGGTGGGGCCGTGCCGTCCCGCCCGGCGCGGAGAGCCAATGGTGGCGGCGGGCGCCGGGCGGGGCGGGGCGCGTTGGCGGGAATCCGCGGGCGGCCGCAGGGCTGTGGGGAGTGCGGGCCGGCCCGGGCCGGACCTAAAGCGAGCGGAGCCGAGCCGAGCGCTCTTTGTTGTCTCGGCTCGCCGCCGAGTCCCGGCCGGCAGCGGTGACACGGCCCCGGGATGTCCCAGGAGAACCTTCTCGGCATGGACGAGGGAGCGCTGCGGAAGCTGGTGAGTCCCCGCGGCGGGTCGGCTGCCCGCAGCCTTTGCTGGCTCGTGGCGGCTCCCGGGGGCACGGGCCGGAGTGTGCCCGGCGGTGCCCGGCGCCCCGTCGAGGCCGGGCGAGCGGTGGCTGGCTGGGGCGCGGGCAGGGCTGGCAGCCGGGCTGGCCCCGGAGGCTTAGCCGTATCGTGGGCCAGGCCGCGCCTTCCGTAGGTGCCGGAGCTGCCGCCGCCCCTCAGCCTGGGGGATGACGGGGGCCGCTGGCCAGGACCCGCCGCAGTGCTTGGTGGGGCCGGAGAGCAGCACCGGAGGGGCCCGAGCTGTCTTGGGCCGGAGCTCTGGGCGCAGGGCAGCTCTAGCACGGCCCCGTCCTGCCCAGGGACGCCGCAGGCTCTGGCCCCGCTGCTTGGTGGCCTCGGCGCTGCGCTCGCACCCGCGCTCAGGCTGCATCTGAGTGTGCTGGCCCCGTCCCCTTGGCCGGCGGCTCCCGCCCGGGACGTTCTCTCCGGCCGCCTCCGTTAACAGCTCACCGCGCTACCGGTGCCGGCTGCCTCTGGCCCGGCTCTCCGCTGCCGTGCTGCCCGGGGCTGGCCTGTGCCAGCAGCTGCGCCCCGTGCCCTGCCCGCGTGGCTGAGCATCTCCGTGTGTGGCGGCTGCTGCAGCGACGGTCGAGCCGCTTTCCTGCTCCGTTTATTTCTTCGGGAGTCAGAGCCGAGCCCGGCCTCGCGGCTGCCGGGGCTGCGTAGGCTCGGGGGGGGGGACGGGACGAGACGAGCGCCTTTGTGTCCCAAAGGTGGGACCCCGGGTGCTGGACTGTGACCTGCTCAGTCAGGGCTTTTGCACCGGCAAGACCTACAAAACGCTTGCCCTGCTTCGGGCAGCCCTGCTGCCTGCCCCCAGCCCCGGGGGTCGGGGCAGGGGGCTTGCTGGGTGCCGGGGCTGAGCGCGGGGTGGTCTGGCCCGGCTGGGAAGGGCTGCGGCAGGAAGCTGAGTCAGCCGGGAAGGCACGTCTGCGGGAACAGGAAAGAGTCGGGGTGCCGCGGCGCGGGCGGGGGGCGGGAGCGGCGCTGTGCCATGGGCAGGGGGTCTGCACGGGGCTGCCAGAGCCCCTCGATGGGCCACCTTCAGCCCGCTCTGGGTGGCAGTGCGCAGACCTGCCCGTTGGTGGTGGCCCGAGGAGCCCACCGCTCTCTGTGAGGTCCTGTTGGGGTCAATGGAGGGCCCTGGAGTGTGGGGATGGGTGGTCTGGGTTTCTCCCTGTCCGGCCAGTGCTTTAGCTCAGTCATGTCCCAGCCGCTGTTCCTGGACTGAGAAGGAGCCCCAGGAGCAGTGATGGGGTGGGTGCCAGGTCTGTAGTGCGGTTGGGTCTCCAGCAGCCTGGAAAGGTGGATCTCACCCGAGCAGCAAGCACCGCTTCTCCCCAGGGCTTTGTCTTTGACCCACTGGGGCTTTGTGTCCCCAGAGCACCGGTCTCATGGCTCGGATCTCCCTGTGCCTCTGTGGCATGGGCTGGGGAAAGCCTGCTCCAAGATGACGTGAGGCAGGGAAGGAATTATTTTTCTTTCTGGTTAGGTTTTGGCTCCACTCAGCTGGAAGAGGATTAGCCCATATAAGGGAAAACTGCCTCTCCCACCGCTTCCTCCCTTTCCCTCTGCTCTCTGCAGCCTTCTGCTCCAGGTTGCTTCTCCTCCTCTCTCCCAGAGCAAGTGAGACCTTGGCAACAGTATGTGAGATCCCTGCGGGTCCTGGAGGAAGGAGGCTGGGGGATGTGAGCAGGTTCCTGCAGCCCCCTTGTCAGAACTGTGGCTGGGCTGAGAGCTGCTGGGGAGCCTCTGCCCCCCATCTGCCTCCCACAGGCATCCACGTGGTTTCACCCCCCAGCTGCCTGCTGCTACCCCAGTCCTGGGGAGACCAGTTGGGATGAACTTGTGATGCAGCATGAAGATGACCAAAGGTCTGGAGGAGCCCGGGGGGGAGCTGCAGTGGACAATGTGGGTTGGGTGCTGCTGCCAGGTGGCCCTTAGCTGAGTGTCTGGAAGCAGGGGATTATTTGCTCAGGGCTGTGCCGAGCTCCAGGCTGTGTTCTGCTGGCCCAGGCTGGGGACTGCTTGCCTCTCCCAGCCCCTCCAGTTCTCAGTGTGGTTAATTAGACAGGCAGGATGCAAATCCCCTTGCAGGCAGAGACAGGGCAGGCTTGAGCTGGGAAAGTCACAGCCATGAGCTCCCCTTCTTATACCTGGTGGCCTTTGGGAAAGGCTTCAATGACCCCAAGGAGCATTGCATCTCTGCTATGTCCCTGTCACCCAGCAATCCTTCCTGATTTCCTCTGCTCAGGAGGAAGCCACACTCTCTGTGGCTCCTTCCAAAAGTGACAGCAAAGTCTGGGGCTGCAGGAGGTGTTTGATGTGCCTGGGTCCTGTTCCCAGAGCAGTTTGCCAGTGGCCGGGCTCCAGCCTTCCCAAGTGCTCTGTGCTCAGCTGCTCTGGGAACCAAATGGATGCAGGGCAGTAATTAGCCCTCCTGGAGGATCTGCCAGCTGTGCTGGGGCTCTGAACACTGCTCTGCTTGAGCATCATCAGGAAAGCAGCTGATGGGTGCCTTGCCAGCACCCTTTTCACAAAGCCATGTTGTGTGTGTGCTGAGGCAGGCGTTTGCTCATAACCACTAATTTGCCGTTGGCTGGGCAGGGCTGGTGGGGCTCTGGCATGTGCTGATCCCTGGGCCTGCCCATGCCAGCAGGGTTGGGCCTCTCAGACCCTCCCCACCCCTGGATCCAGCTGTGGTTTCCGGCACACTTCCCCTTGCTGCTGGCCATGGAGCCTCCAAAGCCACTCATTTGCCTCATCCTGGCTCCCTGCTGACGTGGGCTTGGGACAAGGCTCTTTCTCCTGCTCTGCTGCCATTTCTCCTGTGGGGAGAAGACTTCCAGGACCTGGGTGCAGGTCAGGTCCCAGCTGGAGCCTCCTGTGCAGGGCAGACCTTGGAGCTGATAGACAGGTGTCATGTAGCACGGGGGTGCCAGGGTTCCCCCTGCTCTGGGATGTGTGGGGTGGGTACCCCATCATGCCTGCCGCCCCCCCCCCCCCCTTCCTTGCACTTCTGGCTTCTGCAGCTGCTGCCCCCCTCCTCATTGCTCTGACCCAGCTGCTGGAGACAAGCCATGCAACACCAGCAGCTTATTTAGGGAAGGACCAGGGCTTTGGCCTCCTAGCATGTGACAGAGTAGTGTTTTTCTGTCCTCAAGGCCTTTGCATGGCTGTGGGGAGAGCCATGCTTGCCATGGGGCCTCCACCTCCAGCCCCTTGTTTTGGGCTGGACCGGGTTCTGTTGCTCCCCCAGCCCATTGCTGCCACCCCCATTGCTGCCACTGTTGTGCACTGTGGAGCTGGGCTTCCCGGTCAGCCAGGGTGTCCACTGTCTCTGCTGGATCAGGAAGGGCCCCATCTTACGCCTTTCTCCTGGAAGCCAGCATCCCTGCCTGTGGCAGCATCCCCAGGGTGCAGACGGCTGCCCTGGGCAGGCAGGCCCAGTGCAAACGGGAAATGGGAGGCCCATGTGGACAAAGGGGCTGGTTTCCTTCCTGACATCCCCCTGCCCTGGCAATGCAGTGGCTCCTGCTCTTCCCAGCTGCTTCCTTGCCCTTGCACTGGCAGAGATGCCAGCTCTGGATAAGAGCTCGGGGGCCTGCAGCCCCAGCTCTGACCAGGAGGCAGACACATGCTGCTGTGGGATGTGAAAAGTGGCGCAGCATGCTGGGAGGGATGGCACTGCCAGCCAGTGGGGGGGGGGGGGGGGGCTGCCAGAGTGGGAGGGAGCATGCCCTTGCAGTTGCGTGCATTTTCAGTGCTGGGTTGGCATGGAGGAGCTGCCCCAGGGGTCGGTGGTCCCAGCTGCCAAGCATCCTGCTAGGGCAGGGGTCCTCAAACTTTTTAAACAGGGGGCCGGCGTGCGGATGAAGTGGCAGGAGGTCATCTGCGGCTGCTTCGTTTCCCCCCACCAACCCCTGGCGGGGGGGGTCTGTAAATACTGGGGGCCGCATTGAGGACCCTGGGGGGCTGTATCCGGCCCGTGGGCTGTAGTTTGAGGACCCCTGTGCTAGGGTTTCCTGCCAAGCATCCATCTGGGGAAGGATAATGCCCCTGGCTGGCACGGGCTGGGTTCACTGGGATGGAAATATCCTCCCCTGGTCCCCAAACCCCAAGCAGCCAAGGTGAAAGGCAATGTCTTTGTGGGGGCTCTGTGAAGGGGGGTTCTGTGGGTGGGTGGTGGATTGGGGCCCTCAGCACTCTTCAGCCTGGGTACAGCTGAGGGACCAGCCCTGGATTCTCACTGCAGCGGAACCTGAAGAGCCCGGATGGGTGGCCTGGTGGTGGCCTGTGGGACTGGGAGGGAGGGGTCTGATGTTCTTGTGCCATGGCGTAGCTGCAGCTGCTCCCAGCATGCTGGGGCTTGTTGCTGACAGCAGCTGCTGGGGGTCACAGGGTTTATTTTTAATGAGCTCCATGGGAAATTGCCTCCTGGGCTCAGTCCTGATGTCCCACAGCAGGATGATGGGAGGACAGTGGGGCTGTGCCTGCCCTGGCTGGCCTTTCCCTGCAGATTTGGCTGCCTTCTGCCCCTCTTCAGCTTGGGAGGGGCCTGTGCATGGCCCCCTCAAAGCATTTGGGCCTGTGGCAGGACAGGGGCTGGGGACCTGATCTGGAAGAGGGGAAGCAGCTCAGGGTGCCTGTGCCAGGTCCTGGCACATGGCCTTGTGTGGGCTGAGAAGCACCCATGAGATGTTCATGGGTGGGCTGTAGGGGGGGTCGTGGCCACGCTTCCTACATACAGAGGGTTGGACTTTGATTTAGGACAGATCCTGCTCATGGATTGGCTCTGAGAGCTGCCTGCCATCCCCTAGTACTGGGTGAGGGTAGGTAGGGCTGCAGGGGGGGTGAGGGGCACCTCTCCTCAGTGGGGTGCTGGGACCCTCCAAATCAACACCTCCTGGGGGCTGTGGGGGTGGGAGGGGAACAGACTCTGCTGTCCCACTCTGCTGTCTCACCCACCTTGCGTGGAGCGGCTCATCCCTGTGCTGATGGCATTGGGAGGCAGGGCTGCAGCGAACCAACCCATGGAGGCTGCATGGACCACCAATGGGCATTTATGCCATGTGCCCCGTCTCCTTGCCCCTCGCATGCCTAGAGGTCTGGATGCCACCATGACAGCCCCTCTTTGCCATGGCTGGTCTCAGCATCCTGCCCCCCGGGGGGAGCTGTGCCCGCTCCCTGCAGGGCCAGGCAGTGCCGGGCAGTGTATGCGTGGGCCCAGACAGACAGACGGCCCCATTGTATGGTGTGTGGGCAGCCACAGCAGCCCAGCGGAGGGCGGTACCAGGACTGAACTGGGGGGCCACAGCCACTGGTGCCAGTGCTGAGCCCTGCCCTGTCACACCCAGCTGGAGGCAACGCTGGACCTGACTGAGCGGCGCCGCATCCGCTCAGCCATCAGGGAGCTGCAGCGGCAGGAGCTGGAGCGGGACGAGGAGGCGCTGGCATCCAAACGCTTCCGCCCAGAGCGTGGCAGCCACCGACAGGACGACAAAGAGAACTGGCCGCGGTGAGTTTATGAACTGGGGCCGGGGTCTCACTTTGCTCCAGGGGCCAAGCGTTGTCCCCACTGTGGCTTGAACAGAGTTGGGTGGGTGGGAGCAGCCCGGCGCCAAGCTGTTTGGTGCGTGGGAGGTGCCCATTGCCTGTATTTGCTGGCTGCCTACGAGAGGACTTTGCTTCTGAGTACCCATGGCAGCTCCCTTCTGGCTGTTCTCGCCCCTGCGCAGGTCCCAGTGCCTGGAGGAGAAGCAGCAGGCAGCCCTGGCTGCCTTGTCCCAGCAGCTTGAAGCCATCACTGATGTGGAGGAACTGACAAAACTGGTGAGCGACTGTGTGCCGGGGCTGACTGTGTGCCGGGGCTGACTGTGTGCCGGGGCTGACTGTGTGCCGGGGCTGACTGTGTGCCGGGGCTGACTGTGTGCCGGGGCTGACTCTGCTTCTCTCCTGGGTCTTTCCTTCTTGCAGCTGCGGGCAGCAGGTGAGTATGAGGAGCGCAAGCTGATTCGAGCTGCCATCCGCAAGCTGCGGGCTGAGGAGATTGAAGGTGAGGCACCATCCTTGGGTCCCAGAGCAGCTGCCCTGGTGAGCCTGTGACATGGGCAGCTTCCTAAACACTGCCTTTGCTTCCAATCCAGCTGCAACCCTGGCTGGGAACACACAGAGCAGCCGAAGGGACAGCAGAGAGCCTCCTGCAGTGCCTGGGGATGCAAAAAGCAGCCGGAGGGATGATGCTGAAACACCAGCCCTAGCTGACAGTGGGAAGAACAGCCAGAGGGGTGATACTGAGCTGCCAGCCCTGGATGTGAGTGGGGAGAGCCATGACAAGGGCAGTGCTGAGCCCCTGGCTACATCTAGGAGTGGGGACACCAGCCAGCAGGATGATGCAGAGCAGCCGGTGCTGGCTGGGCCAGAAGACAGTGGCCACAGGGGTGCTGCAGAGCAGCCCCCTGCCCAGGAGGCCAAAGGCTCAGTGGTGAGTGTGCAGGGTGCTGCTGGGGGGATAGAACTACTGAAAACCTCCCTGGGCTCTTGTGCCAGCCTGCCTGTGGCACAAACTCCCAGGCATGTCAGGCACACCACCTGAGGGAACTGGGGAGGTGGAGCTGGGGGCCTGGGGGATGCAGCTGGGCTGTGCCAGTGTGGCTGCAGTGGTGGTAAGCTGGGGGCTCAAGTCTGGGTGTCCAGGCTTCTCCCTGAGGATGCAGCCTGGGTGTGAGTGCTGTGGGGGAGTGGTCTGTGAGACCCCTCAGTGTGCTTGGTGCACCCCTTCCTGCTGTGGCTCTGGCAATGGTGCTGTTTGGAGATGTCAGCCACTCATCCTGCATGCAAGCAGCTGCCTGCATCAATCCCCTTGCACAGGCAGAAACCATGATCCCTCCCATCCCCCTCCCCATGCTGGTTCCTGCTGGCTCTTGAGGTGCTGGGGCTCACTCTGGAGCAAGGCTGGTGCCCACCAGCCATGGTGGGGGCTCTCTGGGTGGGGGAAATCTGAGCTGGTGTGCAGGGCTGAAAGGAATGGCACATGCCTGGGTTTCCTATGCAGCAGTGGTGACCCCACAGGGGACTGTGGCTCTTGTGGTGGTAGGCAATCGCTGCAGGGACACCATGTGAGGTTGCCCTTTGCAGGAGAGGGTGGGGAAGGGAGAAGAATTGGTTATAACCACAGCCAAGCAGGAAGGTGTAGGTCCCCACATCTGCCTCCATTCACCCCAGCTTCCACTTCTGCCTACCCTGGGGCCATGGCAAGTGTCTGCAGGGAGGACCATGGCCCTGTGCCACCTTTCAGCACTGTCTGCCTTCCCCATCCGGATGTGCTGGCATGTTGCCCCCAGTCCTGGCCGTGCTGGGACATCTCCCGAGCAGCTGGCGGGGCTGTTGCACTCTGGCTGATTGATCCAAACCCAAGGCCATTTCCCTTAAACGGCAGCTGCAGTGGTGCCTGGGTTTGGGTCTTGGTTTCCCTGTGCTTTTTCAGGGTATGGGTTGCTCTCAACCTCTCACTCTGACTCCAGGGCCATCGGTGCCTGGAGCCCACAGTGTTCCTAGAGGCACTGGCACAGCCAGGACTGTGGCACCCTGTGGTCTGGCTGGTGACAACAGAACACCATGCCTGGTCCTGCTCAAGCATATGTTGGCGACATGCCTGTCACCTGCATGTGGTCCTGTGCACAGAGGATCACGTCATTTGCTGAGCAGAGCTGCTGGTGCTGCGGGGCAGGGACAGGGTGATGCAAAACTGGGTGATCCTTGCCTCAGGGGCACTAGACAGGGTCTGTTTTCCCCTCCTGGCAGCCATGCTGGACAAGGCTGGTGTACTTGTGGCCGGGGCCACAGAGGGACCCCAGAGCCAGCTCCTTGCTCCATGCCCTGGTGCTTATCAGCCCCATGCAGAGGAGTACCAGGAGCTGTAGGGTTGCACAGGGTTTGGGCCCCTACTTCAGTGGATATAGCATCTCCCTGCCTGGTGGAGGCAGCAGGGTGTGGGGACACTTGTCTCACTACCAGCCTCCTGCAGCAAACCCTGGGCAGGGAGCGGTTTGTCCATCCCTGGCAACATGCCAGTAGGGACCTGGGTGGCATGGGAAGAGGCCACGGCCTGCAGCATATCCCTGGCTGGGTGGCAGGGGTGGGACAGGGTGACCTGGTTAGAGACCAGAGTGGGGCTGGCCCCGCTCACACCCTGCTTTTTCCCAGGCCCACAGGCAAGATGACATGGTGGAGCGGGAGAATGTCCCAGCTGGGATGCAGGAGCTATGCAGACAGCAGGCGGGAGACCCCCAGAAACCCAGCACCCAGGGTGAGTCCCTGTGAATGCCAGTGCCAAAGCTCTGTCTTGGGTGCGTGCCTGGGGCTGGAGCAGTGCCAGGGCCAGCTGTGGGCAGGAGGATGGAGAGGGCAGTACCACATCTCCCAAAGGTGTGGGCAGGGGAGCTGAGCACCTGGCGGGGCCATGGGAGCCAGGATGCTCTGCAGGTAGCCACAGGGATGTCCTGCAGGTAGCCACAGGCTTCTCCCCATGCAGAGCCTCTTCTCTCTCCTGCAGCTGTGGTCTTGGGGACCCTTGTGGTCCTGGAGCTGCAGCCGGCCCAGGAGCCTGGTCTGGAGCCTGAAGATGGTGGCAAGGAGCCGGCGCAGGGCCAGCTGTGCTCCCTGGATGCAGCCCAGCCCAAGGGGCAGCACCAGGCAGCTTGGAAGGAAGGGAGACCCGGCAGCCCTGCCACAGCCCAGGAGCCTGGTGGAGGGCAAAGCCACCAGGTGGAGCAGCCCAGTGCTGGCAGCCAGGTACGGAGCTGGCAGCATGGTCCAGGGCTGCCACTGCCTTTTTCACTAGGGGCTGGCAGCCCTGCAGGTGAAGGCAGCCGGGTGGTGGGAGGGAAGGCTGGGGGGGAGGGTGTGCTCTCCTCAGCTGACTGCTTTGCCCCTTTCAGTCCCTGCAGCTCGGTGTTGGGGTGCATGGTCAGGTGCCAGAGCCAACCAGAAGGTGTGGGGAGGCATCAGTGGGTAAGTGTAGCCCCACAGGGAGGGAGTGCTGGGGCTGTGCCTGTGTCATGTCCACCTCCACTGCCCCCCTGCCCTGTGGCACATGCATCCCGGCAGTGCAGGAAAAGGAGTCAGCCCTGGGGATGTGATTTAAGTCTATGCAACTGGGACAGGAATGTGAGGGCAGGACATGGCCAGGCCAAGGGCCATCCACAGCCAGTGGCCATTTGCCACCCAGCTGTGCAGTGACAGTGCCTGCCCCAGCTGGGTGCCGGAAGAGCAGGGTGCCAGGGAAGAGCAGGGTGCCAGGCGGGCTGTTTACCAATCCTTCAGCTCCAGGCTGGGCAGCAGCAGGGCCATGAAAGGGAATCCGTGCAGGCAGCAAACCCTGGCCTTTTGCATTCTTTGTCCCAATAAGGCTAGGAGTCATGTGTCTGCTGACCCTGACCCCCCTGGAGCTATGCTCACTGGCCAGGCCAGGGCCAAGCACCTTACTCCTCCCTGGAGCCTTGAGGGATCACAGTGGCCAGCAGCTGCCCTCTTCCTACTGCTGGGAAAACCATCCCCATGGCTGTGCTGGGAGAACAGGAGGGTGGGGGGGGGGAGGGCCAGAAGGCAGCTCTTTGTCCCCAGGGTCAGGGTTCCCACTTGCAGCCACCCTTGCTGGTGGAGATCCCCTTCTTCCAAGAAGCCCTGAGGGGCTGCTGTCATCTGGGAAGGCAGAAACCTTGGGGAGATGCTGGTGGGTGGTGGGCTGCAGCACCAGGGCAGAGGGAAGCATACAGTATCTGACTCTCCTTGTCTCACCTAGGGGCTGAAATCTGGGTACTGGGGAGAGGCTGAGGCCCCCCCTGCCCCTTGCAAACTTGGGTATCAGCAACTCTGGCCCCAGGCCAGAGCACTGCCTGCTCAGTGCCTGCCTGCACCCTGGGTGCCCCCAGGCAGGGGCTGAGCCACTGGGCCCCCTCACCTTCCCCTCCAGAGGCAATGCAGGGCTGGCCCTGCTATGCCAGGGCCTGGTGGGTGCAAGAGCGATCCCAATCTTCCAGCACAGACCCCAGGTACCACTCACTGACATGCTGGGGTGTGGGTACCCCAACATCTGCCTTGCTCTCCTCTGCAGTGTAGTTTGGCACTGCAGGGCAGAACCAGCTGCCTGCGGTGCGCGGTAGCCTCTGAGCAGTGGTGGATGTTGGCATTATGCTCTGGAGAGTGTGGGATGACAGAGAGAGGGGCCCCAGAGACTTGGAGGGGGGATGTGGTAGAGGGCAGGGATGGCAACAGCACCCTGTGCCTTGCTCACCCTCTGCTCCCCTTGCATATCTGGCCTGGCCCTTCCCAAGTAGCAGTGACCACCCGGGACGTAGCAGGGACCCCGGTCTGCCTGAACACTCACCAGCTGGAGCAAGCGCCCTCCTGTCTGCGTTTGGCTGGCCGCACAGGTAAGGTCCCAGTGGGAGCTGCCTCTGCTCTCTCTGCTTCCCAGTGGTGGGAGAGCCTGGGGAGGCACGGAGCTCTGCAGTGGCAGGACACTGCTGGTTGCTGCTGGCTGAGCCGTGCTGGCTGCCCACCTGCTTTCTTGCCCCTGTCCCCCCTCCCCTCCCCAGCATCCACCCTTCCCCACCCGTGTCCACAAGCAGCCAAGGCCCCAGTGGAAGCAGGGGGGCCGGAGCTTGGAGGGAAGGGCAGCATGGGGGGCGGGGGGGGGGCGGGCAGCATGCATTGCGTTAGCACCGAGGCACATGAGGCATGTGCGTGGTGGCAGGGCACTGGAGGGGGGTTGTGCCCCCACGCACGGTCTGGGCACCCAGGGGCGCAGCATGCCTGGTGGGGTCGCCGCACCACCGGTGACCCCACCATGCTTGTCCCGTGTCCGTTCCCCCCCCCCCCCCCCCCCCCCCCCAGAGCCCAGCCCCGCCGCGTCCCTGCCGCGGGCCGCCTCGGTGCGGGAACGCGCCCAGCGCTTCACCCCGGCGGGGGCGGGCGGCGCGGGGGGGCGGGCCGGGCCCGGCCAATGGCAGCGGGGGCCCCGCACGGCACCGCCGGGGACCGCTCAAAACGCGCGGGGCAGCGGCGGCGGAGGCGCAGAGCGGCGTCCGGCCACGGTCTCTGCCAGTCCTCGCCCCGGCCTCGACGGCATGAAGACCTGCTTCACCATCGAGATCAAGGATGGGCGCGTGCGGCCCCTCGCACCCTGCGTCGTGGCCACCCCCGGCAGCCAGCGGGCAGGTGGGCACCGTGCAGGGGCGACCAGCGGCAGGGGCACCCCCGGCAGCCAGCGGGCAGGTGGGCACTGTGCAGGGGCGACCAGCGGCTGGGGCACCGGGTGGGTGGGTGGGGCGGGGGAGACGGGGTGGTGCAGGCAGGTGGTGTCCCTCGGGAGACAGCCAGGGTGGGTGGCAGGGGCAGAGAGCCCCTGTTCTGAGGACGGGGTGGGGAAGATGAGCTGCGCAGCGGTGCACCGTAGGGATGGCGGGCCTGAGTGGCATCATTCAGGGAGGTAGGACTGGGAAAGGTGGGCAGGTGGGCCCACATTTGGGAGGCAGGCACCATAGGGACAGTGGGCAACAGCAGGCAGGTGGACACTGGCAGAGCCATAAGCAATGTGGGACAGTGCTCCCAGCAGGATGATGTGGGCAGTGGAGCAAATGGGTGCCAGTGGGCAGTTGGGCACTGGCAGAGCAGCAGGCACCAGTGAGCAGGTGGAGACCAGCAGGGAGATGAGCAGCAATGAGCAGGTTGGGTAGTGATAGGCCAGGCAGGCATTGATGGGACATGTGAGCAGAAGCGCTGGCATTTGGGTGCTGGAGGCTGAGCATCTGCACTGCCAGAAGAGCAGGGACCATGGGCAGAAGTGTGCCTGGCAGCCCTCACCCTTTGGCAGGGACACTCAGCCTGCTCGGGGCATCTCAGTACTGGCCCTGCAGCCTGTCACTCTCCCTGCTCTCCTGCCACATTCATGCTCTGGGTCCTTTCCCAGCCCCCTGCCCAACCCCTGCAGGCCTGCCCCATCCACTGTCCCCACTGACCTGCTGGTCCAGGGAATTCCATGCTGTCCTGCACTGTCCCACCCCTGCTGCTGCGCAGTGTCTGATCTGGCCCTGCCTGCCTGTGGATGTGGCTGGCTCAGGATGCTGGGCCCATCCCTTGCACCAAGGGGGTCTTGGCTCCAGCTGGAGCACTGGAAAGTACCCTTTCATGGGGGGAGGAGGATGAGCCAGGGTGGGAAAGTGGCCTGGTTTCCTTGTCCCTTGGTTGTACTCTGAGCCCTTCCCCTGTGCCAGAGTTCAATGCCCACTGCTGAGGCAGGGTGCGTGCTGCAGCCAGGCAGCCTGTCCAGAGCCGCTCCTCAGGTGTGGAGCTGAACCTGCCAGGCTGGGGCTGCAGCAAACCCTGTGTGCCTCTTGCTCCTCTTGTAGAGGTGACCCTGGGGCTGCGCAGCACCCCTATCCGCATCACCACTGTCCCCAGCAGCGTCAGCAGCCTCTGCAGCATCAGCAGCAATGTCACCAAGGTGAGTGCCCAGAAGGGCTGGGTGCCATGGGCTCATACTTGGGGGCTTCTGGGCTTGGGGTGGGGAGCAGTGACTAGGTTGGGTGGGTTGGCACTGGTGGTACAGTCCAGAGGCTGTGCCTGTTTTCCTTTTTACAAAGAGACCCTGAGGTCCATGTGTAGACCCACAGTCCTAGCCACATGAGTCCCCAGTGCCCTGGACTGTGCCATGTATGCAGACTCTCAGGGTGCCAGGGGGAGAGGTGGGCTGGGAGCCATTTGTGGGTCTCCCTCTGTTTTAAACACCCTTTAGTGTGGGAGCAGCTCGGGGAAAAATCAATTGCCACCCATCCCTCTATTTTCCCTCCTGGCAATGGACCTTGGTCATGGCGCTGGGGTCCCTGCCCCAGGGGAGGTTCCCTGAGAGTCTCTGATCTACCCTGGAGCTGTGGGCTGGGGTCCTGCCTGCTCCTGCACTGCAGTCAGCAGCAGCCCCAGCCCGCCTGGCCCAGGTGGGATTCTTGGGTGTGACTGGAAAAAAAAAGAAAACACCAACCAAAAAACCCAACAAAAACAACAACAAAGAAAACCCCCAAACTGAAACCCTCTGCTCTGTTTGGGGGGGGGAGAGGGATGCACACGCAGCCCTCCCCCCACCCTGGGTGGCGGAGCTGGGTGTACACGGGAGGCAGCCCCGTTCAAGTGCTTTTATCTGCTCCTGGCCATCTAGGGTAATGCGAGGCGCTCATGCATGCAGCCTTGGCAGGAGCAGGGATGTCAAGTGCAGCGCTGCCTTGCTTGTGGCCCTGCATGCGCTTGGCTCTCCCAGCTGCCTCTACCTACGTGACATTGCCAGTGGCATGGCACCACTGGTAGCCCTGGCTCCGCTGTCTTGCTCCGTCCTCGGCTCAGCCCTTACTGGCATGAAGCAGGTAGCACCCACAGCCTGGCAAGGCTGCTTTCAAGTGCTGCCTGCACTAATTGGCAGGCCCTGCTGCCTGCGGGCAGCTCGCTGCCTGCAGAGGGTGACTTCCCCTCATTAATGTGCTTGGGCAGGCTTGGCCTGAGCAGCCCGTCAGCTCTCATTAAGGTATTAGCGGTGCTGCCTGGTGGGGTGGGGGCATTGGGACCCATCAGCTGCCCAGCGGGAGACACAGCCTCCAGGTGTGATCCCAGTGGGCAGGGAGGACGAGGAGGCGGCAGCAGCAGCGGTAGTGGTGCTGGCAGCCCTGCCAGGTAGGGCTTGGTCAGAGGGACCAGCGGGGTGTGGGATCTGGGGACAGTGACTGCTGCGGCATGTCCTCTCACTGGTGGGGTGCTGCCTGTGCCCATTGTGCAGGGATCTGCACCCCTGGGGTACTCATCAGGCAGCACAGGGGGAATGGGATGGAGGCCCCCAAAAATCGTGGCTGGGGCCCTGGCGCCAGCTTGGGGCTGGAGATGTTGGTGTGTTGTGGGTGATGCAAGCCAGGAGCAGGAGGGTGCTCGGACGAAAGCGCACATGGCGTGAGTGGTCCCCAGCCCTGGAGCACATCCGACACAATGATGGCCTTGGGCTGATCCCACATGGGGGCTCTAACCCATGTGCTGTGCCCCCCGGCCATGCTAAGCTGGCACTCGGGGGCACTGGCAGCCGTCTGGGGCTGGGGGGGCCGCTTGTCAGGGCTCCCCCTCACTGAGCCACCTGGCTCCAGGGCTGGAAATGCTGCCAAGTGTCTGTGCCTGCCTCGGTACCCCTGCACAGGACCCCCAGCCACTGTGACAAGAATAGCCCAGCAGGCGTGGAGCCCTGCTGTGCCGGCCTCCAGATGGGGGTGGTGCACCCAGAGCCCCTATAAAGGGTGGAGGACAGCTGAGGGGCTTGCCACAACGCCTGCTGGACCGGCACTGCTGCCATGCCAGGGGTTAGCCTGGAGAGGCTGGCGCAGGCCAGAGCGGCTGAGCTGGTGGAGCTGCGGCAGGAGCTGGGGGCTTTCTGGGTGGTGGTGGAGGGGCAGCTGGAGCAGGTGCTGTGGCGGGTGCAGCCTCTGGTGCTGGCGCTGCGGGCGCTGGAGGAGGAGCACCTGGAGCTGCGGGCAGAGCTGGCACGCCTGAGCCACCGCCTCGACCTGCTGGTGCTGTGGCTGCGGCTGCAGGAGCCCCCCGGGGAGGACCTCAGCACCCTCTTCCTGGAAGCACTGGACCCTTGCACATCCTTTGAGGGCATTGAGGAGCCTGGTGACCCCGTGGCTCATCCGCCTGCTTTTTCCAGCATGCGCCAGCAATCGGCCCCACACCTCTCCCAGAGCAACAGTGGCGTGAGTGCAGGCAGCTCTGCCCCACGGCAGCGCCTGGCAGGGGGGTGAGAGGCTGGCACCGGCCCGTAGGGGTCCTGAGGGTGCCTGGAGCCAAGGTGAAGCTGCTGGCACAAGGTGGAACTGTGGCTGCGGTGCATGGTGATGCAGTGTCACTGGGATCTGCTGCCATTTGGGCTTGCTGCAAACGGCACCCACCTGTTCTGTGCTGCTGGCACGCTGGCCCGGCAGGCGGGCTTCCCGCAGCTGTCCCACCCCTGCCCGCACACAGCAATGGTGAGGTGCAGGTGGTGGCACATGGCCAGTGTCACCGGCCAGCAGCTTTGTGGTGGACCAGATGCAGAGCCAGGGCAGCAGGACAGAGGATGGGGCCAGGTGCGTGGCAGGGTTGCTCCAGTCCCATGCTGGCACCTCCTCTCTGCTGCCTCCGTGCCCTATTCCGGGCCTGGCCCACTGCCTGCTGTGCATTGCTGGGGGGTCGTGCTGAAAAGGACTTGGTGTCCTGGCTTTGCTCTGTTAGGGGCCAAGCTGGCCTAGATCCTGAGCAGGGACACGGGGGAGGCTCTTGATCTCCTGCGCAAGATCTTTTCTCTGCTAAGTCCCTTAATTCCCTGGAAATCCCTTGTGCCGCTGACAGCACACACTGGCCTTGCCAGCACCTTTCCTGCTGCTGGGCACCAGGTGCTGCCCAGCCTGCAGCACCAGAGCAGACCCTGCCTGCTGGAGGGCCCCGGCGGCTGTGGTGATGGGGTGTGGGGAGTATCTGGGGATGTTTAAGCAACCAGACTGGGAGCAGGTCAGACACTGTCATGCCCTCCTGGGGCAGGCAGTGCTGCAGGGGGGCACATTGCATTTCCCTGCCTATCCTGGTCGCTGCAGTTGCCCATGGTACCCCACTGGCTGTGAGCTGTTTTGTCGCATGTGGCATGTCTTCTCCAGGGTCACTGCTGCAAGCGGCACTGGGCAAGTGTCAGGGTGATGGGGACCCTGGACCCTGAGCTGCGTGCAGGGTGGCCAAGCTGGTGCAGGTTCAGTTGCACAGTCCTATCCTTGTAGATGGAGCCAGAGGTGGTGGAGCAGCCCCAGGCACCAAGGCTGGAGCCAGAGCTGCCCAATGGCATGGAGAAGGTCCAAGTGAGGGAGCTGGAGAGAAGGCGTAAGCTGAACATCGAGGAGCTGAACAGGATCGAGGATGAGGATGTTCTGGATAAGATGGTACCTCCTCTGCCACTGGGCTCCTGGGGGAAGGCGGTGGGACCCTGAGCTGGTGGCAGAGGGGTGATGCTGACCACCTCCTCCTCCTGCAGCTGGATCAGACAACAGACTTTGAGGAGCGGCGACTGATCCGAAATGCCATGCGGGAGCTGCGCCAGCGCAAGCGAGGTACTTAGTATGGTGAACCCAGCAGAAGTTGGGTCTCTGGCAATGGCATTGTAGGTAAAGCTGGCAGGGTGCTCGAGCAGGGCTATTCAGCTGTGGTGAAGCAGGAGGGTGTGTTGAGTCTTCTGCTGCATCCCTGGTTGTGCCAGGCTGAAGGCATCATCCTTCCTATGAACTGGTTGTGGACTGGCAGCAGCTGGCAGGACCCCTGGTGTGGCAGGGACTGTGCCCACCCCCCTTGCTTCTCACTGCTGATACCATCTCCTACCTGCCTTTGCAGACCAGCGGGAGAAGGAGCGGGACCAGCAGCTGCAGGAGATGAGGAACCAGGCTACAGCAGGGAGGACTGGCCATGCCACAGAGACCACCACCACGCAGAGCACACAGTCAGCCGATGGCTCGGCGCGCAGCACCGTCACCAAGACAGAGCGTCTCGTCCAGTCTAGTATGGGCTGGGCTGGGGGGCACAGGGTTTGCTTGCCCAGCATGGCTGGTGTGCTGGCCCTTCGGGAGGCCATGCAGAGTCTTTCCTGGTGCTCTACCATCTCAGCTTCTCTCTGCTACTTTTGCTGCTTGTCCTGGGTCTGGCTTGACTGTGCTAGAAGTAGGACCGTGGTTGAGGGCTGTGTTTTGCTGTATCTCTTCTGGCTTGTCCAGAGCCTGCCTGGGGAACTTTTAAGGGATCTGCTCTGGTTCTTCCCACCTGATCCTCCATCCTCTTGGGGTAGCAGGAGCCTTGTCTGCACCTTGGTCCCCTACACCTTTGCTCTCCCAGTCTCTGGGTGGCTCAAGCCAAGAGTCACTGTAGGGAGCTGAAGGATGCTCCAGCTCCCTGCTCCTTGCTCTGCCTGGCGGGGCCTGTGCCAACTGTACCCCTCTGTCTACCCTGGTGGGACTTCTCCCTGTTGCACTACGTTGATGTGAGGGTGCTGGGCAGCAGTGGGTGTCAATGAGTACTGATGCCCCCCTGCCCCAGCTGATCCCATAGCCTTGCCCCCTGCAGATGATGGCACCAAGACCTCCCGTACCACAACCATGGAGTCAAGTTACGTGAAGAGATCAGATGGTAAGAGCTTTTGCTGCCCTTTCCCTGTGGCATCCTCGGGGTGTAACCTCAGGGGCACTACTGCTGCTGAGCTGTCGCTGCCTGTGGCATGGGAAGAGCCCCCACACCTGCCTGGTGCTGCCTCCGTTGGCTCCCTCCCAAGGCCTCTCTCTTTCTCTCTCTATAGGTGGCAACAGCACGTTTGTTCAAACCAAATCATCCTACAGCTCCTCTTCCAAGAAGACTGGCAGGTGAGTGGTGGTGCCTCCCCAGAACCAGCCCCAAATGGTCCCTGTCAGCCATCTGCTTGCACAAACCCTCTCTGCCCAGCTTGCAGTGTCCCTGTGTGGGAATGTCTGCAAAGCTCCTGGTCACTGGAGCACATTCGCTGTCTCCAGTGGTCCCCACGGGCCTGGAGACTTGTCTGCCAGCCGGGGACACTAAGCCCACCCCCCTTCTCTCCCAGGGACATGGAGGTCTCCAAAGTGCTAGGACTGGCAATGGGCCAAGGCCACCATATGCCCTTCCCTGGGCTGCCTGCAGCCCCTCTTAACTTCATCTGTTGCTCTCCCAGTATCTTCGACCGTGAAGACGAGAGTGCCTCCAGGCAGAGCAGCCTGGCTGCACTGGAGCGGCGTCAGGCTGAGAAGAAGAAGGAGCTGATGAAAGCTCAGAGCCTGCCAAAGACATCGGCCTCACAGGCACGCAAGGCCATGATGGAGAAGCTGCAGAAGGAGGGTGGGAGGTGAGGCTGGGCTGGGGACAGGCCAGCCAGGGCAGTGAGCGCCACGTAGATAACACCCCACATCTTCTGCTGCAGCTCACCAAACCCTGTGGCAGCACGTACCGCTGTGCAGCGGTCCTCCAGCTTTGGCGTGCCCAATGCCAACAGCATCAAGCAGATGTTGCTGGACTGGTGCAGAGCCAAGACCCGGGGCTATGAGGTGAGTGCCACCTTCAGTCCCCCTCCCCGGGGCCGGTCGATCTGCCCCTCACTAACTCTCCTGCTCCTGCAGCATGTGGACATCCAGAACTTCTCGTCCAGCTGGAGTGACGGCATGGCCTTCTGCGCCTTGGTCCACAACTTCTTCCCTGAAGCGTTTGACTACAGCCAGCTGACACCCCAGAACCGCCGCCACAACTTTGAGGTGGCCTTCTCCTCCGCAGAGTATGTAGCTCTTGTGCAGTCACACAGGCTTGGGGCAGCTCTCCTGCTCATTGCCCAGGGTGAGGGAGGGGCACGGGCAGGGTGATGGTGCTGGAGGTGGGTGCCCATCAGTATTGCTCCCTTTGTGTTGTGCACCAGGGTTTGGACACCATGGGAAAGCAGTGGCTATGTGGACAGGGCCACGAGGCCAGTGCAGCCCAGTTGGGTGGCAAGGGTGGGCATGGGGGTCTGGGCTTCCTGGGTGTGGGGCAGAGCAACCACCCAAAGGCAGGGCAGCAGTCTCCCAAGCCCACCCAGCCACAGGCAGTACATCCCCTCCTGGGGTGCCGGGTGTGGGACCACAGCCCCTGGGGAGTGGGGTTTGTTTGTACTAGGTGCCTCCCTTTGCAGTTGTAGGGGCTCAAATGCCGTTGCAGCTTCTTCAGTCTCTTCCCTTCCCCTTTTGCTTCTGGTTTTCCTGGGTGCTGAGAGATGGGAGCGCATCCAGCTGGAGGGCTGGCAGCCAGCCCCTCTCTCCTTCCTTCTGTCTCTCTCCCCCCCACTCCTCCTCCCCTCCTGCACCCTGCCCAGGGGCAGGGCTGGGCAGGTGGGGATCCCAACCTAGCCGGTGCCCAGGGTGGTGGTGTGAGCTGGGAGCTCCTGCAAGCTCCCTGGGTGCTGTGGTGCTGTTCAGTGGAGCAAGAAGGGGCCATGTGCCTGGCTCTTGGTGCTCCCGATAATGGACTTTTTGCCTTAATTGGGGAACCTGGCATGGACTTGAGAGCGCCGTTGATCCCTCCGGCCTGGAAGCCAGGTGCCCTCTTGTCCCTCCTCCTCCTCCAGCTCTTGTGAGCGTCTTCTCCCGAGCTTCCTGCACCAGGACTGTGCTGTGGGGTTCCAAGTGGAGCTGGGCAGGAGGACTGGGCTTGCCACCCCATCCTCCCAGCAGGTCTATATAGGGGCTATATAGAGCGCCACTCTGCTCTGGAACCCGCTCCCTGAGCACCTGGCGCACCAGACACTTCACTCCTCCTCTGCCTTTGTCTGTCCTTCTCTCTGGACCTCACGCCTCTCCACGCTGCTCACCCGCCCTCCCCCTCCCTTGCTTGTGCCCCCCCAATCTCACTGAATGGCCTTGGCGTGGCGGTGCCTGGAGCCCTCCTGCCCCTGCATTGCGCACCCCAGAGCATGCAAGAGCAGAGCAGCATCTGCCCGGGGGAGGGACGGGAACTGCATTGATCTGTGTCTCTTGTTTTCTCTCTTCCTCCCCTCCCCGACTGGGCTGCGGTCACTGGCTTGCCCCTCTCTCTCCCTGCCCCCAGGAAGCACGCGGACTGTCCACAGTTGCTGGACGTGGAGGACATGGTCCGGATGCGCGAGCCAGATTGGAAGTGTGTGTACACATACATTCAGGAATTCTATCGCTGCCTGGTCCAGAAGGGGCTGGTAAAAACCAAAAAGTCGTAGCCCATTTTCACCCCCCTGGGAGCGATGGTGAGAACCTTCCCCTCCAAATATCTCCCCGTGCCTCAGAGCTGCTGCTTGGTCAGGGAGCAGCTGCTGCAGCTGGGGCAAGAGGCTGGGGGATGCCGGTGGGTGAGGGGTGAGTCCTGGCGGTGTCAACCAGTGAGGCCAAGGTGTTGTCAGGAGAGGGGTAGAGGTTCCAGAATAGCGCCCATGGGGATTTGGGGAAGGGGGGGGCTGTGTCACCCTGCGGGGCTGTTGGCTCTGTAGCCACAGGGAGAGCGCTAGCAGGAGCAGTGCTGCTGTGGCTTCTTCCTCCCCGTTGGCTGAGCCTGACCCAGGGGATTAGCTGTGGGGGATGCCGCTCTGGGTGCTCTGCAGCAGCCTGAGCTGTGCTGCCTGGGTGTGAGTGAGCCCCTCCCCAGGATGCCCTGGCATCATTGCTTGCACTTGCTGCCTCCTTGCCCCCACCCTGGGGTGTGTGCGGGCTGCCAGCCCTGGCTGCGGGAGGGGAGCGGCAGCTGCTGCTGCAGGGCCAGGCATGGGTGATGGTGACCTGCCCACACGGTGCTGCCTGCTCATATATGGGCAGGAGCAGGGAGCCTGGAAAGTGTGACTCAAGGCTTGGGTCCTGCCTCGTCTTGCAGTGTTTGTGTCTGTCTTCAGGGGCATCCTAGCTGGCGCTGGAGCCATTGCTCCCCTGGGCTCCACGCAGCACCAGCACACCGGGGCCCAAATGCTGGCTTTATAAGGACAGAGCCGCTCTCCTTGCGCTGCTGTTGCTTTGCCATCACTCCCTGAGTCAGGGCTGGCAGGGGGCCTCTAGAGCTCAGGCGGGGGCTTTCCTAAGGCCCTGAACACAGCCTCCCGCCTTCTCAGGGCAGCCAAATCACGAGGTGGGGCCAGGGCCAACCAGGCTGTGGGCTCAGAGCCCATCAACTTCAGTGCAACAGGGGCCCTGTGGGAAAGCTGGGACAGTGGGGCACAGGAGCAGGGTCCCAGCAGAGCCCTAGGCTGGGGTGCTCTCCTTGGACCTGGTGCTCCCCAGGGGGCTGGCACCTGCTGTGGAGGGTTCCTCCTCAGCTGTGCAGTTGGGTGGGCTGTGCTGGAGGGCCAAGGTGTGCAGCGGGGTTACTGCAGCCTGGGGAGACAGGGAAGAGGGCTTGTGGGGATGTGGTGGTGGTGGGTGGCAGCCTGGGTTTCTGATCCTGTTTGCGCTCAGAGCTGCCCAGTCCACCCTGTCACTGAGGCGGAGCCCCTGCCAGAGGGTGGCAGCTGCACCAGCCATGGTATCAGTGGGGGCTGCCAGTTTGAGCCAAGCAGCCCCCAGGTGCTGGCACAGCCCCTGCCCCAAGCACTTAGAGCTGCATCAGCCATTTTTGGCAACAGCGGCCTGGGATGCTCTGGTGCTGTCTGTCCCCTGATAGGTGCTGACACCTGCCACACAGCCTGGCAGGGGTGCAGGCACCCGGGTTGGAGGGGTGGCAGCAGTGGCAGGGTAGCTTGTGGACCCCCACTACCACTAGCCCCCAGCAGAAAGGTGGTAGGGCCAGTTTGGTGGATGGAGGTGGCCAGTTCCCTTCCATGCCCGCTTGGGCTGTAGCAGTGACTACCCAAGCTGTGCTGGCAGCTCCCTCAAGTTGGGGGAGAGATGGCATGTGTAGCCCAGGACACTGAGTTGGTGGTGCAGGCAGAGTGAGGGCAGGGCTGCCATTCTGCTGAAGGGGTGACTGCAGAGCCCAGAGGCTGCCGGGATCGGGGGGCAGCCATGGCTGCTCTGTCAGGGCCCCCCACGGTTGGCACCTGCTGGCCATGGCCCTGGCTAGACCCTAGCACTGGAAGCTGGTAGGCACAGGCCACCACTGAGCTGGTCGAACCTGGGCAGTGCCCAGCCTGCCAGTGGTGCTATCCTGTGCTTGGGGCAGGCACCCCCCCCAGGCTCTGGTCCAGGATGAGAATGGGAACTGGGCTGGTAGGCTGACGGGATGCAGGAGAGCAGGGCTGGGGCTTGCAGCAGGAGTGATGGGCAGCATGTGACTGTGACCCCCCTTGTCCTTCCCTGGACCAGCTAGTGGGGTTTGTGTTGGGGCCACAGCACGGATGTATGCCAGCAGGCAGGCAGGTTTCTCCCTGCAATGCACTGGCATCAGCTGGAGGAGGAGGATGGTGGGCACAGCCTGAGCAGTAGTGGGTGACTGCCAGCACCAAGAGCTGGGGCAGAGAGCACCAAGGGTGGCAAGAAATGCAGGCAGCCCCTGTTGCAGGCAGCATGTGCTCTTCCCTGGACTGTGGGTGCCAAGGGCTGGGCAGGAGCTGACCAGGACTGAGGGCAGAAGTGCTCAGTACCAGCAGGCCCTGGGCAGCGTGAGTCCCCTATCCCAGTCCCTGCAGCAGGGCAGCCCGCCCAGGGCCGTGCTGAGGGCTGCGTCTCTGCAGGACGCTGGTGGACTGCGTGCCCCTGGTGGAGGTGGAAGACATGATGATCATGGGGAAGAAGCCGGACTCCAAGTGCGTCTTCACCTATGTGCAGTCCCTCTACAACCACCTGCGTCGCCATGAGTTGCGCATGCGGCAGAAAGAGTGCTAGAGCCTGCCCTGCCTGCCATCCTGCTGCCCCCTGCCCTCAGGGTTGCCAGCAGGTGGGGAGCTGCCTGCCCTGGGAGGGTCCTGGGGGGCCACAGTACCAGCGCTGGGGGGGGGTGGAGGGGTGGGCTCTGCCACTGGGGCAACCCCATGCCTCTGCCTTGCTGAAGCTCCCTCTGCCCTCGCTGGCTGTGGCCTGACCCTGTGGGCAGGACAAGGCAGGGCAAGGCTGGCACTGCCAGGGATGCTCCTCAGCTTGGCTTGCCTCCTGTGCTCCAGTGTGTTAAGTTATTTGTTCTCCAGGAGTTGTTTGTGCCACGGGCAGCACCCCTGGGTCTCTGGGGAGGCTCAGGCATGGCTGTGTCCTTGGGCCCAGGGCTGGCATGGGTCAAAGGCTGAGCCTCAGCCAGTGTCACAGCGCATCCTACAGGTAGCGCACCTGTGAGTGGTTCTCCTTGGCCCCCTGTAAGGAAGTCCCTCTCCCCACAGCTGGCCCTGCTTGGTGCCACCTCCCTGGGGACAGCTTCATGGCCATGTGCTGACACCCTGCTTCCCACTGCACTCATGCACCCTGGGGGGCTGCAGTACCCATGTGCTGGAGAGCAGGTGGGGAGGTAAGAGATCCCAGGGGAGCAAGGAGCCCAAAGAGTGAGCTGGGACAGCAGCCCCTGCTCACCTCCCCAGCTTGGCACCGCGTGCTCAGCGCTGCTCCCTGCTCTGTCACCCTCTCTACACCTGCGTTGACACATGTACCAACACCAGCCAGACAATAAAGGTTTATTCTGTAGGTTAATGTCTCTGCCTCAGGTTCTTCTTCCCAGCCACGTTGCTACTTTGTGCCACCAGTGCAGTGTGCACCACAGTGCCTGGGGGAGTGCTGGCAGCCCTGCCCACTCCTGGACCCCTCTGCCTGCAGGCCTACTGCTCACCCAGCCTGGGAGGATGCAAGGCACATGCTGTTTCTCCTGCTCAGGAAGGATGCCCAGAGCCAAGGAGCACTGTCAGCATCCCACCCTGACCAAGGGCTGTTGGTTTGCAATCCTCAGTCCTGGCACAAGAAGACCCCATGCTGCCACCAAGGCTGCACAGAGCCAGGTCTGCAGACAGTGCAGCTGCACCCTGCTCCCTTCCCCAGCCGAGGACTGGATGTCCTCACTGGGCCAGTGCAGCCACTGGCCTTGGACTCGCTGCTGCAGGACCCCCTTGTGGGCTTGCACCAGTTCCCATGCCCTGCAAGAGTGGCTCATCCCAGGCTAACCCACCAGGTGGTGGCCCAGCCATCACACCAGGGAGGGGGGTGGCACAGCAATAGCACGGATGGTCTGTGGGATGGTTTATTGGCTCACCAGTGGCGGCTGTCACCCTGCCATCTGCTCTTGCCTCTGCAAGCAGCATTGGAGCACCTAGCTCCTCCCAGTACAGAGCAGTGTGGAATGGACCCCACCAAGGACTCCCTGGAAAGACAACACAGTGCAGCCAGTTGTACTCAAGGGCTTTAATGGAGGCTCAATACGAGATGACCCTGCTGGGATGTAAAGGCCCCCTGGGGGCAGCTCTCCCACCTCCAGGACTCAGCACATCTACCCTCAGCACCTGTGGCTTTCTGCTGAGGGTTTCATCCTGTCCACACAGGTAGGATACCGCTGCCCAGCGCCAGGAATCAGCTAAACCTTGGGGCATGGTGAGGGTGCACAGAGAACACTGCTTCCCCCGACCAGCCAGGGATGCTGGGCTGCAGGGGAGGGAGGACAAAAACAGGCACACGGGACCCCTAGGATGTCTGCAATGCCCAGGAAACCCCTGCTCAAGGCTGGAGCTGCTCAGGGCATCCTTGGGGCAGAGGCTACATAGCACCAAGCAACTGCAGGGGCACCTTCACCAGTCCATAGCACTGTGCCCTGGTGCTGTAATGCCCTTGTCTCCATGTGCTGAGGACTGGCTGCGGGACCCTCTCCTGGGCACAGCACCCCTTGCTAGAGGTCTGGGTGTTCTCCCATGTCACGTTCGGGTGAAGTCTTGCTGTCAACAGCAGAAGGTTGGGGGGGTGGCAGTGTGGGCAGAGGCCTGGCAGGGGCAAACTGGAACTCCTCAGGCACAGGGGCATCAGGTGTCTCCTTGCGGTAGAAGCCCAGCTCCTGCACCAGCTGGTTGATCTCCTCCCGGGTCATGTCGCTCAGGGGGATTCTCTGCACACAGACAGGGATTGCAGCCTGGTGCCTGTGGGCCACAAGCCACCCAGACCCTGCTGTGGCAGTGTGTGCCATGTTGCCCATTCACCTCCAGTTCCTTGTATCGGTGACTGAGGAGCACAAGCTCGGGGTCAGCACCAGGCAAGTGCTTCATCTCCAGGTTATGGCTGGGTGGTGCATTAAGGAGCAGACAGTACCGGGCAGGCCTATGCAGTCCCCCATCTCATTCTGTCCTCTGTCACATCCCATTCCCTCCCATCCCATCTCATCCTCCATCACATCCCAACCACCCTGTCCTCCATGCCTCATCCAATCCCCTTTCATCCCTCATCCTGTTTCACCCTGCCCTTCACTGCATCCCGTCCCGTCCTCCGCCCCATCCCGTCCTATTGCATCCTCTGTCCCCATCCTCGCCTGCCCCACCCTGTCCCCCATCCCATCCCACACTGTCCCCCAGCCCGTCCCGTCCTATCTCGTGTCCCATCCCGTCCTGCCCTGTCCCCAGCCCGTCCCACCCTGTCCCCCAGCCCGTCCCACCTCGTGTCCCGTCCCATCCTGCCACCCTGTCCTCCAACCCGTCCCGCCGTCCCCCAGCCCGTCCCGTCCTATCCCGTGTCCCGTCCTGCCCTGTCCCCCAGCCCGTCCCGCCCTGTCCCCCAGCCCGTCCCGCCCTATCTCGTGTCCCGACCCGTCCTGCCCTGTCCCCCAGCCCGTCCCGCCCTGCCCCCCACCCTGTCCCGTCCTATCCCGCCCACCCCGGGATGCGCACCGAGGGGGCTGCCGCGGGCTGCTGGCGGGTACTAGAGGGGGATGTCCTGGGTGACGAAGGCCTTCACCTGCGGGCACAGCGGGCGGCGCGGCCCGTCCCGGCTCAGCGGCGGGGCGGCCCTCGCCGCCGCCACCCCCGTCCCGGCCCCGGCCCCCAGCACCTACCTCTCGCAGGCGGTTCAGCCGTCACCCGCCGCAGGTCTGCGGGAGGAGACACCCCGTCAGTCCGGCGCCGTCGCGCCGCGCGCGCAGCCCCCGCCGCCCGCCCCGTGCTCACCTCCACCTTGCCCCGCGCCAGGTCCCGCAGCTCGGCCCCGCGGAGCCGGGGGGGTCCCGGGCCGCCCCCCGCCGCCAGCGCCGCCGCCAGCAGCGCGAGCGCCAGAGCCCGCAGCATCGCGCCGCCACGTCACGGGCCTCGCGCGCGGGGACCCCCGCCCCCGCGGGCGCGCGCACGGCGGGCGGCCGCAGTCGAGCGCGAGCACGCTGCGCACCCACGAGATGTGCGCACCCGCGCAGGCGCAGCGCGACGGCACGCCCAGGCACACGCGCCGCGTACACGCGCGCCCCCTGCGGCACGCGTGCACCGCGTCTCACGCGCCATGGGCATGCACCGGCCGCACAGGTACCGTGAGCGCATCACAAACTCCCCGTGCGCACACACGCCCTGCGCGCACCATGGCACGCACACTGACACTGCACACACGTGCCACGAGTGCACATAGCGCACACACATGCTGCACACACGCGTGCCGTGAGTGCCGCAAACCCACCCGCACCACAGACATGCGCATGCACACTGCAAACACACACTCATGGGCACACGTGCGCACTGCACTGCAAACATGCGCATCGCAGACTGTGAATGCACACACAGGCTGCAGCCCCCTCCGCGAACTGCAAACACGCCCCCCCACCCCTGCAGAGAATGCAAACATGAGCATAGGCAGACACTGCAAACACGGTGACATTCAGGACAGTGCATGCATGTACAGCTGTCTGTTGTGCATGCACACAATGGCACGCAGCTGCACACACACATAGCTGTGCACACTCATGCACTCTTCTGCATGTACAACTGCATGCACAGAGCTCTATGTACACACAGCTATAGACAGTGCAACTGCATGTACACAGCTATCCCCACACAACTGCTCACAGCATGCCTGCGCCCAGGTACATCAGCATACACAGCAGCACACAGAAACACACATACACCAGCACATGCAGTCACATGCAACAGTGTGTGCGCACACACAAAGCTCTACACATCTGCCCAGCATGCACACGCACATGCTGCGCACCCTGACAGCATGCACATGCAACTGAATGCGCACACGGCTATGTGTGCACAAAATTGTGTGCACCCCTGCACACACACACCCCATACATGCAAAATACCTGCACACTTGCACATGCCACTGGTTAGAGAACCACAGGATGTCAACCTGGCTGAGGCTGGGGTAGCTCTGGGGCCCAGCTGGTCCATGCTGTGGCTGGTTGCCCAGGTCCGTGTCCAGTCAGGTGCTGAGTATCCCCAAGGTATGAGACTCCACAACCTCCCTGGGCAACCTGTGCCAGGGCTTTGTCACCTTCACAGGGAAAAAGTGTTTCCTGATGTGCAGAGGGAACCTCCTGTGTTCGAGTCTGTACCTATGGCCTCTGGTTCTGCCACTGGGCACCAATGACAAGAGCCAGGGTCTGTCCTCTCTGCACCCTCCCTGCAGGTGTTTATGTAGATTTATGAGGTCCCCACCCTGAGCTTCCTCTGCTCCAGGCTGGAGAGTCCCAGTTCTCCTACTTTCCTCATGGGAAAGATGCTCCAGTCCATCACCTTTGTGGCCTTTTATTGGACTCCCTCCAGTATGCCCATGCCTCTTGGACTTGCTCTTGGGAGCCCAGCACTGGACACAGGACTCCAGGGGTAGCCTCACTGGTGCCTCCTTGACCTACCTTGACCTGCTGACAACACTGCTGTCACAGCCAAGGACATCATTCACCTTCTGTGACCCATGAACACACTGAATGGTGTCCACCAGGATCCCCAGGGCCTTTTCTGCAGAGCTGCTTTCCAGCCAGGCAGCCCCCAGCACGTCCTGGTGCCAGGGTTTGTTCCTCCCCAGGGGAAGGACTTTGCACTTTGCCTGGTTGAACTTCATAAGGTTCCTGCCAGTCCATTTCTCCAGCCTGTCTGGGTCCCTCTGGATGGATGCACAACCTCCTGGTATATCAACTGCTCCTCCCAGTTGGGTGTCATCTGCAAACTTGCTGAGGGTGCACTCTGTCCCATCATCCACGTCAGTAATGGCGATGTTAAACAGGACTGGACCCAGTACTGACCCCTGGTGTACACCACTAGTTACTGGCCTCCGACTAGACCTTACGACACTACACCACCACCCTCTGGATCCAGCCATTCAGGCAGTTTTCAGATCACCTCAACATTTGCTCATCCAGCCCATACATCAGCAACTTCTCTAGGTGGATCTGATGGGAAGCGGTGTCAAAGGCCTTCCTGAAGTCCAGGTAGACAACGGCCACTGCTCTCCATCTGCCAGGCCACTCGCTTCATCACAGAAGGTGGCCAGGTTGGCCAAGCAGGACTTCCCCTCAGTGAAACTGTGCTGACTCCTCACGATCAGTTTCATGTTGTCCGTGTGCCTGACAATGGTTCCCAGGGCTAGCTGCTCCATCCCCTTCCCAGGCAGGGAGTGAGGGTGACCCGCCTCTAGTTCCCCAGCTGCTCCCTTGAGCCCTTCCTGAAGAGAGGAGTGACATTTGCTCTCCTCCAGTCCTCTCCCAGTTGCCACGATTAATGACACGTTATTGAGAATAATACAAGAACACGCCTCCTGGTCTGAAGCTACCCGCCTCTGGGGCAAGATAACCTGGCTCAAGAGGGTGGAGACTGGCGGAAGTCCATGGACCAGAGGAAGAGCAAGGTGTGTTGCTTGGCATAAAAAGATGCCTTCTTAGAAACTGAACTTTGGAGATCTTCCCCACCAAGGATCACAACGATTGGAAGGACCGGCGGGATGCTGCCTGGGCCTGGGACCATAGGGATGCCTTGGACCTGTGGTGGTAGCTATAATCCTCTTTTCTTTTTACTTTACCTTTTATTCACTTTCTGTCTTTCTACCTATCGCACGCCGCTTTACAGGCAAACAATAAAATTGTGCTGTTTAATTGAAGCATAACCCCTTGGCGTGGTCTTCTTGATTTTTGCGCTTTGAGATCATAGTTAATGAACCATCACGAGTCCACTGAGTGGACAGTGACACCATCCCATCAGGGCCCAGGGACCTGGTGCTTTTCTGCCAAGATCCACTTGCCATCGTGCTCCGTCCTTCCCTGGGCTTGGCAGCTCCTCAGGGCCAGTCCTGCTGGCAGAGGCTGAGGTGTAGGAGGGGTCTGGGACCCTCGTCCTTGCCATGCCCTGTGTCATCAGGTCCCCCCTCTCCTTCAGGCACACACAGGTGTGTATGCACCCAAAGCACACCCCTGCACACTGTCACACCTGCCTGCACAAACAGCTGCACCTGAGCAGCCAGCACCGCTGCACACAGGTGCAGCACTGTGCACAGGTACACCTGCAGCTGCACAGGCAGCACCTGATGCAGCTGCCCCGAGTGTGCATGTGCACTGACAACTACAAACACACCCACAACAGTGCACACATGCACGATGACACAACAGTCACACTGGAGTGGACACAGTCGCGCACACAAAAACAAACATATGCACACACACAGGAGAGCAGGTGTGCACGCAGAAGTGAAGATGCACACATGAAAGGCCAGGTGTGCACGTGGCAAGGGTAGGTATGCACATGCACGGCTAGACGTGCACGCATAAGGGCAGATACACACTTGCAAGGGCCGTCGTGCACGCGCAGGGGCGCCCCTCCCCCCCCCCAGCGCCCGGTGTCGCCGCACGCTCCATCCCAGCGCCGGCGCGGGGAGGGGGGGGGGGGGCGAGGAGGAGGCGGGGCACAGGCCGTCACGTGCGCAGGGCGGGGCGGCGGCAGGTGCGCGCGTGCGAGGCGGCGCCATCGCACTCGCCGCTCCTGCGCCTTTAAGGTGCGGCGCAGGTGGCGGGGGCGTGGGGGGCGTGGCCGGACAGGGCGGGGCGGGGCGGGGCCGGGCCGGGGCGCAAGGTGAGTGCGGGCGGGGCCGGGCTGGCGCCGCGGCTGCGCCTTTGGGCCTCCTGCCTATGGAGCCGGCCCGGCGCGGCAGCGCAGACCAGGGCTCAGCCGCTGCCTCGGGGCCCCGGCCCGGCCCCCCGCGGAGCCCCGCGCCCGCTACCTCCCCCCCTGTGCGGCCGGTGCCCTTCGGCCCCCGGGGGTCGGTCCGGCCCTCGCCCGACGGCGGGGCTCCGGCGGCGCCGCTTTTCCTTGGCGGCGGCAGCAGCGTCCCTGCAGCCCGCAGGAGCTCCCGGCCGGACGCCGGCTGCGACCCCTTCCCCTTCGGCTGCCCGCGGTCCGGGGGCGCTCAGCGCGGTGGGCCCGAGGACCGGGTCCCGGGCCGGGCGGCCCAGCCCCTGCCGCTGGAGGTGGGCCGGGCCCAGCCTGAGGCGCACGGTGGGCCCCTCGCCTTCCCGCTGCCAGCCCTGCTGCCCCCCAGCCCGGGAGCCCCCTCGGCCCGCCCTGGCGCGCCGTCCCCGGCAGCCTCCGGCCCGGCGCCCAGCCGGCCCGCCTTCCCCGAGCTCCGCGCCCCGGAGCACCCCGGCCCCGGGAAGCCGCCGCCCGCCGAGCGGAGGGAGATGCTCCCCAAGGCCGAGTCCAGCGACCACATCTCGGCCTGGGCGGGCTCCTCGCCCCGGGCTGCCGGCCTGCCCAAAGCCGTCTCCAGCGAGTTCATCGCCGGCGGCTGGGCAGCCCTGCCCAAGCCCGAGCCGGACGAGCTGTCCCACCTCGGGCGGTCGCTCGGCCTGCCGGGCCCCAGCCAGCCCTGCGGCGCGCCCCTCGGCTGCTCGGCGGGAGCCCCGGAGGACGGCTCGTTCCGGTGAGCGGTTGTCGCTGCGCGGGGGAGTGGGGGGAGCAATGCCGGGCTGAGGCTGGCCTTGCTGTGAAGCCTCTTGTGGGCTGGGGTTGCTCCATCCATCCTTCCTTTCTGCTGCGGATGGTGCTCAGCTGGAGGAGGTCAGGGGTGAGGGGCTGGGAACAAACGGGGCTCGAGGTGGAGGGGAGGGCGAGCGGTGCCTGCTGCCTGTGCAGGCAGTGCTGGGGGCAGTGGGCGCTGTGCGAAGTGGTGTGGCGGAGGTGCGGGCTGTGAAGCAGGTGCCATCTGCCTCCGCTGTCATCAAGCTCTGGAAATGATGTGGCACTGCTGGCCCTCACTGTTGAAACGTGCCCTCTGTGACCAAGACTTGTCCTAGTGCTGCTGAAAGAGCCCGCGGGCTGCTGGTGCATGCTGCGTAACAGCATTAATGTGTTGTGACTGATGATGATTTTGCACTGGTGAAGGACAGTGCCGCTGGGGCTTGCAGAGCTGCTGTCACATGCAGTGCTGTCTGTGGCCTTTGAGGCTGGCTGTGCTTTAGGGCAGAGTCTGGGGGCTGAGGTCTGGGTTGTTTTCCCCAGGAGCCCAAGGGATGCACGATTCCTGGGGAAGGGAGGGGAAGTGGTTTTCTGGGGACACCTTGTCTCGCAGGCTGCGTGCTGTGCCAGCCTGCCTGTGTCAGTTGGTGGTGATGAAAATGAGGGCTCTTTGTGCTGGTTTCTAGAACTTCACTGGGGCTTGGGTTGCAGCGGGGCTTGCCATGTGCTGGAGTGCAGACCCTGGGAGAATTCCGAGGCAAGGGCCTGTCTCCCTCAAATGGAAGTTAAGGACCTGGTGTACGTGCCCTGTCTAAGCTTTAGCTGTGGCCGCTTCTGTTGCAGGCAGAAAGCTTCCTTTGTGCAGCTGGAGGCTGAATGGGAGGGACAGGGAACCCTCTGAGCCCCAGTGTTAGCTTGTTCTTCTTTTGTCCTCCCAAGCATCACAGTGGTCACCTGGAATGTGGGCACAGCCATGCCCCCGAATGATGTAACATCTTTGCTGCACCTCAACACGGGCGAGACAAATGATGCAGACATGATCGCCATTGGGTAAGAGGGTGAGGTGCAGGGCCCCCTCCCCTGCCCCACCACATCCTTTTTTGGGGGATGCCCATAGCCCTGGGGGGTGGGGAATAGAAGAGCTGCAGCCCCAGCCTCCCTGAGACATGGTGGGCAGGGAGCGATGTGTGCATTGCAAACAGTAAAACATCACAAAAGGCGATGAAGAGTTGGCTCCTAGTAAGATGGGAGTGCTAAGAAGTACTGAAACCCTTGAATCCTGAATAGCCTTGAACCCCGGAAGAGCCTGTAGCTGGCTATGCCATGCAGAGCCAGGCTTGGCAAGTGCTGCTTTTGCCATGAGCCCTGGTAGTCCTGGGGTCAGGTCTGTAGAAGCATTTAACTTGCCTGCCAGAGTCTCCTGAGAGTGTTTTCCTCATCTTGGCTTTTGCCCATGGTATGCAGGCCTCAAGGGCACTGATCTGCTGTTCTTTCACAGCTGTATTGGCTCTGTGCCCCTGGCAATACTTACTTGCTGGCAAGGCAGAGCCACATTGGTGCGGTAAGGCTTTATTGGTGTTGCTGGCAAGGCAAGCTCTGCCAGAGTCTAAAGGCAGACTGGTCCCTCGAGGCTTGCTGTGGTGTGTGTGTATTCCTGCTAAGGACCAGGGGCGTGCTGCCTTTGTATGGGGAGTGAGAAGCAGCCTCTGCTTGTGGGTGTGAGGTAAGAGAGCTGGATCTGCCTCCAGGAGGCTCCCAGGGACTTTGCCAGTGCTCCTTGCTGCTGGGAGAAAGTGGTGTAAGGCTGAAGCTAAAGCTGGAGCTACAATGCTCTGTTGGGATCAGTGTACTGGTCCCCTTGGCCTTGTGGGCAAGCAGGATGGGGCTGTGGAGTCAGACCTGAGCCTGGATGTATGGGGTAGGGGGTACAGCCGACAGCAAGGGACTTGCTGGGGCAGGGTGTCCTGCTGCTCCCCACCTCCAGGGCATCTCTGCCTGGCTGTGTGCTTCCTCTGACCTGTGTTTTTGTGCCCTTCACACTTGGTATTTTTGGGCAAGAAATTTCCTGATTCTGCCATTCTCTGTGGATGTTCTCCTTCCCTCTCTTCACTAATTGCTGAGCTGGGAGGAGCACTATTAACCTTCTGTTTGCTGCTGCTCTGAGCTTGATGGCTAGGATGCATCTGGACACCCTGTGCTGAAGTACCAGTGAGACTTGCTTCTCTGTAGAGACCAGTGCAGCCGAAATGTCCTGTAAGCCCCTCTTGCACCTGCAGATAGGCTTTAGACTGCTGCCCAGCCCCTGTGCAGCTCAACTGCTCCTGCTTTAAAAAGGGCCAAGGCCTCATGGGTTCAGGGCTACTTGTGCCTTCTGCTAGCACATGGCCCAGCATCACTGAAGCAAAGGTATGGCTGGTTTGTGTTCTAAACCCAGGGTCCTCCCTTGAACCTTTCTGCCCTGGCCCCGCTCCCCAGCACTGTGCTTTGGCACCTCTCCCAGGGAGCTCTTGCTGGCTGGGACACAGACGCTTCCTGGTGTGGCTGAGGGACCTGTTCTTTTCCTCCCAGGCTGCAAGAAGTGAACTCAAAGATAAACAAGCGCCTGAAGGATGCCCTCTTCACAGATCAGTGGAGTGAGCTCTTCATGGATGTGCTGAGCCCCTTCCACTTCATCCTGGTAAGGAGGTCCCAAAGGGACTGGGCAGCTGGTGTTCCCCCTGCCTGCCAGGCAGGTGGACCCCGCAGGATGAGAGAGCTGGACTGCAAGGACAGAGGGAGGAGGTGTGGTGGGAGAGCCAGCTGCAGGGACAGACTGCCGGAGGGGCAGCCTGCAGCCATCCAGTGTGTAGGAGCTGACCTGAGGGCTAGTGGTATGTCTCAGCAGCATGCAGTCTAGCTTATGCCACACTGCTCCCTTTCCTGACCTTAGGCTTTCCCTGTGGTGCTTTGGGGATGTTTCTTGTTGCTTGCTGCATTGCACCAGGGTGAGGAGGTGAATGTGGGTTGTAACAAGACTGTGCTCTTGGCAGTAGTTTGTGGGTTCCAGGGCAGGTTCTGCTCCCTAGGGCACTTGTCCCAGACTATAGGTGAGCCTTAGCACTGCTGGGCTTACCTCAGCTCTCAGTATTTGAGAGGGTGTGCATAGATCTCTGAACTAAATGTGCTGTTAGTCATCTGCAAGGTGGGTGTTGTGCAGAGGATGGTGGTGGTGCCCCTGTGGCCTGCAGGTTGGGGGAGCTCTCCCTACACCTACAGGTTCTTGCTTCAGCCTCTGCTCCTATTCCAGGTCAGCACGGTGCGGATGCAAGGTGTGATACTACTGGTATTTGCCAAGTACTACCACCTCCCCTTCCTCCAGGACATCCAGACAGACTGCACAAGGACAGGGCTGGGAGGCTACTGGGTGAGTGTGGCCCCGGGGGAGGTGGCAAGGGGTTGGCTTCCCAAGGAGTCATGGGATCCTCTTGGTGCAGGGCAACAAGGGTGGGGTGAGCATTCGTCTCTCCATCTTCGGCCACATGGTCTGCTTCCTGAACTGCCACCTGCCAGCACATCTGGAGAAGGCGGAGCAGCGCAAGGAGGACTTTGCCACCATACTGCATATGCAGCAGTTTGAGGGGCATGCGGCCAGCGGCATCCTGGACCATGAGTGCGTACCTCACCACTTTCTTCCCCAATCTGGGCCAGGGCTCTAGTGCCAGCCTCAGTCCTTGACCCCCTCCAGATGGGTCTGGGTTCTGTCCCCCAAATCCCAGCACAGCTTGGAGATGGGGTCTTGCCTGCAGAACAGCAAAATTGTCCTGTGACGCAGTGGGGTACCCAGCATGGTGGAAGAGGTGTTAAGAGGGTTCCTTGGTCTCCCCTGGGTCATACCCAGGCCTGGTGCAACTCCTGCCGTACTGGTGCTGTTGGGGTTTGGGACTGGTGAGGTGGAGGGCCTGGGTCTGCCCCAGTGTCTTGGCTGTGCAGTTCTATCTCCAGTAGGTACCTCACAGTGGAAACTTCCACCCTCAGTTTCTGCCCAGGGAAGTCAGGCCCATTGGGTTAATGGTGCTTGGTCCTACCTGAGGAATTCAGGCACGGCTGGCAGCTGGCAGGGCTGTTGGCTGAATGCTGACCTGCACTGGTGCTCCTGAGAGCACTCAGCTGTAGGCTGAGGCCATCCACAGGCTGGGGATGGTTTTCCCCCTCCTGTGCTGCCTGGCTCCAGTAGCCTTAGCTCTTCTACCCTGTCACCCTCCCTTTCATCCCCAGCCTCGTGTTCTGGTTTGGAGACCTCAACTTCCGCATTGAGAGCCTGGACATCCGCTTTGTGAAGTATGCCATTGACAGCAACATCCTGAGCCAGCTCTGGGAGAAGGACCAGGTGAGAGGGCTGGGCCAAGCCAAACCTTGGTCAAGCCCTGAATGGTGTTTGGCTCTTGCCAAAACTGCCCATGCAGCTGTGGGACAGGGCATGTCCCCTTGCTGCCCATGGGGCAAAAAGGGCCCTGGCTTTGTGGGGAAGGGGCAGTGCAGTCTCAGGATGGTCTTCATGAGAGCTGGGCACACACTTCCTTTATTACTGTGCTAGAAGGAGCTGGGGTTATTTGGTCCATGCACTTAACTTCTGGCATGGCATGGACAAACCCTGTGAGCAGTGTGGGGCTGGCAGCAGTGGGGCAGGGATGACTGTGTGCTGGGGATGGAGGGGCCTCAGAGGCTTGCAGAGGCCTCTAGCCTTGGAGGCTGGTCTGTTCCCCAACCTGCTGTCTTTCCCGCAGTTGAACATTGCCAAGAGCACCTGGCCTGTCCTCAGTGGCTTTCAGGAGGGACCCCTGAACTTTCCACCCACCTTCAAGTTTGATGTAGGCACCAACAAGTATGACAGCAGGTAGGAAAGCAGAGTTCAAGCATGTGGGTGGCATGGCTGAGGGATGTGGGAGTGGTGGGGCTCAGAGCCAGGGTGGGTGCTGGTGCCAGCAGGGCAGGGGCTTATGCCAGTGCAGGTGGATGGGAGGAGCAGTGTTGGGATGGGCCTGGGCTGGACTGGGGACAGCAGGCTGAGATGCAACTGTTGTGCTGGTGCTAGTGCAGGTCTGTCCCTGCAGCCACACTGAGCTGTGTGCCAAGATGAGCCGCATCCCCTGCCCGCGCGTGCCGTAGTGCAGGGGGAGGCTGCTTGGGGTGGAGCCCACTGCCCCCTGCCAGGCAAGAGATGCCCCTCTGTGCCCTGCAGTGCCAAGAAACGAAAACCTGCCTGGACTGACCGCATCCTCTGGAAGATCAAATCTCCTGGTGTTGGGCTTGGTGCAGGCGGGCGCCGGCCCAGCCGGGGTGTCCTGTCAGTGAGCCAGCTCTGCTACTGCAGCCACATGGAGTACACAGTCAGTGACCACAAGCCAGTAGCTGCCATCTTTGCAGTGCAGGTGAGTGCTGTCCAGGGCCAATGGGCACACAAGACAGGAGCTACAAGGGTGAGATGTCCAGCTAGTGTGTGCAGGGCTTATTTTATTTTTGTTTGGCAAGCTTGGCTGTCTTGCCACTGTGGCTGGGGGCTGCTGTTGGTGTCCGCCTGAGGGCCTAACCTTATACCGGTGCCCTGGACAGCAGGGGCAGCTCTCTTTTGGCATGCCCTTGCTCACCATGTATGTCTCTGACAGTTTGCTTCCAAGGCAGACAAGCCCCCAGTTGAGATTTATGTGGCTGATGAATGGAGCAGGCCTGAGCAAGCAGTTGTCAGGTACAAGATGGCTGCTGGCTTCCACCGGAGCTCCTGGGACTGGATAGGACTCTATCGGGTAGGGGCTTGGGGGCTTCTGGGGCTGGAGGGAGTGGGGGGTGTCACACAACACTGTAGGGCCCTTTCTGAGCTACCCTTCACCAGCAGACAGGAGTGCGTGGCATGGACCTCTGCTCTGCACTCTCTCTTCCCCTGGGAAGCCCTGGCAGTTAGCAGGGCTTGGCCCTGTTTCAGGAGGCTCAGATCCAGCAGTTCCCTTTTCCCCCTACTCTCTGGGTCCCAAGCCTGGCACTGCTGGGTGGGTGTGAGGCAGCTCTTGGTTTCCCTGTGCAAGGAGAGGGGGTTGGGTGAGAGGATAGCTAAGGCTGGGTGTGGGTGATGGGGGAACATCAGCCCTGCTCAGCACTACTCAACTGTGCTCTCCCATGTACATGCACACAGGTGGGCTTTCGGCATCCTAAAGACTATGTGTCATATGTCTGGGCCAGGAGTGATGATGGAGAGCGTTGTCTAGAGAAGCAGCTGTGTGCACAGGTGAGCTGGGGCCAGCCCTGCTGTCTCACTGGGCATGCATGCCCCAGTGTGGGGGGGACAATGGCCCTTTTGCTGCCCCTGATGGGTCAGGAGGCTTCTTCCTTACTGCGTTGGGCTGAGCCTTGGGCAGGCCTGATGTGCTGGTGTCAGAGATTTCAGCTCTTGGCTGGGCCTGGGGTGCTCTGCTGGGAGGTGGTACCCTAGTGCCCAGCCCTGGTACCCATCAGCAGTCTGTGCTGCAGGTGATCTTCTCAGAGGAAGCGCTGCCCAAGGGGAAGGGCGAGTACATCCTTGGATACTACAGCAACGCCTCCAGCAGCATTGCTGGTGTAACTGAGCCTTTCCAGGTCAGCCCAGCCAAGAGGCAAGGGTGAGGGAGGCAGGAGGGATGGGTATAGGGATGCTTGGCTAGAGGAGGCCAGCTGCTGTAGTGCCCCTCACCCCTGTGAGGATCAGCCACTAGTGCTGATACAGGGGTGCAGATCTCCCTGCCCAGGTCAGAGGAGGGCAGCAGCCCCACGGACAGCTCAGGCAGCAGCTCAGAAGAGGAAGATGACAGCACGCTTGTCCTACTGGCCCCCAAATCCCGTAGCCCTAGCCCGGGCAAGATGAAACGGCACCGGAGCCGAAGCCCTAGCTTGGCCAAGTTCCAGGGCCTCATCCTGCGGCCATCAAGCCGGGACAGGGGTACAAGCCGCAGCCCCTCACCCCAGAGCCGCCACGGCCTCCCTGGGGACGTCCCTACCATCCACCTGCCCCAGGAGGAGCGGGGCTGCCGTGGAGCCAAAGCCAAGGAGCTAGGGCGGGCAGCTGACAGCCAGGAGAGCAGCTCCTTCTACCAGACTGTGCGGGAGCAGGGTGGCCCCTGGCGTTTCTCTGCTGATAACCCCCTGGCCAGGGCTGATCCCAGGAACCTAGGCCTGCTGCCTGCACTTCGCCTGGAGATGATCGACCAGGCCATGGGTCGGCGAAGGGAGAGTGTGGACCAGGGCTACCCCTGCCAGAGGATGAGCCCCACCAGCCCTCCAGGCTGCAGCACCTCCCCAAAGGAGGGGAGCAGCCCCCAGGAGCTGGACAGCTGTAGCTCTACCATGGGCCGTTGAGGCTGTGGCCCCCTTCCCACCTCCCTGTAGTGTGCTTGTTGTGTGCTTTCCTTTGCCCCTCTTCTGCTGAGACACCCCTCTGCCTTATTTATTGCAATCTCTCCTCACCCCTGTTGTGTGCCTGGCAGCTAGGGGCCTCCCCTCTCCCAGCCTGAGCTGCTGCCCTGGACCTGGTAGGGCTGAGAGGTGCGCAGGGGAGGGCAAGGCTGGCCAAGCACAGGGCAGGGGCCCCCTTGTGAAACTGAAAGTGCAAGACCCTTCAGGCCTATGGGAGGAGTGCTGGCCTTGCACCCGAGGGGGGACAGGAGGCCAGGCCAGAGCTCTGGCAGCAATGGTGATGGGCATAGTCAGGACCACCCCATGGTACCCCTGAGACTGAAGCTTGCTCATTCCCTGCTGCTACCACTGTGCCTCAGCCTTGGATGTAGTGCAAGCAACAGAATAAACCATCCTGCCCACCTCAGCTGCACTGTGCTTACTACAGGGGGTGGGGGTCCAGCATGAACTGGGGCCAGCAGGCCCAGCACCACACACACCATGCTCAGACCACCCTTTATTTATCTTCTGCTACACCTAGGGACTGACTCCCAGGGCAGGGTCCTGGGCCTGTCCCTGGCTGCTGTCCCCCACCTCACTCCAGGGCTGACACCAGGCCTCCCTAGGGAAGGGGGTCAGGATCACTCCTCAGTGTGTCCCGTTCCCCCCCCCCCCCCCCCCCCCCCCCCCCCGCTGAAGGGTCACAAATTCAGAAGTGACTTGTGGGGACTGGGGGATCCAATGCTCAGAGCATCCCCTCCTACAACAGGGAAGGAAGAGGGTGAGGTTTTGCCTTTCCCAGGGTCTCCTATTCCTTTCTCCTTGCTTTGATGCTTCAGTCCCTTTAGTTCCTCTGCCTCCACCCACTCCAGCTATGGCCTTCCAGCTCCACACACTCATGCCAGCAGCCATGCTCAGTGCCATCCTTTGTCTCAAGGACCAGACATCATGCAGCTCCACAGCAAGTCTTCCTCCCCACATAAGGCAGAGCTTTTTGGGTGTCATTGAGGTACTGCATGGTGCCAAGTGGCCAGCTTCTGTTCCAAGGCCAGCTGCAGGCATCGCTTATAGAGTGTGCCACCACTGTCCTGTGTCTTCCAGCCTAGACGCTCAGCCTTGGAGGTCACATGTAGAGGACCCCAGCACCTCAAGGTCTTTTTGAGATGCTGTGCAGGTACTAGCACAGCCTGGGTTGCTGTGATACAGCTGCCAGAGAAGCAAAGCTGTCAGCATCAGCATTAACACCACAGCACTAGCATCCACTGCCTTCCATGCCAGCCCTGCTCATGGCACAGCAGGGCAGGGGGTAGTGCTTGCAATGCCAGCTTCATGTGAAGCTTGCAGGTCAGCACCCAGCCCTGCCAGGGCATACCCTCCTGCCCATGTAGGGTAGGAAGTCCCACACAGGCCACATACCTTTGACACTCCACACTTACTTGTGCTGTGACCCCTCCTCACCCAGGCTGCAGGCAGTGGGTGGCTCCAGAACAAAGCAGTCCATGGCAATGTGGTCAGCCAAGACCGGCACCTCCACATCACTTAGGTTACTTGCCCTGCACAGGAACCATGCCAGCCTGCAGGCACAGGAGGGGGAGCGGTCCCACCTCATCTGACCCCAACCTATCTGCATACAGTGCCCTGTGATGGTGGGAAAAGCCCTGCCTTTTCCTTCTGGACATGTGAGTGCAGTTGCAGTGGAAGAGTGTCTGGGTGTCCATGTTATGCAGCTGGTACTTCACCTGGCAGGGCGTGATCTGGTACTCACACTTATCCAGGTGCTTGTAGCACCTGCAGATGCTGCCTGGGTTTGAGGACAGCAGGGCAGTGAGGGGCATCCCCAGCACACAACCTCAGCAGGCTGAGGCCTCAGGACACCTTGGCTGTGGTGCACACTCTGCCCCCAGCACAGAGTCACCCTGCTGCCCATGTGCCCCCACAGCAGACACCAGGGTGGTGCCATGCTGCTCTGTGGCCGGGTGGGATTGGATGGTACCATCTTGAGGGCAGGCCGTGCAGGCAGGGTGTGCTGAGCCCCCAGCCCCTTGCTGTGCTCCTCCTGGTGCTCGCCTTCCTCCAGCAAGGTCCTGTTCCAACATGGTCATTGCTGTTGCGGAGCTGCGCGCCAGCCCCCACTTAGCTGCTAGGTACCTGGTTGTGGGCTCAGCTTTGTCCATGGCGGGGGCCGAGATACCTGGGCCCCACGACTGCTGGCCTGTAGCAGGTCTCCGTGCCTGGCAGAGCTTGGAGTTTTGCCCCAGTCGCTGTCGCAGCAGCTTTAGCCCTGCTCTAGAAGACTTCCTTCCCTTGCCTGGGGGCTGCACAGCAGGGCTGTGCATCTCCTCCGTGGGCAGGCTGTAGTGGTACCGACTCTGCTGCACCATCCTGGCCCAGGGTACTGTACCATAATGCTCACACCTGGGGACACCACAAGCCATGAGGCCCTGCAGTGATCAAGCTGCACTCCCCTGCAGCCAGGCAGGGCATGCTCAGGGCTGCACAGCAGTAGACAGTACCAAGCCACAGGGCTGCAACAGCAAGCTGAGGCGGGGGGTGGGGGGAAGCACCCCCTGGGACACTCACCCTCCCCACCAGTGCCACTGGAAACACGCCTCGCTCTCCTCCAGCACGAAGCACGACACCTCCACCAGGTTGAAGAAGGTGACGCCGATAATGTTGGAAACGGTGTCGCTGAGGGCCAGCAGGCACTGCCGGAACCTGCGGGGCGGCCGGAGGCGGTGAGCAGCGCAGCAGCCCCCCATGACTGCCTCCCGCCCGGCCGCCGGCGCACCTGGCATCGCAGCGCGAGACGATGTGCAGATGATAGTTGCGGGCAGCGCCGCGATCTGTGCCGAGCACCGGTCGTGCTCCCGGCAGCACCGGTCGGGGCCGCGGAAGAGACCTGCGGGCAGCACGGCCCGCCCGCCGGGATACAGCGCGACCGCCCGCGACCGTACACAGCTCGCTGGCGCTCCCCGCCGAGTCTCCGGCTCCGCACCACAGGGTGCCGGTGCCGGTGCCGGTGCCGCCCAGGAAGGTCACGTAGCGCCCCGCGCCGCCCCGCCCCGCCTAAGTCCGCACCCGGCGCTGATTGGGCCGCGTCGGCCCCGCCCCGCGAGGCAACAGCCGGGACCTCCCAGCCGGGCACCCGCCTCCCGTGCGCCCCTTGCCCCGGCTGCTCCGCCTGAGCACCCCGCACCCCGGTATCTGTTTGCCCCCTGCCGCGGGCACACCGTCCCGCGCACCCTCTGTCCACGCACTGGTCTGTTTGGAATTAAATCTGGTGAAGGATGTAAAGGACAACAAGAAGGACTTCTTCAAGTACATTGTCAGGAAAAGGATGAGTAGGGAAAATGTGGGCCCACTGCTGAATGAGGTGGGTGCCCTGCTGATCAAGGATACAGAGAAGGTGGAGTTGCTGAATGCTTTCATTGCTTCAGTGTTCACTGCCAAGGCTGGCCTTCAGGTTTCCCAGAGCCTGGAGGCAAGAGCGAAAGTCTGCAGAAAGGCAGACTTTCTCTTGGCCAGGGAGGAACAGGTTAGAGATCACTTAAGTAAACCTGACACCCACAAATCCATTGGGCCCTGATGGGATGCACCCCTGAGCGCTGAGGGACCTGGCAGGTGTTATGGCCAAACCAGTCTCCATCATCTTTGAAAGGTCATGGAGAATAGGAGAGGTGCCTGAGCACAGGAGGAAAGCCAGTGTCACTCCAGTCTTAAAAAAGGGCAAGGGGGAAGACCCAGGTAACTACAAGCCAGGCAGCCACACTTCCATCCCTGGAAAAGTGATGGAACAGCTCATGCTGGAGGTCATCTCGCAGAATGTGGAGGAAAAGAAAGACATCAGGAACAGTCAACATGGATTCACCAAGGGGAAATCACACCTGACCAACCTGATAGCCTTTTGTGATGCAATGACTGGCTGGGTAGATGAGGGGAGAGCAGTGGATGTCGTCTACTTTGACCTGAGCAAGGCTTTTGACACTGTGTCCCATAACATCCTCACAGGTAAGCTCAGGAAGGGTGGGTTGCATGAGAGGACAGTGAGGTGGGTTGAGACCTGGCAGAATGGCAGAGCTCAGAGGGCTGCTATCAGCAGTGCAGAGCCTGCCTGGAGGCCTGTATCTCACGGTGTTCCCCAGGGTCAGTAGTGGGTCCAGTCCTGTTCAACTTATTCATCACCGACCTGGCTGAAGGCACAGAGTGCCCCCAGCAAGTCTGCAGATGATACAGAACTGGGAGGAGCGGCTGGTGCACCAGAGGCTGCGCTGCTGTTCAGCCAGACCTGTGCAGGCTGGAGAGTTTGGCTGAGAGAAACCTCACAAAGTTCAGCAAAGGCCAGTGTAGGGTCCTGCACCCAGGGAGGAATAGCCCCCTGAACCAGCACAGGCTGGGGCTGGCCTGCTGGGGGGAAGCTCTGAGGAGAAGGACCTGGGAATGCTGGTGGGTAGCCAGTTGCCCATGGGCCAGCAGTGTGCCCTCGGGGCCAAGGCGGCCAATGGGATCCTGGGGGGCATGTGGAGGAGTGTGGCCAGCAGGTTGAGGGAGGTGATCCTCCACCTCTACTCTGCCCTGGTGAGGCCACATCTGGAGTGCTGTGTCCAGTGCTGGGCTCCCCAGTTCAAGAGAGACAGAGAGCTACTGGAGAGGGCCCAGCGAAGGCTATGAAGATGATGGAGGGACTGGAGCATCTCCCTTGTGAGGAAAGCCTGAGAGAACTGGGGCTGTTCAGCCTGGAGAAGACTGAGAGGGGATCTTGTCAATATATAAAAGTATCCTAAGGGCGAGTGTTGAGAATGGGGCCTGGCTCTTTTCAGTGGTGACCTGTGACAGGACAAGGGACAATGGGCACAAATTGAAAAACAAGAAGTTCCTTCCAAGTATGAAGAATTTATTTCCTTTGAGAGTGACAGCGCACTGGGACAGGCTGCCCAGAGAGGCTGTGGAGTCTCCTTCCCTGGAGACATTCAAAATCAGCCTGGACACGACTCCGTGCAACCTGCTCCAGGTGAACCTACTTTAGCAGGGGGTTGGACTAGAGCAGGGGTCCTCAAACTTTTTAAACAGGGGGCTGGCGCACGGATGAAGTGGCAGGAGGTCATCTGTGGCTGCTTGGTTTCCCCCCACAACCCCCGGCGGTGGGGGGGGGGGGGCGGAGGGGTTCTGTAAATACTGGGGGGCTGGATTGAGGACCCTGGGGGCCATATCCAGCCCGCGGGCCGTATTTTGAGGACCCTTGGACTAGAGGATCTCTAGAGGTCCCTTCCAACCCTGACCATTCCATGATTCTGTGATTCCTCTGGTGCAGCTCATGCTTCCAGAACCACCCTGGGCTTTATTTACTTTCTCAGGATGATGCTCTGCCCTGCTGGGGTTCTGCATGTCAGAGGGTCAGGGGGGACAGTTTGTGGAGCCCCACACCCCCAGGAGTGCTGCAGGGCAGCCAGGAGCTGGCAGACAGGGTTCAGCAGTGGAGCCTTATTTTACCTCATCAGGATTTCCCTAACAGCGTGGACAGAGGCCAACACCAGAGACAGTGCAAAGTCCACTCTGCAGCTGTGATATGGCTGGTATGTGCCACCCATGACATCACCTGAGGTGTCACAAAGATCTCCCAGCTGCTGTGTCACCTTGTGGGGCCACCTCTAGGCTTGTGTGGCCCCTTCCCATGGAAGGACATTTCCACCCTGGAGGCTTTGTTCACCAAGTGGGATGGGGGCTGGCATGCCAGCACTGGGAAAGGGCTTTGCTAGGGGATACCCCAGCCCCAGGAGAGAACCAGCCTTGAGCCACTCCACTGGGAACCACACTGGCGTCCTGCTGCAGGCTCTGCCACACTGCACTGTGCTATCCATTGCACTCCCAGTGTGTCCTAGAGCTGCCCCATGCCCGGGCTGTGCCCTTGCACCCCCAGCACACTTGGGGCTGCCCCATGCTATAGGGCTGTGCTTGCAGCCCCATGGGGGCCCCGCGGGGAGAGCCCCACACTAGCAGCACAGTGCAGCCTTGGCTGCCAAGTGTGTGAGTGCATCACAGACTCAGAATCCAGTTTAGGTTTGTCTGGAAGTTAACAAGGGACAAGGAGGGACACCCAGTGCTTTGGCCTTCACCCTCCAAGCAGCTGGTGGTGGGGGCATGGCTGGCCCCATGCCACACAGCACCTCACTGTCTAACCAGGTGACTTCTGCCCTGCTGCTGGCTGCTGAGGTGAGGCTGGGGTCCAGCCAGCCAGGGTGTGGGGCTGAGCCCTGCACTGCCTGCCCTGATGGCAGCACCATGCAGCCCCACGCATGGCTCTGCTGATGTGGCTCAAGGTTGCAGGCAAGGCCAGCGTAGGGCTGCGATGCCAAGGGCTTGCTCTGCCTGTGCTGCTGCAGTGCTTGGGGCACCACTGAGCCTGCAGTGGGGGAGCACTGGGCTCTGGAAGAAATGCCCACTCTGCCCACAAGTCCCTCCATCCCCTGACAAGATACGGTGGGTTGGTACTCCCCAGCTGGCAGCTGACATGGCCTCTGCCTGGGTGCCACCACATCTGTCACCTGCCTCTACATAGGAGAGCCTGGGTCAAGCCATGCTTCCATGTCACATCTTTGTCCTACCTGGGTCCCCTTTTTTGGAACAGAGACCCCATGCCAAGTCCACCCTGTCACACTCCTGTGGGCACCCTCAGCACACAGCAGCCAGGATTGCCCCCAGCACCTCTTCCCCAGCCTGCTGGATCAGAAAGACTGGGCTGGCAGGAGCAGAGCTCAGTCTTTCCATCAGCCAGCAGCACTGGCTTATGGAGTCAGGCTGTTTGGCATCTGTCTGCTCCCTGGCTGCCACCTGGGACAAGAGGCCAAGGTGGTGGGCTTGCCTTTCAGGTGCCCTGCAGCCCTGGTTCTATGGGAGAGCAGTGATTCAGGCTAGAGTTGCACTGGTGTCCATGGGTGCTCAGCCCACCCTGGGTGAGGAAAGGTAGGGCACACTCTGCCTGCACAGCCAGGCCCACATGCCCAGCTCCACACCCTGGGGAGGCTGCGCTGAGGTTGGGATGTGGCATGTACCTGGAGCTCCTTAAGGAAAGGGCCATCCCTCTAGAATATATTTTCTAATATAAGTTTATGGGGGAAGGGGTTAAAGAGAGGGAAATATCTTCCCTCTTGCAATTGCTCTCAGTGCAGAAGCTGGGCTGGCTCTATCAGCTATTTTCAGTGAAGGTCTTGGCTGCGGAGATGATGGGGAGTCAGATCAGGCTCCACGTTCATCTGCAGGTCCTGCAGCTCACAGGAGTCCTCTCCTGCCCCAGGTCTCCAGCTGAGAGTGCAACCTCCTTGAGGTCTTTCTCAAGGGTTAAGGAACACCCTGAAGGTCCTGGGCAGCCTGGTCTAAGCGACCTTGCTTGAGCTGGGGACTAGACAATCTCCACCCTCAGCAAGGAGGTGTGCTGGGCTTCTGGAGTGGCTTCCAGCAATAACCAACTATGCTCTCTGTTAAACAGCCATGGCTAGAACAAAATACAGAAAGACCCAAGGCATAAGAAAAACAAAGATGGAAACTACCCCAAAACATCCCCAACACACACAAGTTCTTTGTAAGAGGTCAGATACTGATGCTAGGAGGAAATTCCCACCATTTTCTGTTTTCCCTGAACCCCTAGGCAATTCTCAGTGCCATTGTGTATCTGGGAGGCAGCTGGTTTTACTGCCCTGGTGAATGCCTGCCTTTAAATTATGGGAACTACCTAGAAGGAAGCAGGTCTGCAAGCAGGATCTAGTACCTGGCTGATACATATCACTGCACTTCCAGGTGAAGGTCGGGTAAGTGATGAGTCAGCAGGACCTGGGTTGACCGACAACATAAGGAACAGCAGCTCAGAAGCAGGGACCCACTTGTCAGCATGTGTTGAGGCTTGGCTGAAATCATGTGGGCTGGCAAGCTGGATAGTAGAAAAGGTCACAGTTGGGGCATTTCTGGAAAGTTTCCCTTTTTTTGCTGTCCAAAGTAAACCATGTGATGGTATTTTCATCTTTTTGGAAATGACATGAAGGACCAAAGCAGCCTGACAAGAAAAAAAATTCCTGCATGCTTCAGGTTTGCTTAACATTGTGCATGTTGGCTCTGACTGCGAGCCTCCACAACTGATGAGGAGGTTTGGGTACCTACAGCTTTGTGTTGTATTGTGCTAGGTGAATCATTAATTTGCAGACTAAGGCTAACAAGTCACAGCATGTGTGTCTGCATTACTCCCAGCGTGGACAGAACTGGGGCCAACCCCAACTGCCCTGGTGCAGCCAGATCCACCTGGAGCAGAGCAGCCCTGTCTGGTCCTTCTGCTGGCAAGGCTGCAGCCTGTCTGCCCTGGACCACAGCCATCCATGTCACATCAACATCATCATATGGCTCAGCAAAGGGGTAGCAAGTGCAGAGCAAGCCTAAAGACTTGAGATTTCCTCCTTGAACCCTGCATAGCTCCTGATAAAAGTAGTTTCCCTAGTTTTGGTAAAGGAAGGAGCCAAATGCAATTGGCCTTGGGCCCCAGGGGATTTCTCCTTCCCACTAGAGCTGAGTCAGGTGCAACCAGACCCTGGGCTTCTCCTGGCTTAGTCCAACAAAATGATTGTTGTGGTTCCCATTTGTAGGTCCAGCCTAGAAACAAGGCAGATAGACACAGGCACACAATCTCTACAGCACTTTCTACAGAGGGTGAGTGTCAGGAACAGCCACAACATGGAGCCCCCAGAGAAGAAGCTGCAGATGTTTACCAGCAGCAGGATGAGGCCAGCTGTGTCCAAGGGTGTTAAAGAGTGACAGTAGTGACAGAGCAGGGCAGTAACATAGAGCAGCTATTTAAGGAGCGAGCCCTAGGGCCTGGAGACAAGGCCAACACAAGGGATTGCATGAAGGGGACTGGGACTCCAGAGCTTCATTGTCCCTGGCCAAAGATGGTGTCCTGTGCTTGTGCTGCTGTCAGGGATGGTGACTCTGCAGTAGCACCAAAATGTTGTGAGCAGCAGAGGGAGCCCGTGGACGGGGAGTGACGTGGCCTAGAAAACTGGAGTTACAGGGCAGCAAATGCAGCTGATCTTTCAGAAATGTGCTGTTGGAGTAATCCCAGAAGAAAGGGCAAGTGCTGCTCAGAAAGTGGCTTGTTTGTATTTTGGATACTCACAGCACCAGCAATGTTGCTTTAATTCATCCTGGTGTTCATGTCAGTCAACTTGAAGGGCCAGGGCAGTTTCACAAGCTCTTAAACCTTGGGACTGCCTTTACCACTGTGGCCAGACCACACACAGTCACCCTGTAATCTCCCACCCTCTGGGGCCGATGGTCATGTCTTCTGTGCTCTGTGCCAAAGGTTCTCCAGGCAGGCAGGATCAAGGTCAGACTTCCATAGGTCTCTCTTGGATTCACACCATTGTCAAAGCAGAGCTAGCTATTTTTACTGGGAAGCACAAAAGAAAACCCGGGAGGAGCCCCATGAGCATTGCAGCACACCTCCATCCTGCACAGATGTAAGTCAGGGTTATGTACTGGTGTGGTCTTCCTAATTTCTATTGCACAAACCTTATTATTCAAATGTGGAGCAGTTGTGACAAGGCATAGTTCTTATTTCACTCATGTTTCCATCAGTGACAGTGCTCTATCTGAGAGGCCAGGTCCTTAGCTGCGGGTGGTCACTGGGGCACACAGCAGCTCTGGCAGAGGAGCCCAGTGCGGTACTCGTACTGCGTGCACAGCCGGGCGGCAAGGGGCAGCTCCTGCCTGATGCAGCATCATGCCCACAGCTTTCCCAGGCAGGCCAGGTTCTGCACAGGGCAGAGGACCCCCAGGTGACCTAATGCACAGATGTCCTTGAGGTTCCCCCGCCAGCCTGGCGCAGGGAAGAGAGGCGGAGGGATGGAGGGCACAGCTGGTCTCCTGGTCCTGCAACTGCAGGGAACCGCTGGCCAGAAGCAGCCGTGAGGAGCCCTGGCAAGAAGCTGTGCTCAGTGCTGCAGAGGAAGGTGAACGCCCCGCGTGGACCTGTGCCCATCTGCCTGGGGGGAACACTCCTTCCAGCCCCCAGAACCGGCGGGAGCGCGCTCGGGGTCGGCAGCCGGGGACCGTTAGCAGCCTGCCCGGTGCCGGTGCAAGGGTGGGCCGAGGCACCAGTCCCGTGCCGGGCAGCCACTCCCGGGCAGGGCAGACCGATACCGCTGTCCTTCCTGCGCCCAGGGGGATGGCTTTGTCCCGCCACCGCTGCCCTGCCCCGCCGCCCGGTCACACCGCAGCCCGGTCACACCGCAGAGGCCTGGCACTGCGCCGAGCCCGGCCCGGCCGAGCCGTAGACAACAGATCCCAGCCGAGCCGAGCAGAAGCGACTCCAACCGAAACCATTTCAGCCAAGCCGAACAGAAACGGTCTGAGCCGAGGGGAGCCGAGCGAGCCAAAGCGAACTGAGGCGATCTCATCCGAGCCGATCCAAGCCGATCGGATACGAACCGAAGCGAAACGAGCAGAACCGAACAGAATCGGTAGGACCCGATCCGAAAAGGGACGATCCGATCCCGGCCGAGGCGAGCCGGGCCGAGACCTACTGAACGGAGCCGAGCTATGCCGAACAGAGCCGATCTCAGCCGAGTCGAACGGAGCCGAGCCAAGTCGATCCCAGCCGCGTCGAACGGAGCTGAGCAGAGCCGATCTCAGTCGAACAGTATCGAGCCACACCGAATAGAATCGATCTCGACCGATCCGAACCGAAAGGAGCCGATCCGATCCCAGCCGAAACGAGTGGATTGCCGCCGAGCCGAAGAGAGTCGCTCACAAACGATCTCAGCCGAGCGGAGCCGAACGAGCCGAGCCTAGCCGAACGGTTCCGAGCCGAATCGATCCGACCCGACCACAGAGGAGCCGAGCCCAGTCGAGCCGAGCCGAACAGAGCAGAGCCGATCTCAGCCGAGCCGAACCGAGCAGAGCCCTACCGAGCCGAACAGAGCCGATCTCAGCCGAGCGGACCGACTGGGCAGAACCGAACATAGTCCTCCGGAGGTCGCCCTCTATAGGCCGGCAGGTCTCCGACGGTCGCACTCTTAGTGACAACGCCAGCGGCAGGTAGCCGGTGCTGCAGCTCGGGCGCCGCCCGGCTCCCCGCTGCCGCCCCGCAGCACCGGCACTGCGGTACCGTCGCTGCCGCCCAGTGAGGAGCCGCCGCAGCCGCCCCCCGAGCACGGTGCCGACTGGCGCTCGGCGCGCAGAACTGCTGGGCCCGCGGCGTGCGCGGTGCAGGAGCAGCATGGCGGCGCGCCGGGTGCGGGCGGCCCCGGAGGGTCCGGGGGTTGAGGGGAGGGAGGCGGGGAAGCAGGAGGCCGCCTCCCGGGCGCCGGCGCCTCGCCAGCTCGCCAGACCCTTCGAGTCTGCCGCGGCCCCGCTCGCCCCGTGCCGCTGCCCCCGCTGCAGCATCGCCCCCGCTGCAGCATCGCCCCCGCTGCAGCATCGCCCCTGCTGCAGCATCGCCCCTGCTGCAGCATCGCCCCCGCAGCCGCATCGCCCCCGCAGCCGGGCCCCAGCCCCAGGTGCCCCCGGCGCTGCCGTGGCGGCGGCAGCCGGACCCCCGCTGCCAGCCGGACCCCCGCTGCCGCTCGGAAGGGCCTGCGGCAGGAGCGGCTCCGGGCAGGGCCGAGCGGCGCCGGTCACGGTCACTTGTGCTTCTGTCCCTCTGCCGGGGTCGCGCCGCCTCGGGCTGGCGGGGGTTGTCCCTGCCCGGCCTCGCCCCACGCGGCGCGGGTGCGGGAGGGGACCGGGGGGCACGGCCCGGTGTGGGCAGGAGCTGGGCCGGCCGGGGAGAGGCGAAGGAGAAGGAACCCGAGGGCGGGCGGCCAGCAGCTGCCTCCTGCTGCGGACACAGAGGGCCTAGCCCTGCGGTGGGGGGGGACCAGCCCCGCAGCCCGCAGCAGCCGGGTGCCAGCGTGCACAGCGGGGTCCGTGTGTCACCCGCGGGGTCCGTGTGTCACCCGCGGGGTGGGGCGGCCCCCGGTGCGCGAGGGAGCGACGCGCCGTGTCCGGGAGGCCGCGTCTTGCGAGGAAGAGCTGTGAGACACCCGGGGGTTACCGGGGTGGGGGAGCCGAGCGGCCGGCGTTCTGCGGGAGGGAGGGAGGAGAGAGGGGGAAAGACGCGTCTGAACATTTTCACAGCGGTACCAAAAGCGAGAGCTGTGGTGAGTCCTGGTCCGTGGGACCCTGTCTCCCCTCTTGTGTGTCCCAGGCCCCCCCTGCCCCTCCTCTGCCCCGCCTTCCCTTCCCTGTGCTGCTGTGATTTTGGGGGGGGGGGGCGGGGGATCCGGACTGGACCGAAGCTGCTCTTACCGCTCCCCCCCCTGTAACAAAAAGCTCACGAGTCGGCACAAGGATGGGGAGGTCACTCCGCTATTACCTCCGTGGGCAAAACAGACTTAACCTGGGGAAATCAGTGCGATTGATTAGCAGTCAAGTCAGAGCAGGAGAATGAGCAGGAAAAGCAAATCTTCAAAACACCTTCCCTCCAGCCCCCACTTCTACTGGGCTTAACTTTACTCCCGATTTCCCTGTCTCTTCCCCGCAGGGGATGGGGAACGACAGCTGCTGTCAGTTGATCACACGTCATTTCTTCTTCTTTCTCCTCCTCTTCCTCCTCCTCCCCAAACCTTGCCATGCAAACCCATCATGTTTTGATTCCCTAGCTCTCCATCCTATTCTTCTGTCCTGCTCCCTCTTCCCTTCTGCCTTTATCTCTCATTCTGCTGTTCCCTTCTCTTTTACTCTCTCTGCTTTTGTCCTACTCCCTCTACTTCTCTTTTCTTCATCTTCCGTCTCTGTCTTGCAGCCCAGGGCTGGTTTTCCCTTTACATCTCTGTTCTCATCTGTATCTGTCTCTTTTTAGGCTTTCTTCTTTTTTTCTACCCGCTGCCTCCCCCCAGTGTCTCTGGTCTGTTCCCTGGCATTCTTTTCCTCCCTGCACCTGTACATGCTGCTCGGGGTCCTGGGAGATGTCTGAAGGCGGGGGACATGTCAGGAAAGTCTGTGTCCAAAGAGGTACTTACTACTGTGAATTCCTGACTTCCCGCAGGCACGGGAATCTCCCAAGCCAACACCACAACTGACCTTTTCTTGGTGGTTTTTAAAGGTGATGCCATGAAAGGATGGGATAAGAAAACCTGATGCCCTGAGCACATCATTTCCAGAGAAACATGTTGCCTATACACCTTCATTTGGGAGGTGGACGGGTGAGTACATTAAGTGATGACTTGTTTCAGCACAGCTGTGCTTTTATTAAGAGGTTGTAGAGACATCTCCACTCCCACCGGAGAGCAATCCAGTCACTGATGAGGGATGTCTCAGGGCTGGCCCTGCTGTGCAGTCAGGCTGTGGCCAGCCAGGGTCAGCCTGCCACATCGCGTGTCCCCCGTCCTGCTATTTAACACCAAACTCATCTTGGCTTTTTCAGTCCTGCTGATAACTCCATACTGTTTGCACTCTCTAGATGAAGAAATCCCAAAAAGTGGAGAGCAGAAGCATGCCCCTGGGATTCACGCTAACTTTGAAAATCTCGTGTGAACAAGTAAAGGTGCTGCAGCAAATATGCAAGCTTTGTTTGATTTCATAGGCAGAGGTGAATTACAGTTTTTAAAAGCCCTGACTAGCACATACTGTTGCACGCAGCAACTGTCACTGCCTTCCTCATGCTGCTGTGACAGCTCAAGGCATGTCAGCAGTTTTGCAGTAAGCACTGATGTAATGTTACAGCCAAGAAATTACATATATGAAAGATAAGAATATCAGTTCCACAGCAACTGTGTGTTTGCATGATGGAGCCCTGCTTTCGTGGAGATGGCTGAATGCCTGCCTGCTGATGGGAAGTAGCGAATGGATTCCTTGTTTTGTTTTGCTTGTGTGTGCGGCTTCTGCTTTACCTATTAAACTGTCTTTATCTCAGCCCACCAGTTTTCTCACTTTTACTCTTCCAGCTCTCTCTCCCATCCCACTGGGAGGGTAGTGAGCAAACAATTGTGTGGGGCTTAGTTGCTGGCTGGGGTTAAACCACGATGCGCTGGCTGGCACTAGTTCATGAAATGTCTTTGATGCTAAATCACCCCAGCACCTTGGGCTGGATGAGAAACAACCATGCCCTTCCTTAAGAAGCTGGCATTTGTAACAGAGGCATGAAATGATTATTTGTGTGGTGCCTAGAGTCTGAATGAGGTGGCAGGTATCCCATCCCTGCTTCCTTCACCTTTCTAGGCTTTTAACATGGTAACAAGCAACGATGAGTTAGCAGTGTGGACTTCAAATGACTGTCGGTTCATCTCAGAGTTACACACAGAAACAACACATTATTTTAAGCAGTCCTATTTCTGTTACAATCAAAGGCATTCCTGTTAACTCTCTCTATACAACACTTGTAAATCAGTTCATTGTAAATGAGCTTCTGGCACTGATCTTTGCGTTCACTTTGGTCTGGGTCAGTAGCTTAGCAAACCACCTTTTATCTAAAGCTACCTGTAGTCTTTAGCAGTCATAAATATATCTGTTCCTTCTTAAAGTCTCTGCAGACCACCCACACATGGCCTGGAAAAGACCAGGTGGTGAGTTGAATGTAGATTAAATTGTATTTTAAGTGTTACTTCTCTGATTGCAATTTCTGATCCTTCTGATGAAGTGGTCTGTCTGTTTTGTTTGTGTTATCAATGGGAATGCTTTCAAAATTGCTCTGGTGCCAAGGAGAGCAGAAGGAAAACATTGCTTTATGGTAAGCATTTTGAAAGAATGTTTACACCCAGAGCATCAAATTGATTTCCCCAAAGAACAGGCTGAGCTGATCAAAACCAAAAATGATCATTGATTTTGCACATATTTGAATACAAATAATTTGATTTCAAAAAGTCTGTTACGTGCAGCAGCTCATGGTTATTTCCATATTTCCTCAAGCACATCATAATTATTTTCTTAGGCTCCATTTTCTTGGTTTCGTTAACCTTTTCGCTGGGATGCAGGCAGGTGCAGAAGCAGTTCAGTGACTGGGCAGAATCAGGGCACAGCTTGAGACCTGATGTTCCCAATTTTAGTTCATTGAGGTGCCAGCCAGTGGAGGCAGAGCAGCAGCACATCATTCTTGTGTTCTCAGTTTTGTTACGTTTTTCTGCAAAGCTTTTGATTCTCAGTTGAACTCCTTTGGAAATCCTAATGGGAAAGTAGTTGAAAGCTTCAAAAAGTCTCTAGAAATTCTGCCAGATCTTCATGTATTCTCAGAAACTGTTTAACATTTGTGAGAATTGACTTTCACTAGCACCTACGTACTTAGGTCATCAAATACATATTTTTCAGATGTGCCTCATCACAGTGAATTTCATTACAGTTACATAATACCCTACAAGGCCAGGGAATTATGATCCTTCTGCTAAACACAGGGAATTGAGAAGCTTAGACTTCATAACAATTCCTCAGGCCTTTCAGGATATATGTGGCTGAAATAGGAGTCAGCGTCTAGGTCACCTCTTCTTCCTTTGCTTACACACTTGATAATTGCTGCCCTGTTCCTTAAACTTGTTCTGAACCTCTATCTGTAAGAGAGATGGTATCATAAACAGCAAAGTAGACTGGAAAATCCCAGCATATGGCATTGATTACAAAACTGTGAATTCTTCCTCCCTAAAATAAAAATCTATACCATTTAATGTAATGCATTAGGCATTACAGGCAAAAAAGCCCTTCGGTATAATCCCAGTCCTCTGAAAGGCCTAAAAATTAGTATGAAAAACCTTCCAAATCTAGTAGAGCTGAATATAGTGAATGCAAAAGATGAGGTGCCAATTGCTTTTGCTCTGTAGAGTTGGTATTTAACTAGCAGGTCAAACAGGACAGTGTTTAATACTCTTAAGGCGAACCTTTGTAGAAATGGTAAGTAATGAAAAAAGCATTCCATTTTGTTATAGGTAGCTTTACCAACCTTTTCCATTAAGCCTTACACTAATTAAAAGGAGATTTTGTATCTTTTGGAGTCAAATGGAAACCACTTGAAAGACAGCTTTTGGGATTTTGCAGGGACTGTTTAACTTCTGGCTGAAAGAGATGGCAGCCTGTCAGAGCAGCTGTGTTGGGTGGTATCAGACCCGTACCCGTCTGTGTCGGAAAGAGTGACACATGCCTCTCTTGTGAAGCTTCTCTGGTCATGCTGCAATAGTGAAACAAGTTGTCAAATGGTAGATGATCATTCAGGACTCAGTTCAGATCCTTGTTACTGGCCTGGGAGCACTGTGGGGTGTGCTTGACCCCCAAGATAAAAAGAGAGTACTGGGTGACCCTGCGAGCTGTTCTAGAAATTACAGTGATGGGTGGCAGAGGTGCTACAGTCAGGCTGACTAGCAGCAGGCAGAAAATGCACAGATTTTAAGGGATCCCTGAAACATAACAGGGCTGGGGTTTGAAAAATGCATGTGCAGATAGAATTTGTCACAAAGTGAGAGTTTTCAAAGTGATGCTGGCACTTTGCAATTTACATATTATGTCTCACCCTTTATCCAAACAATGATTTCAAGGGAGTTTTTAAGTACTGTCAGTATCTTCTCTCCATAGGCAAATGTGTATCTAATTACAAGAAGTTAAAGTAGAAAAACTGACATTTTCAAAGCAAGGATCTAATTGTGGTGTGAATGGCTCAAGTATGACACCTAAAGTCATATCCAGCTTGATCACTGAAAATGCTGAACACACAATTCCCAGGCAGCTCACCTATATAGAATTTTAATGGAATAAAGTCACTTAACTAGGTCTATAAATATGGATTTAGGTCAATAATGGCACATAAATTTGAAAATGTTGTGCTTGGGCTTGTCCCATAGTCTTGCGACAAATGTGTGATGCTGCTACAGCCAGGACACAGTCTTGTCAAAAATTCATCTGCTCCCAAGCAAATGGAGTCCGTAGGTTACTGGTATTTTTTGTCATAAAGCCTCTTGCAGGAGAAGCTTCTCTCTGGCCAGAGAACAAAAATAAAGTTATCATACTTATCACTGTATCAGTGTCATTATCTCAGCACAATCATAAAGTATTACAGAGAGAGCTATTCCAGATTTTCATTGGTCAGGAACAGAGATGAAGTTCTTGCCCCCAGTAACAGATGAAGCTCTGTGCATGTCCTAACTTAAACCATGTCAGTAGCTCCAGTGAAGCAGCTAAAGATCAGGAGACTTACTGACATGACCTGCCAAGTTGGTATCGGGGAGTCATGTGAGTTAGGTGAGGTGGTATGAGAGCAGTAGTGCTAAGACAATGCAGTTACTTGGCAGACAGCAGTGTTCAGGATGCTGAACACGACATTTTTGTAGATGATTATGTAGAACAAATAAACTTCATGTGAAGTCTGTTCACACAGTTACAGAAAAGCAGACTTTTAGGTCTGAGCATGAGAGTTTAATGTGAACAGAATCTCTAAACAGAGTTGACAGTGTTGACAAAGGTAATATTAGATTTGAATTAGAAGCTTTGTAAGGTTAATTAAAAATCAAAGACACAGTTACAATAGAAGTCATTATCCAAGAGTATTAAATCAGTTGCAAGTCCAAGCCCATAAAAGAATTAATCAGGAATAATTTAATGTTGGATATCGAGGGCTTGTATTTTCCACTAATGCCCAAATCCATTCCATTAACCAGTACAATTCTTCAACTCCATAAAATGAGTTTCTGAAAGTAAGACAATAGAAGAACAATTCTGTGGGAAGAAGTTTTAATTCTGCTTTTAAAGTACAGTTACAGTAACTAGAATATGGTTTCTATCTAGAGAATCACACTGGCTAAGGCCAAAGGTTTTTCTGATCCATTTCCCCGTGTCCAACAGTGGCTGATGGCAGATGCTGTGGAGTGATCTAAGAGCAAAGTGAGCTGCTTTCAAGGGTGTGTATCACAGCATCTAGTTCTTTCTTCCATTAATTTATTTAATTGCTTTTTAAATAGTCATGGAGATCAGTCCATGAAAACTTTCCTCTTTTCCATGGCAATTAACTTCCTCAATCAGCTACATTATGTGGAAAAACATCGTCTTCTGTTTGTTTTGATGCCTGCCATGTGATGACTTTCCCCTTTTGTGGTGCGAGACTATGAATCTCCAGTCTTGGCTCCCTTTCACCAGACTACTGATCATCCATCGCATGGATCTCTCTTATAGCCTCTCTCAGTCATCTTTTCTTGCATCACCTTTATGGCCCTTTTGGGGCCCTTCTCAGCTGTCCTACACGTGAACAACAAATAGTTGAAGGAGGCTAGAGAGAGGGAAAGCAAAAAGATTCATTTGGCTTTTAAGAAGAAGGAGTTGAAGTGCTGGGGACATTGGGGGAAATTCCTAATGTAGAAAGCAGAAAGGCATGAAAGCAGCATTGAATGATGGGGAGATTGTGGTTACCATCTAACCACTCGTAAGTTACCAACTCTGCTCAAACCAGATCTCACTGAAGTCAGTGCAAGCCATCACACTAACTGTGATTCTTGAAAACAGGCTTTTGTTGAGCAAAACTATCGTTTTATCAAGGTACGTCAGGAGATTTGTGCAGCTTTTGACTGCAGGGCCCCTAGCTTGTAGTAAATTTTGAGCAAACAGGAAAGCCAAACAAATAAAAGCAAAAGTAAGATTATTTCAGTCCCCTATGTCTGGTGGCACCTTGAAGAAGAACCAAGCTTTTATTCTGTCATCTAAAGGTTTTCTTCTTTTTTAACCCAAAAAATAAGCTTGTCACAAACCAGTACCTAACCTACTGCAGCCGTTTATCGACTTGGGTCCCACAGGAGTGATTGTCTAGAGGCAGTCTGTATAGCTGGTAACAAGCTGATAAATGGCCACACCAGGCTCAGTGTTGGCATCTGGAGGCAGTTATTAATCAGATCAAGCGCTTTATAAACTATTGATAAAAGGTTCAGTACCTTTCCCTTCCTTCCTAACTGTAAACTTACGTCTGAACAAGTTATCTGGAAAAAACTCATCCCTCAAGCATATTTTTCTTAATTTTCAAAATTTAGAAAAAAAGGCTAGGACCTTGAGATAATTTTTTTTTCCTCATTTTGTTAAGGTTATGGACTATCATATGTCAGTAAGATACATGGTCTGTTAGTCGTCAGGTTTACACTCATTAAAATCGGTGAGAATTTTGCTGTTGAAGTCATCAGATGCAGTATGAGTCCCAGGCCTTTCTAGATGTTTGACCTTGGAAACAGTCTCCTTTAGTAATCTAACACTACAAATAACAGAATTTATTATCAGCATGACTGTTATAGAGTGACTAGTTCTTAATATAGTGCTTTTTTCATATGATTATTTTCTTGTATTTAAAATGAGAAGAAGCTGAAAGAAGGAAAGGAGGCTGTTACTCTTAAACCAACATCAGAAGAATTATTGGCTTCAGATCTCTGTATACATCAGATTAGGAAAATACTCCAAATGTCCTGGGTACAAAACACGTAATTTGATGTCAAGTCCAGATTTATTTTCTTGAGGACATTGGACTGACAGTAATGCAAGTTCTCTACCAATCGTTCCAGAAGGATTAGACATTAAACAATAGTTGCAGAATGTAAAATATAATCTTAAAGGCATTGAATCTGCAGCATGCATGTTCCCCAGGATATTATTACAAGACTCTTCATGTCTTTTTTCTAATGGCTCTGTGGATTCCCTGTTTTCAATCTGCTACAACCAGCTTTACAAATGTCCAGCCACTCTTTTTCTCTGTTATTAATTTTTTTTCTATTGTAAAGCATTTCTGATCATATTTCTCTCTCACTACTTTTAAAATTTATTGCTTTTCTGTTGTACTGTTAAGGATTTTATTTCCCAATTGGTATTAATTTTTAACTACTTATGTAAGTGTGTATCAGTTCAGATTCCTGCAGAAAAAAGTTTGTCACAAATCCGCAAAAGCTAAATGATGAAAGCAGAGCTTGCAGACTCACTACTTTCTTTCTCTGCCTGCTTCATCAGACGTAAAAAGATTTTATCTTCATTCAGATTCTTACACTGCCCAGCACTATAGCCTTTATGTATGACAGGTAATAAATGTATGGATCAATTTCTTGGCATATCTTCAAGATCAGCAAAGTTGCACCCATTTATATCTGCAAAGGATCTGGCAGTAGTTGTTGTCACAGGCTAGTCACACAGAAAAGGTTCTGAATCAGCAGTGCCACAGAAATCCAGGCACCAAAATACCTCTGTGGGCATGGAACCTGTAATCAGGGAGGTGCTTGGAAATATAATTTTGGTTGCTTTGTTATATGAAAAAAAAATATCTACATTTTCTTGCAAAGAGATGAAGTGTTGGGTTCCTCAGCTGTAGGTGTGGCAGTGTTCTAACCAAAGGTACATGTGGATAAATGACACTTGCCTGCTTTTGTTCCTAGAAATACAGTGTTAATGCCCTTCTCAGCAAATGGTAACAGCGAATGGGTAAGTTTACCCCCAGGGGCATGAGGGTAGTACATCCTCTGCAACCACTACAGGCAGGGACCAGTGTCCTTATCCAGTCACTGCATGGATTTTTTCTAAGGACATACTGTGACCCAAATCCTGTCCTGGGCGTTATGATGTCCTCGCACATGTCATGGTCACGTGTCTCAGAGCAGGCTTTGGCCCCATTTGCCATATGGGAGCTGGAACATCGTGTTTTTTCTGAATGTCCCTTTTTTTTATTTTTGTGTTTCTGTTCAAAGCTCAAATGAAGAGCTAATTGCTACCCCAGCAGAGCCCATTGGCTGCAGGCTTCCCCGCTGCTCTGCTGTTAGTCTGCTCATGAATGAATTCTTGGGTTTGAGGCAGATTTCCAGGACCCCTGGGATGGTCCCAGTTTAGCTCAGTCTGCTTATTGCTTGACATTCCTAAATATGAACGTGCTATGAAAACTACCAAAGGCCAGTCTTTAAGGAAACTTTTGAATGGGCAGCTCAGTTACTTCTCCTCTGCACAGTGACCAGGAGAACGTGAGTTCTTTTGTTCCTTACAAACCCTCTTTTCTCTCTTTAGAAATACAAAAAACTAGTTTGACCCTTGAACTCTGGCTCTGCCATGGGAGCTTACATTAATTGCCACATTGGGGCAGATTTCATCCTTGCAAATCTGCTCTTTTCTCATTGTCCACTGCATCATTTCCTCCTTGTCTTCCCACCATGCTTGGTGCATCATCTATGTTGCTATCAGGATTTTCCATGTGCAGCAGGGGAAATGGCATGGTAGCGCTCCAGGGATTGCTCCTGGCTTTGCCAGTGGCTCTGTGTGGAGGCTTAAGCAACTCTCCCAAGCTTGCTGCTTCCCCGCTTTTACCTCTGGAAAACGGCAAGGGTGAGAGCAGAACTTTTAAAAATGATGTGAAAATGAAGTTAGAGTTGATAAATGTATTAGGATTGTTGTTATTGTAGACAACGCTAAGTGGCATTCCTCTCAGAGAAGCACTTTGTAGACGTGGAGGGAACTGAATCTTTCTCTGTATTTATAAACACCATATGTATACCTTGATTTACGTGTTTTGCTGACAGGGCTTGCTTGATCTCACAGAGTTAAACCAAAGTTGTGAGAGATGGGAGGAAAGGAACAAATATGTCTCTTCGAGACCTGCAATATCCCATCGTCACTATGGCAGGGCTGAATTTTAAAGAGGGTTGTGAAGAAACTGACCCTGTGGATGTCTCTGGTGAAGGAAGTGACTGGTAGACATTAAAAGCTGGGGAAATTGTAGGAGATAATAGAGCAGCTAGGTAAGATGGGGCAAAAACATCACAGATTATGAGGTGAAAATGAGACGTTTGCATTGTGTGCCTGGGTTATGAGGATCCTGAGGTCTAAAAGACTAAGGAGGTGCTATGCATTTGGTGCTCATCAAGGCAGCAGCAGAGGAGGAGAGTCTACTGTGGATATCCGTAATAAGGAAGCATCTGCGCTTCTGCCCACATCAGTCAGGCCTCAGGTAGGTCAGTGTCTACATGTGGCTGACAAAGGAAACACGAGTCTCCAAGCCAGACTTATGGTGATAGTTTGGCATGTGAAAGTAATTGAATATTTTACAGCAGGGCTTCCAAGTATGAACAAAATTCTGCGTAAAGCACTGCCAGACAGACTTGGCAGATGTATTGTCACACGTTACATGATGATACTGAAGTTGTTTTTAGGTGTGCATTTGTTTGTTGGTACAACAATGGGAAAATCTAAACCTATTCAGAAAAGAAAACATTGAACTTCCTTTTGTTCCATCTGTTTTGCTTGTTTCAGAGGACTCCAGCAGGGCCCAAGTCCCCCACAGCCTGAGTCTGGGGAAGCCTTTTACAGAAAGCTTGTTCCCCAGTAACATAAAAACACATCATTTATACCTCTGTGATTAGTGCTTAGAAATATTTTTTCCAAGGAAGTTGATGTAGCTACTGTGATCATTGACTTGTTTATGCATTCCAAATCTATAGTATAAATAGTTCTGGTCAGTGCAGAAACAGGCTTCATCCCACATGTGATTATGTGGGAGGGAGAGAACACATGATGGAGTATGAGAGCAGCAAGAGCAGCGTATGTGAGCAGGGAGATCTCTGCTAAAACAACAGCTTCAGTTATCAGCTGTGCCCAGCATCCATTGCAACATTTGCTGCATGTGATGTATTATATAGAAATTTGCAAAGTCCTGTATCCGTTAACAAAGTGAAGGGGGGACAGCACCTTTCCCGTACTTTCTTTAGCCAGCAGCCCACCTTCCCAGGAGGAGCTGTGACAGTCTCCCTGCTTTCCCGTCCCCTTCCTCCATTCCTTGCTGCAGATTCCTTCCCGCTCCCATCTCCCACCCTTCCCAGCCTCAGCTTCTCCCAACTTGTCACCTGCTGGCTGTGACAGTGCAGAAAGATGGCTGTGGCCAGAGCAGACAGTGAGGACTGGGGCAGGAGGGAGCGCGTGGTGGTACAGAGCCCTGGCCATGCCCCGTCACACATCCCAGGGCAGCAGCGGCTGCCTGAGGGACAGAGGAACAGAGTGTGCAGGCAGGGAACAACGTGCATTTTGTCATGCTCTGGCTCTGGAAAGACAGAAAAAAGTCTGTCAGATTTCTCTACTGGATATTTCTGAATGCTAAGGGTTGCTCTAATCCTCTCCTTGTTGGCCAGGCCTCAAGGAGCTGTATGGCAGATGGGGAAAGGGTTCCCCAGCCATGTCCCTTAGCATCCCCTTTAGACCACCAAGCACCGGGGGGTTAGCTGTTGTGGAAGACAGGAAGGATTCATGTGCAGCTCAGAATAGAGCCTGGGAATGACAACAGCAAGCTGTGGAAGAAAGAAAAGAAAAAAACCCAAACAACTCCAAACCATGTTGAACAAGGCCAGTGATTTGTTCTGGGATTTTTAATGCTTCCCTCCATGAAAGTGAAGTCAGTTTGACCCACTCGTTCTGGCTCTGCTACACATCACACCAAATATTTACTCTGCTAAATTGCATTGCTAGAGTCTCACTGGCATCTTTTCTTTGAAGTGATATCCTAGAGCTTTAATTTTTTTGCTGGAAACCCCTACATTACATCCCATAGTCCACTGCTTACAGAGCTCCAAAACCCTGCAGGCACCAAACCTCTGCATTACGCTTCCTAACTGCAGGCCTGAGAATCAAAGGAGGCTTCATGCTGGTACATCAATCCAGGAGCTGAGATACTGACCTCATGTGTGAAATTTTGATTGGGTTTAGCTAATTTTGCATGACATGTCGCTACCAGTCTGCCTGGTCTCAGCAATTCAGTGGCCTCAGACACAGTGTATCCATGTACCTTAGGCCAGATCTCCCCGCTCTGCTTTTCTGAAAGGTCTTCCTCTGACAATCAGACATGCCTTTCCCTCCTGCAATTATGTCTAAAAGTGCTGGCAGCCTGCTTAGGAAAAGCAGAGAAGAAATCTGCCCAAAGTTTATTTGTTTGATTTTAAGAATAAACCTTGTTGACTATCAGCTAAAGCGGCCTGTCTAGAGACCAAAGTCAAGCATGCACATGCAGCTTCATGGAGTTACAGTCTGGAGCCTGTGAATTAATTAGCAATTTCTCTGAAGAACCGCACCCTGACAATTCACAGACTTCATAGCTCTCTGACCAAATTTGATAAGCAGTGAAGGTGCATGACAGTTCCGTGGGATCATGTTAGCCTACTTAGCACTGCAAACCGCCAGAACAGCAAAGGGGGGCTTGCCAAAGGTATGCTAACACAATTCCTAAATGTTAGACATCAAAGCAGTAAAGGGACTTTGTCATTTTAAACCTGAGACAAATTTAAATTTGCATTGACTCTACAGCTGGAAAAAAGTAAACTCCCATGGGAGGATTTGACTCCTTAGCTACCTGAGTGTAAAGGGGATCCCATACGGCTTGGGTAGCTTACTGGTAACGTTACAAACTGTCCCATTGCTAAATAGTTCATTACCTTCTCTAGGTAGTTTGCCTGTGTGCTGCCTGCTCCCAGAAATCGTTAGCAGAGGGTACAGGCTTAAAATGACACAGTTCTGCTCTGTGAAGTCACTGTTAAGAACATTAAAACCTTGTGTGCCTTTATCACAGTAGCGGGGCTGTAAAAAGCAGCTGGCACCGAAAACAGAGGCAACGTCCTATCTATCATCCTGACTTTGTTCTTGCATTTGTCGTTGTGTTGGACATGTTTCACCTTCAAGAAAACTGTTACCTATTGTTAGCTGGTTCAGAAGCTTGACCTCAGATCTGAACCATGGAATGGACACTACACAAATACCACACACACACACACCCCCACCCCCCAAAACAGAAGATCCTAGTTTTGCGCAATTCCAGTCTAGATACATGAGACAGACAAAGGTAAGGAAAGTGTTTCAACAGGCAAAGGCATTTTTCTCTCTCTTTGAATTGGGTAATTTATTTCCTGGCTTTTTTGTTACTTAAAGACGTGGAATTACATCCTGGCACTGTCCACAAACCAGGATTGCCTAGTCGTAACAACATACAAATGTGAAACAAGGGAATTTACAAGCCTGAACGGCAGCCTCACTTCACCAAGGCCGCTACAGTAGCACCTGGATTTTGCCTCAAAGATGTATTTCTTTCCTTCTTGAGCTTTCTACTGAACATCACAGGCTGTGTAATGAGAAGCCTCTCACTGCTGGTCATCTTATTAATAATCGCAGTTTTCCTTTGTAACACCTACCTGTCATATTGCTCTTCTCTCCCTATTTAATACACACAGCACTGTCTTAAATATTTAGCTTTTCTTTTCTCCCCCTCAGACTTAGAACTGATAGATTCTGTCTATGCAGAGATGAAAGTTTGTTACCAAGAATACAAAATAGCTCAAAGGCTTTGCAGAAGTTAACTCTCAGATTAAATATAATTAGGTATTTTTCCTGAATGCCTTGTGTGTGACAGTAGGAGGGGCAGTCAGTCTCTGTGATTATCCCATTGCTTTTTCCCTTGAGCGTAAACCAGTCATTGGCTGATCTCTGTTTTTGACTGGAAAATTGTGATTGCTGTGCTTTATATGAAGATGAGGTTTTGTTTCACTGTTTATCCTTGCCAAGTCTGCTCACTCCATAAGCACTAATTCTGCCCCAGTGGAGGCGTGAGAGTGTGGCTGAAGATAAGTCACCTCCATTGCATGACAGTCTAAACTTCTCAATCCATCACAGATTGAAGAAGAAAGAATGAAAAATTTATTTAGACATTGATTCTGCCACCCGTTTCTTTCTAAACAATGGTTTTGCAATCACATTTTTATAGTGTGAAAATAATATAGTGGAAATAATATATAAAATATAGTGGAAAATAATCCATTTTTCCCTCTCTAGCAGCTGTGTGGAAGACTAGGAGTCAGCAGGTAGATACAATCAGAGAAACACAAATTTGGGTTTCTGTTGATGCTCCTTTTTAACGCTCTCTCAGCACATCTGATTATGGAGCTCTCCTGCCTGTACTGAGGAACAAAGGAAACTGATTAAGTAGCAAGTGCTTAAATTAAATGTGATTAATTTGCTTTTATATCCCTCTCCTCTCTCCCATTCCCAGTGACCTCAGATTTCACTCTTCAGAATGAAAGGTGCACACATTAAACCAAACAGCTAACTTTGAAGTTCATATCAGTATTTTTACATTTTTGCATTCAGGTTTCACCATCGTTTCTCATACTTGCAGTATTTCAACTTGTGCATGCTTTATATTAAAGGACTCACACATTATTTTGTGTTAATTCTGGCCACAGTTCTTTTAATCCTTTGGACCTATGATAATTGTAGCTAATTTTTCAGGTTTTTTCAGTGCATCCTAAAGGCTTGGAAACCACAGGGCAAATAAAGAAATTAGAAATATATTTTATTTATTTCAAGCTTTTTGCAAGCTCAGAGCTCTGAAAATAGTGTACTACAACTGAGGAAATCTGCTTTGGAGCATTTTCAGTTTCTCTGAGCCACCATGTATCTAGCTCTACCAGCTGCTTCTAAAACTTGTACTTCAGCTTCCATAATCTTATCATTAAAGGTGGATTTAAGAACCAATGAACAAACCTTTGCACTTGCAACCAGAAGCTGGGAGAAGACTCTGCATTTAAGGGCAAGCTCAGCTTTACTCCAGCATCGAGTACTAATCCAGTATAATCAAGTGTTAGATAGTGTGAACTCGGCAGCTCCTTGGGAGAGATTCATCTATTTGCTTTATTGTTCAGCTGCTGCTTTCTGACTTATGAAATCCTTTCTGTGTTGCTAGTTTTGTTTCCGGTCCTTGCAGTGGTAACATGAGGAAAAAAGCAGAATTTGACCACATCCATGAGGATGTCAAGCATTTAGATTTTATTGGTTTAGAAGCTTACTAAATTTAAACAGAAGCATTAATGTGGCCTTAGGCTCTCTTGACAGTTAAACTCTTCCTTGGGGGGATTTCTGTAATGCTTTCTAATCAGCTTAAGGAGTTAATTAAACAGCTGTTACTTAGCTTCTTAATTCTGAGACTTGATGCTAAATAAGATTTGAAATTAGTTATGCATGACTGAAGCATGGATTCTCTGATAATGAGAAAATAAGATGGCTGCTAGCTGAAGAGGAGGAAAATGTAGGCCTTTTTAAAATAGTGAAAAGATTCAAGGTGGTATGCTGGTTTAATGCCTTACAAGGTTGATTAATAGAAAGGAAAAAAAAAGAGGAAAATATAGGATATTACATGAGTGCCAAATGGCATGGATTTTCAGGCAGCTATCCATTCTTATTTGATGGCATGCCCTGGACTTCAGGAGATTTCAATGATAATTTTATTCTCTTCCCTATTGCAGTCTGTACATAGTAAACCCAAAAGCCAATTGAAGCCTATTGAAAACAGAAAGGAAAATGTTTGATTTTACAGGTTTGCTATTTAGCCTGCAAAAATATATTCCACTACTATAATAAAAAATGTAACTGGAGATCTGTTGTGCTTATAGAGCATGTATTACAGTGTTGTGGGGACTTTTTAATATTTTTTCCACCATGTGTATTGTAGTAGGACAAGTACTTCTCCTGAAGGGGCATGAGTGTCGTGGATGGAGTGGTGCACTTCACTAGCAAGACAGAAGCATTGATGTATTTTATTGATACAAGACAGTGAGTTAACAGAGTTCAGTGGTAAATGTGACGGCGATGTAACAAGATTCCATGGCAAGGTACAGTTGAGCATTTAATGCACAGAGGACAGGGTCAGATAAAATGGTCAGGGAGACTCTCCCGTTGAGTCATGAGGTTCAGAAAGAACCCCCTTGTGTTCTGAACTCCTACTCAGAGGGGAGTGCAGGTGCAGCTGGATCCAGACTTAATCCCAGACACAGTTGACAGTTTACATCTAAAGGATTATGTTTGCGCAGTCAGTCCTTTCTGTCACTTCGCTGAGATTTCAGAGTTTCAGTGCTTTTATTCCCAATTTGCTTACCGAGTATCTGATGCGATAAGGATTCTCTCGGCCACGAGGAGTGACCTTGAGAGGCGTCTCTATTCAAGGGGAGATCCTGGTATGCAGCCCACTGCCATAGAGGAGAGCTCAACAGGCCCTGGTCTCTCCACTGTTTATGGAGTGAGGTGACCGACTTGTAGTCGGATTTGCGTACCAGCCCTGTTTCAGTTGGTGCATGCTCAACTAGCCCTCAGCTGCTGAGCAAGATTTATGACCCTTAGCTATTGTGTTGCTGTCTGTCTCCCCAGAGTTCAGCTTCAGCCAGCTGCAGCCATCAGGACCGCCACCTGTGGCTATTGTTTAAGCAGAAGGTGCGGGGGGAGCACATGGGCACACTGAGCTGCTGATCAGTCCAGGTTCTTTTGAGGAATCATGTCTGCAAGTCTTGTGAAAACAAGCCAGCACCTTGCTCTCTGCTGCTTGTAGTGTTGTGGAGTTTGTGAGGGCTAACAGGGATTCAGCATTAAAATGATGTGCTGAATCATGCTAAAGTGCTTTTGGAAAAGAATGCGGACAGTTGGTGCTAAACTTTGTCACGTAAATCTGATGTGGGGACAAAAAGCTAGGCATGAGTTTGTCATTTATTTATCTCTTCTAGAAGTCATTATTAATGCAAACATTAGGAAATATTGTGTATACGGAAAGAACTAGGGGAAGAAAAAGAAATTCCTTAAGATTTATAAAGACGATGTTAAATTCCTTGCTTTCACCCCAGAAATTATGAGGCAAAAGATGTCTGAAGGGAAATTAAATTGCAGGGAAGCTACCAATTAAAATTGAAAAAATTAATAGGTATTCACTTCTGCATTTCTACTTAAATAGCTGCTTACTGTGTACATCTTCTGAATATGTTTCTGCTGGAGGGCTTAATATGCTCAGTTATTCAATATGAATCTCTTCAGTAGGCAAAGAACGCTTACCCCAGAATCTTCTTTAAAGGTATTGCTATTTTTTTTAACATGATAGCAATTTCAGAATAAAGATTACCTGATCTTCTATTTCTATTAGACAGAGAAAATTGTTTTTCTCTGATTATTATTTCATTTTATTATTTGTGTGTGTGTGTGTGTGTGAGATTATAGAGATATGCTATGTAATAGTTACAGAACATTCAACATCTTTTTTAATAGCTTCTCAGGGAATCAACTTTTAGCCATTACAATATTTGGCTATATCTTTGCAAAAGCCATAACTATTCCTATCTTGCAATGCTCTGACTTCATATCTCCTATAATCTATGTTAGTTACGGATAAAGGAGATAGTATTTCTTCAGAAGATTCCTTAATCACATTAGCAGCAAAAAGCAACACTTTTAAATCAGTAACTAGATTTATAACTTTTTCATGCTGAGACTAGGAATGATAAATCTCTGTATAGCTTAATAAGTATTGTGTTTGTTTCCTCAAACTGAAGTAATTTCTATATGCTTTCACCAGGGGAACATTAAACCCCTTCTAGCCATTAAATGACTGAAGAAGCATTTTACCCTGCCCCTGCTGTGTAAATTGGTGTAAATAGCTAATATGCCCCTATGTTCAAGGGTGAGGTGCAAACCAGCTGCCTAAAGAAGTCACCCTCCAAGTCCATACATGTACAGGTATGGAAAACTCTGCAAACAGAATGTACAGTTCAGTTATTCTAGTATAGATTAGCATAACTTCGGGCCATTGCCAGCTTGCTTTGCCTTTATTTTGCTTTAGAGAGGTATTGGGTGGATTTGTTTTCCTGGGCCTGAACAAGTAGTTGCTGACAGAAAGTTGGAAGATCGGCACAGACATTTGTATGAACTCCAGCCATTACTTGTTGCCCCCAACTTCCCTCACTGCTTTTGGAGATAGAGAGGGCAAAAATTGTTTTGGAGGTTTTTATGACTGCCTGAGAATCAGCAATACTGTTACATGCTGTGCATTGCGGTGGTACGGACAGCGCACAGCTCTGGAAATACTTTGTTCCTGAACATAGGTCTAGAACATGGAAAAAGACAAAAACTATAAAACTTTGAATCCAGGTTCTTTGATTTTGGATAGGGACAGCACAGGAATTTGCTTCCTTAGCTTAGCATCAGGTATCAATACACTCCTCTCCTTGTATTTAAGTACCCTCATTAAAGTTACTGTGATTAGTCGCACAATTGGGTTAAATGCAGGTATGTCAGACTGTAGCCAGAAAGCTAGACAGAAAGCTCTTGGGCAGGACCTGAGACCATATTACTGAGCTCTGAAGCCAGCTGAGACTCTGGACATGCAGAAATCCCCTGTGGATTAGTTGTGCTATGCACACACTTTTAAAAAGGTATCTGAGCTGGAAAACAGATTAGTGACAGTGAAACAACTGGTGTACTGGGTAGCCTGGGTTTGCATGCGTTTCCATAAAGGGGCAGGTAACAGGTATGTTAGGGTGCAGCCTGTATTCAGAATAGCCACAGGTAGCACTGGGAAAATTCAGAATTTCAAAAGAAATTCATGAAGCTTGTGAGAATCATTCTCAGTTACTAGCTCTTACCAGGGGAAATTACATTTGCTGTTGGTAAGCAGACCTCATTAATCACCACTGTTTCAAAGGCTTGGTTATTATTGCTTTGTAAAGTAATTGCAAGGGTCATACTGTAATGTATCAACTGAAGGAAGGAGGCCGTTCCTGTTTGGGGCAGCAGGTCTTTTCAGCTTGGTACAAGGTGCAAGTAGCTAGGTGTATGGTATGGCCTGACATAGTCCCAATGAAATGAGATTCATGCCCAAGTGTTTGCAAAATCAGGACCTAGTGCCTGGATTCTGTAATTATAGTGGTTGCTTAAAAGCACTTATTCTGTCAAGGTACCCCCATTTTGCAGCTATGTGAAGCCTACAGGAGAGTGGCAAATGTATCTAAATAACCAGCATGTAGTAACTTTGCTGGGAAGCCCAGATGTGAAAACAATAAAAGAACCTGGAAACTTAATTGCAAATCTTTCTGAGTTCTCAGTTGCCTGAATAATATATTCTCTACTGAGAACAAATGTGCACTCAAGACAGAACAGCCTTACAGTACAGGCAGATATTCTCACCTTTGTATGAATTATAATTTCAAAATATCTGAAGGGGTTTTGTGCTGAGGGATTTTCTTCTTCGGTTCTCTTTTTGTGAAAACTCATTTCACCCTCCCCTAAAGATTGTGATGAGGATGCAGCAACATTAGCAAAGCAGCTAGCAAAAGATCAGGAGGGTTTTTTTCTTTCTTAAATATTGCTTTGAGTCTGAGTAAAGTGTCTCTGTTTCTTTAAGTAGTAGGAAACGGTCTTTTTTATCTGTAGCCTTTAGATGAGAGAAATCTCAGCTTCTCCTCAATAGCTCAAGAGGTAGTGGGGGAGTCATCATCTTCTGGTAACTTGGTTTCAATCTCCCACTTTGTTGTCTTCCACAAGTAAAATCAGGTCAGTCTCAGAGGCTCATAGCATGAGCTATTTAGATAATGAGAAGTTAGCACTTGGGGGGCTTTGGAAGCCTTTATTTCACAAGAGCCAGCTGAAATAAAGAGCCTCGTATTCTACAGGATAGTTTGCGATTCACAGGCACAGTTCTGAAAAGCTCAGAGACCCTTGCAGGAATGAGCAGTATCTTGCAATTAGGAGTGGAATGATTCAGGCCTCAGTTTTTGCTCTCTGTGTATCTCATGCCAGTGATATCTGCTGTGTGAAGACTGATGTGACACCCAGGTAACTAAGAGCACTGTTTAATCTCATGCTCTTCTAAATTAGAAGTAGTAAATCAAGCAGAAGGAATGCATTTTGCGATAATCACCACAATAGTGATGTACCAGAGACACAGGTCACTGCAGAGCTCATTCAGTTCAAAGAGTCTGGGCCCTTCTCAGCACCCTTCCTTCTTTTGCATGAACCTTATTTAAAGGTAAAGGAACAGCTGTGAACAAGTGCTTGCCCACCATTTCCCAGCAAGAGCCAGGATAAGTCCTAGAAGACCTGGCGACAGTCCAATTCCTCACAGTCCTGTGGTGAATGTAGTCGCCTACTCAGGACCAGAATGGTGGTGCAGCCTAAAGCCTGCCTCTTACAGTGGCTTCCATACACATGGCCAGCCTGAGCACCCAACCAAAGGTCCAGTCAGAGGCTGTGCAAGAGCACACCCTGCATGTCAGATGGTTTAAGGTGCTATCATGGGGCTGTTGTAGCAGCTATTATTGCTGTGCAGGCTGTCCACAGGCTGGAAGTTAGAAAGTGTGCATATTGCAGAAGACACCACCCACTGCAGGGACTTGTAAATGATCACCCAGGAGATCTGGGGCAAAGCGGATTTCTGACTGCCCTCGATCCCAACTTGTGCCCTAACAATTATACAGTATTTCTGTGGTCTAAATGTTGTCAGTATTTGTCCAATAGCATCATAGAATTTCAGTATTTGTAAAAAAATCTTTCAGAAAACAGTTTTGTGGGTAAAATAGCAAGACTTAAGACATTATTTTTATGTGATCAGCAAGATCATTCATTAGTGAGCTCCTCGGGATGGAGATTTCACTATTGCAAGGTACATCTTGTGTATGTGGTGCAGGGACATTCCTTGGGTGTTCATTTGCTCTGACATTTCATGAGCATTCATGAAACAGTAATTAAGGCATGACAAATATCTTAACAGCCCTGAATCCAAACTGTGAGTTTGCTTCCAGGAAATTGGTCTTTTCTGACACGTGCACTTGAACAGTTCTTGGAATAGCCATTAGAAATTGAAGTACAACTGAATCTAGGTGGTGCTAATGAATTAATAGCAATATATAATAACTAAAGGGGGCTTTTTTTGGTCTCTTAGGAAGCAGAGATCCTGAATACAGCTATTCTAACTGGGAAAACAGTGGCTGTCCCTGTCAAAGTGATCTCTGTGGAAGATGATGGGACTGTGACTGATCTTTTTGAGAAAGAGGTAGTTACTCTGGTTTGCCACATTGGAACAGGAGCTGTATGACTCAAAAGTCTGGGTCTTTTCTTTGTACTGACCCAGTAGTATATTGCAAACAACATTAGCTTTGAATTTGGAATTTTCTTTGGTCACATTTGCTACTAGAGTGTCTCACAGGAAACATAATGGCCTGCAGTCATGGACTGGGAACTACTGGGTAAGACACTTGGCCAGTAGAATTACTCTGTATAACAGCTCTAGAGCCTGAATTGCCTTGAAAGATAAATGGAAGGCAATAATATGCTGCTACTCTTAGTTTTGACTCACAGTGTGTATTTTTCTAGCCAGTGGTGAGGACAGAACTTGCAGACACGCCTTTAAGTGCCTTTTTATTACTGAAATGTTAGGGTCAGGCAGGACCATCAGGAAAATGGCTGCTTCTTGAAGGCTTTCAGCTTGTACCAGTGTTACTAGTAAAAGCTTGTAAGACGTCCTGGATATTCTTTGGTTAACTGTCAACACCTGTTAATGATAGTGGAAGGACACAGTCAGCAGTGGTGATTGTGGGAGATAATGGTCGAAAGTACTCCAGCATAGTGACAGAAATGTTGGCTTGTCTACAGCAGCTTTTATCTTTCCACAAACTCAGCTGTGGCTGTCACTTGAGAAGAGGAAATGAGAGACATGGCTACAAATAGAAGTTAAAATCGAATTTTTTTAAAATAACCTGCATGTCACAACATGATTACAAATGCCACCCCTCCAGCTGCTGGAAATCATGTTATCCCATTAACTTTTGTGAACTACATCATATTGAGGACTCGGCCTTTGTGAAATTTGCCTTAGCGTAAAGTTGACTGGATTGCTAAGTTTTCTCCCTGTTATATCAGTTCATTGTAATTTTGATTCAAACAGCTGAAGGTGGTATTTCACTCCAAAGCAAGCCTCCCTGGGCCCCATTAGCTGAAACAGATTCTTCCTAGTGGAGGTTTTTTGCCATTATAGGCAAAGATGAGTGTAAGCACTGTCGTGGGAAACTGCTCAGAGTTTGAGACATACCTGCAGGTTTAGTACCTTTATGTCACAGAGGGAGTGATAACTTGGGATAGGGAATTTGAAGAGTAGAGCTGAGTATAGGCTTAAATTATCTTTCTTGAGCTATCTTTAAACAAGTTGGGGTTTTTTTGTCAAAAATTTGCAATTTTTACACTCCTTGGACTTGTTATAAGTAATTTCTTCATGATAATTTCTTACACACAAGATGAACACAAGCAGTTTCAAAGTCCAGCGTTTTCTTGTTTCCCTTTTAGAATCTACTACTTTGGATTTCTATTTATCTGAATAGGTATACGGTGTTTTCTGATTCATAGTGTCTTTCTGTCTGTCTTAATAGGGAATTTCTATTTATTTATTTATTTATTTATTTTATTTTTTCTTCTATGAAGCCCTTTCAAATCTGGTAAATCTGCCAAATATAACAAAATCTTGGACTGGGTCTAGATTTAAAAACAGAAAGGAATTATTTGGGGTCCTTGTGTTGTGGAATTTAATGGACTAAGTCTTCACTCGCTAACTCATTAACTAACTTCTTAGTTTTTCCAAAGAACTGGAAAAAGATTTGAAAGCAAATATATAATTTGGAAGATATTTTAAAAGATCAGTTTTGTCTCCTGAAGTTTTGGTTTATAAGAATAATTTGGCATGTTCATTGGATATTTGTGCAATAGTTTTGTCTGATACAAATCTGTAGTGGTTTAGTATACAATATGCTCAGCTATAACCCTGGTAAAGAGGTTAAAGTGGTAGTACTGCTTAAGTGTATCTCTGTCATTAATTGTAAGTATATGAATATACCAATAAAGTCTTGTGCATTTAATATTCATATACTCATATATATATATATATATGCACCGCTGCACAGTGAGGCTAATGGTAGGCCCTATGTCAAAATAGGAAATTGCTAGTCAGACAGTCAGGGCTACTGTAAACATCCCCCTAGAGTTCACTCTTCTGCAGTAGGAAGGCAGGTTTCAGCAGCATTAAAATGAGTCGCCGGTTTAAAGTGAGATCTTAATTGAAAATGTGTCCTCAAGTTTACAGTTTACCTGCTCTGTTTCAGACCAAGTCTTATTCAGACATCTTATGTAATGAAGATAAAGATACATAATCACTGGCCTGCTTTCAGCATGCAACAGTAATTAGAGATTCTGTTCTCTGGGCATTAGGGTGGTGAATATAAAGTAGAAGAACAAGTGTGCTTAAAATGCTCATTGAAATATAAAGATTAAGGTTACATTGTGCCTTTACTGTTGCTGTTTTTCAGTGCATCAGTCAGGTAGCATCTAACAGATTGATTATGTCTTCGTGGCTTAGATTTTACTCCTGTTTTTTTGGTGTTGATTAATGATGAGCTTAAGCTCATTCTCCTTGCAGAATTAGTATACTTCATTCTTCTTTTAATTTCAGGAGCCACATTTATTACTCACTTCTTTCATCTTAGACTTCAAAAGACTTTAAAGAGCTGGACCAAAATCCACACCAACTTGTTTTCTGCCAGGCTGTGTCTACATGAACTCGGTTGAATAAATCAGGACATAATTTAGTCCATTGAAACAATATTTTTATTGAATGATCATTATCGAAATGATTCAGTCCACCAAGACAGAGTAACCATGCTAAAAAATGGAGGCATGTTATAGGCTCTGTTTCACAAATGAGGAATCTGAGACACAGAAAAGGTAAGGTGAGGGTTTCCTAAGTGCTATGAAGAAGTTCTGACCACTGAGGTAGATGCTAAAACTCCTAATGACCTCATGAAAAAGAGGGAGATTGGTGAGCAGACTTTTTTTGATGAACTGATGAGGTGGATTAAATTCTCAAGATGATTTAAATCAAGGATGAGGGGAAAGGAAAAATCAACATCTTTTAATCCTTCATTTTGAAAAGACAATGCCATTTCAAAATGTCCATTTTTTCAAGGCTCAACAAAGCCTAAAAGTCTCTTCCAATGCTCTGGGTTTTCAAACTGATGAGTTAATTGAAAATCTGCATTTTGGTTGCCCTGAGATGAAAGCACCTTTAAGTTCATTTTGTTTGATCAGTTAGCTCCAATATATCCTCCGCTCTGTCCAGAAGCCACTTGCCAGAAGTTGCATGATGAATGGTGCCAATGCAGGGAACAGGATACAGTGTTCCTCTGCCCCTTTTTTAATATTATACTGTGAATTGTGTGTTCAGAATCTGTGTGTTATCCAAAATTGCATACTTTTCTAACAGAATACGTTTAGCTTATTTCCTTCTAGAGCATTGTATACTTTTCTTAGAGCTTAGGTATGAATGCAAATGAGAAGCAGGCATACTAACTTGTGTCTGTATTACAAGCGAACTCCTGAGGCAGATGGTGTGAAAGGGGAGTTGTTACTTCTGGTCTCCTTTGCACATCCTAGGACTGACCACAGAGCTGTGGAGCAGTGTCCCACAGGCAGAGGCAGTGCAGGATGTTACAGCGTGGCCTCTCGCTCTGAATTGCCATTTCCCAGAGCTCTGCAACCAGTTCTGGCTGTGGGATGATTGCCAGGCATTTGTGCTTGTCCTCTGCAGAGTCTCATCTTTCTGGCTCTGCGTGAGCAGTGAAGCAGTAATGCTTTATCCCTGCTTGCTGTTTATCAAGCAGCTGTAGAGTTGCAAAGCCAGACTGCTCCAGCCACAGCTAAGTGATAGGAAGTTATTGCGACGGGTGGGTAGCTGCTTTGTTCTGTTCTTTTTGGGTTGTACTAAGAGGGGATGACAATGCAACTTGGCAATTTGTAAAACATTACTGCAGACTATTAACACTTAGTGTGGTTTTATCAGTGGTAAAATCACTTATTTTTAATCAAGTGACAGACTTTACAAAAACTGAAGTGTCAGAGCATTTTAAATAGCCTGAAGCAGGCAGTGTTTTAAAACATTAAACTTTTAACAGCTGTTTCTTTTCCTCCTTACACTGGTGCACTTCAGGGAAAAATGGAAGTCTTCTAATGTCAGTGGAGTGACAGAGTAAAACTCAAAGGGAGAAGATAATTGGGAGTCCAGGATTTTATCTGCTCCTTAGTTTAGCGTTGGCAGTTTCACAGTGCTGCAGATTCCACAACCATATTGCTAGTGGCAGTCCATTTGATAATTTTTTTACAAATCGTCCTTAGGTATGTGTGATTACACTAGTTTTCAGTTCCAGCTTTCAACTGGAAAAGAAAACACAGCTGCAGGTCAAAGGCATGGGCCCCCAAAATGGAGGTACTGCAAAGATACACAAAAGTTTGAAACAAGGGAGTATGAAGAGTCCCGTTTTCCCTGTGGTCTCTCAAGCTTAAGACAAGCTAAGAGTGATTTGAGCCAAGTATTCATGCTTTCCTGGTGCTTGCTCCAGTGAATTAGTGGAGGGAGAAAGGAGGACAGAAGGAGGAGAAACCATCTTGCAGTGTGGGCAAAGCAAAGTGGGGGAGGAGGAAGAACAAGGAAGAGCAAGCTCCTGTTTCTATTAAACTAGCTAACCAGAATGTGCAGTATCACATTCTTTGAGGTTGTCACATGGGTTTTGCTCTCTCAGGGTTCAGAGGATCCAAATAGAAGGAAAAAGCAGATGTAGTCAGCATAGTTTGTTCAATTTCAAAGAAAATACTTTCCCATCAGCAAATGGGATTTTGTCTAGATTGAACGCTAACATAGAATATGGTTGTGTAGGTCTGAATTTTATAATGAGAAAATCTCTGCCTTGAGGGTTTGGTGAAGATCGAGTTAATGCCATGGTTTTCCACAATATAATGTGCTTTCTCTCACCAGCTGAACTGCCTTTTTCCATCCCAAATAATTTTGATCTGTCTTGAAACAAACATTTAAGTCAGCAAATAAATGTTTTTATTTTCTGTGGTGTCTAAACATTTCTTTTTGATAGAAAATGATGAAATCATGTCCTGTCATTTCCACTCAGTTTCAGTATTCCTGATAATAGATTTTTTCTGAACTTTTCACTTTAGGATGAAGCCACAGTGAAAAAGAAAATACTTTTTCTGATCTGTTCTAGTAATCCGGAGACAGGACAAACTCAGAAAAATGCACTATCAAAAAAAAAAAAAGTTGTAATAATAACTCCTGAATTCAGTCCCTGTACTGTTGATGTTGGTTATAAAGGGAGCAGGAACAATTTTAATCCCTCTCTGGTATGAAGAGCAGGCATGGCAAAGATGAGTTCTGAATGTAGAACTGATATAGCCATCCTGCATCTCCCAGGAATCATCTGAAACTCACCTAAAGCTGTTGAAGTTACTGGATTTTTCTTTTTCATATTTTGCTAATTCATAATTCTGATGTGAATATTGAGAAGTAACAAGGTTTTTGTGGAGCTGTTTTCCTCTTTGTAATCATCCATACTGAAAATCCCAGTGTGACTGCTGCAGTTGCTGTTGACAACAGTTTATATTTATGAAAGACTATAAGCTTATGAGATACAATACTTCTCTGTAATGGAAAAAATCACATAATTCCTGAATTGAGACTTCCTCACAATTCTATAGAAGATACCCAGAAATCTGTCTCTTTGTGTTTAATGGGAAACAATATGTGTTCTTGTAGAGCCAGGGATGATAATCTCTTTCTCTAAGTGTTTCCATTCCTTTATTGAGAGGAATATTTCTATATCCATTAAAAGAATGAGGCAAAATCTGACCAATATCCAAACCGTGATGCCAAAGGGGATCTGAGTGAGCAGATTTAATAATTTGCTGAACCCAGCCAATTAATGTCCCTAATACGTTAAACAATTGCTAAGGTGTAATTGTGCGAGTGTTTAAAATTAACTGATACAGAGCTGCCATCACTGTCTTTCTGCTGGCCATGAGTGCACATGAGTGAAAATGAATCAGGTTTTTTTGGTGAATGAGCTGTCTGCCTGCTCAGCTCGTTGCTCCCTGACCGAGTTCATTTCAGATGCCACCACTGGGAAAGTGACACTGGAGTGGGAATCAGTAGCTGGGGGTGAGAGGTGGCCAGGAGTGTTTCTTTCTGTTGTGTATTCTCTTAAATGACATGTGAAATTACAGCTTTGCACAGGCATTCCCATGCTGTCACATCATTAGTCTGATCCCCTCCATGTAAAAGGCTTATCCTGGCCCCTGTGCCTGTGTATCTTCCTAGTGAATATGCTCAGAAACTGTAGTGAAGAAGATCTTCAAGTGGCTCACATGTTTCTGAGCGTCAGATTTGTACAGCAAAAGACACCCATGTAGGAATGTCAAAATCACCTTACTGTTTTCAGCTGCTTTCAAAACCCAACACTGAATCCCCATATTGAGAAACACTCCATCAACTCAATGAAAAGAGGCTGGCTGATGTCTAGAAAAAACGTGCCGAGGAAGTAAGGAACAGACAAGCTGAATACAAAGGGAAATTATTTTTTTCTGCCGCTGGGCTAGGGCAGCAGTATGTGACTGAAGCACATGTTATACATATAAAGGAAAGGTACATTTGGCTTGTATCATCCGATGGCACCTGTCTGCAAAACATGGACATGCATTAATGATTATAAATTGTGATTCTTTCTCTTAAGAAGTTCCTCTAGCTTTAAGGCACTTCGTGTTCTTCAGTTCTAGTGGCGTCTGCTGCTTTCTTTTAGAAGATATGGTATTTATAGCTCTTTGTGCCTGCTCTAAGCCATCCTCCAGATCATGACACAAAACTGTGTTGCTTTGTTACCACACAGTAAGAAGTTACGATAGGCCATATATGTTACTGTCTTCTCAGCCCAATTTAAGATTTTTCTGGACATATACAGCATAGCCACTACATTATTTTTTGCTTATCATTTGCAGGACTTCCCAGATACTGTGTTAGCTATGGAAGGGATTGGTCTTATTAAAATAAAAATACACATGATGATATTTTCAGCTGACTTAATATGCCTAGATCTCGGGACTGTATCAGTACTATATTGGTTAATATTAGCTGAAGATGAGGCTAGTGATCTTGGTGTTAGTCAAGAAACTGCTGGTCAAATCTGAAATATCATGAGTCTTAGCTGTGGGATACTTGGAGGACTCCTAGAGCTCTCAGAGGCAATTGGAAGAACAAAGGGCTTACTTAGGGCATACATATATGAAGGAGAAGGGAGTGTTAGGGAGGCTAAGAGGTCAGAAGGACATCATGATGCCAAACTGGTAATCATGTTGAGTTCTCTCTTCTTCATTGCTAATGAAGAAAGGAAGTATGCTCTAGTGGTTAAACCTGGGCTGGGGTCTGGGGCGTTACATATTCTAATTAGGTCTCAGTATACATACAGTGTGTGACACTTGATTTTCATTTCATTTGCCTCTGCCTTAATAAGATTGGGTAACAATTGGATAACCCATTGGATGGGTTTACAGATGCTGCATTGAAATGTGCTGGTTATAGCGTGGGCTCTGGCATATGCTTTCAGCTGTGACATCGGTGTGCTGTTGTGATCTTTGGCATGTCATTTATTTGATCTGTCTCAGCATAGACACGTACATAAGATGTATAATGGTTCTGAATTACCTTGACAGATAAAGAGCATTAACACTAAATCCTTGATAAATGCATTGAGGTCTTTACATAAAATGTACTATCCAAGCAACATCATTATGATTGTTAATAATAAACACAACCCTAACTAGGGCAGAGCACAGACTTTTTAGGAAGCACTCCTGTTAAATTTAACTTAATCACAGCACATAAAAATTACCATCATGATAAAGTATTAGTGGCTGAGTAAGGATTTAGAAATATTTCTAGATTTCTTATGTAACAGAGTCTGTGCAGGTCTGCTGACTGAAGATTTCTTCCCTTTCATCCACTGTCTGGACCATTTTGCATTAATTTCTAGGACCTTCTTGAGGCGAGCATGTAACCCTCTTTGCCTGAAGCTTAAAAGGCAAGGACTTCGTACATCAGGCCACAGGCTAAATGAATTGACTTAGGCAAGGTAAATTTCAGATCTTTGTGGCTGATCCACTGAGACAGGGTACTTCTCAAATTATTTTTCTATTCTGCTTTAGGCTGATAATCATGCTCACTATTTACTAGACCAAGGATTAATTAATAAGGAGAGAAGAAACGTAAACACAAATCTGGAGGGTGACAAGTTTTCTTGGTACCATGCAGAGCGGAACTTGAATTTCTGAGTGCGGGCCAGAGCAGTTCTGAATTCAGCAAGGAATCTTGCAGATCAGTGTCCTGCTACTGCTGTAATGGTGAAATATCTGTATCCACAGAGCAGGTTATCATGTCTCTCTTCCCGTCCATGTATGTGCAGGAAAATGAACGTAAAGACAAGGGATGGGAAGTGATGTGTCCACCTTTGGATAGACTCCTCTCTCCAGTGCTTGACTCTGTTAGCTGCTGTTGTCACTGCCGTTGTCACTAACGTTCAGCGACGTGAATATGCAGCCCACACAAATCATCTTAACTCAGCCTTGTCTCTCACACCTGTGGTTCTCCTGTAGTGGCTATCCAGCTGTTCCATACTGTCTGTTGCTGTTGCTTTTGCTTTTTTCCTGTGCTTCCTGTGTCTTAAATATTTTTCTCTTGTGTTTCTGCCCTTACTATACCCTTTGGGTTGCCAGTTTTTAGCCTTCTTATATCAGTCCCATTGCTAAACTTTTCTGACAGCTTTGAGAAAATAAAACATCTAGTGGTATCCTAATGTCTTATGAACACCATTGGTTGCATGTCTAGATGCTGCAGTTCCTTATTTAAGATTTGCAGAAGTGCTCAACTTCCACTTAGGGAGCTATGTCAGCTTGGGCAGAGCAAATGTATCCTATGAAAGATCAATTTGTCCTTTTCCAGAGATGTTTTTGGTGTGGCATAATCAAATTTTAAAAATTGCTATCCTTAAATACCTAAGAGTGAATATGTTCCGAGGCAGATGTTTTTGCATTGTTTCATTCTGTCGAGTGCAACATAGTCCTGGCTTGTGCTCTCAGCTCTTCCCTAGCTTTTCATAGTGACTTTTGGCTACCCATTTACTTGTTCTCTTTGCAGTTACTTATAAAATTGATGTAGTACTTCTGAAGGATTTCCAAGAGCTAAGAAAGTAAACAAGTAAAACACACCTGAAAAGTGCTTTGAGATCTCAGAATACAAGATGTTACCCGAGTCCAGTTTATTAACAAAAATATTTACCTGTAGTAGTTCTTATGCTTTACATGTGACAGGATCTTGTCTATTGCCTTTTCTAAGACTGGCATGCGTGTTGTATTTGTAGGTGACACCAGTGCTATTGCTTTTCCCACATCAGCTACCCATAGAAATGCTGAACAGCTTTCCTGTTTCAGCTTTGTTTTGCAGCATCACCTTGTTTAACTGGTTATTGGATGATAAGCCTGATTTCTGAAGCTATTTGGGCATTCAAACCCAATTAATTTAATTGGGAATTAGAAACCTAATCACCTACAAAAACTGGCCTTTATGGCTCTTCAGTTTTAGTTGAAAGTGTAACTGTGTATTTAGAGCAGGTGGGTATTATAGAAAGCTGATGTTTTCTCCCAACTTCTATAATCTCTTCCATATAATAACTATTAAAAATAACCTGATCATTTGCAAGTAGGCAATTATTTTGCAGCTGTAAAGGATTTTTTTTGAGTAAATTTAGGACATCTTCTTTAGACTTCAGGATTTGAGTGCCTTCAGCAATTTCTTTCAGCATTTGGGAGCCTGTGAAAAGTTGTTGTAGTCTTTGAGATTTTGTGCAGACCTGCAGCTGATATCAAAACAAAACCTGTGAACATGACATTCTATTACATGCTCCATTTCATTCTACTAAAAAGCCAGACAGGGAGAAGTGAAACTTCAGTAATGAAGGAAAGTATCATTTGCCCTGGTGACTAAGCATCTAAAGGCACAATAGATGTGTACTAAAGTATGTTTAATGCATTGTCTGTAAGCATTACATTAATTGCACTCAACTGTCACTAAAAGAAAAAATCAGGGCCAGTCTCATATGCATGCATGCAATTTCTGCTAATGACTTGATCTCATTTCTGCCACTGAAAATCCAGAGTTAACCCAGTGTAGGTAATAGGATTGCTCTACACTTTATTTGATGAAAAGAAGAGAAAGTTTATTCCTTATTGGTTTTGTTTTGGTTTTTTTTCTGTGTCTAAGCACAGCTCCAACCATCGCTGGATGGTTTAGTTTGGCATCAGATTAATGGTGAAAGCAAAGATCAGCCAGAGCCAATTTTAGCTGTTTCAGTGCCACAGCCATGTCAGCCCATGTTTCCTTGAAAGTTCTTCACACATTTTGATGATGCTGAGCTGAGTTTTAAGCTTGTAACGAATCTTGAAAGCAACTGTTTCCCTAGGGCTGAGAATTTCATCACAAGGAATTCAAACAGGCCTGCAGACAGGATAAGAAGCAGCCCCTTTGGCAATACAGTTGTATATGTACTATACTAATTTTTGAAGACCTTGGCAAGTAGTTCTCCGAATTCTGCCCTTTGTTCCCAGGTTAAGCAATGTGTGTGTCTAATCTCACCTCCTGCTGTCTCTCCTCTAAGTAGATTCAGCTGGGCTGCATGCATTGATACTTACTTCTTTGGAACTCATGCTGCTAGGATAGCTGTACGTAGGTACGTGTAACCTCATCTTGTACTTTGTAGTATCCAGATCTGACAGTTATTATCTCATCTCCAGCAGGGCTAATTACTGATAAGAGTTGCCTTCATGGGCTGGTTGGTTGTTTGCTTGCAGTCAAGGCTCTCAGAAAACTTGAGTGCATAAAATAAGACATTGAATGTCATAAAGTGTGCCCAACACAGGAAAACGGTAGAAAAGATAGATCAGAAATTACTAGGGGACATGAATAAAGATGATCCCAGAAGCACATTAGCTGGGAGAGGACTTAACAGCACAGGAGACAAATTAATAAGCTGTTATTGTGCTGCTGGAGGGGGGATCCACCATGGAAGGGGTTGGTCTCTTTCCCACTCACTCATCAGCAAAAGATGAGTTATCTGCTTTACACACTGTCAAGAGTGAAATGATCAGCTGTTTACAGACTTGTAGGTTAAAAACAGTTATGTTTAATCATATGCCTTTGCCAGAGGTTGATACATTATGTCAAGACAATGTCAATCCTTTAGTGCCATAAGTTACCCCTTATTTTGCAATGGACATCCCCAGATTTGGTAATAATTATCTTTGTCCGGTCTGTTTTTTCCTCTATTGTTTTTTTTTTTAGTAAAAGGATCCAGTGAAGGATTAGGAAAAAAAAAAAAAAGATTGTAAGGCTGAGGTTTTCAATGTGTTTTAAGGTCACTGGTCATTGTTGAGTTTTACATTCCTTTCTGATTCTCCTTCCCATCCTTCCTTCTGGGTGAGGGGGAGTGAGCAAGCAGCTGCATGGTGCTTGGTTGCTGGCTGGGGTTAAACCATGACATGTGAACACCTCCAACTCAGTCAGAAGCTGACACTGCATTGACCAGTTATCTGTAAGTGGAAAAGCCTCATATGTTTGCTTTCCTCTTGATAGCATGACAGGAGTGCAGGTAGGCCAGAGCCAGGGGACCAAAACTGACCTGAATATACCTCTGATGATACTTGGAGATACTCCCTCCTCATCAAAGAAGGAAAATAAGGAAAAAGCCTGCTGAAAATAGTCCAGTTCTGCCTGCACTGGTATCATTGTAAAACAGAGGCAGACTACTGAGAGTGGGTTTGTTATGAAGATATAAACTGGGATAAAATGAATGCCAGCTTCCTAGGGAACGGGGCACCACCATGGTCTCCCAGTCTTAAGTGTCTGTTCCACTAAACACTTATTTAGCTAGCCTAGGGCTTTTTTGGGGTTACATCAAGTCTTTCATTTGTTAGAGTAATATTTTTTCCTTTCATGTGAAATGTAGCCTGAAATACAGAAAAAAGCAGTTGCTAACCAAACTCACACCTAAATCCATTATAGCTTCTGAAGTCATTGGGACAGGGAGATAAAAGAATTGTAATGACACCAATATGTAAATATAGATGTAAAAGTTTGTTTGTAGGGATGGAGTTTAGAGGCCAGCTATAATGAAATCAAACATAAAGCTTTTTGGTAGAAATTGAATCAGTGCGTTAGCTATCATGGATTTTCATAAAAATAAATAATGCACATTCATTTTTCAGTTTGTAAATGTAAAGTGACAACCTATGAGTTAGCCACTGAAATGATATTATAGGCCCAAAAAAGAATAACAGGAGAAATTGAGAAAGCAGAAGAGAGAGTTTTAATAAAATTGGCCATTGGCATAAATATAAATCATGAAAGGGAGATTGATTTCATGGAAGATATGAAAGTCAAAACCTCAAGGTGTTAAAAAAGATAATCTGCTCATCTGATAAAGAATCCCTAAGGCTACACAACTTTTAGCTGAAGCAGCCAGATTTACTTAAAGTAGATGAAATTTTTAATTCTATGAGGAATAACATTACAAGGGAACATGCTTCTGCAGTACACAGAGTCTATTAAGAAGCTGCGCAAAAGAGGAAGCAGCTTACATAGATCCATTTGAAAATTATCTTTGCTCAGAAATTTTGCCAGAAGATTTACAAATAGATATGGGAATGAGAAATTGTAATCCAGAGAGCCTAAATAGCAACATACACATGCTAGGCAGCTATGAGGATTTGGAAGAAAGCACTGCTGGTGAAATGAGTTGGCCAGGCTACTTCTGTGGATGGTGTGTTGTACATAAAAAGCAGGTAGGACATACACAGGTGCCATGTGAGTGACATCTCCATCTAAGTGTCTGCTAATGTGGAAAGATTTATTTTAGCTTGTGAAAGCCTTTCAGGATTCACACATATCTATCTGTAAGTGCAAAGAAATTATAATCTGCCTTGTCTTTACATGCCTGAGGGAGGAAGACTCAAAGATCCAGATGAAACTGCGCTAAGATCTCCTCTCAATATCTGTGGGTGAAAGAACAAGTCTTTTTTAGTACTGCTTTATGAAAAAAACCATGGAAGCCAAGAAGCTTGAAGTGCAGCTTTGTCTCCAGCAGTGCTGTAGGCATGAATAACCAACTATACACTGAGATTTTGCAGCAATCATAGTTCTTTTGTAAATATTACATCTTTCATTTTCCTTCTCCCTCTGTTAAGTGGAGTCCTGCTTTTCAAACAAATAAAAAGGATCTGGGAGCCTCCTCTTAACTGCTGTATCTCAGCCCACTGAAATATGCATATACATACACAGAGACTGGGTGAGACACAGCAGAGGAGCCCAGGGAGGCAACTATACATCTGCTGTAATTAGCATTTCTCTTTCTATAACATGATTTTGCATGGTGAGGATCACCTCGGTGTCTGAAAAAAAATCAGAATAATCTTAGCAAGCCTCTCATAGCGTCTTCCTGATGCAGACAACCCTTATTCGCCTGACTGGGAAATAAGGAGTTAAATAACTCACCTAAAAATCTCACAGTAAATAAATCTTGGAGAAGTTTAGAAGGCTTTGTGGAGGCCACAGAATGCCATACCACACAAAGAAGTGCTCCCTCTTTCTCAGCCTTACTCTCCCTTAGAATGGATGAGTGGCAATCATCAGATAAATGCAACTTTTTTCATAGGTGGTCTTGAAATTGAGCACAGCTGAGTGATGGCATAGGTGGGCTTCCAGCAGGAAAAGGGAGGAGAGTGATGGGACACCAGTGGACTTTGCAACCTGCTGCTTGGAAGTCACAATGACAAGTGGATGATTATCGAGAGATACCAAATAAGCCCAGTCTCTGCTCTGTTATAAATAAAACAGGGTAAGTTTATGAGCAGTTGCAATTGCAGTATCAGGTTGAGCTCAGTACAATTGCAGTAATATTTAGCCCTTATCATGAGTTGTCTACTCAGCCCACTGGTGAGTGTGAAGGATGAAACCACCGTGAGCTGCCAGTGACATTAATATAGGGAACTCTGCATACAGTTGGACCTGTGCGGTTTCTTCGTGTTGTCTAGAAACCGAGAGGAGATGGGGCAGCTGCCCAGCTGCTCCAGGTGTCTGCATGGTAGGCCAGGGTACGCTTATGTGGGGGAACTTGCGAATCAGTACAAGTGAAGCACTAAAGGCTGAGTATGTCTGGCACTGCATTGACACTGAATACATGAGTGTTCCTGGGGTTTGGCCATGAGGTCTTTACAAAAGAAGAGCAAGTCTATCTGTGACATATCAGAGAAGATCTGACAGGCTGCACTGTTGTGTTACTTCCATTCCCTGTAAAGAAGTGAAACACCCATGTATCCACCTAACTCCTGAACTAGCAATTCCTGAAGAGCCTTGCTATAAAAACTTCCACTAAACTTCCTGGGGATTTCTTAAGCTTAAGAAAAGAAGTCATCTTGGCATCCTGCTAAAAAGTAAGGAAAATTACTCTGTTCTTTCAAGTAGGTGTATGTGAGGGACTCAGACCTCTACTCTAGTTCACAAATGTGCATACTCATTGCTGTACTAAAAAGCACCAGCCTCATGAAATGCGCTTTCTTTGCCAGCTTTATTCCTTGCTCCTGAGCTGTACCTGCAAAGAGAAGTGCTGAAGATCAGCCGGTGCTGTGGCAGTACTTCTGGAGGCACTGCTTTTCAGAAAACAGCCTGCATCCCTTGGACAGATGTCTCTGCTCTGATTCTAAGCTTACTTAGGCATGAGTCAGTCAAGAACGAGGAGTCAGTGCCTGAGGCTTGTTGTAATAATTTGTTGGTCTTAGGCTTGTGGCTGTGAATTTGTGTGATTTGTAGCAGAATGAGAGATGGTCCAGGACTAAGGCTCTGTCACCTGTCTCGTTCAAATAAATAACAATAACTGAATGTAGAACTCTGCTAATTCCCCTTTCTGCTCCCCGATACCGTATGTGCTATTTTTGAGAGGAGGTCTTTTATTTTAGAAGGTTTATTTCTGCCAGCTCATATGTAAGTAACAGCAGCTACTCTTTCAGGGAGTAGTGAAGATGTAGCATGTCTCTGAGCACTGCATCAGTAAGTGACACTGCTGCTCAACAATTCTGTTACATATTTTCATAAAGGTTTCTTTGGAGGTGGGTATATCTGTCTTTGAAAGGAGGTGGAGATTTCTCCAGGGTACTGCAGAACGATGCAAATCCAGGTCTTCAAAAGTCCCTTTCTTATGCTTCTGAGTTTAAAACCTGTAATGAGCTAGACACAAGAGTAGTCACCCACCCTTTGTCTGTGGTGTAATCCTGACTCCCAGAGGGGGATTTTCAGCATGAACTAGCTGAATTTGATGTCCACATCTGATCATTTGGGGCCTCTGTTCCCAGGTCCTTCTAGTGTCTTTGAGAACCCCTGCATTGATGTGCAAACCGGGAATATTTAGCTATCTAGTTAGGCCATTTTTCCAATTACAAGGGCAGATCCAGATTAAAAGACTTCCTCATGGCTTCATCTGTTTTCTCTTCATGTCTTTGTTGCCTACATCCAGAATGCAGGCATGGAGCTGCTCTGCTTCTTCCAGCCTGGGCTGGGAGAGGCAAGCTGCTGACTTGTACAGTTCTTCCATCGAGTGTCCAGGGTTCATCATAGGCTTTTAATAGGAGTTAGCTGCAAGAGATCCAGCTACTGAGTACACAGACCCACATCTGCTCATTCCTGTAGCTTCCGTACCCTGGTGTCTTAATGTGAAATACAGCTGCACCAGGACTTCTGTATCAGTTGTGCAGTTATTATTAACATCACCAGTTCCTAAACACTGAGAACAAGCAAGACCCACCAACACAACAGGACAGTGTATATTCCGGTGGAGTCTCTTTCATAGTCTGGCTATTCTTTCTTGTTGATTGTTTGAAGATAGTCCAGGACTCACCTCGATTTAACAGTAAACAGATATATGGTACAAGTGCTTTTAAGTGTGGAAAGAGTGTGAAAGCATTTGGAAGAGCAAAGCAGTGTGACTCCTATAAGAGTCAATGGGGAACAAGCAGCTAAAATCTTACAAAATGCTTTCAGATTATCCTCCACCTTTGATTCCCCATCCTCACTGAAATCAGCTTCTGAATGTTTGATTGAAAGTGTTCCTCATGTCATTTCTTTGAAGGTGAAAGGAAGCTAAGGAGACGTGTAGGCTCAGGTTAGCAGCAAAGATAACTCTCTTCACCAGAAGACCCAATGGCACCTAGACTGCACTGCCGCATAACCCTGCTAGCTGCAACAGGCCCAACAGGCTGAGAGCTAGAGCACAATTTGGCATTCTCTTTGTTGATGGTGAGAAAAGCCAATTTTTTTCTAATCTTACACTGACCCTCAGCGTGTTTTAAAAGCTGTCTTTCCTTTGCTATTAGCCCCAAGCACATCATAGCCTAAATCCTATACATCTGCCCTGTTGTCTTCTTCATTGTAAGAGCTATAGACATGAGACAGACATTCACTGTTACCATGTTTATTATGTCTCTTTTAGTACATTTATATTAATGTAGGATCTACATCTCCCAACAGCACCAAGTCTCAATGACCAGGAACTGCAGTTCTGTATCAGAGACTGTCCTGTGACAGTCTAAACAGCTGTGAATAAGACATTAATAAATGAACAAAGTGAGCGGAAAACAAACCTTTTATGGGCAGATATGAAATAGAAGCTGCATCTCTTCTGTCCTCACCTGAACTTTTATCTATTCCATGAGTGTGGATTTTGTTTCATTATTTTTTTTCTTTTGTCTAGAATATGTCTGTGAGAGGAGATAGTCTGTGGCCTGCCTTTCCTATTTATGCTAAGTATAGCAGGCTTTCATGGTCTGGTTGGTTATTCTCAAACCTTAGAGTAATAAGACTTCCTTTCTAGCCCCAGATAGCATTTGCAGATAGCATTCTCCAGCACTTTGGGACCATCGGAAAGCTTCATAAACATTTCATTCTGGCATTTGCACAATGAGGATAATAATATCTATACTATACAGATACGTATTTATATGAAAAATATATATACTATATAGATACGTATTTATATGAAAAAATGCACACATGGACATCATATGGTTTACATCATAAACACTGAGACTTCACTATGATGTGCTTTACAAAGTGTTATTGGTTGCAAAATGCTGAGACACTATTAGATAATAGGAAAAGTTCAAATATAAAATTTTCACCATCATCATCATTGTTGTTATTATGTTATTTTACAGAACAAAGAAAGACACAGAAATGAAACAGTTTTGATCCATAATAATTCAACTGGTCTTAAATCAAACCTTTGTTGAGCTGTATGTGGAAAACAGTATGCCTTTGCTCCCATCTCTTTAATATGTTTTTTCCTTGAATTTTCTTGATTTAATGAAATGCAATCAATTGTCAGGCAATGGCTTGTCTTGTGGGTCAGAATACCTGACAAAGTAATGTAAATTATCACCATTGTTGCTACAAATACAGGTGAGAATAATACATTTAGCATTTTATCACATCTCATAAGGAAAGAAGGAAGTATGAAGTAACATTTACTTTTTGTACTGCAAACTTACTTAATTGCATTCTAGCAACATAAATTATGTTGCTACAAAGACTTTAGTTCACTCCAGGTCATCAGAAAGGGTGCTGAACACTGCAGTCTGCTTTCGTCTCCTGTCTTAGAAATTCAGAAGACCTTTAAGTGGTGGCTTTCACATGGGTTGCATTGTGTTCTCTGTTAGTGTGCAAAATATATTTTCCAGTACATCAGGACATGCTTTTGCTCTTGTGATCAATATTGAATCTGAGGAACAAAGATGGAATGCTTGTTTCCCTTTCTACGCTGAAAGCAGCATTTCCTGTAGATAGTATGCATGGACAACAGACAGGAGAAGTTGCATATTACATACCTGAATATATGGCTTAAAAATCGCTGAAATTTTCAAACTGAGCTGAAATGAACAATTCATCCAGCAGCTATGGACAGCGTTCCTGACAGTCATTTGTCTAAGCAGGTCTTAAAAATTACTGCAGATGCTAATCCTGCTGTCTTCCAGTTCTCAGTGATCCCTAGAGTTGGAGAGTTTCTGATCCTTTCTACTTCAAATCCTTTTGTTCACTGCTGGCACCAGGCCAGTCTTTCCCCATCCTATACTTAATTTTTTATATCAAACTTTATACTTTTCTCTTGCCTTTCTTGAACTGCATCTGTTTCTTTTAGACCATTTTCTACACTATCAAGATAATTTTGAATTCTAATCCTGGTTTCCAAAGTACTTACAACTCATCCCAGCTTGGCATCATCTGCAAATTTAATGAAACTAAATAAATGAAAATAAATGAAAGACTCCCATTGACTTCAAGGGGCATTAGAGTGAACATAAACTGTCTTAAATCTTTAAGAAGTGGTTCAGTTGAAATACACTTATTGCTTTACAAGCCATTTTTGTAAGGGAAAAAGACAGATGCATGCTGAATAATTCAGAGTCGCCGTTGCTGACTGAGAGAGATGTAACTAATTTGTCAAAATAATGACCTTTGTTCACTGTGGGGAGCAAGTGGTTTTGGATTATTTCTGTCCCCAGAGAGATGCTGGAGGGGCCTGGGTTCAGCTCAGCACTGCCGCAAGGGGCTTACTTAGAGATGTGAAAGGGAAGTTAAGCACTAGTAGCAGTGGTGTTTGCAGATGGTGGGAGGTTAGAATGACAATGATACTTTCCTTTAAGCCTGATGGAAACAGTGCTGCTACCCAGTCTGTGGAATACTTGGGAATGCCAGCATCACTCCCATGCTGTTGCCAGCTTTGGCCTTGTGTAGCTGTGCATGCGTGCATGTGTATACACACATGCGCACACCCCTTGCTTCATTGCTGTTTCCCTGTTAGAAGGAAACCAATAGGCACTGAGGGCTTGATGTCTTCCTTAAATGAGTGCAAAGAGAGCGTGTACGTAGCAGAGGGGAAAAGGATAGACAGCCCTGCCTGGAGCCTTGTTGATAACAAGCAAGTAGCAGAGGGGAGTGATTTAAAAACAAGCGTATTGGGCAGTCAGCCCCCCAGCCATGCCAATCTGCTGCAACACATGCAAGCATGGTCACAGTCCAACCTCCGTGTGTCACATCTTACCCATGTTGTGGGGTAACAAGCTCACAGTCATGTGCCATTTTGCAGTCCAGTGTGGAAACTCATTTGTCTTCAGTTGTCCAGAAATAGGCAACTGGAGGAAGAGAAGGTCATGTTAGTGCATCGCGTGAGGACAGAAATCCTCATTACTCAGCATCCTCGCCCACAACTCCAGTGCGGAAGGATGCTGTCTCCCATTTCAGTGCAAACTTTGTAGTCACTTTTATAGCCAGCATTATTTGGAAAACATTTTCTGGAATTTCAGCCTGTCCGTGTTGGCTGATGCCAGCTTTCAACTGGTACTTCTGTATTATGGCTGCTGCTCTCCTATTGGAGCTCAATCCTGCTTATATATGCTTCTCTGAAAGTGCTTTTTGGCTTAAAAGGTGTAGGTCTCTGAGAAATTGTTCATGCTTTGCTGTTGGATTATTTTTCTCCAGTCACTGCAAGGTGTTGGCCAGCTTTCCAGAGCATGACATGCATGCATGCATGAGTATATGCACATTGCAACAGCTTTCTCCTTTTTTTTTCTAAGTGGTAATGTTGGATATCTGAATATTTGCCAGAGGAATAGAACTAGACTTTGCCTGTGCAAACTCAGTATCAGAAAGAGGACTGAATCTTTAAGACTCATTGAAGTCATACTATTACCAAGATGGAAATCTCTTTTTCCTTGTAGCTTTAACTTCTAAAGCCTGCCATTGCTACACGTATTTAACCTTCTTTACCCTGTGTTGGAGTGACTGAAATGCAATGCCCTTGCTCAGGATGGTGTCTTAAGTTACACAAGTAATTTCATCAGCATTTGGTCATTGTTCTATTAAGTACCATCTGAGACATGGCTTAACTCAAGGAGTTTCCTGCAGATCTGTACTTGTGGGACACAAGTCTGAGAGCACCGAAGAGTTCAAAATCCTCTCCTTTCATCTTGGCATTCTCTTCTCACTGCAGGGTCTTTTCATTCACTTCTCCTGTGTGGCTCTTGCCTCCTTTAAGTCTGTGGAGGTCTGGTCTCACGCTTGGCTTAGGTCAGATCAGTTCTCAGTGGTGTCCCTAATTAAAATTCATGTATAACCCAGGACTCTTTAGGAAGAAATTAGAAGAGCAGTACACTTCTTGTTTGAGGGTGGAAACACTGGCCCTTTAGGGTAGGATGATTAGAGCTGACCAGAGTCAAAGAAAAGTCTGTGGTTTGGATTAAACCCTTGAGCAGAAATACTGCATCCTTAATCGTCCAGACATTAAGGTCGTCCTGTGACAGGTGCTATTGTCTCCACTTAATGGATGGAAAATGGCAATACTAAAGACGGGCTCCTTGAGTGGCCGATCCAGTCTGTTGCTGGAGGGCTAGAGACGTGCCTGCTGTGCCTGTGATGTCTGTGGCATGCTGTCACCTATGGCACAGAAAAGCCCGAGCTCGTGAGTCTGCCCACTACTGTACTCTATGGAGGAAGGTGTGGAGCTAAATTACATGGGCACAGCACTGTGCATGTATAACTATTGCTTTTAGTGCCCAGCTGGTTAGATCTGTCGTAAATCTCCATTGATCTCCCAGCTTGAGGGTTGGCATGCCCATCGTCAGCCCAGGTGCACGTTGCAGACATGCAATTGGGAAGGCTTGGCGCAGGAGCCCACATAAGCAGGTCTTCCAAATTCCGTGTGACTGCCTTCACCACTCTCCTGTCTTCCCTCCTTTCCGGCTGTTTATTGTCAAGAATATGGGCCAAACTTTATAATCCGTTTACAAATGTCAAAGTGTCATTTCTGAGTCTTCAGTAACCATCTGTCGCTGCAGCACGAGCTGCATAATTAGAACTGCCAATCCCAGTCTAAAGATTTCTTGGAAGCTGGAAAAATAAGAATGTTGTCACAAAAGTAGAAATGCTTCCAGTCTGCAATGCAGTGATGGAGATGAAAGATGAGTGAATCCAAGAAGGCAGAGAATATATCAGCCCAGTGCCTTTTTCTAACTAGAAGTCCAAAACAGTCTGTAAGGATTTACATTACTCTTAGAGCCTTAAAGAAAATGTATTTTAAGCTGGCTTCTCTATTTCTCTCTCTCTTTACTGGACAAACCAATGCCAAGTTTCATAGTAGTCATGCTTAAAGCCACAGTAAGGGTGCTAATTTTTCCATTTTATTCATTTTTTAGTTTTTTAGTAGTTTTCCATTAAAATTATGAAAACATTGTAAAACAGGATCTTATTTTTTCTAACAGAGAAAAATTTAATTGGAGGCAGTGTTGAATCATACTGCATTCTCAGTTCTGAATAGCAGATACAGATCTCAGAATATGATTTTAATTTTTTGTAGGTGGACAGTGACTTTCAGTGGCCTTTAGCGCTCATATCTCAGGGCAGAAACTAGTTGGCTGGAAAGGCAGGGATTTCTCTTCATTAAAAGATCTATTTGTTAAAAATTCTCATCTTGACTGACACTGGGAATTGACCTAGGAGTTCAGCCTGAAGTAGGAGAGCTAAATCCCACAGCTTGCTTAGCTGTGGGATCTTACCCTGTCTGTGCAGCAGGGTGTGCAGAGGAGCTGCAATACTTACTACTCAGCACATCACGCATGCTTCACTTCCAGCCCACCTACACCCTCAAAAGCAGCATATATGTAATAGTCATTTGAATTTGCTTATGAAGTATAGCTGTCCTTTGCACTTGTACAGTATATCAAAAATGACCTGGTAAGGACAGATGAGAAATGACTGGAAGTGTGTCTCAGGATAATGAAAAGGAAAACAGGAGTTCTTTAGAAAGACAGGCTTGTTAATGTGAATGTAATATATGTGATGGCAGTGCCAAAAAAAGAAAACTTGACATAGCCGATGGAAATACTGTACTATGCAAATATGGCAGAGATTCAGACACTTCAGTCCTTATATCTGCCTATGTGGTTATGCTGCAAGGGTATCACCCAAAAAGATAAAAGGGACCATGGCTACTGAAGCCACGAGAAGCCATGAGGGTGGCAGCAGCATGCATGCCAATGGCAAAACCATGGTGCTCCCACAGGCAGTGGGGTCGAGGGGACTCCTCACTGCGAGACCAGGCTCTACCCTAGTTTTGAGTAGCAGGGTACTGTGGTAGGAGAGCCCTGGGATTTTGGGATTCCTGTCTTAGCTGGATCACAAATGTTCTGCGAACCTTAGGCATGTGATTTGATCTCTGTGATTCAGCTCTTTATCTCAAATAGTAAATTAAAGTCAGGTTTGCTGCCTTGGTTAGATGTTGTAAGAGCTTTATGAAGGGAACATCACTGGGTGTCAGAGTTCTCATCTCCTCTGTGACTATAAAGTGCTGCTACAATATGTTAAGGAAACATTTTTAGGAGGAAGAAGTATTTGGCTGTGGTGATTATCAAAGGTGAATAGCCTCCACATTGCAGAAACCATGCTGCACTGAGGAATAACCTGTTGCAAGGCCACAGCAAAGCAAGATGTGGGATCCTCGGTGGTGGATGCCAGTGAGAGCCCCTAGTCCACTCAGCCCAAACACAGAGGGGGAATTCAGAGAGATGTTCATTTGGGAGTAACCAAGGGCTTGAGCATGTATGAAAGAAAACTTTCCCCCATTAGGAAAGACTTAGTAAACAGTCGATGTTGTAGTCCAGCTGTGCTACCAGCACATCTCCACCTCATGAGACAGGGACAAGCCTTGGTCCCTGTGAGAGGACAAGCCCACAGCTTGCTGCAATAAGGGAGACATTTTGGGAAGCTGCACTCTCCCTGGCTGGGGTGCACAGATGAGAAACCTCTTTTTCATGCCGGTTCTTTTCTTAAAAGAACCTTTTGCTTTTGTACAGAACAAGCAGCATTCCAGTAAAATGTTTCTTCTAACACTGATGTTCCAGCTGTATGTTTGTTGTTCTAGCAGGCAACTGGGAATGGCATGCATGCTTTCTGTGGTCAGCATGTGAGGGTATAAAACATACCTGGTACATTCATTCAAATAGAGATTTGTTGCTTAATATAGTACAGACAAGTGTAACATCAGTAAGTATTATGGGAGCCAATAGGCATATATTTGACCATTTGTGAATGAAAGAAAACAGTGAAAAAAATTCGATGCCTTCAGCTGAACTGCATGCTGGATTGCCTGTGGAACAGAAAGGAGTTGGCAGAGATTTCTGGTTCCTATAGACAAGGGGAGTATAAAGTATCCTGGATATGTTACTTAGATGCTTCACACACCTAGTTTTACTGTCATGAGAAGTATAGACAAAATCAAAGTTACTGACTGCAGCTTAATGCTGCTGCTTGTTTAGTTTCACAGTCTGGGTCTGAAACCAACGTGCCAGTGTGCTGTTGGGAGCACTTCCAGCCCCAGCATGCTGTGAGAGCCAGGCAGCAGTGGGACTGCTCCACACCAGCGCTGGCAGGGCTCCTCCACCAGCCCTTTTTGCATGTGGGGAGATTTGGCATCTTCTAAGGTCCTTCAACTGCCCTGGGATAATATAGGAGTTGTATGACATACTTCGTCTTCCCGTATATTTGGTCAGATTCATATTGCACGCAGTTCTGTCCCTTGTCCTCTCAGCTGCTCCCGAAGGTGGAGGCTCCCGCATACGGTATGAGCAGCCCTTAGAACAGGCTATTTCAGGCTGTCTGCATCTTGATTACCTTCCTCTCCACAGCATTGCTTCACTGACTGGATCTGACAAAGGCAGAAGACTGACCGTCCCCTTTACAGCACGGTTTCAGTGTTTAGTCCATCCGATTTGTCACATTCTTCATTGGCTCTGCTTCACTTCGAAGTCAGATATTTATTACCCAGAGACAAACAAGCAGCCTTTTCTCCTTTCTTTTCACATGCAAAGTTGTTCTATTGTCGTTAATCCTCTTTAAGCTTTACTGGAAGGAGGGGAGAAATGCCATTCTCAGTTTAGTAATAAAAAGCTTGGGGTACTGGCTATATTTATCATTCTTCTCCCCCCTTGCTTGGATGACTGCAGTGAGTGATTACAGAGTGCATGTGGTTTTCTGATCAAGAGAGAAATAGGAAGACATAATTTGATGTCTGCGAGAAAGTCTTGTCACATTCATTACAAACAATTGTGGCTTCTAAAATCTGAGGCATGAGGTGGTGGCTTGAGCCCAGCAGCATTCTGGCTAGTTGTCAGACAGTACTTACCTGTCTAAAGCTCTCCTACGTGACAGTGCTGACATTTCCGTGTCCCACTGATTTAGAGGAGCAGATGCCGAAGCCATGTCATCCTTTTGCCTGTCCTGTGCTGACAGGATAGCTGCTCACTGAATATGAAGAGCAGCAGGTGGGCAGGAAGTTGCCACCTTCCTTTTCCAGCTGGAAAGCAGGAATTGCAGCCTAGCCAACAGCAAATGAGGGATGGCCATGGCAGCAAAAGGAGTAGATAACAGCAGGAGTGAATGAAGCCATTTGATTCCTCTGTGCACTGCCTGCTTGCCAGGGACATAGTTATTGTCTATGCCACATCCTACAGAACTGTGTCGTGCCCTCAGTGTGGCTGTGATAGACTGCTGGTGCAGGTGAAAAAAGTGAAGGACTGTCCTCTATCTACATATGAATTTTAGTCAACAGAAGGACATACCTGTGTAATCCTAGCACCTGAGCTTGCTCTTGTCTCTTTTAGATCAAGCTTTGCAAAATCCCTGTAAAACAAGGGGATAGTATCTTTGTTTTACAAATACAGCAAAGGGAGATTAAAGGCCAGATTTTTTAAGGAGATTTGGCCACAAAACTCACCTTGAGCTCAGTGGGAGTTAACACTTCAATATCCTTGAGAGTATGGATCTCAATAAATGACACATAGTCATCTAGTAAGTGTGTGATGGAGTTGTGAATTAATCCCACGCTTTCGGAAAGGTTGTTCTGTGCCTTTGCTTTCCTTCCTGCAAATGAGAATAGCACTATTCATTGCACTGAAGGTACTGCAGATTTCATGTGATTGGATTTTAATTGAGCGGAGTTTCATTGTGATGGTTTTGTTTTGATTTGTGGCCCCAGCTCATCACAGCTTACTGGGGAAAATTTGGCAGACTGTATTCAGTCAGAATTTGTAGTTCTGTAAAACAGCTTCATGAAGTTATGCTAATTTACTTGGAATGTCATCTGACAGAAAAAGGAAGAAAAGGATGCTAGCAGCTTCCTGTTGTCTCAAAGAAACAGCTTGTTTTGACATTTACAAAATGAAATGTTTTGATTTTTCATTTTAAAATAACTTTTTTCTTGATGTTATGGTATTTTTACATGATGTTAATCATTTGAAATTGAAATTAAATGGAATTTCATGACCCCAAAATGAAACCACATGTAGGTGTCTTGAAAGCCCTCATGAAGTGAAGCATTCATCCCCCAGGCAGCTCTACTGCCAGTCCCATGGGAGAGGAGCCACTCAGCACTGGGAACACATCATCCCCAGGTGGCTCCTGGCTGTCCTGAGCATGGTGGCTGAGTGGGGACAAGAAAGAAGCTCTTTGCAGACCACAGATAGCCCATAGGCAGGCACTAAGTCATAGGTGAGGACAGCATGTGCAGTGGCTTAGTAATGTGTCCACAAGTGACTGTGTGGCAGCTGCTCTTCTCTCACTACGTCTTTGAAAAATGTATAGATTCTGTGCAAATCCCTGCATAGGGATAAATCTGACTGTTCTTAGTAGTGGAAGCAGGTGCAAAAGCAACATGGAAGGGAAAAATCCACCAAAATCTTATACACCAAATCTTGATTTAATAAACCAAAAGGTGATTCCTGAGAAGTGACTTTTAGGGGGGGATTTATCAGTTAGTAACACCAACATGCTGCAAACATTGTGTCAGATCCATAACGTTCACTAAGGAAGTATTAAACTTGCAGCTAGGATTGGATGTTTGCCCAGAATTGTAAGTCCTCTTAAAATATGCCATTGCATATTTCACTCAGGCATATTTTGCTGAGGATAATATATTGATGTTTGCCACAAAGATGTGGGACAAACGAAGAATTATCTTAGAAATCAATTGGTATCACAGTTCTCTTAACTGATGTGCTCTATGATGGGCTTCAGGTGGATTAGTGCAGTAAAAAACATTTTTCATTTGTACAGGTGTCTGTTAATATCTGTCTATTGCTGAACTTCCTCTGAAGCAGTGCTAGGTGTGCTTCCATCGTGACACTTTGGAGATGCCTGGCAGGAAACAAGCTCCTAAGACCCTTAGAAAGCAAGGGGGATGTTTGAGTGAAAAAGCAGATACGGTTGTGGGTTGCAGTATTTTTGGTGTCATGCTGCAGTAGGAAAACCACAGCAGAAAAGCATGGACACTCTGAAGATGTGGGCCTTCGAAGTTCAGAGCACCCGCTGGTTTTTCTGAATCTGCAGAGTTCAGATGTGCCACCTCCTCTGAAAAAGGCACAACCTTTCTGCACAGGTCAGAGAACCAGGTGCGGAGGAATTATGAGGTATGAAGCCTTGTAAACACAGCTCATCATTTACCAACCTTGAAAGAGTTTTTTCAGACTTTGGCAGATACTTTAAGACTCACAGTCAAAATTCAAAATATCTAAAATTAAGAAGACCTTATGCAGTGTAAATCCCCCGAATGGAGAAAGCTGTCAAGGTGATGCTAGATTTAAAATCTGACTAGAATCCAGTCGCTAGGGTTCGAGCCAAGTCATTCTTCTTCCAGCAGGTGTGGAGCAGCCCAGCATGGGATATTTACCCTGCTGAAAGTGTAAGTCCCTGAGTAACTGAGGAACAGGAAGAGCATCCCTGAACTTGATGTGATAGCCATTTGCCTTTACTGTTTCTTTCTGGGAAAATAAAATAAATAAATCTTTCTCTGCCACACAGGAGGTGCTTTAATTATTTATTCCTCGAGAGCAGCTGTTCAGTGGTTGTTCCTAATTCCAGCAGCATCCAGAGTGGTTAACCCATCAGTTGCTGTCATCAGATCTGAAGATGGTGATTTCTTAACTTCAGGGTCCTCAGAGAATCCCAGACTAGGACAGGTCCCTTCTTGAGGTGGATAGTGAGTTTGGTGCTGATCTACCTGCTGTGCTACTTCTTCATTATAGTCACTTACCTCTGCCTTCCATAATTTCAGGCAGGATTCAGTTATCACGGTAACAAATCTCACTCCAACACTTCAGGTTAAGCATAGGTGATTAAAGATGACTCCACCTTCCCTGAGTGACTTACAGAGCTAATAACGGCGTCATCCTTATGTACCCTGGTACACAGCTTGTGTTCTGGAGTCTTTTATAGCTCAAATGAGCTGCTTTTGCTTGGTTATTTTCTTCCTCATTCATTTTTACTGGTTATAAGAGACTCCTCCATTCTTATTCTGACAGTAGTGATTTAGGCAGGACTCATGAACATAACTTGCGTTACTAATGCTGGTAGACCAAGGAAAATGTGTGCAGTGCTGAAGAGATCCCATGAGCTTGCCCAGGTGGCAGGGCTGTGTTTAAAGTGTATACTGTAAGTAGAGAGTGCTTGTATGGGGGAAGGATCACTTACAGGAACATGGACTGGGGACAGAGTCCTAGAGTGTTTCTGAAATACAGATGTTATGTGGAAGTATCAGAGACTTACTTTCCTAATTGACCACCCTTGAAATTTCTAAACTAGAACTGGTCTAGGTACATCTTATTTTCAAAGACTTACTAGCTGTGACTTTGTGAAAAGCAGTTTCCTGTGAGGATTTTACTGTTATCCCATGGGGATTTAATAATGGTAATGAGCTGGGGAAAGACTGTTACAGCTGTTTCTGAGAGCTAACAGTGAAATGCTGGGTACCTCTTCTGGGAGTTACGATGTACATTCCCCTTTCCCTCCCTCCCATTAGATCTTTGGATTCTTCTCAGCCCAAAGCTAACATGGATTTTATGGGACCAGAGAAATGGTCAGCCACACAAATACTTATCTACCCTAGACAGCCTCTGCAAAAAAGTAATGAGAAAAGCAGTAAGATCCTTTTAGGAAAGGGATGGGAACAATATTCTCTGGAGAACTGGATACAGGAGGTCAGTGATAGGGATCATGTGTGATTTGAGGGGGCCTCTTGCTTCTTTCCATGGCTTTCCCAGGCTGGCTGAAGTCCTGCTACTACAAGGTTTCGAAGAGTCTAGTGTTTCCTTCCACAGATAGTCTGGCAAACTGTGAAATAAAGTAAGATAAATTAAGAAAAACTTAATTTCTTTTGCTTCTGATCACACCTGAAGAGCATACAGAATGTGGGGTGTTTTAACAGACAGCACTGACTTCTTTTCAAACAACACAGGCTTTTTAGGTAAATGTAAAAAAGAAGCGCCTTGGACCAGCAATGCCCACCTCCTTTTCTGGTCAATATGTGTTTGCCAAGCAAACAGTCCTGGGTTGAAGTGGCACAGTAGCATTACCTTCACAGTTGCAAGGCTACCACCTGAGTTTTGGGCTCAGTTTTGGGGTACCTGACGTACAGAGCTGCACATGGGGCTGAGGAATGTGTATGTACAGCATGGATTTTTTGGTAGGAAGCAGCAGTGACTTTATTCCTGTTTCTGACAGTAGGGCTAGGGCTTTGGATTAAATGCAATGATGGGCACATTTGAAATATTCCACCCTGCACATTTTGTAGCACTGACGGTTAAACTCGACATCCAGCTTGCCAGAAGCCATGTGTTTGGTATGTACCTGGCGCACTTAGAAATCTCATTCCTAATTCTGTGCTGTGCTGGCAATAAGGGACAGACCTCTGACCTCAGCTGCCCTGGCACACAGATTAGATGTGCGTGCATGATGCAGAGGAAGCTGCCTTAGTTGATCACAAATGTCAGGAAAAGGTGGAGCTGCAGGAGCTGAATGAAACACAAAGCACTTCTGTAACCTACCAAGCTCATGCCCAAAAAAGCCATTCAGACCCCAGTCCCCTCAAGAGATAAAAGTCCGCTGTATTGAATTTCTAGAGCATCTTGTGAGCACCAAGTACAGCCTCCCTTAATTAACGTAATTCAGCGCAGCATAGATGTGTGAAAAGCTCCAGTGACACAAAGCCCAGAAAGGTTTTAGCAAGGGAGCACAGCACCAGAAGGGTTTAATGGCATTATAATGTCCTTGAATTACGGTGGCCACAACACAGAGAGATATATTCCAGCAGTACGTTAATAGTAAAAGAAAAACTACTCTGTCTCTCCTAAGCCCTTCCTTGTCACCTCTACTGAAAACTGAAGTTGCCATCCCTGAGATACCAAAACTCAAAGGCAGGAGGAAAGGAAAAAGAGATATGGGTGAGAGTTCCCAGGTTTTGGAAAGAAAACAAATGGGGTTTCCCTCCCAAACTGCCCACCTTGCTCCAGCCCCTTTGTAGTTCCTATTGCATTTTATGATATGTTCAATAATTTTCAGAAATCTGTGTTTTGGGACCAAGCTTTTGCAACCTCATAGGTTCCTTAATACCTAACTGTTGGGTAGCTCTTGGCCGATTTAGTACAGACACTCTCTTCCGTTTGCAGACTCTTGCACACACATCTGAGGGTATGTGCAGTCACTCCATTCATGCATTTAATAAACTGGGAGCCGCAGCCATTTCTGTTGTATGTGGCGAGGCGTGTAAAGCAAGAACAGTAGTACAGGAAGGAGGGTTGGTAGTTAAAGGCTGTTTATAAGAATTAACGCCAAAGAAAAGGAGCTGCTTGACAGACTGAGGAATTGAAATCCCTTACAGATTGAAAAGGAGACGTGGGCTCAGAACAGGCAGTGGCAGCAGAAGCTCCTCTGTGCTTTCCCCATCAATGTTAACAGGGGGAAGCCATGCAAGGGGGTACCCGGTCACTCTCTCCGCCCCGGGGCTGCCAGCTGCTGAGCTGCATTTGATGGGTCTTTGCTCATGTGTATATTTGTCCTGCAGATGCTCAGCTGAGTCCCATCAAACTAATTTCACAAAATAGCCACTCATTTCCAACAAACAGCTTAGAGAACTAATCTCAAAAAAGAGGCAGAGAAGCTCAATTTGTCTTCTTTCTTGACATCTTTTTAGTCCTCCTGTGTTGGAAGATGGATGGTTCGGATGTGTCTGCAGTAACACAGGCATGCCTAATCTGCCTTTTTATTGATGACCTGTTTCTGAACGTCCTGGCCTGATTTATGAAAATGTACTGTACTTTGCACGATGTTTTGATGTTGTTTTGTTAGGACTGCATGCAAACTGCAGCAGAACAGTGATGCTTATTCATTCCAACAGTGAAGGGTTGGCTGGGAACTGAATGAGCTCATATTTGTTGCTGTCTTCACTTACAGAAAGGAAAATGGGAGAAAGCGGGTATCCCAAGTGTAGTCATTCTTTTCCTGACCATCAGTTTGTTTTATAAATCATAATCTTGAAAGCACAAGGTCATGGTATGTATTTAATCATTCATATAATGGGCTTTTAGGGATGGATTCTTTTTTTAACTCTCTGTAGTAAACCCTGATAAAGTTGGAACTGAGGTCTGTTTGCCTGCCAAATTTTCTTTCCCTTTTTATTGCTTGAGCATTAATGAATTTAAAATCTGAGAGTGTGATTCCCATCTCTTACTAGCATAATTCAGCAGTTACCCCTATTGCCTGGGAGACTTTCAGCCTTGTTCCATCCCCTGTTGCTCTTCACACACACAGAGAGTAATAAAAATAACAGCAATATCCCACCTGCGTTATCTATCTGTGCTTCCAAAGCCACTGCTCAGACAGTGAAGCCAGTAGGAGGATGTTTGGCAGGTCCCCTGCGAGAAGCCCTGTTGCAAGTGTAGAGCAGTGGGTGGGCAGGGGAGGTAAGCGAGGTCTGCTGGGGAGCCGGGCTGCAGGAGCTCAGCACTCTGCTCAGCAGAGGACACTGTGGGTGGTTTGGAAACATCCTTCAACTATGACTTCAGAAATTTACCTGTTACCTTAAATCACCAGGAAGTGTTTCAGTCCTAGGTTGATCACCCAGTGGGAAATTTGGTTGCCTGATGTGCTAATTAGCAAAGATTCACAAGTATGAGGTGTTGCTAGCTGGAAGCAGAGGTGGTGAGGAAATCACATGGAAAGCTATTACCTGGCCCCATGTGCTACTAAAGAAAATCCTTGCCTTCAGGCTGTTTGCTTGTACTTGTAGTCCAGCCTGCAGAGCACAAAGACAAGGGAAGGACCTCAGGGCCATTAGCTCCCAGGCTGAATGTTTTCCTTGGAGCCACTTCAGCCTTGATCTGTTGCCTCTCAGGCAGAAGTCAGCACTTTGAGACTCTGTCCAGTTTTTCTTCTCACTGGCATCCCACAGAAAAAGAACAAAGGTGGAAACAGCAGAGCAAGCTTACTAACACATAGGAGAGTTGTCTGGTTTGAGAAGAGCACTTAAATTACAAAAATGCAACAGGGATAAGTGCAATGCCAGCAAGGCGTAGACACTTTCTGTCACAGCACTCTCCAAACTATCAAGCTGCAACAAGGTCTTTTACCATCACATACCAGCATACTCTTCATGCCAGCCCCTCTGCTGGCTTAGCTTAGCTTGGCCTGGCCTCATCCAGGGCACACTCTTTGCTCTCTTGCTTCTTCCTTGGCTGCTCTCTCTTCATTGGCTGCCCAACCACTTAACCAGCCACAGCTGCATCTTATCTACATTGGCCAACCCTCCGCCCCTGAAGCCAGCCCACAGCTGTATATTATCAATGCTAATTAACCCAGCTTCATTCCACTACAACTTTCCACTTAGAGAAGCAAGGTACGTGTGGTGCAGGAGAAAGAGCAGATGCATCAGGTACTGCCCGAAGGTCTTCTGAGTTGCTGCTTGTCAGACAGGCTGTTTGACATTGCAGGTAGGAAGTATGATGTACTTCTCACCCTGAAAATATTATGCTCACATTGCTGTGCCTTCTGCAGGGATGCAGGAATAATGTCTGCAATCTTGCTGCTGCCTAGATGCGCTGCTCCCAGAAGGGGAATGTGCTTATGCTTCCAGCCTTTCCTATAGCCATTTCACCAGGCTCACATGAAGTTTTTCCCAGAGTTTTGCAGTCTCCTCTTCCTCAGCTCAGCCCAGTTTGAATCAGCATTATGGTGAAGTGCATATTATATCAGTGCCACAGCCGGGACTTGTCTGTGCTTAGCTGCCTGCAGTGAGGTCCTTCCCTTGTGTTGCATACCCCCATGCTTTGAGGCCTTTTTGACAGCAACTAGGTTCTGTTGCTCTGCAGCACAATGAGATTGGATCCTGACAGGAGCTGTTAAGAACTACTGTAAAACATGCTAACATGAGAATATCCCAAGAAATGTAATTCTGCCTGCAAATAAACTCCTTCCTTTCCTGCTGAAACCAATGGCAACTATAAGATTTTTGCCCTCAAAATGGACATTGCTTACCAGAAAGATACTGCAAGAGTCATAGTAATACATTTTTGGTACACTACCTAGGCTCAGACAAGCAAGGATGGCAATGGATTTGCTATGGATCTGTCTCTAAGGGGGGGGTGTTGTTTGAAGATAATAATACTAGGAATGCAGATTATGCTACAAAAGCTGGTGATATTTAAATACGACTTAATTTAGCATTTAAACAGAAAAGTAAACAATGGCATTGAATTCAGATGAGGATGAGACTTGGCAGGCCTGCCTGGTAATAGATTGTGAAAAGAGTTCAGGGTTTTAGTAGATCATTCCTTGAGATCTTCAGAACGGTAAAGTGTTAATAAATTATTTGACATGTACTTACATATTTTAACTAGCTGTAATGAACAGGTCCTGCCAGGTCACCTGGATCCTTGCAATGGCTGCTAAATTGCTTGAGTGAGATTTAGTAACTCAGCAATACTGATGTTCAGAACTGCAGGTAATAAATTAAATGACATAAGGACCAGCTTGAGCAGAACATTGTGTAAGACCTTTGCGAGGCTTGCAGCAGAGATGAGGCTGTTTGGCCCCAGTGAACACCACTGGGCCTCAGTGAGCTCTTCCCTGTGATCAGTTTTTGGTTATGTGACCACCCCAAGCCCTGGCACCTGTAATGGGACTCCTGAAGAATACTGTCCCAATTTGGGATGGACTAGATAATTTTGTCCCCTACTCAGTTCTTCGTGCAGGCAGTTACCTGTTCCTCCCTGCAGTATGTGGGGCTGCACACAAAGTAGAGAAGGATAGCAGAGTCTGACTGAGCTCTGGGAAGAAGACAAGAATGCTCTGTCGGTGCCATTATACTGGGACAATCCTAGTGCTGGAGTGGGAATGAAGGACAGAAAGAAGCTGTTCTTTTATCTTAGATTCTATTGGAAATGTTTACAGCACAAAAAGCCTGCCTGATAAAATTATGCCAAATTATACAGGCTATTAAGGGCATACTAGATACCTCTCTTGCTATTCCTAGCTGTCCCCTGAACTCAGAGCTAGTTTAAAACTTTATCCTGCCTCTTTCTCCCACTCACTTTCCCAGCATGTGGTATACTTTATAATTTGTGAAGAGGCTCATTATTTTTTTTTTCCTTTCTCCTTTTTTCAGGTTTCTGATAGATGTGGCTATGTCTTTGTCAATGGGAAGGAAATGAAAGGCAAAGTGAATGTCATAGTTAATTTTACTTACCAGCATCTGAGTGCCCCTTTAGAAATGACAGTCTGGGTTCCTCGTCTCCTGCTGCAGATAGAGGTCTCTGACACAGAACTAAATCAGATCAAGGGGTGGAGAGTCCCCATCATCTCTAATAAGAGGTAGGTTTCATTAGAGGATGCTCATTACAGGCTGTGCACTTGCCAAAGACCAGTAAGAGCCAGCGAATCTGAACATGCTCATTTGGCCTTAATGCAATTCGGGTGTAAACTTGAAGGTCACTGGACATTTATTCAACAGACTCCTGCACTGGAATTAGGAGGAAAATGGAAACTGCAGGTTGCGTGATCCTACATTTGAAATAAATTCTCTTCTGTAGTGCTAAGGACTGAGGTGGAAAGAGCCAGTTGGTTGAGTTAGGCGGGATCAGCGATGAGGCAGCAGGAAGACATCAACAATGACTGGCCCTGGCAAGGCTGGTCATTCTCCAGCCTGGTTCACAGGTCCTGCCAGTTCATTTATTTATTGTCAGTGGTCACAATTAGTACGTAGTTGTTTTGTACCACTGTAGTGTACAGCGGCACTGATCCAAGACACTGATGCATGACAGCTTTAAAAATTCTGTCTGTGCCCATACATCAGTGGCATGTGAATGACAGGACAGAGCACAGATGTAGGCATATCTAGACTGTTTGTATCTGTTGCCAGTGTCACTAAGAACAAGAACAAACTGATAAAGTAGATACTTGCTATTCCCACCTGCTGTTGAAGACATCATTTATTACCAGGTATGATTCTGTGATTCTGTTAGTATCACAGCAAAGAGATGGGGATTTTGGTGCAGATGTGATTTCAACCTAAATGCCATACAGAAAGAGATAATGCATGTGTGCAGATGTGCATACAGAGGAGATTTCCGTGGCAACACAAAGAAGGTCCATAAAGAAAAAAGTCTTCAAAGAAAAGAAAAGGCCTTCAAGGAAAGGTCTTCAAAGTAAGGACTAATGTGAAAAATAATGAGCGATATTTGGACTGGACATGTGGTGTGCATGCATGAAAGATTGTCTTGCAAAAGTGTCACTGCACGGCCAGTCTTTCTCCTTCAGAAAGAGCAGGCACAAGCCGTGCTGGGAGGAGGCTGTCAGAGTTGCTTTACCAGTGAGTTGCTATGGTAAACCCAGATTTCTGCATTAGCTGCCTCTGGGGAACATGAATAACTAACAGCAAGTTCATCTGGTAGCACAATCCGCCGAAATAAGCTAGGACAAAACAGCCACCAGCTACGATGCTAAGGGTACTGACATTCAGATTCATGCCTTTCTGCTTGCTCAGAGATCCCTGCTGTCTTCCACAGCTGTAGCTTGCTATTATCCATGGAGCAGGACTATAATTAATAGTATGGAGTGCTCTGAGCCAGATGGATTCCTTATTGACATGGAGAACACCAAGGTTAAGTGATTTGCCCAAAGTTACATAAAATCTATGGCAAAACCAGGGCATAGAGACATCACTTCTCCCCACCCCCCCTTTAATGTTTCAGTCACTGAGCATCCTGAGCTCTGCTCAAGGAGAAGCCAGAGTGGATTGTGGCCATCTGTATGCAAGCAAACACTCTTAACTAATCTCCTAGTAGCACAATAAATCAACTTCCTATAGAAATTTTTTTAATGTATCTGTTGGGGTGTGGGTATGTTCACTTTTTTCACAGTGCAGGGCCCATATTTTTGAGTGAGTTTCTGCATCATGGAGTATCTCGAGAGGGAAAGCTTGTGTTTCAGGCAATAATATGAGATGCCCATTTGGCACTTGAAGGGGGCTACATTCTGTTCCCCTTCATAAAAACAGTGATGGTGTTTAGATGCTGCATGCATATAACATTTTGCTGCGGCTCCCACTGGCTATCTCTTGAGCCTGATAAGGAGCCCTGCTAATAGCGATAGGTCTTCTCTGTGTGTTAATTACTTTTTTTTTTTTTTGCTGTTGCCTTCTTATGTTCATGTTTAAGTCTCTTTTCATGTGAGTAGCTAGACTGATACAGGCATGTTAACAGAAGAGAATATATCTGATGCAGTTTGGCTTTTCTTTATGTATTAATACAATCAGGAGTAGAAACTCGATTGTCCTATAAATCAGGTAAGCTGGTTCTTTACTGTCTTCCTTCATTTTAAAAGCTTCCCCTTCAGCAGTCTAAAGTATGTAGTGGTTTAGACCAAGCTGCATTAATACACCAGGGAATTCAAAGTCTGAGCAATGCAGCTAAATAATTGTTTTGAAACAATAGTTCTACAGAGTTAAGTGACTTGAAAAAACAGAATAGGTTTTAAATCGATGTGCAGCCTGCACTAAGTAGCTCTAGAAACTACTTTCACACCTCGTTTCCATGACAAATGAGATGTAAATGAAATGAGCACACTGGAAACACTTCTGCTCTGTGTATGCTCAGCTTCTCCAAGACTGGCTGCTCTCATTCCCCTGTGGTCTGAGGGGCTGCTTCATTGGGGAAGATCCTTAGTGAGAGCTAAAGACTCATGTACTACAACTTCCAAGTGTTTCAGGTGTGTCACTTAGGAGAGAGTGTCGGTTGGACTCACGTATGTATTGATCAAGCAGAGTCCAGTAAGCATCACTGAGGAATTAACTCATGCAAGGAGCTATTGCTGCCAAATATTGTGTTTAGGACACGGCACAAGCATTTAAAAAAAACCCCAACCTCTCAGAGATGAATTTATTTAGTCCTTGAAAGCCCAGGAACTCTGTCACATAATTCTGTATGTTTATCATAGTACTATATCCTATCCGTGCACAGCATTAGAGCACTGCAGCAACACATGCTAACTGTGTATGGTACAATGCCTACCATAGAAAATCAGTTCTATGTTACTACCAGCCCACACTGTCAGAAGTACAGTGTGTAGAGGAATGAAGGCAGAGGGTTGATTGACATGGATGTTGTGCAGCTGTAGCTCGTTCCTGCTAAGTAGTTAAATAGCCCTGAGGAGTGTAGGAGAGGTGGCTGGATGGAGGAGGAGCAGTAGTGTAGTCTGGTCTCTGGAGGAAGGAGAAACAGATGTGCAGTAGAATCTGCCTGATGATAAAGCCTTGTTGCAGCCTGATAGCTTGTTTATGCTGCAACAACAGTGTACCTGTTTTGTAGTAGGAGAGGCTTGTGTCCTGCAGGAGAGTTACATGGTGCCAACCTGAGCTCCTTACACAGGGGTAGCAGAACTAACTGTTCTTCACTGCCATGTCTGGCCTCAGAATGAGCTGCCTCCTGGGGACAGGTAGGAGACCAGGAGAGCTCTAAAACAAGGTAGGATACCACTTGCAAAGTGCTGAGGAGATGGGATTCGTGCTTTGCTTCCAGTTAATTTCTCACTGTTTGAAAACTCGTAGGAGGGGCTGCTTATGCACTTAACATCAGGCATATGTTTAAGCACTTTTCTGAATGGATGTTTGGTCTCCAACAGCCATCATCTTCCTCGTGCATAAATAATGCCTCTTTCCTGTGACATTAGTGAGTGTACTGGTTGGCTTCTTAGTGAGAGCTTTAATAGATGAAGTTCAAAAATGGCAGCAATAATGGCCTGAGAAGAGCAGAGCACAGCACCTGCTATATTGTGCCCATAATCAGGAGTGTTAGGAGGGCCAGGGTTACATGAGTCAAGCAAGTATGCCTGAAACTGTATAATTTTCAACCTTTTTGCTGATTTGATATGAAGACCTCTGTCAACAAATCCTTCATTATGCAGACTTCCTGCTCCAGCTCTGGAAGGAACAGCAAATTAAGCAGCCCACATATGTAATATTAATGGCTGGAGAAGCAGCACTGCTACTCTGTTTGTATGTACTGCCAATGCTCATTAAAAAATTCCTGTCACATTGGAAGGATGGCTGGTAGATTACATACGACAAGTTCATGCATCTGTCTCCTTAAGACAGCCCCCAGAGCCTGGAGGGACATGTTCAGTACTGAACCACATTTGTTTGCACCATCTACCAGAACTCACTTGCTCCTTGTTTTGGTGGGTGCAAATGAGGCCACCTGTTGAATTCTCCTTCTGCAATCACAGACACTTCTCTAACTCTGATGCTGTGCCAGCACACCGACAGTGGCTGGATATTACCTATTTGGTTCCTGAATTCAGTGGCAGAACTCAAACCAGTATTACGAGCATAGAAATTTTGCAATTTTGAAGTGTAACAGGGACTCTGCTTGTTCATGTTCAGACCTTTGTTCCTAATAATTAAACTAGAGCTTTCTACAGTCAGTTAACATATTAATGACCTAAAAACCAGAGAGCTTCACTGTTCAGCCCAGATGACAGGAGACTGCAAAGATGATTTAAGAGTCCCATTTTCAATATTTTGCTCAGTAAGCACAGATGAACAGCATGGAGGAGAAAAGGATAGAAGTAAGGCGGCTATACTCTCCATGAGCACTGCTTTCTTTAGCACATGCTGGATGTGTCTAGCTGCCTGTAGCAGAAGCATGGGTGCAGTGGTAGCTACAGATTTTCACTGCAGCTTATCCCCCATCTGCTCCTGCATATTAGCATCTTGGCCTGCTTATACAGAGGCCAGTTCCAGGAGCTGGTCCTGGGAGCCCCAGCTGCATCCCTGTGTGGCCATGCTCAGGAGAAAAGCACAGAGCAACTTTCTTTCAGTGAGCCATCAAAATCACAAGTTTTCTCTGAGCAGCTCACCCCTTGTGCTATGCCATGAGGCCCCACTGCAGAACTGACAGGTATCACCCACCAATTGCCTCTGCCTGTGTGAGCGTTCAGGGCTGCCCAACCTCTTCGGTATCTCACTGGGTATTAATAGAGAAGTGTGGGCTTAAGAGCAGGTGCTAAGTGGGTCCCCAAGAGCTTTAGTTCTTCTCCCAGCACTGACAATCCATGTGCCTCTGCTTCCTCTATTGCGCCTTCTGGATTGTTTGCTTAGATTAAAGTCTGCAGGACTGTGCCCTGCCTGCGCTGCTGCACAAGCAGGGCCATGTTGTTTGGTGGCAAGTGATATTGCACAATCCCATGTGCCCCTGTTTCTCCAGCAAATTCTTTGTCTGACTGACTGCAGACACCAATTTTCCATCTTGTTGTCATCAAGCCAAAAACCCAAATCACTGTGCTCCTCTCTGCCATTAATAATTTTTGCAGGGTATTTTTCTCAGTCCTCCCTCTCAGGCCTCATCAATACCTTTGCTCTTAGCGTTTGGCATTCCATTCTGTTCTGCCAGTCAGAATATCAAGGTCAAATCAATTGCTTTTGTGTTTCTCCCTTAAATAAATAGTGTCGGGCTGCCATGTCCTAACACAAAATATTTTGTAATGAAAAATCCCAAGTATTGATCAGACCTAGTTCTGTACCTAGCTCTCTGCACAGGCTTGATGGTAGCTTTCATATAGCACTCAATAATGTGTCTTTTGCAAGACCAATTCATACAGCTTAAAGAGGCATTTTTGGCAGGCTGCAGGCGCAAGGTCAGAAATACTTTTTTCATTACACTGCATAGCCCCCACACAGTCATGCCAGCCCCTGAAGAGCCAAGAGGATTTTTTTGTTTTGTCCCCTGGTCTAGTATAGCACCAGTGTCCCCCACTCCTAAAGCATCAGTGATGAGGGACTGTAACTGAAGAGGATGCTCTTCCAACCTAATTATAATGATTTGTGAGACTACTGGGAATGATGGCTGCAAAGCAACAGCAGACAGAGAGGACAGACAGACAATCTGAGCACCATTACTCAAATCAGGTCTTAACCCAGGGGAATTTCAAGGTTTTGAAGCAAGAGATGTGCCAGAGTGCAGAAAAATTTGCTAACAGCTGAATTGCGCTGCTTTGATGCTCCTAAAAACATAACATTACCCTCTCCTCTTTGGAGTCACGCCCTTACATCTTGAAAGCCTGGCTCAGCTTCTCATCACTACCCCTCAGCAATGGCCTGGGCTATAAATGGCCTCTCCTCCATTTGGGACATAGGCTTGGAAGCTCTGTAGAGGATGGAGAAAAAGAAAGTGGCAGAGGGGGGGAAAGGAGCAAAAGGGGACTTAGCTAAGCTGGGACAAGGGAGGCCTGACCTGTTGGGAAGGGGAACAGCAATAAACACTGCCATTTCTGGGCTTCAGGAGGTGTCGACAGCCTGTCTGTGTACTGCAGAGTGCCCAGCTACCCCTGAAAGCAGACCTGAGCTGTCAGGAGCAGTGCGGTCTGTAGTAGGATTTGCAGGGCTCTGGGTGTCACCAGCTCAGCCTGGGAGGGCCTGGGCTGCGCCTCACCTGCCTTCTGCCTGCCTCAGCCCAGCCTGGGCTGGCTCGGGCTCCCACCAGCACAGTACGTGTCCTTGGTGAAAGGTTGCTGGTTTAATCACGAGCTCCTGGTCTGCTCCCAATGGGGCTGGTGTTGGGCGTATATAACGCGGTTGCAAAGCACAAATCTCTGAAGGAAATGCCTCCCTCATTAGTCTTACCTGCTGCTTTGGCTTTGGATGGAAGCAAGGGTGGGAGATTATAATTTTGTATTATAGGCCAGAAGGAAGCCTTAAACAATACATACTCATGTGTTTCTCTGTATGTATATATACATATATGTATGCCTTACATGTATGCGAAATAGACTTATACTGTACCTGTTTCTAGCCGTAATTCATAATTTTCTTACTACAAACTTACCCATCTTCGTTTTAATATTTTCATTTACCATACTTTGAAGAGCTAGAAATACCTTGTCAGTTTGAGACAGCTCTTAAGAAGTTTAATTTTCCTAATGCTTGTTGGAAATCCCCTTTCTGAATCTGCAGGAATGTTAAGGTTCTTAGCATGAGCTGTGCAGAGAGGGAATTTGCAAGTAAAGCTGTCAGTGAATTGCAATTGGGTTAGGAGAGGCTTGACAAACAGCACCGATGGGTGCAGGATCTGTCTCCCGAGGTGGGAAGGACACTTGTTGAGCCTGCTGTGGTGGCAGAGCTGGGGGGGTGGGGTGGGGCATAGGGTAAGCGCCAGCCACTTGTTTTCTCTCTGTCAGACCTACAGGGAAATAGAGAAAATTAGAGCAGCACCACACGGGGCATTTACCAGCAAAGGTAACAGTGGTAATGGCTTTTGCTGCTGATTCCCCACCTGTATGTAGAAGACAGGAGATACAAACGCACCTATTTACTGGCACTGAAAAACGAACTACAGTCCCTCGCAGCTTTTAGTGTTTTCATAGATGCAACAGATCAGTCTCATGAATTATTTTGTTTTTTTCTTTTTAATGCTCCAAGTGCTTGTGATCTGAGAAGAGACTGATGTAACACAGCCTCTCCATTTACTCGGGTCCTGCTGTTTACCTGGCATTGCAAAATTTGTCAGAGCTGCTAGGGATGTCGGGGAGTGTTCCTCCCAGGTGTGGCTTGCAAATTGCTCCAAGGGAAGGGGTAGACTTTGGCTCAGCTGTTCAAACTCTCCATTGACAGGATGGAAGTTAAAGAAACGAGTTTGTACAATGGAGCTCAAAAAATGAACCCACTACAATTCTTCCCAGGTTATTTTTTTCCTAGGATTTCTATCCTGCCTCCTCAGAACAACAGTCCACACAATATTTAAGATGCAAAATCATAAGGGCTCCCGTGTGCTGGTTGTTTGGCTAAGTTTTAAGCAGCTTTACAAGATTACTTGTGTCCTTCCTTCCCTTTCCTCCCAGCTCTCCTCATACACCTTGTCATTATGGCACAGTGAAGGCAGCAGCCTCCAGCTGCCCCAGCACACGCTTCTGAAAGGGGAAACTCATGGTAACTCCTAGAGGGGCTTCACAGATGTAGACTGACGATGCTGGGGAGCAGCAAAGCATCAACTGACATGATCTTTCAGAGACTGGGGGTTCTGATAGTGATAATGTGGGAACCTGATAGTGTCAGGCCTAATAAGCAGCATTTAACTCAGCCACAGGGTGCTCTCCACACCAGTTTAGCTTTGGAGGAATGTGCAATGTGTTTTCAGCTCTTCAGTCCCTGTTATGAACAGCTATAACGTTATAAGGACTTACACTACTGAATGATTTCCTTTCCCATATGTGAATAACCCTGTGTGTGTGAAGTGCCTGTGGTCCAGTCTGTCTGTGTTTGCACCAAGGCGGTGCACAGCTGTGTCAGTCACAAGTGGCATCGCTTCTGGTGTGGGCAAGACCCAAGCGATCAGATCTTGCAGGTTTTTGGAACTCCTGTCACACTGCAAGGAGTCCAGCCTGCCGTTTGGGGGTGCTGCTAGAAACCCTGCAGTTGTGAGCAGGGTATTACAGTGTAAAACAGCAGCAGCTAGAAGAAGTGAGGAAACAAATGCAAAGTAATTCCAAAAAGATTCAGAAAGAGCAGTCAATTAACCCAAAACTTTTCAGGGTTAAGAAGTGTTCAGTCCATGTAAGTGGAGAGAGAGTGATGGGCAGGAGCCTCCATGAAGCCTAGCTGTGCTGCAGAGAAGCCCATGCTGCTCCTTGAATTATGCCACAGAGAATGCTTTCTGGCAATTCAACATTAAAATGTCAGAACATTGTGACTCTGGGGGCATCCACAGCTGATGGAGTGTATGTCAGCTGCTTGGGAATTAAGAGTCCGGACTTCTGTGGATGGTTGTCTGGATAAAAAGCAATAAATACAACACCACCAACAACAAATAAATATATTGGATCTATGGGGCTGTGGTGGTGTCTTGAGCATTGTCTTGGCCAGGACACTCAGGAGTGAACTATGTCTCCAGATTAGGCTCTGGCTCTGCAACCACATGTGCTTTTCAATGTAGGTACATGTAGAGGAATGAAGCTGGGTTAATTAGCATTGATAATATACAACTGTGGGCTGGCTTCAGGGGCGGTGGGTTGGCCGATGTAGATAAGATGCAGCTGTGGCTGGTTAAGTGGTTGGGCAGCCAGTGAAGAGAGAGCAGCCGAGGAAGAGAGAGGAGGAAAAAGCAGAGAGAAGAGAGAGAGCATGTGAGTGCCCTGGATGAGGAGAGACTAGAAGACAGCAGAGGGACTGGCATGAAGAGTATGCTGGTATGTGATGGTAAAAGACCTTGTTGCAGCTTGATAGTTTGGAGAGTGCTGCGACAGGTACATAGTTAAGCTTCTTGCAGTAATAGAGCTAGTCCTATGTTTACCCATCCTGTGTAAACAGATAGTAGGTTTCATCCATTTGTCCTTATATTTATCTTTACTGTTCATCATCTAAAGCCAAAATACCCAAGGAAAAGCATGTACTTGTTTGGACTGGAAGATAAATAGCAATCTGGGGGTAACGGTAGGCTTCAATGAATTCAAAACACATCGCTATAATTTTATTGCTGGAGAATATGCTTTCTTGGACTGTCCCTGGGAGTAAAGAGTTGCAGTGGAGGAGTCAGGCTCTTAACTCTTGTAGCAGTTAAGCCAGTGGGCCTCAAGCAGGAGCCACAGAGGTGAGGAGACCTTAGGCCAGTCCAAAAGGAGCTGCTTCATGCAATATTCTTGTGAACCTTTGGGACAACTACTACTACAAACGTGAGACAGAAAGAACTAATTGTGATGGGAGAGGTGAAGGCTGTTTATTATTTTCTGTGATAGTAGCACTAATAAAAAATTGTGATTTCCATATGTGTATTTTTGGCACTGCAGAGACGCTTCTGGCCACTGCAACAAAAGGGGGTGCATGCTCTCCTCCCAGCCTTTTAATGTGGGCTTTCTGCAGGAGCATAAATTTCCTTCCGTGACAGATGAGAGCTGCTGAGCCAAAGGCAGCGAAAACTCTTTTTCATCCTAATTGCTCTGTGGCCCGTTCCTCCTTCAAAAAGTGCCTTTGCTGAAATATTGCAGTGACAATAAATTTGGTATGTATTGAGAGGATAGCGTGATTATTTGGCTGTTTAGACTATATTTGCCCCTCAATGCAGAGCAAGGCTGATATCTGAACCTTGTGTGTTGATTCATTGCACGCATTGAACCCAAGAGGCTGGGACAGGTTTTTGGACACAAGTTACTAACAGTAACTTCCTTTTAAAGGAGTTTTAAGGAATTTTCCTTTAAAGGAATAATTTGCCTTCTTGATGGTGATAAGTTTTCACTAACTAGCAGGAAGGTCTTGGGGCTTGCCTTCTTCCTAGAGTCTCCTGGAAACTATGCCTGGCTGGATGGCACTGGTGGTTCGGTGGTCACTGCAGCTGTATTTGGGGACAGCTCAGGGAGGACAGCATTGACAATAGGTAGAAAGCCTCCCCTTGCAGGGGCTGGAGAGGGAGGCACTGGTTGCCGTTAGACCTCTTAACTGGTATGTGATACATACAGTATAGGAAAGCATATTTTTGGGTTTCTCTTCCGGTTGATTGGAGGCTGCTGTTACGTTTCAGTTCTCTTGAGATGTTTTGTCATCTCATGCTGTGTTTCAGGGAATCTGACATGAATACAGTTCTTTTACATATGGTGCCAAGAAAAAGCAAGGCAGTAATAATTTCCACCTGGTTTTTGTTTCTTTAACCTTATCTGTTGCTATCAGATCTGAGCTCTTGAGCTGTGTGAAGCACCAAAATACGTGGGGCAGGCTAGCCCAGGTGTTGTTACAGCTCTGCAAAGCAGGTGAAGTTTCAGCTCATAAAGTCTTGATTTGCTGTGTGGTTGGTTGGGTTTTTTTTTAATTTTTACCTTATGGTAATGAATATTCAATATAAACTAAAATGCAACGTAACAAATGGAAGGGGCTAATAAGGAACACAGCCTGTGCTCCAAGCCTCCAAAGGCATCCTTATTTCCAATGGGCAATCTGCTAAGTTAATAGATTGACATTTAAACATTTGGTGTGGAAGAGAAAAAATGTGTCACTGCTTGTGGCATAAACCAGTTTTTGATTCATTCATAATCTTTATGTAGAAGTCAATTAAAGATCTTACTGGAAAGCAGATGCTCATGGGACAAAAGACCACTCCTGATTTCTCACTCAATAGAAATACAGTTTCCCATCAAAGTCAATAGAGAGTAATATTCCACAGAGCTTTTTCCTGTAGTGACAATGATTTTAATGACAGATTAAATCTCTTCTAATTTTTAGTATATACAATATATAGTAACTACCTGGTTTTTTTTTTTTAAGTCTTTTGAGCTATATCATGGCTGGCATCATTTTGCAGCTAAGCCTTCCTGCAAGCTGCCTGGCATAGGCTGTACTTATGTGCATACCCATTTCTAAGCAGGACCTACAGACACCTCATGGGACAAAAGGGAGGGAAACAGTAGTACCGTGGGTATATACCCTTCTCCCCAGCAGTACTTAGCACTGTAGCAAAAAAAAAAAAAAAAAAAAAAAAAATTAAAAAAATACAAAATGCAGCCCCAATCCGAAGCTATCAGAGCTGGGCACAGGGTGAGTGCTGGCGCAGCGAGGTAGGTGTCAGCTCCCCAGTGACAGACCTGTTTTCTTACAGGTTTGCTTGGGCTCCCTGGCCCTCCTGAGCCTGTGCATCTTTTACCCTCACCAAGCTGTGATCACACTGATTTGTGCCCAGAACATCTTTCATCCACGTGCTCTGAGCTGTGGCTGCAGCAAACAGCTGTTCCCCAGGTCAGGCTATGAGACAGGCGAGCAGGGGCGGGCGGGAGCCCTGGGGCTGGGCCAGGCTGGGGGCTGCAGGGGGGGATGCACAGCCAAACTCTGTCCCAGGGCAGCCCCACCCCCCCACCCCCCCCCCCCCGCCCAGTGAGGGTGGGCAGCTTACTGCTGGGGGGAAGGCAGCCATGTACATGGCAATCGATTTTCCTGCTATTTTTCCTTTTAATTACAAATGCCTATTTCAGTTGCAAAGCAGTTTGATTTGGGGGATAGTCTCTTTCAATTTTTACAGAAAAGAGCAACACTAACAACTGGTCTCTTGCCTAGAAAACACTATTTTATTAAGTTTTTCTTATTTTATTCTTTTTTTTTTTTAATGACTACCAAGACAGTTGCTGGTAGTATACCTGTTATCACTGTTATTAGAACCCTCCAACTCTGTGCTGACATCCACAATCAAAATCAGCCTTTTATTACCATATCCTTTTGATAACTTTGGTCTAGTTGGCATCAGATATTCTCTAGCAAAGAGTTCAGGTTGTTAAGACTTAAAAGACCTCTGAGAGCACCCTGTGCGCTACCTCTGTGAGGAGATTAAGACATGGACTCCAGAATCCGACCAGAAGACCCTTTATTAGTCTAAACCCCATGCTTACATATCCTCATTCATTGTTCACATGCAACATATTAAAATTGGTTAATCAATACTGTTCACACACTTCTTGGCTACACATAATTACAGTTAATTACTAAGCTACAAATGCACTGAACTTCTTGCATATTTTTCCTCTCTTCTTTCTTATCTCTGTGAGTCTCATGTTTTTAGCAAGCGGCTGAGACATGGCATTGCACATCCACTTGGGCCTTGCTTCATATCCCGTTTTTCTTCAGGTGTTCAGCCAACCTTATCTTACTTTCTTTCTTCTTTAGCCTTCAAGGTCCTTCACAGGCATTGTGGCCTCCAGCACTTGCCATAAAGCTCTCTACACCTTTGCTGCAGATCCAGTTCCCAAAGGCACAGGGCTGGGCTGTGCATCTGTATCACAGATGGACAGGTTTTGTGTTCTTAAAACTTGCTGGGGAGCTAATTCTCCTCTTGGTTTTGGAGCTGCAACATTAGGGTTAGTGGCCATGCACTGATGAACTGGAGAGAGGACTTGGTCCCCAGCAGCTGCCTGGAAAGTGGAGCTCATGAGGATGGATGGAGTTACAAGCTGGCTGTCAGCCCAGCCCACCAGTCCCGCAGCTTGGAAAGCAGAGGCAGAGTGGGTGTCCAATCCTTGAACAGCTGGCAAAGCTGATGTCCTCAACAGACCCATGTAGTCAGCATAGCTGTGCTGAATTGTCAGGTCTAGCAGGTATTGGGCAGCAAAATAGAGAAGTGAAACATTTTCAGAAGTGTAGGACTTAACCTTCCTCTTTGCACCAGCTGTTGTCTCATACACACACTGGCTCAGGAACTGATGAGGATTCAGAAAGGGGAATGACTGAAAGACTGGAAAGCATCTCGGAGAGAGTCAAAGAGTGCAATCCATGCCATGTATCAAAGGGAACTTTTGTGGTGCTTTGATCACAACCCCTAAGCACTCAGGTGGGAATCATAAATTTAACAGATTATTTAATCCATAGGCAAAGACATGACCATCAGGGTATGAAGCTGTAGCTCTACAAATGCAGAACCAGAAACGAGTTTCTTGTAGTGAGGGAACAAGTCATCAAGGATTGCAACAGGTTTGTCACTTGTGGTTTCAGATGTTTTTCTGGAAGCAATGTTCTGGTTCAGGTGATGCCACCAGCCTGGACGTAGGAAGTGGGAAGGTCTCTGCTCTGCATAAGTTTGAATTAGATGACCATGTTGGTGTCAAAAAAATAAGGCGGCAGTCTCTGGGTAAGGCTCTCTGTGGAAGAAAAGGCAAAAAATAAAGTTCTCTGCTCTTATTCCTTTGAATAGGCACTGTGTTACATCTAAGGCATGCTAAGGACTGGTTTTAATCTGGTGCAAGTGCACAGACTGCAGTCATGTTATTTCTCATTTCACTGAGATTAACAAAGAATACATTTCAAACTGTATATTGCTCATTGCCCCTGAAAAGGCCTGACAGAGTTCACTGAGCACTAAATCCTTCAGAGCTAGATTCTAATTTTAGCTACAGCAGAGCACATCCAAATAGTGCTACCTGCAGCAATCACTGTGGTTTTAGAGTCACTGCATTTGAGCAGCTCAAACTTTCCCATTACTTTTGCCTTGCAAGGAGTCCCATGAAATGGGGCCGGTCATCTCCTGTGCAAGCTTGTCCGCACCAGGCAGTCCATGCTGCAGCTGAGAACTGAACTCACATCTCACAAACCCTAGTCCAGAGTCTTAAAAGTGGGCTTACTCCTCATTTTGGACTAAACAATAATAAGAAAAAAATAAATTAAATTTGCTAAATGGCTGGTCTTTCAGAATATTCCATTAATCTTTGTTTTGTTGGTGGCAGGGGTAGCAGCTCTGCCATCTTCTGCTTTTAATCCCAGTCAAGTGACTGGCAACTAAATTGCATGCTTTGAATAATTCTGTGTGTTTTCTCACTAGGATACTGAGCCACAGCCTTAACCTTCCCAGTAGTTCATGGCAGTTACAGCTGAGTTAGATTAAAATATTATTTTTACCAGCTACCTGAAAGTACTGCTGCAATCTGATTTATTCTCATTGATAGTGCCTGTTTGTTTAGTCTTTCAGATGAAATGAACTTACTGTTCATTTACTACTAATGCCAAGGGAACTACTGTATTCAAAAATAAAGGAGTATAATATGCAGCAAAACATGGGTGTTTTGCTTATGCAGTTGCCTATATACACAGTGGAAATGATTCAGTGGCTTACGGTGTTAATCTGCTTGCTCTGCAAATGGATACTTGCGGCTTTCATATCAGCCCACAACTATCCCTCACTCCATGGAGGAAGCTGGTGTACCCAAGGCCAGAGAAGGAGCCTTTCGCTCTGAGATTATGTGCGGCGTGTTGTCGCAAACTCTGCAAAATCTGGATTTCTCGGAATTTTCTGTTTCTCTGAAAAATACAGGTGAACTAACAAGATGGAACACTTTAAATCCTCAGTTTTAAAGCAGTAGTTAGTGTTGAGTGCCTGGATTATGACACAAAAGTCTGATTTCAAAGCTGTACCGCACAGCCAATATTCCTAATAAAATCAATGGGAGATGGGAATTCCAGTGAATATCAGGCCCTGGTGTGTCAGGGGAAAGACACACATGAAAGCTGCTTGTAGCTGGGCATCTATTTGGTATTCAGCATTCCCCAAATCTGAACTCAAGGTCTAAGCCATTAGTCCTTCCAAAATGTCTTTGCAAGGCTTACTCTCTTTAATAATGTTTTGGGGTTTTTTTGCATTTCTCAACAAGATACTGCCAGTTGAAATATGTTGTTGAAAATGTAGTTTTCACTTCTTGCCATATATGGATACTCAGTCACACATAAAACTCAACGTAATTAAATTTTAACGCTGCCATAACAAAATTTGACTTTGCTTGTTAAAACCACTTATATCAGGCTACTCAGTAGAAAGATTCTAACCTTGGAATGTGTTGCAGGGAAGACTGGAAATAAATAAAGAGAAAAGCAGGGAAAGCATCACAAGTGTATCCTCATTACTGCATTTATGTTGAAGGGCTTGTCTGCTTTTCTTCCTTCCAACAGATGAAGCAAGAAGGTTTTGGTTAAAATAAGTTTATCTTCTTGGCCTTTAATAGCTTGAAGCTAAAGCCCAGAGGGATAATATGACTCATTTTCTAAAGCAGAGATGCTACACAAATCTCTTCTGCTAGTACAGCCAGATTCCCAGATCTTCCCCTGATAACTGTGTGCAGCAACTTGATTGTCGTATCTCTCCAACACCCGAGGCTGTACCTGATTTTCCTGTTTGGGCAGACACCTACTTCAGCTGTAAACTCTTCTGACATTTCTGACGGAGATAATTATAGTGCTCTGGGGCACTTCTGGCCTTCCCAAAAATAGATGGGAACAGGAACACATGCATTTCCAGGCAAAACTAAGAGGACGTTTGGGAGAATAGCATCTATATTATGTGACACCTGCTGCAAGAGCATTGTGGAAGTGCCCATTTCATCTGTCTTTCATTGGTTTTTCCCTGCTTCCCATCATTGAATTTCTGTCTTCCCAGAAAACTTCTAATATTAAGACACATTAATGGAAGTCCTTGCATGCATGTTATCTGTTTGTGTGAAAACTGTACTGGATCAGGAACACATTTTACATCAGGTGATCCAGTGTGACATCTTAGGAAGGTCCCAATAAACATACTGATTCTTACACACCTACACTGTGCAAAGTTAAGGATGGATACAGTTTTCTGGGGGATTTGAGATCAAGCCATCATGTTGTCTTTGCTTAAAGTAGAAACCTGGTTTGCTGTGATTCAGGAAACAAACTTTTATTCAATTAAAGGAAGGTTACCTATTGTTAATTTTTATATAATAACCAAGTTACATTTCCTTCTCAAGACAGTAGAGCAAAAATGATGCATTTCTTAATACTTTTAAATGTATTTAAATAAAGAAAAATTGGTAACAAAGAAACAAAGTGCTGTTGAGGGGGGAAAATGCAAGCTGGACTGTGGCTAAAGCCTGGGGAACACTTCTGCTGCTCCTCATCTGTAGCTGTGTTCACCAGATGGACCCACGAGAGCAAGGGCTAGTGAAGGGGATGGGTAGGCACTGCCCCTGGCGGTTCACAAACAGCAAAGTGATTTGGCCATGCATTGCAGTGGGTGAGGTAAGCTGTGAACACTTGTACAAGTTAAGAAGGAGTTTATATTTGTTTTAATTTGATTTCAGGTAACTCCTACTGTTAAATTTATTTTTAAAAGAAAAAAAAATAGGGAAGAAGCTAGGAGGTTGTAAGGGATGGCAAAGGCTATGCTCCAAGCATATAACCTTGTGATATATTACTCAAAATTAAATTAAAGATTCTGTAGATCATTTCACTTCATTAAAGCCTCTAAAATAACAGCACAGCTTTTCAATGGCAGGGATTAATTTCTGAGGCAGTAGAGGGGCTTTTAGTTTCAGTGCCTGAGGTAACATGATTGCATCAAATAAATGAAGTACGAGACCTCTATCTAGCAAGGTTATAGTTATAGCAGGACTTATGCCTTAAGAAGATTTGTGCTGAAATACACAAGAATGGAAATTGCAATGCAAGAAGCATAAATATCATAAAGAGGTTATATGACTTGCTTCTGGAGGAGGAAGGGTTAAAAGGTGCTGTAGGGATTTCTTTCTATACGCTGTTTCAGGTCATGTGTCCACAACTAAAATTCCTCAGTAACCAGATGCTCTCTGCTGTTCTTATTAAAATGTATTGTTTAATTTTAAACAAATGTTTTAAATTAACTTAAAGTCAATGCTCTAGGCAAAATGAATTTCTAGAACCATTTTTCAGGCACTGGACAAAAGAAATGCTGGCCTACATTTTTGGAAAGGGTGAGAGATTTCAAGTGGCCTCAATACCTAAAATCAGATGTCATAGGAATGACATGGAATAGTTATTAGATGAAAATATGGTTCATTTGAAGAGGATTAAATTGTACATTAAAATTATCTAGCTCTCTAGAAAATGTAGACTGTCTTTAAAAAATTTGAAATCCTGGTTTTATCTTACAGTTTGCTCTTATATTGGGGACCATGTGTCCTTTTTTTTTTATAGTATCCTTTACTCTCTAAAATTCTAAACACAATCAAGATTTTGGAAGATCAAGACTTTCCTTTGGCTACGTCAGACAGAATTAAAGGTACCTGTGGCATCTAAGAATACTGGAACATGTGCAAGGCTGTAGAGCCCTGCTCTTAGATGGGGGTTAAGTTTCAGACATTAAAGCAACTGGGCTTGGACCAACCAGGCAGAAAAGGGTGGAAGTGAAATAAATCCTGGAGTGATGAAATTACTTTGGGCAACTTAACGAAAAAAAAAAAAAATGCTCAGATCCCACTAAGCCGTTAAATGACTGATTTCCACATGGAAGCACCCATCTCTGCTGACAAGCCTTTGACAAAACTGTTTCTTTATTTTCATGTGGAATGGCTCTTGACCAAAAGATTAAAAAGACTGAGGGGACAAAGGGACAGGACAGGTTAGGTTATGAGCCCAACAGACAAGAGAAAATATGTTGAAAAAGAAGACTGAAGTGCTTGTGTATTCATTAAACATGAAGGTAGCATTTGCAGATGATTGGGTTGCTTAATACTCAGGCTAAGTTGACAGTAAATGAATTGCATTAGGAGCACAAACACTTTTTAAATCTTCTGATATATCACTCTAAAATATTGAAAGAATGTGCCAATACCCTTACTGCCACAGTCATCCTCCGGTTCCTCCCTCCGCTGCTGTTTCTTTCATTTGCGACTTCATAAGTCTGAAACCCTCTCCATTTCTAAAATTAGCTGTAATGGGTCCAAAGAGGAAAGCTTGACTATTGCTCTCCTTAAATCCTTAGAGAGATATAACTAAATCTTTTCCCCAGTTCTATCAAGCTACGTTATGTCCCTCCAAACACTGTATAGTCCACCTCTAAGGTACTCTGGTTGTTGCTAAGGTAAGCAACTTCAGTACAACCTGTTTTCCAAAGGCTGGTGTTCAGAGCCAGCTGTTGATTGTGCGTTCGGCAAAGGACAAGAGTCTGACAAATTTTCTGTTCACTCTAGGGAGCAAAGACCCCCCCTGCTTCCTACTGAGACCCTCTGTAAGGGGTAAGAGCAGTTACCTGTTAATGCTCTCCACAGCAGGGCAGAAGCAGAGGCAGGAAGTGCAGTGCTGGCTCTCCTTGCCGGGGAGAACAGCAGAGCCAAGACTGGTGAATCCTTGCTGGTCTTTTTGCGTGGGACCACACAAAAATGGGAAGACTTAACTCAGAATCAGTGTTCATAGAGAATACACTGTTAAGTCTGTAATGGGAATGTAGAAACTAACTCTAAAAATTGTAATATGTGTGCTTTAGGGCTAATTAAAATTAAATCCTAATTCAGGAAGCTCTCATTCTACGCACCACAGGCTCTAGCTGGGTTTTGCCACACACTACCAAACTGCCTCCACTTCTGAAGCAATTGTGCCAAAAAAAGAAAGAGCATAGTATACCCATTGTACAGGTCCACTTCTTTCATTCAGTTCCTGGGGATTCAATGGCAGAATTAATTGCAAAATAAAATGCGTGTAACTGCATTAATTAACAGTACATTTCAAGATCCTGAAATACAGAATTAGCCGCAGGGTAAATGCACAGTGCAGGTTTTTCCTGCAAACAGAACAAGTGCTATTTTTGGAGCTTTATCTGTATTTCATTGAGGTGTGCCTTGCTTAAAAAGCTGCTAGGATAAGAAATGGGGCTTTGAAGGGGGAAGATAAATACTATAATTAGGGCTGCAGGACAACAGAAGGATTAGTCTTAAATGCAAAACAATTTGAGTGAAGTCGCTTGAAAGATAATTATACCTAAAATTGCTTGTATGGGTCTAATATTTTCTTTCCAAGGACTTACAAGACTCGTTGAATATTTATGGGCCTGGAACATAAGACTGGATGAAATTTAAAACATAAATTCAACAGCAATTCATTATGATGGTATTCCCCAGCAGTTGTTGCCCCAACCTTTTAGCTTTAATAGACAGGATTTATGTTGCAGAACACAAGCCTGTGTAAGAAATTGTAGCAAAACTGAATGCCCTTGATTGATGAACGCTGGCTTGTTTGATGACTGTGGAGTAGTCCTGAGGGCTGATCTCACCGTTTTGGTTGTTTGGGGTTTTTTTTTTCCCTCTTGACGCATCTATTGCAGAAGTGTTGTTTGGGCTTCTGGTACGGTTATCACATGCAAATGAGCATGCTGTTTCCCAGATGCAAATTTCATATTTATAAATTAAATACAATCTGAAAAATCATATGTTAATTACATTCTGAGGGTGTAGCTGAATTTCTCACTTGAACATGTTTTGTTTTGCTGGAAATAGAGCAAATTCCAGATCAATGTATTTAGTTCCTTGAAGCTTGGTAATGAATGTATCATGCTTTAGAAAAAGCCTTCTGATTATTACTGTTACTAATGATTTACCATTAGCTCAATAGTCAGACCTCTATCCCACATTATGTACTTGTTTATTTGTTTTTAATAATCTGTATTTCTCAGAAAACAACCAATACTATAGGAAGGGGGTTGGGGAATGGCTAAGAATCAAGGACAAGTTATCAGAGATACAGTGGCAGAGGAGATATGAGAAGATTTAGGAGGAACAAAACTCCCTGAAGCGGGCTCAGTTAGCTACAAATGGTCTTTTTTTTTCTTTAATGCCTATAAAGGTCCCATACCACATACGTTATGCTGCACATCCATGTTGTAGGGGTTCCTCCTTCAGTATATAGTTTGCTGTGGCCAAAAGAGAGACTGCAATCCCACGATAGGCCTCACTGGTAACGGAGGCATCCAAAGAGGCATGGCTCCTCCAAAGGCAGCAGGGAAAACCCAACAGGGCGGTTCAGTTGCAGATTTAGAAACTGTTCAGTGGTAGATGTTGGCTGGTGGCATTTAAACTGAGAATGAGCGCAGATGTACTTACATCCCAGCATGTCAAAGGACACGCTGGAAATAATTAGGAAAAATTGTGCTTAAAAGGGAGCACAGCAATTCTCCATTTCAGGTCAGGCCAGTTTTGCCCTTGAGGATTGTGTTATCAAAGGCAATGCTGAGCAGAAGCCCATTACAATGAAAGTTTCTTAATAAAAATTTTTTCTTTATATCTAGTCTGAATCTACCCTCTTTTAGTTTAAAACCACTAAGCCTTGTCCTATTGTTACAGGACGCACTAAAACGTTTGTCCCCATCTTTCTTACAAGCCCCCTTTAAGTACTGAAAGGCCACAATAAGGTCTCCACAGAGCCTCTCCTCCGGGCTGAGCAACCCCAATTCTCTCAGCCTGTCTTAGCAGAGGTGCTCCAGCCCTCTGATCATTTTTGTGGCTCTCCTCTGGACCTGCTTTGCCAAGGACTCTGGAGCCAGATGCAATATTCCAGGTGGGTCTCACGAGAGCAAAGAGGCAGAATCACTTCCCTCGACCTGCTGGTCACGCTTCATTGGACGCAGCCCAGGATATGGTCAGCTTTCTGCCCTGCGAGCACAGGTTGCTGGCTCATGTCCATTTTTTGACCCACCGGTACCCCCTAAGTCCCTCTCTGCAGGCCTGCTGTGGCTCCCTTCACCTCCCAGCCTGTATTGGTGCATGCGCAGTAGCATTACTGGCTCCCAGACCACAGCCGCCAATTAGTCAGAGAGCTCTCACTCTGTGTGTTGAATGTGCAGCTGCAGTACAGCTGGGGCACAAACTCATGGAGTTTTATGTTCTTAAGTGCAGAAGGCTGCAGAGGAACTTGTAACAGAGGAGACGAGAGCTGGTGACAGCTGAAACCTGCCAAAGGGCAAGACATGCCTCCAGAAAACTCAAACAGGACCTTGGTTTTCCCAAAAAACAAAAATAAATACCAAAGGTCTGCAAACTTTCGAGTTTGGAATAAATGAGCCAAGGAACTGCATGTCTAAAATTTTCAAAAACATGGGTTCTTATTAGAAGAGGCCCCTTAAAACCAGGCTGTTTCACTCACAAATCCTGAAGGACAGGACCAAGTCTGCTGGATTACAAAAGCCCTCTAAGGCTCACTGTCTAGGCACTGCTGCACTACCCTCTTAAAAGCCTCAAAAAGGCCAGGGCAGGTGATAAGTCAGACACTGCTGAGGGGACAAAATGTTATCGGGGACCCTCTTTGTTGAGACTGGGAGGTATAACAGGTGGACAGAAGTAAGTATTAAAGACATCTGTATTAGCCACAGAAAAAAGAGATTTTAATTAGAAAGTATGAAATATGCATGAAAATCAATCATTAACCTCGCTTCTTTATGGTAGTTTAGTTACGATCAAGCAAATAAAAACTTTTAGGAAAATATACCCATTCTTAAACCACTGTATGAGACTTACTTTCTACAGCTTACAACATTCAAACAAGTTGAGAGTACACTTAAGAATTCAACTAGTATGAGTTTTGATCCTGTAACTACACTAAAAGATAGCGTCAGGAAGAATGCAGCTTAATTCCTATGCTTTGTCAAAGCCATGATTCCTGCCATTTGAAGAACACCTGTACAACACATGGAGTCTTTCAAGATACAGCAACTAGTAACAGCTTTCTGAATGTAATCAGTAGCTGCCTGTCAAGTTGTCTCAGAGAGCGCCCAGAGGTACTGCACACAGCTTAGATACAATAAAGAAACTGCAGTACATAAAACTCCACATGCAAAGTTTAGTGCTGTTAACATGGTCCTCCATTTGCATACAGATATGACACATGACACTGGAAAACTCAACCCATGTTAAAAGGAAGGAAACAGGAAATAAATAATAATACTAAAAAAATTAAAAATTCAATCCTCTATTGCCGTCCAATGGAAATTAATGAGATGACATCCCAGCACAGAATGCAACCTACCATAGAAATCATTAAGCTATTAACTATTTTAATGTAACTATGATCAGAAAAAGCCTCCACATACTACTCCATAATATTTAGGTATGCTTTGCTAAATTTAAGGTTAATGTTAAAGAAAATGTATTTTTAAATAAGAAATTTAAAGTGCTGAAGCAGCTAAGTGGCAGAACCAGGCCTCATCCCTAGCACAGCCCTAATCCAAGGCTGGTTTAAAACCAACTCCAGTTAATCGGTGGGAGAACAGAGAAGCAACAGATGTTCAATTTGTGGACACAGGTGCTCTCAGAAACACAGGTGTTTTTAGAAAAATTGGTATATGTGAATAGGAGCTGCCTGTTCAAAGACTAAGCACGCTTGAAGGAGTGTGTGACTTAAAGCAGGCAGAAAGAAGATCACGATCCAAGGAGGAGCTTGGAACCAAGGCATAGACTGGACCTGAGCAGGTGAATCAACTGGGACAAAGTCAGGTGATGGATTCACAGAACCAACAGGACCAAAGGAAACTCCTAAAAACTTCAGACATTGACTAATGATCTGATAAGTGTATATAAGCTGTGCTGTATTCCTTGGTTCTCTGCCACTCGCTGGGGTGGTGGCCCAGCTCTGAGTTGTGACTAAAGCAAGCCCAGCGGTAACCATGTCTGTGTGGATTTTTCCTTTATCACACTATGGCTATAGTTGCCATTTAAATAACTGACTGAACATCAAGTGTTACTAACAGAAACTGATAATCATAGAGTTTCACAAAGGTGGGTGGACACTTCCAATCTAACTTACCACACGTGTGGTGGAAATCAAACTAGCTATATACTTTTTCCAAACAGCAGAAGAAATTGCTCGTTGCATGCAATGTAATTTGATCGCTTTCAAAATGCCTCTCCTGGATGAGACTGTTTACTCCTTGCAAGTTTCTCTTCCTCTCCGTTGATAATAAGAAGCGAGAACAACCGGTTCAGACTGAGTAATCCCAGTGGAGGCTGGCAACACAAGTAAGGCAGGAGGCCTACATGTGATAACAAAGAATTAGATACAGAAAAGCAGGGTTTGACCCCAGACAGTACATTCGTCATGCCACAGCCTCTGAATACAGAAAGACTGCTAAATGACACAACAGTAAGAACGGTATCACCTCACTTCTGTGACAACAGGAGAAGCTCTCGTACCTACCCACTGTTCAGCTCTTGGCTTAGTTTAGCCTTTCAGCTTTTAAGAACAGAAAAGTTAAATCTGAGTTACAACAAATCAGCAAGTTTAGTTCATGCCAATACACAGAACTACACTATCTCCCAGAACAGATAATAAGGACCTCACATGTTAGAAAGACAAAGTCGGGACAGCATTACTGTTAGATTGCAACACTACCAGAATCGTTCCTGGTTTGTACTGAAGTACAACAGTAAGTCATAAGATGTAAAAAAACGCAGAGGAGAGGTTTATGTAGCCAAAGACCACTTACTCCAACTTGTAACTGATTAATAGATTTCAGTTGATTTATCAGGTATGCATTAACACACACAAAGCAAACATAGTAAGATGCAAGTTTAGGCTTAAGGGTCAAGTCAGCGGAGCTTTCCCTGGAGAGAGGCTCTTTAACCAGCTTGTCCCATTTGTCAGCCTCCTAGGATTTAAAGATGCAACCAAAGTCAAGTTTTGCCAGAGCAGCTGCTTGATTTCTAGTAGGAAAAGCCTGTTCACTCAGCAGCTTTGCTCCTGAAATGCATCAATGAGTCCTTGTCCCAATTTCAGAGGGACTTGCCTCGCAAAAGTACCGAGTATAATATATATACACACACACACAGAGGAGCTTGTCTGATCTGCCAGTGTAATAGATTTGTGTCCTATAAACTCTTCAAGAATTTGTGGTGTTTAAAATGCTGTGAATTCAACCGTCCCTGGTTCCCACAAATCTCACAGCAGGCATACGGTGATGGAAAGGCTATGAGAGCATCCATCCAAGAATGGCAGAATAGCATCTTACCGTGTCTGTCGACTTCTGGAGTCACACGATGGGCAGCTTTATCCAAGCATTGTTTAAATGGCTTGTGCTCTACGTCCTGCTGCTGCTCTCCTGTTATATCCATGGCATCGATGCTCAAATCTGAAAGCAGCGAGCAAGGAAAGCGGTCTATGAACAAACAAGTGTTATGGCCTGTGGCAAGCTGAGGAAATGAAAAGACAGAATTTTTCAGCCAGCAGGGTAAGAATGTGCCATACCGGGAGAGCGTGTACGGCTAGGGCCAAGTGACCAACAGGGAATAAATGGCTAAATGGCCTTCCGAGGTATGGGGTTTGGTTTGGTGTCCCAGAAGGACCATTTCCAACTTCCAAGAAAACATTACCCTGAAAGGTAGACGCGCTTAAGGCAAAAAGCCAAAAGCAAACCCCTCAAAGACCAGAACCATTTTTAGGAACACAGGAGTTAAGCCTAAAATTGGTTGAAAGCTGCCTCCTACTTCTTCCCCCACCACCTTTCCCCCTTCAACATCAGCACATCTCCTTGTGATCCCTTTTTACAAAAAAAGATTAAGGCCTGTGGTATCAGCTTGGTACCAAAGCACCATGATGCGCTTGCTGGCTACATGCTCTCTTAGAAGGCTGACAGCTTCTCCACACAGAACAGCCGAGGCTTCGTCTCTCTGGCCTTCCCACACCCTGTGAAAGGTGAGGAAGGCAAAGACCGATAACATCTCGGGGGTTCAGGAGGAAGTCAAGATCCACTACATCTAGAGCCCAATGCATTACCCAAAGGAATTACCACAACAGAACAAGAGGCAGGAACGATCAGTAGACAGGCAGATAACATGCATGGCAGTAATACCCAGCCAGACTTGCAGGACTTCCAGTCACTTCATCCCTCAACTTGGTTTTGAATTTAGTTAAAAGGTAATCAGATTCTTAACGCTCATTCTGCTTTTATAACTGCTGGAGAAAAGCTAACAAGTGGCATTGGCATTACAGTCAGAATTCAAGTACAAAAATCACAGCAAAGCTATGCCTTGTCAAGTGACTTCCAAAGCAGGCTCTCGAGCCTTTCAACAAGATAGTCAAATCTGGAATCACAAGAGAGCTGTGCCAGCTCCATCAGTGCGACTGAGCTCTCTGACAAAGTACACTGCCATACAGAAATGTAAGTGGGTTTATACCTCAGGCTCATTTAAGACCTAGAAAAATAATACTGCCTGACTGGACGCACTGGTTTAAGCGCCCAGCAGGCCTGGCTGCGTAACCACGAGGTATCACCAATTCCTCCCTGGCTGTTGCCCAAGCAGCAGCGCAGCACTCAGAAGCAGCGGGCACACGGAGCCTTGTGGGCCCTCGGCAGCTACAGACGTTATCCCTCCGTTGTCAGCAGTCCGACTCACAAGCACAAGGCATATGTGGAAAAGTAACATCTAGACTGACCTGCAGTTTAGCTCCCCTTGATTTGTCAATGTACAATTCCAGATGAACCTAGGTACAAAGAAAAAACAAAAGAGCCCCGTTTCACTGGGAAGTAAATCAAAAGGCCTCTTCCCCTCGGCTGCTCTGGCCCAGGAGCTGACTGTAAAGACACAGGATCAGCGAGACACCAGAGCCTCCCAACCCTCCCCGGTAGTTCAACGCTTGCCCTTTGTAATACTTAGAGAAATCAGCAGTCGGGGGCGACGGGTGGGGATTCCACCGCCGCCTTTCTTTTCCTTCTCTTGCTCCCTGCGACAGCGTTACAGCAGGCCCCAAGGCAGCCTCTGCGGCCCGCGGGGGCCGGCAGCCCCAGCCCACTGCCACGGCCCCGGCCAGGGGAAAGACAACGCCCCGCGCACAGCTGCGGCGGCTGCAACGGCTGCTCGGGCAGCCCGGAGGCGGCGGGGGGGCGGCAGGGCGCCGCGGGCCGACCCCCCTCCCGGGCCCCGCCGCCACAAGGGAGCGCCGGGGCCGCCCCGCCGCCGCTCCTCACCTCCTCGCTGAGGTAGCAGCGCAGCTCCAAGAAAAAAAAAAACGCAGCACCGTGAGGAGCCCGCTGACCACCGTCACTGCCGGGGAGACGCGAACCGCCGGCAGCCCCGCCGGTCCCGGGCCGGGCCGCCCGCCTCGGGCCGCCCGCCGCCGCCAGCAGGCGCTCCCTGCCGCGTCCGAGCGCTTGCCCGCCACGTCCCCCCCAGCCGACCGCTGCCCGGCGGCCACGCCCGGGTCGCCCACCGGCCTCCGCCCGCCCTCAGCCCGACCGCTCACGCAGCACGCCGCTGCACGTCCCGGCCCGAAAGTCTTCCAGGCTCCCAGCAAAGACCCCGGCTCAGGGTGCCGCGCGGGCCGGAAATAAGCCCACCTTCAGGGGCCGGGCCGGGCCCGCCGCCGGCCCCGCCCACGCCCGCCGGCTCCGGCTCCGGCCCCGCCCCGCCGGGCAGCGCGGCCCGGCCCGGAGCCAGCCGAGGAGGGGCTGGGGCTCCCGTTCTGCGCCGGGGCGGGCAGGGGTTCGGTGCTGCCGCGGGCTTCTCTGAGCCTGCCGGCCCCCGGGGCTCTGCGGGGGCCACCGGCGGGGTGCGGGCTGTGCCGAGAACGGCTACCTGGGGGGGGGGGGGGGGGGGGCGGGGAGAGGCAGGCGGAGGAAAGACCCCGCTCCCTTGTCCCACCTTCCAGCCCTGCCGCGTACTCTGCACCCCTTCATTCTGGTAACACCTCACTTTCCCGTCACAGGGAACGGCTATGAGCTCAAGAGGTTAAACCGTGCAACAGCTCATAATGGCTTACTTGTGCAGGGGAAGACTTGTATGAGCTTTTCCTAAGCAACACATTCACACCACTCGTTTTTTCCAACTCAAAAAGTGCACTCCTGCAAAATCTCTTCTATTTAAAAAAAATATATTTAAAATCGCTGTTACTAACATGCTTCGTAATGCAAACAGAGCAAATGCACCCCTATTTCCCACAGCAAAATGGAATGTGTCATACAGAAAGGATTTAACAGCTTGAGCCACGTGGGTGCTTTTGTATATGGAGGCAATAAGTATTAATGCCTGGGCTGCGAGTGGGAAAAGGGCAGAGCTATGTGAACCCTGAAGCCGCAGCGAGCAGCTCCCGTGGTCCGGTGGTGTAAACTGGGCTGGGATCTCGGACCGTGCTCACCGTACCAGTGCTCAGATAGGATTGGTGGAGCGCTGCTGCCATCCGGCGAAAACATTGGGTACTGCAGCCGCCCGGTTGGTAGAGCGCTGCTGTTATCTGGCGAAAAAATTTGGGTACTGCAGCCACCCGGTTGGTGGAACGCTGCTGCCATCTAGCGAAAATATTTGGGTACTGCAGCCGCACGGTTGAGGGAGCGCTGGTGCCCTCTGGCGACCAAAAATTGGTACCAGACCACGGGGCTCGAACGCGTGTCCTTTGTGCGGGAAAGATTCTACCGACGGCGTGACGCGAACCCGGGTCGTTGCAGTCGAGCCACTTCTACGCATGCGCTGCCCTGAGTTTGCTAGAAACGCTACTACGCATGCGTAAAAGCGGATTTCGTAATACGCGTATGTAGCCACAAACCCCGCCCCGCGGCGTCAAGCCGATTCTACGCATGCGCTGCCCTTAGTTTTGTCAGAAGGGCACGCCCCTAGGCATCAAGCCAAGTCTGCGCATGAGCTGCCCTTAGATTTGCCAGAAATGCTGCTATGCATGCGTGAAAGTGGGTTTCGTAATATGCATATGTAGCCACAAACCCTGCCCCGTGGCGTCAAGCCGATTCTGTGCATGCGCTGCCCTTAGTTTTGCCTGAAACCCCACTCCGCATGCGTAAAAAGTGATTTTGTAATGCACATGCGCTGCCGGAAACCACGCCCCGTGGCTTCAAACCCATACTGCGCATGCGGTGTCCTACTGTTGCCAAAAACACCACTGTGCGTGCTTAAAAGGTTCTTTTGTAATGTGCATGCGCTGCAGCAAACCACGCCCCGCTGCGTCTGCGCATGCGCTGCCCATAGCTTTGCCAGAAACTCAACTGCGCATGCGTAAAAGCTGATTTCATAATACGCATGCGTCGCGGGAAGCCATGCCTCTAGGCGTCAAGCCCATTATGCACATGCGGTGCCCTTAGTTTTGCCAGAAATCTGACTGCGCATGTGTAAAAGCCTATTTCATAATGCGCATGCGCTACCAGAAACCATGCCTCACGGCGTCAAACTGAGTCTTCGCATGTGCTGCTCTTACTTTTGCCAGAAAACCAACTGCACATGCGTGAAAGCCGATTTCGTAATATGCATGCGCCGATGGAAACCACGCCCCATGGCATCAAGCCGATTCTACACATGCGCTGCCCTTAGTTTGCCAATAACGCTACTGTGCATGCGTACTAGGGTTAGGGTTAGGGTTAGGGTTAGGGTTTCTTAGGTTTATGGTTAGTTAGGGTTAGGGTTAGTGTTTGGGTTAGGGTTAGGGTTAGGGTTAGGGTTAGGGTTAGCGTTAGGGTTAGGGTTAGAGTTAGCGTTAGGGTTAGGGTTAGGGTTAGACCATTAGGGTAAAGGGATAGGATTAGACGCTTAGGGTGAGGGTTAGGGTGTGGGTTAGGGTTACGGTTAGGGTTAGGTACATTCCATGTACAGCTCAACCCGAGAAGGTTCCAGCAAGGATTTCTGTTGGTTGTTCTCATTTTTCCATGGCAGTTATGTGAAGCACACCACAAAAGTTGTGCTACCTGCTTTCTGGGCTGACATGGGGAACTGCTGACTTTTGCACTCGGCTGGAGCCAAAATGCTCCACGGCACATCCCATGCACACCTTCACTGCAGAAGATGCCTGAGGCAGAGGCCAACTCTACCCCTTAGCGCTAAGCGTCAGCCAGCGGATTCCAGGTCTACTTGGCAGCGATAGGCGGCAGAGGCGGAGGACAGGTCTACCTCAGCACTGGGCAGGAAGAGTTAAGGTTAGGGTTATGGTTAGATGCTTAGGGTTAGGGTTAGTGTTAGGGTTTGTGTTAGGGTTATGGTTAGACGCTTAGGGTTAGGGTTAGTGTTAGGGTTTGCGTTAGGGTTATGGTTAGACGCTTATGGTTAGGGTTAGGGTTAGGGTTCCAGTTATGGTTACAGTTACAGTTAAGGTTAAGGGGTAGGGTTATGGTTGGGTTTAGGGTTAGGGTTAGGGTTAGGGTTATGGTTAGACGCTTAGGGTTAGGGTTAGGGTTTGCGTTAGGGTTACGGTTAGACGCTTAGGGTTAGGGTTAGGGTTCCAGTTATGGTTACAGTTACAGTTAAGGTTAAGGGTTAGGGTTACGGTTGAGTTTAGGGTTACGGTTAGGGTTAGAGTTATGGTTAGGCGCTTAGGGTTAGTGTTAGGGTTCGTCTTAGGGTTAGGGTTAGCGCTAGAAACAGTTAGGGTTACGGTTACGGTTGTGTTTACGTTTACGGTTCGTGTTAGGGTTACGGTTAGACGCTTAAGGTTAGGGTTAGGTTTATGGTTATGGTTTAGGATTAGGGTTACGGTTAGGTTTAGGGATAGTGTTAGGGTTAGGATTAGCATTAGGGTTAGGGTTAGGGTTTGGGTTAGATGCTTAGGGCAAAGGGTTAGGGTTAGGGTTAGGGTTAGGGTTAGGGTTAGGGTTAGGGTTAGGGTTAGGGTTAGGGTTAGCGTTAGGGTAGTGTTAGGGTTAGGGTTAGGGTTAGCATTAGGGTTAGGATTAGGGTTAGGGTTAGGGTTAGGGTTAGCGTTAGGGTAGTGTTAGGGTTAGGGTTAGCATTAGGGTTAGGATTAGGGTTAGGGTTAGACTCTTAGGGTAAATGGTTAGCGTTAGCGTTAGGTTTAGTGTTAAGGTTAGGGTTATGTTTAGGGTTAGGGTTAGGTTTAGGGTTAGGTTTAGGGTTAGAGTTAGGGTTAAGGTTAGGGTTAGGTACATGGCATGCACAGCTCGACCAGAGAAGGTTCCAGCAAGGATTTCTGTTGGTTGTTCTCATTTTGCCATGGCAGTTATGTGAAGCACACCACAAAAGTTGTGCTACCTGCTTTCTGGGCTGACATGGGGAGCCACTGACTTTTGCACTCGGCCGGAGCCAAAATGCTCCACGGCACATCCCATGCACACCTTCACTGCAGAAGATGCCTGAGGCAGAGGCCAACTCTACCCCTTAGCGCTAAGCGTCAGCCAGCTGATTCCAGGTCTACTTGGCAGCGATAGGCGGCAGAGGCGGAGGACAGGTCTACCTCAGCACTGGGCAGGAAGAGTTAAGGTTAGGGTTATGGTTAGATGCTTAGGGTTAGGGTTAGTGTTAGGGTTTGTGTTAGGGTTATGGTTAGACGCTTAGGGTTAGGGTTAAGGTTAGACGCTTAGGCTTAGGGTCAGGGTTAGGGTTAGCATTAGGGGTAGCGTTGGGGTTAGAGTTAGGGTTAGGGTTAGCAATCGTGTTAGGGTTAGACGCTTAGGGTAAAAGGTTATGGTTAGACGGTTATGCTTAGTGTTAGGGTTAAGGTTAGGGTTAGGGTTACGGTTACGGTTACGGTTACAGTTATGGTTACGGTTGGGTTTAGGGTTACAGTTAGGGTTAGGGTTATGGTTAGTTGCCTATGGTTAGGATTACGTTTAGGTTTAGGGTTAGGGTTAGGGTTAGGGTTAGGGTTCGGGTTACAATTACGGTTACGGTTACAGTTATGGTTACGGTTGGGTTTAGGGTTACAGTTAGGGTTAGGGTTATGGTTAGATGCCTATGGTTAGGATTACGTTTAGGTTTAGGTTTAGGGTTAGGGTTAGGGTTCGGGTTCGGGTTCGGGTTAGGGTTGGGGGTAGGGTCAGGGTTAGGGTTAGCCTTAGGTTTACGATTAGATGCTTAGGGTTAGGGTTAGAATTACGGTTATGGTTACAGTTAGGGTTACAGTTGGGTTTAGAGTTACGGTTAGGGTTAGGGTTATGGTTAGACGCTTATGGTTAGGGTTAGTGTTAGTGTTTAGGGTTAGAGGTTAGGGTTAGGGTTATGGTTAGCATTAGGGTTATGGTTAGACGCTTAGGGTTAGGCTTAGGTTTAGGGTTAGGGTTAGGTTTAGGGTTACTGTTATGGTTAACAGTTACGGTTGGGTTTAGGGCTACAGTTAGTGTTAGGGTTATGGTTAGACGCTTAGTGTTAGGTTTAGGGTTAGGTTTCGTTTTATGGTTAGGGTTAGGTTTAGGGTTATGGTTAGATGCTTAGGGTTAGGGTTAGCATTAGGGTTAGGGATAGGGTTAGCGTTAGACGCTTAGGGTAAAGGGTTAGGGTTAGGCTTATGGTTACGTTTAGACGCTTAGCGTTGGGGTAAGTGTTAGGGTTAGAGTTAGGGTTACGGTTAGAAGCTTATGGTTAGGGTTAGGGTTAGGGTTACGGTTACAGTTACAGTTACAGTTAGTGTTACGTTTGGGTTTAGGGTTACGGTTAGGGTTAGGGTTATGGTTAGACACTTAGGGTTAGGGTTAGGGTTAGCGTTAGGGTTAGGGTTAGACGCTTCGGGTTAGGGTTAGGTTTACGGTTAGTGTTAGGGTAAGGGTTAGGGTTAGCGCTAGGGTTAGCGTTAGGTTTAGGGTTAGGGTTAGGTTTATGGTAACGATTATGGTTATGGTTAGGGTTGTGTTTAGGGTTACTGTTAGGGTTAGGTTTACTGTTAGACGCTTAGGGTAAAGGGTTAGGGTTAGCGTTAGGGATAGGATTACGTTTAGGGTAAGGGTCAGTCGCTTAGGGTAAAATGTTTGGGTTAGGGTTAGGGTTAGGTTTAGGGTTAGGGTTACGGTTATGTTTAGGGTTAGGGTTACGGTTAGATGCTTAGGGTTAAGGGTTAGTGTGAGCGTTAGGGTTACGGTTAGACGCTTCGCATTTAGGTTAGGGTTATGGTTAGGGTTAGATGCTTAGGGTTAGAGTTAGGATTAGGGTTTGTGTTAGGGTTAGGGTTAGGTTTAACGTTAGGGTTAGGGTTAGAGGATTAGGGTAAAGGGTTAGGGTTAGGGTTAGGGTTAGGGTTAGGGTTAGGGTTAGGGTTAGGATTAGGGTTTGCGTTAGGGTTAGGGTTAGGTTTAACGTTAGGGTTAGGGTTAGACGATTAGGGTAAAGGGTTAGGGTTAGTGTTAGGCTTAGGGTTAGACATTTAGGGTTAGGGTTAGAATTAGGGTTTGCGTTAGGTTTACGGTTAGGTTTAACATTAGGGTTAGTGTTAGACGATTAAGGTAAAGGGATAGGGTTAGACGCTTAGGGTTTGCGTTAGGGTTTGGGTTAATGTTAGGTACATGCCATGCACAGCTCGACCAGAGAAGGTTCCAGCAGGGATTTCTGTTGGTAGTTCTCATTTTGCCATGGCAGTCATGTGAAGCACACCACAAAAGTTGTGCTACCTGCTTTCTGGGCTGACATGGGGAACCGCTGGCTTTTGAACTCGGCCGGAGCCAAAATGCTCCACGGCACACCCAATGCACACTTCCACCAGAGAAGATGCCTGAAGGCAGAGGCCAACTCTACCCCTTAGCGCTAAGCGGCCGGCCGAGGCCAGGTCTACCCAGCAGCGAAAGGCGGCAGAGGCGGAAGCCAGGTCTACCGCTGCACAGGGCAGGATGGGTTAGGGTTAGGGTTAGGGTTCGAGTTATGGTTAGGGTTAGGGTTAGTTTTAGGGTTGGCGTTAGGGTTACAGTTAGACTTTTAGGGTTAGGGTTACTGTTAGGGTTAGGGTTAGGATTAGGTTTAGGGATAGGGTTTGGGTTTGGGTTAAGGTTAGGTACATGCCATGCACAGCTCGATCAGTGAAGTTTCCAGCAAGAATTTCTGTTTTTATTTCTCATTCTGCCATGGCAGTCATGTGAAGCACACCACAAAATTTGTGCTACCTGCTTTCTGGGCTGACATGGGGAACCGCTGACTTTTGTGCTCGGCCGGAGCCAAAATGCTCCACGGCACACCCCATGCACACCTCCACAGGAGAAGATGCCTGAGGCAGAGGCCAGATCTACCCCTTAGTGCTAAGCGGCCGGCGGATGCCAGGTCTACCCCGCAGCGATAGGCGGCAGAGGCTTAGGGCAGGTCTACCTCAGAACAGGGCAGGAAGGGTTAGCATTAGGGTTACGTTTAGAGGCATAGGGTTAGGGTTAGGGTTAGGGTTAGGGTTAGGGTTATGGATAGATGCTTAGGGTTAGGGTTAGGGTTAGCGTTTAGGGTTAGGGTCAGGTTTAGGGTTATGGTTATGGTTAAACGCTTAGGGTTAGGGTTAGAATTACGTTAGCGTTAGGGTTAGTGTTAGGTTTAGCATTATGGTTACGGTTAGATGCTTACGGTTAGGGGTAGTGTTAGGGTTAGGGTTATGGATAGATGCCTAGGGTTAGGGTTAGGGTTAGGGTTAGGGTTAGCGTTTAGTGTTAGGGTCAGGTTTAGGGTTATGGTTACGGTTAAACGCTTAGAGTTAGGGTTAGGGTTAGGGTTAGAATTACGTTAGGGTTAGGGTTAGTGTTAGGTTTAGCATTATGTTTACGGTTAGACGCTTACAGTTAGGGGTAGTGTTAGGGTTACGGTTACGGATATGTTTACTGCTACGGTTAGTGTTATGGTTATGGTTGTTTTTAGGGTTATGGTTCTTATTATGGTTATGGTTAGATGCTTACGGTTAGGGTTATGTTAGCATTAATGTTAGCGTTAGGGTTAGAGTTAGGGTTAGGTTTAGCGTTAGGGTTAGGGTTAGACGCTTAGGGTAAAGGGTTACGGTTATTGTTTATGGTTAGGGTTACGGTTAGATGCTTAGGGTTAGGGTTAGGGTTAGGGTTAGGATTAGGGTTAGGGTTAGCGTTAGGGTTATGATTGGGTTAAGTTTAGGGTTAGGGTTTATGGTGAGAAGGTTAGACTTAGGGTTAGTGTTCAGGTTAGCGTTACGGTTATGGTTAAAATGCTTAGGGTTAGGATTATGGTTAGATGCTTAGGATGAAGGTTAGGGTTAGGGTTTGCGTTAGGTTTAGGGTTAGGCTTAGTGTTAGGGTTACGGTTAGATACTTCGCGTTTAGGTTACGGTTACACTTAGGGTTAGGGTTAGGGTAAGGTTTAGGGTTAGCTTTAAGTTTAGAGTTAGGGTTAGGGTTAGGGTTAGACACTTAGGGTAAATGGTTAGGGTTAGGGTTAGGGTAAGGGTTAGGGTTAGGTTTAGGCTTAGGCTTAGGGTTAGGCTTAGGGTTAGGGTTACGTTAAGGGTTAGAGTTAGGGTTAGGGTTAGCATTTGTGTTAGCGTTAGGGTTAGCGTTAGGGTTAGGGTTAGATACTTCGCGTTTAGGTTACAGTTACACTTAGGGTTAGGGTTAGGGTTAGACACTTAGGGTAAATGGTTACGGTTAGGGTTAGGGTAAGGTTTAGGGTTAGGGTTAGGGTTAGTCTTAGGGTTACGGTTATGGGTTAGGGTTAGGGTTAGGGTTGGGGTTAGGATTAGGGTTAGGATTAGGGTTAGGGTTAGGATTAGCATTAGGGTTATGGTTGGGTTAAGTTTAGAAGATTAGGCTTAGGGTTAGTGTTCAGGTTAGCGTTATGGTTATGGTTAAGACGCTTAGGGTTAGGATTATGGTTAGATGATTAGGATGAAGGTTAGGGTTAGGGTTTGTGTTAGGTTTAGGGTTAGGGTTAGCGTTAGGGTTACCGTTAGATACTTCGCGTTTAGGTTACGGTTACACTTAGGATTAGGGTTAGGGTAAGGATTAGGTTTAGCTTTAAGTTTAGAGTTAGGGTTAGACACTTAGGGTAAATGGTTAGGCTTAGGCTTAGGGTTAGGGTTACCTTTAGGGTTAGAGTTAGGGTTAGCATTTGTGTTAGCGTTAGGGTTAGGGTTAGGTACTTCGCATTTAGGTTATGGTTACACTTAGGGTTAGGGTTAGGGTAAGGGTTAGGGTTAGCGTTAGGGTTAGCTTTAAGTTTAGAGTTAGGGTTAGGGTTAGGGTTAGACACTTAGGGCAAATGGTTAGGGTTAGGGTAAGGGTTAGGGTTAGGGTTAGGCTTAGGCTTAGGGTTAGGGTTAGGCTTAGGGTTAGAGTTAGGGTTAGGGTTAGCATTTGTGTTAGCGTTAGGGTTAGCGTTTGGGTTAGGGTTAGCATTAGGTTTAGGATTAGACACTTAGGGTAAAAGGATAGGGTTAGACGCTTAGGGTTTGCGTTAGGATTGATGTTAAGGTTAGGTACATGCCATGCACAGCTCGACCAGAGAAGGTTCCAGCAAGATTTTCTGTTGGTAGTTCTCATTTTGCCATGGCAGTCATGTGAAGCACACCACAAAAGTTGTGCTACCTGCTTTCTGGGCTGACATGGGGAACCGCTGACTTTTGTGCTCGGCCGGAGCCAAAATGCTCCACGGCACACCCCATGCACACCTCCACCGGAGAAGATGCCAGAGGAATAGGCCAGCTCTATTCCTTAGTGCTAAGCGGCAGCCCGAGGCCAGGTCTACCCGGCAGCGAAAGGTGGCAGAATCGAAGGCCAGGTCTACCTCATCACAGGGCAGGAAGGGTTTGGGTTAGGGTTACGGTTAGACATATAGAGTTAGGGTTAGTGTTAGGGTTACGTTTTGTGTTACGGTTACGGTTAGACGCTTAGGGTTACGGTTAGTGTTAGGGTTAGCATTAGGGTAATGGTTAGGCGCTTTGGGTTAGTTTTACGGTTGCGGTTACGGTTACGGTTACAGTTAGGGTTATGATTGTGTTTAGGGTTACGGTTCGGGTTAGGGTTAGGGTTAGCTTAGGGTTACGGTTATGGTTACGGTTACGGTTATGTTTGGGTTTAGGTTAAGTCGTGCGCATCAGGTACGGGTGCCCCGTTCGCTCCGGTTCGACCGCCCAAAGGCAGGGATTTCTCGAGCCCGTTTCTTGACGGCCAGCGAGGCTGACTGAGGTCCTCCCTGTCCGCCAGGTCTGTCTATCAGTTCCAGGCGATTGTCACCGGCCAATAGCAGGGCGCGCGGAGAGCTGGAGACCGCCACCGCCTCTTGGAGGATGCGCGCCCTGTGCCGAGGTAGAACTGGCTTCCGCCTCTGGCCAAGCGCTCCTCCCCCCCCAAAAGCGTCCCGGACGCGAGGGTACTGGTCTCGGCCGCTCCATGCGGCATCCCGGGAGGCTCCCCGGCAAAGGAAAGAGCCCGCTGGGATCTTACCGCCGCAGGGGAGGGGGGGGGTGCGAATGGAGAGGTGGGTCGGTCAGAAACGGCCTGGTCTGACCTATGTAACCGCCTGCTGCGGTGGCACAGTGTCCCGGGGAGGGAGCGTATAGCCTCTGAACCACACGAGAGTGACGAGCAGGCATCTGAGCCGAGCTGAGCAGGGCCGAGCCGAGCCAAGCCGAGTGGAGTTGAGCCGGGCCGAGCCGAGCAGAGACAAGCGGAGTCGAGCAGAGCCGAGTCGAGCCGGGCCGTGTCGGGCAGGGCAGAGGAGAGGAGAGGGCATGCCGCCCAATTCCAGTTCCACGAGGCGATCGCCATCGAGGACAGAAGGGACGGCGGCGGCAGCAAAGGACCTCCCGTCGATCGTGCACATCGGGAACGGGTGCCCCGTTTTTTTTACCCGTGAGACCTTTTTTGCCCATGAGACTTTTTACCCATGAGACTTTTTTACCCGTGAGATTTTTTTTACCCGTCAGACTTTTTACCTCTGAGACTTTTTTACCCGTGAGACTTTTTACCTGTGAGACTTTTTTAACCCATGAGACTTTTTTAACTACGAGACTTTTTTTACTCGTAATACTTTTTACATGTGAGACCTTTTTTACCCGAGACATTTTAACCCGTAAGACTTTTTACACGTGAGACGTTTTTTATCCCTGATACTTTTTTTACCTGTGATACCTTTTTTTAACCATGACACTTTTTACCCGTGACACTTTTTACACCTGAGACCTTTTTTACCTGTGAGACTTTTTTTTACCGATGAGAATTTTTTTACCTGTGAGACCTTTTTTGCCCATGAGACTTTTTACCCATGAGACTTTTTTACCCGTGAGATTTTTTTTACCCGTCAGACTTTTTACCTCTGAGACTTTTTTACCCGTGAGACTTTTTACCCGTTAGACTTTTTACCCGTTAGACTTTTTTAACCCATGAGACTTTTTTAACTATGAGACTTTTTTTACTTGTAATACTTTTTACATGTGAGACCTTTTTTACCCGAGACATTTTAACCCGTAAGACTTTTTACACGTGAGACGTTTTTTATCCCTGATACTTTTTTTACCTGTGATACCTTTTTTTAACCATGACACTTTTTACCCGTGACACTTTTTACACCTGAGACCTTTTTTACCTGTGAGACTTTTTTTTACCGATGAGAATTTTTTTACCTGTGAGACCTTTTTTACCCATGAGACTTTTTTTACCCGTGAGACCTTTTTTGCCCATGAGACTTTTTTTAGCTATGAGACTTTTTTCAGCTATGAGACTTTTTTTACCCATGAGACCATTTTTACCCAAGACTTTTTTACCTGTGAGACTCTTTACCCGTGAGACTTTTTCACCCATGAGACTTTTTTTACCCGTGACACTTTTTAACACGTGAGAGTTTTTTTACCCGTGATACCTTTTTTGCCCATGAGACTTTTTTTACCCCTGAGAGTTTTTTTACCCGTCAGACTTTTTACCCATGAGACTTTTTATCCGAGAGTCTTTTTACCGGTCAGACCTTTTATCCGTGGGACTTTTTTTACCTGTCACACTTATAACAAGTGACATTTTCTTACCCGTGAGAATTTTTTACACGTGAGACTATTTTTACCCGTGAGACTTTTTACCTGTGAGCCTTTTTTTACCCGTCTTTTTTTACCCATGAGCCTTTTTTTACCCGTAAGATTTTTACACGTGAGACTTTTTACCTGTGAGAATTTTTTTACCTGTGAGACCTTTTTTGCCCATGAGACTTTTTTACCCGTAAGACTTTTTACCGAGATGTTTTTTACCATGAGACTTTTTACCCGTGAGACTTTTTTTACCCATGAGATTTTTTTACCCATAAGACTTTTTCACCCATGAGACTTTTTTACCCGTGACACTTTTTACACATGAGACGTTTTTTACTCGTGAGATTTTTTTACCTGTGAGACCATTTTGCCCATGAGAGTTTTTTACCTGTGAGACTTTTTTTGCCCTTAAGACCTTTTTTACACGTGGGACTTTTTACCAGTCAGAATTTTTATCTGTGAGACTTTTCTTACCTGTCAGACTTACAACACCTGAGACTTTTTTTGCCCGTGAGAATTTTTTACCCATGAGTCTTTATTGTACCCCTGAAATTTCTTTTACCCGTGAGACCTATTTTGCCCATGACACCTTTTTTAACCATGACTTTTTACCGAGATGTTTTTTACCCATTAGACTTTTTACCCGTGAGAATTTTTTTACCCGTCAGATTTTTTTACCCATGAGACTTTTTCACCCATGAGACTTTTTTACCTGTGATATTTTTTACACGAGACCTTTTTTACCCGTGAGACTTTTTTACCCATGAGACTTTTTTTACCCGTGAGACCTTTTTTGCCCATAAGTCTTTTTTACCCGTGAGACTTTTAACCAAGACGTTTTTTATCCATCAGACTTTTTTTACGTGTGAGAATTTTTTTACCCGTGAGATTTTTATCTGAGAGACTTTTGTTACCCATGAGACTTTTTTTACCTGTGAAAATTTATACCCGTGAGTCACTTTTACCCATGAGACTTTTTATAACTATGAGACATTTTTTTACCAGTGATACTTTTTTTTACCCATGAGACTATTTATAACTATGAGACTTTTTTTACCTGTGACACTTTTTACACGTGAAGACCTTTTTTACCCTTGAGACTTTTTAACCGTGAGACATTTAACTGGTCAGAATTTTTATACATGAGACTTTTTTTACCCGTTAGACTTACAACACATGACACTTTTTTTACCCGTGATAATTTTTCAGCCGTGAGTCTTTTTTGTATCCCTGAAATATTTTTTACCCGTGAGACCTATTTTGCCCATGAGACTTTTTTTAACCATGACACTTTTTACCCGTGACACTTATTACACATGAGACCTTTTTTACACCTGCTACTTTTTTACCCGTGAGACTTTTTACCTGTGAGAAGTTTACTCATGACACTTTTTTACCTGTGAGACCTTTTTTGCCCATCAGACTTTTTTACCCGTGAGATTTTTTACCAAGATGTTTTTTACCCATCAGACTTTTTTTACTTGTGAGAATTTTTTTACCTGTGATATTTGTATCTGTGAGACTTTTTTTACACCGAGACTTTTTTTACCTGTGAAAATTTATACCCGTGAGACACTTTTACCCATGAGACTTTTTATAACTATGAGACTTTTTTTACCTTTAATAGTTTTTTTAACCCATGAGACTTTCTTTACCCTTGACACTCTTTACACGTGAGACCTTTTTTACCTCTGAGACTTCTTAACCCTGAGACTTTTTTGACCTGTGAGAATTTTTACCCCTGAGACATTTTCACCCATGAGACTTTTTTTACCCGTCAGACCTTTTTTACCCGTCAGACTTTTTAACCATGAGACTTTTTACCGGTCAGAATTTTTATCTGTGAAACTTTTTTTACCCGTCAGACTTTCATCACGTGACACTTTTTTTACCCGTGAGAATTTTTTTACCCATGAGACTTTTTTTACCCATAAGAATTTTCTTACCTGTGAGACCTTTTTTACCCATGGGACTTTTTACCTGTGATACTTTTTTTACCCATGAGACTTTTTATAACTAAGAGACATTTCTTACCTGTGATCCTTTTTTAACCATGAGACTTTTTTTACCCGTAAGAATTTTTACCCGTGAGACCTTTTTTGCCCATGAGATTTTCTTTACCTGTGAGACCTTTTTTACCCATGGGACTTTTTACCTGTGATACTTTTTTTACCCATGAGACTTTTTATAACTATGAGACTTTTTTTACCTGTGATACTTTTTTTAGCCATGAGACTTTTTTTACCCGTGACAATTTTTACATGTGAGACCTTTTTACCCCTGAGACTTTTTCACCCATGAGAATTTTTTTACCCATCAGACCTTTTTTACTCGTCAGACTTTTTACCCATGGGACTTTTTACTCGATAGACTTTTTACTGGTCAGAATTTTTATCCGTGAAACGTTTTTTACCCGTCAGAGTTTCATCATGTGACACTTTTTTTACCCGTGACGATTTTTTCACCCATGAGACCTTTTTACCCGTAAAACTTTTTACACATGAGACCTTTTTTGCCCATAAGACTTTTTTTACCCATGAGACCTATTTTGCCCATGAGATTTTTTTACCCATGATTTTTTTTTTACCCGTGAGACTTTTTAACACGTGAGAAGATTTTACCCATAAGAATTTTTTTAACCATGAGACGTTTTTACCCATCAGACTTTTTAACCATGAGGACCTTTTCAAACATGAGAATTTTTTTACCCCTGAGCCCATTTTTACCCGTCAGACTTTTTAGCCATGAGACTTTTACCGGGCAGAATTTTTATCCGTGAGACTTTTTATACCTGTTAGACTTACAACACCTGACACCTTTTTTACCCGTGAGAACTTTTTACCCCTGAGACTTTTTTACCCATGAGACTTTTTGACCCGTAAGACTTTTTACACGTGAGACCTTTTTTGCCCATAAGACTTTTCTTACCTGTGAGACCTTTTTTGCCCATGAGACTTTTTTTACCTGTGACATTTTTTACACATGAGACCTTTTTTCCCTGAGACTTTTTCACCAATGAGACTTTTTACCTGTGAGACTTTTTTTACCCATGAGACTTTCTATAACTATGAGACTTTTTTTTACCTGTGATACTTTTTTTAGCCATGAGACTTTTTTTAAATGGTAGACCTTTTTTACCCCTGAGACTCTTTTACCCTTGAAACTTTTTACCCATGCGACTTTTTCACCCATGAGACTTATTTACCCGTCAGACCCTTTATACTTGTCAGACTTTTTACCTGAGAGATTTTTTACCGGGTAGAATTTTTATCCGTGAGTCTTTTTATACCTGTTAGACTTACAACACCTGACACCTTTTTTTCCCGTGAGACTTTTTTTACCAATGAGACTTTTTTTTACCCGTGAGACTTTTTTATCCGTAAGACTTTTTACAGTTGAGACCTCTTTTATCTGTGAGACCTTTTTTGCCCATGAGACTTTTTTTTACCTGTGATACTTTTTTTAGCCATGAGACTTTTTTTACCCATGACATTTTTTAAACGGTAGAACTTTTACCCCTCAAACTCTTTTACCCTTGAAACTTTTTACCCATGAGACTTTTTCACCCATGAGACTTTTTTTACCCGTCAGACCTTTTTTGCTTGTCAGACCTTTTTACCTGAGAGACTTTTTACCAGGCAGAATTTTTATCCGTGAGACTTTTTATACCTGTTAGATTTACAACACCTGACACCTTTTTTACCAGTGAGAATTTTTTTACTCATGAGACTTTTTTTACCTCTAAGACTTTTTACACGTGAGACCTTTTTTGCCCGCAAGACTTTTCTTACCTGTGAGACTTTTTTTCCCCATGAGACTTTTTAACCCGTAAGACTTAACACGTAAGACTTTTTTTGACCATAAGTCTTTTCTTACCTGTGAGAACTTTTTTGCCCATAAGACTTTTTTTACCCATGAGACTTTTTTACCTGTGACTTCTTTTAAATGGTAGACCTTTTTTACTCCTAAAACTCTTCTACCCTTGAAACTTTTTCACCTTTAAAACTTTTTCACCCATGAGACTTTTTTTACCCGTCAGACCTTTTTTACATGTCAGACTTTTTACCGGGCAGACTTTTTATCCGTGAGACTGTTAGATTTACAACACCTGACACCGTTTTTACCGGTGAGAATTTTTTTACCCATGATACTTTTTAACCATGAGACTTTTTTACCCGTAAGACTTTTTACACGTGATAACTTTTTTGCCCATGAGACTTTTTTTACTTGTGACAGGGGAAAAAAAAGGTCTTATGTGTAAAAAGTGTCACAGGTAAAAAACGGCTCATGGGTAAAAAAACACTTATGGGCAAAAAAGGTCTCACAGGTAAGAAAAGTCTTATGGGCAAAAAAGGTCTCACGTGTAAGAAGTCTTACGGGTAAAAAAGTCTCATGGGTAAAAAAAGTCTCACGGGTAAGAAAGGTGTCAGGTGTTGTAAGCCTAACAGGTATAAAAAGTCTTACGGATAAAAATTCTGCCTGCTAAAAAGTCTCTCGGGTAAAAAGTCTGAAGGGTAAAAAAGGTCTGACAGGTTTCAGTTTTTTTACCCATGAGACTTTTTGACCCGTAAGACTTTTTACACGTGAGACCTTTTTTTCCCGTAAGACTTTTCTGACCTGTGAGACCTTTTTTGCCCATAAGACTTGTTTTACCCATGAGACTTTTTTTACCTTTGGGGCTTTTTATACGAGACCTTTTTTTTCCTTGAGACTTTTTTACTAATGAGTCTTTTTACCTGTGAGACTTTTTTTACCCATGAGACTTTCTATAACAATGAGACTTTTCTTTACCTGTGATACTTTTTTTACCCGTGAGACTTTTTTTACCCATGAGATTTTTTTTAAACGGTAGATCTTTTTTACCCGAGACTCTTTTACCCTTGAAACTTTTTACCCATGAGATTATTTTTTTTTTTTACCAGTGAGGCTTTATTTCACCCATCAGACATTTTTACCCGTAAAGACTTTTTACACGTGAGACGTTTTTGCCCATAAGACTTTTCTTACCTGTGAGACCTTTTTTGCACATGAGACTTTTTTTACCCATGACACTTTTTACCCATGAGACCTTTTTTACCCCTGAGACTTTTTACCCTTGAAACTTTTTACCCATGAGGCTTTTTCACCCATGAGCCTTTTTTTACCCGTCAGACTTTTTACCGGTCAGAATTTTGACCCGTGAGACTTTTTTTACCCGTTAGACTTACAACACCTGACACTTTTTTTACCCGTGAGTCTTTTTTATACCTCTGACATTTTTTTTACCCGTGAGACCTATTTTGCCCATGAGACTTTTTTTAACCATGAAACTTTTTACCTGTGACACTTTCTACACATGAGACCGTTTTTACCCCTGAGACTTTTTTTGCCCATACGACTTTTTTTACCTGTGAGACCTTTTTTACCCATGAGACTTTTTATAAGTATGAGACTTTTTTTAACCATGACACTTTTTACCCGTGACACTTTTTACACGTGAGAGCTTTTTTGCCCCTGAGACTTTT